>NC_090353.1:9740823-10340823 GCF_035084215.1 Heptranchias perlo | reverse complement strand
CAATTGATCACCTGATCTCCCATTGTAAAAACACCACTCATCTCTTTCTAGATAACTATGCTGACACTGCTGGAATATTGAGCGTTACAATAATACAGTTAAAGGAGAAGTAGACTACCTTTTATTATATTTCTCTCTCCATTTCATTCCTGTAAAGTTTTCTCATCAATTTGTTATTCATCTGGTCAGAACATCATGTATTTAGAGCACTTAATTATTTAGAGCCCCTGGAATTCCATGATATCCCCCAAGAGTTTTGGATGAATCATTTTAGCAAGGATCATTGGCCTTGATTTTAATACCTATCCCCCCTCCCCCCCGACAAAGTGTAAAATTCAGGCTAAGAACAAGGTTCCTGTAAAAGGCAAGCGGGGGCCGAAATCCACACTAAAATCACGGCCCGATGACATCATCGGAGCTGCAACTTTAAATTTAACAGAAAACGAGGGGGAGGCCCAACCTGAGAGATTCCCGGCAGCTGAACTGAGGCGGGAGCAGTGGTGGGTCACGAGGAGGAGGACTGCTCCCCCCAGCTCCCTCAAGCAAGCCTTTGTCCTCTCCCCAGCTCCGATCTCCAGCCTCCCTCCCCTACCCCTCGATCTCTAGCCTACCAATCTCCAGCCTCCCTCCCCACTATCCCCAGCGTCCCTCCCCACCGATCTCCAGTCTCCCCCCGCCCCTGGTCTCCAGCCTTCCCTCCGCGATCTCCAGCCTCCCCTCCCCCACCAGATCCCCAGCCACCACCCCCGATCTCTAGCCTCCCCTCCCATGGATCCCCAGCCTCCCTCCCCCATGATCTCCAACATCCCTCTGCGACCCCCGATCTCCAGCCTCCCTCCTACCCCGAACTCCAGCCTCCCCCCCGATCTCCAGCCTCCCTCCCCCCGAACTCCAGCCTCCCCCCCGATCTCCAGCCTACCTCCTACCCCGAACTCCAGCCTCCCCCCGATCTCCAGCCTCCCTCCCCCCGATCTCCAGCCTCCCTCCCCCCGAACTCCAGCCTCCCTCCCCCCGAACTCCAGCCTCCCTCCCCCCGATCTCCAGCCTCCCCCCCCGATCTCCAGCCTCCCCCCCCGATCTCCAGCCTCCCTCCCCCCGATCTCCAGCCTCCCTCCCCATCTCCTGCCTCCCCCCCCCCAATCTCCAGCCTCTCTCCCCCACCCCCAATCTCCAGCCTCTCTCCCCTCCCCCCCGATCTCCAGCCTCCCCTCCCCCGATCTCCAGCCTACCCCCCGATATCCAGCCTCCCTCCCCCCTGATCTCCAGCCTCCCTCCCCAAACCCCAGCCTCCCTCCCCCCACAATCACCTGCCTCCCTCCCCCCCCCGATCTCCAGCCTCCCCTCCCCCTCGATCTCCAGCCTCTCTCCCCCCACCCCCAATCTCCAGCCTCCCCCCCGATCTCCAGCCTCCCCTCCCCCCCGATCTCCAGCCTACCCCCCCGATATCCAGCCTCCCTCCCCCCTGATCTCCAGCCTCCCTCCCCGAACCCCAGCCTCCCTCCCCCCACAATCACCTGCCTCCCTCCCCCCCCGATCTCCAGCCTCCCCTCCCCCTCGATCTCCAGCCTCTCTCCCCCCACCCCCAATCTCCAGCCTCCCCCCCGATCTCCAGCCTCCCCCCCGATCTCCAGCCTCCCCCCCGATCTCCAGCCTCCCTCCCCCCCGATCTCCAGCCTCCCTCCCCCTGATCTCCAGCCTCCCTCCCCCCCGATCTCCAGCCTCCCTCCCCCCCGATCTCCAGCCTCCCTCCCCCCCGATCTCCAGCCTCCCCCCCCGATCTCCAGCCTCCCTCCCTCCGATCTCCAGCCTCTCTCCCCCCCGCCACCCCCCGATCAATTGTTTTAAAGGCTGGAGGTCTCAACCCTAACTTCTTTTCCTTCTTTCTAACTGTGATTGGTGAGGTTAGTAACGGGTTTCAGACATTCTGGCTCCTATATTAATTAAGATATTTTCAGTTGCTGGGTGGACTTTGTACATTAAAAATGACTCTTCTCTCTTTAATCTTTTTTTTAAGTGCAATGTAGAAATTTGCACTGTGACACTTGAAGTGTGATAGAGGTGTGGTGGACAGGAAATTCATGCTAGACATTATGATCCTGATATTAATAGGGAGCCGGAGAGAGTGTGGAGGAGTGTGGAGGAGCGCGTAATTTGCCGAGCAAACCCAGCAAGGCCAGGGACCTGGAGGCCCTGCCAACCCTAACAGCAGGGCCTCATTACAATATTGTTGGGCTGCCTCCTGGCCGGGCAGCCAAATGGACAGCCTGGCCAGCAGGCGGGTAGGAAAACTAGCGGCAGGAGTCCGTAGCCAGGGACCCGTAGGGACCGATATTAGGTGGAAACTGTATTGGGCTGACTATGATGCCCTCATAGTTGAATAACTCACCAACAATCAAACATTGAAAATGGATAGTTTGGCAAAGGGTGCCTGGCACGAGTAGAATTCTACCCAGCGAGTGTTATTGACTCCAAAAGAGAAAATTGGTTAAAAAAAGTGTACTGGATTTCAGTGTCATTCTCCTCTGTGGTTTTCCTTTACCTGCCGTGTCCTTCTCCCCAGCATAGAATCATCAGGTTAAACTTTCCATTTCCTTCATCCACGAGGTTTCGAGTGTATCTGCAAAAATACAAGATCAGATTAAAGCGTGCAGATTAGGATGAAGTGAGAACTTTAAAAAAAAACCACAAACGCCAGCTCCTACATCTCAATTTTATGATTTGGTCGATTCCTCTACTCCACTCACTAGTCGATGAGATGCAGGCAGGGAGGGAACCATAGGATAATTTCAGCGATCCTGTGCTCCTGTTGGGAAACCTCAATCGAAGGAACCGAGTTGGAGATAGGTCTAAAACACTGTAATTTCTATTCCTTTGAGTATCTTTCCCTGCTGGGAGTGCTTTACTTAGCCTTATATCTGAGTGCCTGTTATGTCCTGGGATAAGCTATCATATGATTGGATATTGGGCAGTACAGGCATACTCCTGAATGTAAGATGTGGGGACCACTTATGGGAGTGACCAACACCAGCGAACCCAAGAGAATATCTAAGGTAGACCGAAATTTGTAACAGATACCTAGGCCGTCTGTACTGCATGCATCCTACGACTATGCCCTTGTCCTGTACCAGCAGGTGAAGGCTCATTACCATGGGTCCTACTTAGGCAGAGCTTAATAACAGTCCCTCAGCTAATGACTGATGGGTGCAATAGTGAAATCCAAGGGCATTCACAAAATAAACAATGAAATCGCTGGGTCAACATAAAGCTACTTGATGCAGCTACCGAGCAGAGACTCTTTTGAAGAGATGGGTAAACCATCATGTGGACACAGAGATCCAGCATCGCAGTTCCGGTGCTGTGGCCACATTATAGAATGTATTTTTAATGAGCCCTGTGCACACAGGTCCCCGGCACCAGGTCCCCGGTACTTCTCCACTGTATTATTCCGCACTATGTGTAATGGGTGCATTGTAGGCCTCAGTGCCCAATAACATGGGTTGCCCACATCCAATGTGCACCAGAGCTATCGGCACCCAGCATCGCATTGTCAGCTCCACAGTACTTTTTCTGGGGTGTCTCCCATTTTTATTTATTAGGAAACTTCAGCCCTTCTCCCTCCCCAATTGAGAAATTTGATTGTATAGCACGGCTGACTGTTCCACTTTGCTGTCACCGCTGTGCAGAGTCAGGGAGCGGGAGACTCGGAGAGATGTGAGAGGAGATCTGGAGACAGAGAGAAGAAAATGAGAGCTGGAGAGAGGTCAGCTGGAGACCGGGAACCAGAGAGAGGTGAATAGTGGAAAATCCAGAATAGACAGGAGAGCAAGTCCGGGTCAGGAGCAGGTAAGTTATCCACAGCATCACCCATCACGATAACTTGTGTATAGAACAACCTTTCCCCCTCTTTCAACTCTCCCACAGTCTTACGCCATATATCTTTAGCTAAGGAAGTGCATCCGACCCAACAGTTCACTTTGCTTTTAAATTAATAATGAAAATACAGCCAAACTTGTCTGTGTCTGGGATTCTCATTACTGGATCACAGTTTTGAAAAGGTCAGAGACCTGCCGATTTGTAGTCCTGGTATGCGGCAGAATGGAAATCATGATGCGCCACCAAGGACAGGGCCAGACCCTGCTGGAGTTCTAGGGTCAAGGAATTTAGGTGGATCAGGCAGGTGCCCACACCAGCACTGGCGCATCTTGAGCACTGGCTGCGAAGTGGGGGAGAGAGTAAAAGAGAGAGCTGGGAAGCTGGGCTCAGTCCAAGCAGCAAAACTGACTAAAATATATATGAAACTCTCAGATCGGTCCCCTTTAAGGACAGCGGCAATTTAAATGCTACAGGATTTAATCTTCCAGATCATGACCCTGGGCTGGAAACTCCTGTGGACCCCACTTCTTTTGCTATTCGTACTGGATGCAGGAATCTCCCGTATGATCAGGGTTCCTCAGGAAACTTGCACATGATGATCTTTGGGGCGGAAACCCGGTGCTGTTGGGTCCCACCCCATTTGATGCCCCCACCAAGTTATAACTGCTGGATTTCCACCCCAGGTATGCCTCTGGCCCCAAGGAAATTCAGGGCCCTGTTCTCTAAATGATTATCACAAATAACAGTCTCAATCCTTTTCCTAGTGCCGAGCATCGGTAGACAAAGATGGCCCAAACTTTACTATTATTTAGCACTAGGAGCAACCAGAAGTATAGATGATGTGAGAGGTGCAGTACAAGGAGTGCTTCCTCAGAGTTTGGGGTTAAGATCCATTGGTGCAGGTTAGAGAGAGCTTCCTTCTGTGTCTGCTCCATATTACGTCTGACCTCATAATACGTGATCCTGAGACTGAGTGGGGTAATGTTCCCCAGCCCATGGAATTCCCACAGTGATGAGAAGACACCAAGATGAGGACTGAATCCTTTGGGAAAACAAAATCACGCTCCAGTCACTCTTGCGACTTGCTGGCCATCTGCTCAGAGGTCCAGGTGCATGAATGGATGAAAAGAAAGTTGATGGGCTGAGTCTGCTTCTGCTCCTTTGACAGTGCATACAACAGTGATGGACACAAGAGGTGCAGTGTTACATTGGTCACTCCAGCTCATTTGGAGGGAGGTGGGCTTGAATAGATTAAAGGTATGCTATAACAACAACGACAACCTACATTTATATAGCGCCTTTAACGTAGTAAAACATCCCAAGGCGCTTCACAGGAGCGTTATCAAACAAAATTTGACACCGAGCCACATAAGGAGATATTAGGACAGGTGACCAAAAGCTTGGTTTTAAGGAGTGTCTTAAAGGAGGATAGAGAGTCGGAGAGGTTTAGGGAGGGAATTCCACAGCATAGGCCCTAGGCAGCTGAAGGCACTGGGGTCTTCCAGATCATGGCCCTGGGCTGAAAACCCCCGTGGGTCCCACTTTTGCTACATAGTGGCAGGAATCTTGCCAATGTCCCTCCCGTATGATCAGGACTCTACAGGAAACTCGCACAGGATGATTTTTGGAGGGGAGGTTATAGTTATTAAAGATGTTTTAAAGGGAACAAGGATACGTTTGACATTTAATTTAACTATACCAACTCTTAACTGGTAAAACTGGTATGTAAAGCTGCTATGCAAAGGTAAGCTGCTGTGAGCTTCCATATATTTTTTCAAAATAAAAGGAGCCTGATATGACTTTATTTTTTTGTGAAAGCTGAGGGAGAAAGCAAAATAAATTACTTTTAGCAGCTGAGAAACCAAGGGTGATTTCAAAGCAACAATTCATTAGTGTTACTGCTGATGTTTAATTAACATTGGGCAAAGAGTGAAGGGATTTCGATAGTGCTTGGCTGCCTGGTGCAACAAGAAGTTGTAGAAAAAGGCTTTATTATATCACTGATGTCCACTCATTGAGCAAAGACAATGGGACGGAATTTCCATACCACCTGTCTTTAGTCTACTGCTGTAGCAACAGGTTGGGCTTCTTAAAAGGTTACTGCGTTCTGTCAGCAATGTAAGCAAGGGCAGCTGCAATGAGGCCGTAATGACCATGATCTGTTCTCGATCTTGAGTTGCCATCAATGGCATTGATGAAAGTCAGTGGAGAAGGAGGACAAATTTGGTCATAGCAGGTGGGGAGGATGGAATGACGGTGTGTGTTGGTTGTGGGGGGAGGGAACAGAGAGTGAGAAAATGATTGTTTGGTTTTCATTTGACCCGTTTCCATACAGTCTGTTTTGATGGCTTTATCCATCAGGAACATTTCACAACACATCAAAGACGGCCTCAAGAATGGAATGTACTGGCAAGAAAATGAAGGACTTTGTTTGTGAGGTCACCATGCAGAAAATGAAGAAAGAGACTTTCATGAGCTGAATGCTGAGCTTTTGGCAACATTCACAAAATTTGCAGCAACAAAATACATACAAGTTCAGTGCCCATTGAAGTGGAGACTCGTAGATCCAGGATTCTGAAATTCTGAGTCCAGCCAGACTCCCATGCACAGTAGTAGATCTAGGATTCTGGTATTTGGAGAGCAGTCAGATTTTAGATGTTCAACATTGGATTTAAGGAGTTAGAGTGAAGAAAAATGGAATATTAATGTAAGCTCATTGGTTATCCTTCTCATCACTGAGGCAGAATGTTGTGGGTTCAAGCCTCACAGTAGGACTAAAGTTCTATTTTTTTATTCGTTCATGGGATCTGGGCATTGCTGGCAAGGCCAGCATTTATTGCCTATCCCTAATTGCCCTTGAGAAGGTGGTGGTGAGCCGCCTTCTTGAACCACTGCAATCCGTGTGGTGAAGGTCCTCCCACGGTGCTGTTAGGAAGGGAGTTCCAGGATTTTGACCAGGCGATGATGAAGGAACGGCGATATATTTCCAAGTCGGGATGGTGTGTGACTTGGAGGGGAACGTGCAGGTAGTGTTGTTCCCATGTACCTGCTGCTCTTGTCCTTCTAGGTGGTAGAGGTCGGGGGTTTGGGAGGTGCTGTCGAAAAAGCCTTGGCGAGTTGCTGCAGTGCATCCTGTAGATGGTACACACTGCAGCCACAGTGCGCCGGTGGTGAAGGGAGTGAATGTTTAGGATGGTGGATGGGGTGCCAATCAAGCGGGCTGCTTTGTCCTGGATGGTGTCGAGCTTCTTGAGTGTTGTTGGAGCTGTACTCATCCAGGCAAGTGGGGAGTATTCTATCACACTCCTGACTTGTGCCTTGTAGATGGGGGAAAGGCTTTGGGGAGTCAGGAAGTGATTCACTCACTGCCGAATACCCAGTCTCTGACCTGCTCTTTTAGCCACAGTATTTATATGGCTGGTCCAGTTAAGTTTCTGGTCAATGGTGACCCCTAGGATGTTGATGGTGGGAGATTAGGCGATGGTAATGCTGTTGAATGGCAAGGGGAGGTGGTTAGACTCTCTCTTGTTGGAGATGATCATTGCCTGGCACTTGTCTGGCGCGAATGTTACTTGCCACTTATCAGCCCAAGCCTGGTTGTTGTCCAGGTCTTGCTGCATGCAGGCTCGGACTGCTTCATTATCTGAGGGGTTGCGAATGGAACTGAACACTGTGCAATCATCAGCGAACATCCCCATTTCTGACCTTATGATGGAGGGTAGGTCATTGATGAAGCAGCTGAAGATGGTTGGGCCTAGGTCACTGCCCTGAGGAATTCCTGCAGTAATGTCCTGGGGCTGAGATGATTGGCCTCCAACAACCACTGCCATCTTCCTTTGTGCTACGTATGTCTCCAGCCACTGGAAAGTTTTCCCCCTGATTCCCATTGACTTCAATTTTACTAGAGCTCTTTGGTGCCATACTCGGTCAAATGCTGCCTTGATGTCAAGGGCAGTCACTCTCACCTCACCTCTGGAATTCAGCTCTTTTGTCCATGTTTGGACCAAGGCTGTAATGAGGTCTGGAGCCGAGTGGTCCTGGTGGAACCCAAACTGAGCATCGGTGAGCAGGTTATTGGTGAGTAAGTGCCGCTTGATAGCACTGTTGATGACAGCTTCCATTACTTTGCTGATGATTGAGAGTAGACTGATGGGGCGGTAATTGGCCGGATTGGATTTGTCCTGCTTTTTTTGGACAGGACATACCTGGGCAATTTTCCACATTGTCGGATAATTGTGCTACATTGTCAGAGGTGCCATCTTTCAGATGAGGCAATGGGGTCCTGTCTGCATGTTCAGGTGGATGTAAACGATGCAATATTTGAAGAGAAGGGAGCAGGACATACTGGCCATTATTTATCCCTCAACAAATTCCAAAACAAATCAACCATTCACTTATTCCTTTTGCTGTTGGTGGAACCTTGTTGTGCCATGTTTGTCTACAAAACAACAATCACTGCACTTCAAAAGTAATTAATTGACTTTAAAGCAGTTAGAGATGATCTGAGGATGTAAAAGACGCTTTAAGTGCAAGTTCTTTCTTAATGTTCTACTTTTGAAAGAAAGAAGATTTCTTACGGTCGCTATGTGCTGGTGACATACAGCCCGAAAATCCTGGGAGTTCAAGGGGCACAAAGTGGGCAGAACCCAGATCTTCGGGGTTTGCACCCCTGTCTACAATAAGTCGGGTACTGAGTGTTCCTTCCACCCTCCCTACCTGCAGTCAGCTTTGGAGTGTGCCTGGAGTCATTCCCCGGCTATCCTGGGAATTCTGGTCATTTCACTTTCCTTGGGCACAGTGAGAGTCATGCCTGCTAAGAGCAGGCATAGTTTCCATACTGGGCTCTTCCAAGGCCCCAAACAACTCATGGGCGAAGCTCGTCAATCCCATTACAATGCAGGCTATGGTTTCCCTCTGGGGAAACATTGTCAGTTTGTACATAAGTAAGTTCAAAAAGAATTGGTTGATAATTTTGCTAGAAAATGATGAGAGGATATCTTCCTTCTACAATTACCATGTCACCAACACTGTAACCAGATAAAAACTCATCACCCCTCCTCCCCCAGCCCCTCCGTCAGATTTCCTTAATGTGCTTTGTAAATAGGATAGTCTTAATCAATTGTACTAATTATATCAAATGGGAGATCAGTATGGCACAGACACTCAGATGTTCCCAAGATTAGCAATAATCAAATATCCAATTTAGACTTGTGAAGGAAAACAATAAATCTGCCAAAATGAATTTCTTTTCGGCTTGACATATTTTGCAGTCAATTCCAAACTGGCCACCAAGCAATTTCATCTCATGTGTCCTAACGTTGCCAATCTTAATGACATTTGCTTTATAATCAACCAGACATTTGGCACAGCTTGCTCGGCTTTTATCTGCTGAGCTGTATTGGCCTCTGTCTGACAATAATTGCAGCCAATTATATTAAAAAAGAGGGCATGTAAATCTAACCAACATTTGTCCACCTTCACGTATAAGATAATTAGTGTAACTGAGGCCATAGTTCTTAATGCAGATCTTACTTTATAGAAAACTGCTCTGAGGTGCCTTCTCATCTCTGAACGGTTTAAGGCACGAAGCTATGCAGAGCAGAAGGTCCGATTTTAGATCCCTGGCCAGTTCTGAGCTGATTTCAGTAGGAATGCTACAGTTAGCGTCAGCACCCCTTGGCTGAGAAAGGATAATCTTATCAGGGGTCCCACTGCTTCTCACTGTCCAGTGACATCTATTGCAATGTGTGTGCATGTATGTGTGTTGGGTACGAATAAGATTGGGCTCAGTCCAGGCTACCCATGAAGAATGCCCACTTGGATGAGACACCAGACAAAATATTATTTTAAAAACTGCTCTAGTGCAAGGACATTGTGAATAAAATGCATAAAGGCGTGCACGACAAGTGACCTTCAGATGTGAGGTGGCTCTCAATGAAAGGCTGGAGCTGCGTCCCCCAGAAAAAGCCTCACTGACAGAGGAGTGATCAACTGACTCCTCTGAGTCTGGCACATTCATTTACATTACACATTTAACAATGGCATTTGCTATATATAGGGATCAAATACATGTAATCTAACTTTATGGACAACTATAAGATTGCACGTAGCTTTTTTTAAGACTTAAGCTTTTTTGTCCTTTTAAATTTGCACGAAACAAACATGAATGGAAAATGCACTTTCAAATTTAATCCACACATCTTTAGAATGATATTGGCCACAGACAATCTGCTAAAAGTCCTAAATATAGAATTTTGATCTTCATGGGTGATTCATTCACACCTTGATCCATAGATGTCTGTTTGAGGGAGAAATGCTTTGTGGCCTCTGAGGAAGAGAAGGAACTAGGGAAAGAGGAAATGAAAGAAGAGGAAGAGATGGAGCTGGAAGATTTATTACAGCCAACGTTTGAGGAGCAAATCGTAACCTAGGTGATACCGAGGGGCAGAGACTCGCTACAGCAGAAATGTGCACGGGGTCATATCTATAAAGGTACAAAACATCCAAAGGTTAAGATGCATCAGAGTAAGAGACACATTAGCCTTAATGGTCAAGAGCTGAATCCTCAACTCACCCATCTTGCACCCAAATGCAGCCAGAGATAGGAAGTGCTCCAATAGTGGGCCACGTTGTACAGAGAGTTGGGATCATTAAAGCTTTCGAGTCCAGAATCCCTCTGGCCTAACCTTTTGGGTACTGGAGGAAGATTGGAACAAGAGGAAAACCACTCTGGTTTCATTCCAGAGGAATGAAAAATGTGCAGTCTGCTTCATGCCAGTTCCACACGGATATTATCTGTTTGCCATTGGGCAAGGCCAAATTCGTTCAGCTGAGTGGAAAAATAGTTTAATGACTTGAAGTCTAATTCTTGAGGAAGCAGCCAACCATCCTTGTGTAAAGATCTTGCTCGACTCGAGTGGAGGTTCTGTCCCAAATCAAGGCCACTGGAAACTCCCAAATAAGGCTGGGACACAACGTATCTAGGTTCAGGGTGGAATTTGCAACAGTTGAGTTGAACCTGTTGGGAATTCATTGGAACAGCTGAGCAATTTTGGGGCCCTTTTCTTTGCCTAAATACAAATCTACTATAGAGCCTCATTATCTTTCACAGTAATGTAGCACCTGATGTGTCTGAAGTACTTATACAATAGGGCCACTCAGGGGTCCCCCTGAGATCATCAGATTTCTTAATTATTTTGCATTTGTTGATTTAGGAACATAGGAACAAATACAAACCCCATGCACATGTACCACAAGTGGCATGCCTCTCTCCGAAGAGTGGCACGCCATAGGAGTGGCCGCACTCTCCCTTTCTGCATCGTTCGGGTCGGGCCGGTCCCGTGCAGTCGGTGGCGACATTACTCAGCGACGAGGCTGAGGCTCGTGCCCAGCTCGGGCTCCATCACGTGGGATGAGTGCTCCTCATTTAATTCGCTGTGGGAACAGCTCGGACTCCATCACGTCCTCCCGAGGAAGTGATGTCACCCTCTCTCTCTCCCTCAAAGCCCTCGCCACGCGGCCGCAGCAGTTGATTTTTCTGAGTGAGTATATCAGTTTTGCACTGTTTTCTTAGTTCGTGGTGAGTATAGTTTTTGTTTCATTTCCATCCTAACAATGTCTCTGAGTAAACTGAGCACATCCAAACGAAAGAATGAAGAAGACATGGCTATGAGAGAGTTTAATCCTGCTTGGGAAGAACAATATTTGTTCTCATTTACTCCAGATAAAACGTCGAAGTCAATTCGTTTGATTTGTGATGCTACCGTGGCTGTCCCAAAAGAAATAATTTGGAAAGGCATTTTGAACAGAAGGATGGGGAATTCAACTTAAAATATCCAGTTGGTTCAACTGTACGCTCAGATATTATTTCCAAGAAAAAAGGCAAGTCTCGCAGCAGAAAAAGAGAGGAATTGGTGTCTGTGGTGAGAGTATCGTATGAGGTTTCTTTCCTGCCATGCAGGAAGAAGCGACTTTACATTGAAGGAGAACAGGTCATTAAAGGGTGTTTGTCAATTTTTGCTGCAGATGCTGGTGATCCCAAAATCAAATCAATGGTCGATGAAATTGCACTTTCCCGAAACACCATCACAGGAGAAGAATTGATGAAATGTCTAGTGACATCACAGAACAAATTAAATTTCATGTTTCTGCTTGCAAATATTTTTCGCGAGCGATGGATGAAAGTTGTGATTTTACTGAAACGGCGCAACTTAGTATTTTTGTCAGGTGTGTAAATAAGTACGTCGATGTGATTGAAGAACTTCTATCTTTGCGTCCTCTCATTTCCACCCCTCATTTCCAGGACATATTTACAGAATTGAAGAAATGTGTTGAAGAGAAGAAGTTGAACTGGTCAGAATTAGACTGATGGGGCACCCTGTATGACTGGCAAAAGAAATGGTTGTGTTGCTCGGCTTGAAAAGTTTTTGGAACGCAAGTTATTCAAGTATCATTGCATCATTCGCCAAGAGTCCCTCTGTGCCAAAGGCACGAACTTTCCGCACGTCCTCGATCCTGTGGCACGCTGTATAAACAAAATTTGTGCATGTGCATTAAATTGACGTGAATTCCGGGACGATGATTCAGGCGATGCCAAGGAATTACTTCTTTGTTGCCAAGTACGTTGTTGGTTGTCAAAGTTACAGGCTCTTATGAGATTTTGGAAACTAAAAGAGAAAGTGTTAATGTTTTTAACAGAAAAGGGCGAACTTGTTGAGGAGAGCAGTTTACCTGGAGATAAAGACTGGCTCAGTGACCTTGCCTTTCTCACTGATATCACCGAACACCTTAACAGCCTCAACTAAAGTTTACAGGGGAAGGACTGCCTTTTCCTAACACTGTTAAATTTTTTCTCAACATTCAAGGCAAAACTGAAACTGTTTATAAGTGCTTTCGGTCGAAAAAATCTGGATCATTTCAAATGTCTGCTGCAGCTGAACTCTGAGAATGCTGATGGCAATTTCTGCATTAATTTTGAGATATATAAGAACACTAGCTAGCGGATTCATTTGAATTATGGTTTCATGATTTCAGTGATGATAAAAATAATTTGATACTCTTCACCAACCCATTCACCCTCTCAGATATCGAGTTAGAAAGTTATCCACCAGACCCGCAGATGGAAATTTTAGAAATGAAAAATCATTCCGGACTGCATGCCAAATTCAAAGGATTGTATGATTCACCAATACATCAAGACTTGAAGTTGTTTCGGAAATTAGTACCACAGAATAACTTTCCTAGTTTGCATGAATTTGCTCTGCGTTATACATGTAGATTTGCCTCAACCTACATTTGTGAGCAGACTTTTTCTACCATCAAAAATAACTACTGCTCCAGACTGACAGATGGCCACCTCAATAATCTGCTGCAGCTGGCATGTTCAAAATTGAATCCAAATATCGACCATATCATCAGGAGCAAACAGGTTCAGAAGCCACATTAAGTATGTAAAATTGCCATGTTTAATTTGTGGACCTAGTGACCATTACATAATTAGGCCTATATTGGCACTGTAACAATTGTTGGGATTATTATTATTTGTTTTATTCAGCTAAGATTGGCAAATTTAAAACATTAGTATTATTCATGACAATATTGCAAGTGGCACGCCTGCACATTCTAGTTTCACAATGTGGCACTCCTTTGCAAAAGGTTGGCCATCACTGCTGTGTAATAATGGAAACTGTTTTACACAATGATTTGCATTGCGTTATTTTGGATAGCTGACACTATCTTTCAGCAGTTAGGGCAAGGAGATCCATGGAAACATATCAATATTTGAAGCAGTTCCCCACAGATATGATAACTTGGTTCCTGGAAGCATATTAATCTTTAAAAGGGGTCTCTAGAAGTGTGTTAATATTTGCAGGATGACCCCAGGAATGTGTTAATGTCTGTAGGGGTTTCCAGGAGTGTGTTATTGTTTGCAGGGGGACCTGGGAATGCATTATTATTTCCGGAAGATCCTTGGTAGTGTGACAATTATGCAGAGGTTCCTGAAAGTGTGTTAATAATCACATTGGGGGGGGGGAGGGTGCCTGTGAGAATATTAACATTTGGATGGATTCTTCAAGTGCACAGTTATATTTGTAATAGTTTCCGAGGAGTGTGTTAATCTTTGCAAGCAGTCTCCAGGTGTGTGTTAATGTATATGGGTGGGGGTGGGGTGCGCAGGGGTGTCCCAGGAATGTGTTAGTAGTTACAAAAGGTCCCTGGGAGCATGTTAATATTTGCAGAAAGTCTGAAAACCACTGCTTTAAGCAATGGCTAACCTTTGAAAAATAACATACAGCATACAATGCATTTGATTTAAAAGGACACGAACAATGTCACACTTTTCACATTATGTAACATTTTATAACAAATTAACTGGCACCAGGCAAGCCACCTTCTACAAGCATGTATTACGGTAATCAGGATTCGGAGAATAAGGGAGCACAGAACATCCTAGAACATTCCAGAAGCCAAAAGTGCTAATCGGCGGTTGGGCACCCTTGACCCCTGTTATTTTCTCATGAATAGCAACAAGAAAACCATCAAAAACTGATTAACAACTTCAAAAATGATGACACGGGCCTACAAAAAAAGCTGACGACTCAAAAGCAGCCCTAAATATAAGTCTATGATAGGTGAAAACACATAATCACACTGAAAGTGCAGTGGGATATGGGCTTGTTGTAACTTATGCCATAGATATACCTAAAATTCCTTCCACCTATTAGAAAGGGAAAAAAAAACATGAGTGCACCAAAGTCTGAAGGAGAATCACAACCAGAATCCTTGTTTGAAAGAAGGATAAAAAGAACTTGCATTTATGTAGCTTCTTTCCTCAGGACATCCCAAAGTGTTTTACGGCAAAGTGTTTTACGGCCAATTAAGTACTTTTGAAGTGTAGTCACTGTTGTAATGTAGGGAAACACGGCAGCCAAATTGTGCACAGCAAGGTTGCTCAAATAGGAATGAGGTAAATGACCAAATAATCTAATTTGGTGATGTTGGTTGAGGGCTAAATATTGGCCAGGAAACCAGGAAAACTCCCCTGCTCTTCTTTGAACATGAGATCTTTTATGTCCACCTGAAAGGACAGACGGGGCCTTGGTTTAACGTCTCATCCGAAAGTGCAGCATGACCTCAGTCTAGTATCAGCCCAGGTAATGTGCTCAAGTCCCTGGAGTGGATTTTGAACCCGTTACCTTCTGACTCATGGGTGAGAACCACTAAGCCAAGGCTGACACCTGATAAATAGTTTAATAAATATCAGACAGAAAGAAAGAAAATACAACTGTTTACAGTAAACAGGACGGGCGGAGGGGAAGGCGAGATAAAAATAAAAAAAGGGGAACCCTGACCCTAACTCGCCTCCAACGCGCCCACTTCTGGTTTTAACAGAGTGGGGTTGGGGGGGTGTGGGCGACTGACCTGCTCTCCGGAGGCGGGCCTGCTATTTAGATATTTTAATGAGGCTGCGAGCCTCACATTTTAACTTTCTTTCAGATTTAACGCTGGCTGGCCGGGTTTCCCAGGCCTCAGGAAACCCGGCAGGTGAAGGGAGGCGAGAACGGCTGGATGGAACAGGTAAGTGCCTTTCCAGCACTGCTCGTGGGCCAGGAGGAGCGGGAGTGCTTCCCCCCGGACCACCAAGCAAACCTGCTTCCCTCCCCCTGATCGCCACCCTCCCACCCTCGCAAATGCCCCACTCACACCCCCCCACAAGTTTGCCCCCCCACAATGTACTGTGCTGCAAATGGTATTAGTGCTAAAGAGCAGATAATGATCAAAGCTGGGCTGTGCTCAAGGATGAATTTCCCCCTCCACCCACCAACCCAACAGTTTTGTGAGGAAGAAGCAGTCAGTATTAGGCCAATTCTAGCAATCCACTTCCGGATATTCCTGGTTGTTTTATTCCAATTGCTCTGCAGTTTATTAAAAAAAGGCAAAGAAGGTGAATCCCTGCAGAGTCAAGAATCCACAACTTCAGATATTTTAAGACACAGCGGCCTAGAAATTTGGCCGCGCAGCTCTTGGAGCAATGGGATGGACGGCAGCCATGGGCTCTGCCCTACTGGATCGCTTGGACCCACCTGAATGTATGGCAGAAGAGCTTTCTGGGGCGAAGGCTGCACAGAACGTTCAAATCCTACACTCATTTTTGTCACCTATCTAAATTAAATACAACTAACATGACACATTGAAGCATTCGCCAAACTATGTAACATTTCATTGCAGCGCACAAGGATTACATTGTGTCAGCTTGGCTCAGTTGGTAGCACTCTCACCCGAGTCAGAAGGTTTTAGGTTCAAGCCTCACTTGAGCGCATATTCAAGGCCGACATTTGAGTGCAGCACTGAGGGAATGCTGCGTCTTTCAGACACAACATTGAATCACCTGCCTCCTCAGGGAGCTGTAAAAGATCCCATGGCACTAGTCGAAGGAAAGCAATCCTCCCAATGTCCTCGCCAAAAATTCCTTCCTCAACATACCCTATCAAAAAAACAGATTATCCAGCCTTTGCTTTGCGTTGTTATTTATGAGACTTTGCTGTGTGCAATTTTGAATGTCGTGCTTGCCGACAAAACAAGTGACTGCACTTCAAAAGCAATCCATTGGCTGTGAAACATTTTAGGATGCTCTGAGGACATCATAAAGTGCAGTACGAGTGCAAGTTCTTTCTTCTCTGTCTTATAATTTGTTAACTTAATTTCAATAACTGGATTATTGGTGTTGAGGTAATACTGTGCTCCCAGCGGATAGAATACTCAAGGGAGCACAAGTCGAAGAATCAGGGCTATTGTGATGCTGTCTCTAGCCTGTGAACGAGGCACAGCAATGGAATTATCCCAATTATAAATGTAAGTGTACCTGCCTGCCCGTTTCCAAGTGTTATTTTTTTTCCCCTCACAGTTGACATGGTCCGAGGTAAAAAAAAATTGTATCTCCGCATTTGGTATTTTGTTGAATAAATGTGAAGTGCATTCTTCTGAGGGGATATGAATAATGTGACTGAGGGCAGTTGTCGTCCTGTCAGTCTGCGCATCTCTCCATTTTAAACTGCAACTGCCTAGTCCTGCTACTCACCCACCCCCCCCACCCCCCTGCGTTACTGCTAGTGACTCCGTTCTCCCCCACCTGGTTATAGCTACTGTCTCCCACCCTCACCATATTGCTGCTAGTAGATCTCCTGGGTTACTGCTGCAGTACAATGCCGCTGCCCCCACCCCGGTTACTGCTGCTGACTCCATGCTTCCTGGCTTAGTGCAGATGATTCCCCTTTCCCTGGGTTCCTGCCACCCTCTGATTTCGCACTGTCTGGGCTCCTGCTGCTCTCTAGCTTCCCTTCCCTCCAGGTTACTGACCTTGCTCCCACCGAGCTACTGCTGTTTTTAGACTCAATTCCCAAATTACTGTCGCTCTCTGACTCACCTCCTCCTGGACTACTGCCGCTCTCTGACTCCCTCCCCTCCCCAGTACTGCCGCTCTCTTATTCCCTTCCACTCATGTTACTGCTGCTCTCCGACTCTCCTCTCTTGGACTATTGGCTCTCTGTGACTCCCCGTCGCCCCCATTGCTGCTTCTCTCTGACTCCCCTCTCCTGGATTACGGCCACTCTCTAACTCAGCTGCACCCAGGTCACTGTCACCTCTGACTTCCCTCCCCCTGGATTACTGTCTCTCGGACTCCGCACCCCTGGATTACTGCCAGTCTCTGTCTTTCTTCCTCCAGATTTCTGCCTCTCTCCACCTCCCCTCGCTCCGGATTCTGTTTTGTCCGATTCCTCTCCCTTTGGATTACTGCTTTTCTATGACCCTCCTCGACTTGGGTCACTGCTGCTCTCTGCCTCCTTCCTTCCAAATTAATAGCACTCTTTGACTCCCCTCTCCACTCCTATCTTTTGGTAAACTTCTCCATCAAAACCCTGAAACCTTGAACTCTCTAAAGCAAGACTCCTGGCTAAGTTTGGCAGTGCATGGATTTAGTGCTAGTGAAATCCAAGTTAGTGAAGATAAAGGTTCGGTGCTTCATTTCTAAGTGTTAACGTAAATCAAGAAACCTTTGTTTAACATATCATTGGGTTGCCAAGTTATTGTATGGGAATACAGATTCTTATGGTTTGACCAAAAATTTAAAAGTCTGGAAAGCCCTATGCAAAAAGTATGTAAAATTTGCACATTGTGGGTGGGACCTGGATTATGCCAAAGTCCTGTCCCTTTTGTACTACACAATACATTCCAGCAGAAGTGCGGTGAAGGAAATGACAGGATGAAGTCATCCATTCAAAATCCCATCATTTCTGCCAGTACTACCTTCAACTTAACTCCACGCCTGTATAGAGCAGGACAAACAGGAAAAATTGTAGTTGACCTGACATGAGCATCACCATGGGTTTTCCAATAGGGATTCCTATCTGCACATTATTAAAAACAAGAGCAGGAAGATGAGGATGAGCATTATTGGGAGGCTTGCCTCATAAGACATTAAAGAGGAGAATGCGATATACTTGTCAATATCCTGCAGTAAGAATATACAGACCCTGGCGTTCCTTCCAGCATGTCACTCAAGACATCTGTTTAAGAAAGTTATGCTTTATCGAAGAAGCTTTGGATCACCTTTGCCTCTTGCTTTATAGAAAAGGTAACAATTGCATTGAACTCTTTTTGCTACAGGTTCATTTCAGGGTGCAACAGGGAAATTTACCAATAGAAGGCAATATACTATCCATTGCTGAAAAAGTCAGGTCACTACTGTCCTGTTTAACAAGGCAGCACAGATCATCAGGAAACCCTGATTGGTATAATGTTAGGTGAGACACTGATGAGAGTTCCACCAACAATAGGATGGAAAGTCCTTACTGAAATCCAAGTATCCAAGTATACTGATATCCGCTGCTGTACCCCTGTTAAGCTCCTTTGGCCCCCCCTCAAATAAAACCAGTAGGTTAGATTGGCAAGACCACCCCTTCATGAATCCATATTGTCTATCTTTTATGATTTTACTTCTATCCATGATTTTATATTTAAAAAGGATTTCCATAACTTTACCCACAATGGATGTCAAACTCACCGGTCTGTAGTTTCCTGGGTCACTTTTCCTACCTTTAAAAAAAAACAGGAGTATCATCTGCCTTTCTCCAGTCCCAAGACACTTCTCCAGTATTCAGTGATTTCTGGAAGATTTGTGTCAGAGTTCTTGCAATTTCCTTCCTTATTTCCTTAAGAATCCTGGATATATCTTGTCCGGCCCTGAGATTTATTTACCTTAAGTTTGCTCAGCTGTTTGGCAACCATGATGGTAGTAATGTGAATATTGTCACAACTTGCCTCTGGAACACCCTCTAGTTCCCTTTCCAGATCAAATAAGTTACTTGTCTCCTCTTTGGTAAAAACTGAGGCAAAAAACGTATTTAGCACTTTTACAGCCTGAGCAGCAACAGTTGTCAAGCCCACACTCCGATCCAACTTTCAGTAGTCCCACTCCATCCATTTTGATGTCCTTGTTTATTAGATTTTTTTAAAAAAAACAGAGAAGCAGGTGCTCAGCTTTTGGCCCCATTAAAAGTGTACATAAAGCAAATAAGGTCTGACAAGCAATGAGAGAACATTAAATCAGCACACCAGCAGAGTAAATAAAGCTCCACAGTAACCTTTATCTGGCATTACCTGCAACAAAAGATACAGTGGGATTTGCTTATAACATCAACATTCCAATGTCCCAGATCACTTACCGTATAACTTGCATGGAATGACACCCCTGCTCAAATGAGAGATTAAGGGTTGGCGACCCCTAAGATTGAGCAATGCATTGGGTTAGGTACTGGCCTTTCTGCTCTCGGATTTGGGTTCAAATCCAAACCAGTCTCTTGCTTGTTGGTTGCAAGGGCCAGTTCCTAGTACACACAGACCCACGATACAAGATAACAGGCATGTGAAAAGGAAAAACTTCTGGTTTTTAAAGTTATATTGAGAGAAAAAGAAAAACGAGGGATGGAGTGGGACCACTGAAAGTTGGATCGGAGCGTGGGCATGACAACTGTTGCTACACAGGCTGTATAAGTGCTAAATAGGTTTTTAGCCTCAGCTTTTACCAAGGAGGAGACAGGTAACTTATTTGATCTGGAAAGGTAACTTATTTGATCTGCGCACTGTGGCTGCAGTGTGTACCATCGTCGCTGGGTCAAAATCCTGGAACTCCCTTCCTAACAGCACTGTGGGAGAACCGTCACCACACGGACTGCAGCGGTTCAAGAAGGCGGCTCACCACCACCTTCTCAAGGGCAATTAGGGATGGGCAATAAATGCTGGCCTCGCCAGCGACGCCCACATCCTGTGAACGAATAAAAAAAAGATGGTGTTTCAGAGGTAACCCCCTTAGTGATTGCTACTCTGAGGTTTGGGCTAGTGTGTTGCTGGAGCAGAGCAGAGGGCAGTAACTGCTCTGTACTTGGCCTACGAGTCCTTGATCCAAACATTCAAAGTGGAAAGTTTTCCATTCCCTGATGCTAACATCCCTCCCTTGATCAGCACAAAATTCACACAAAAATTCAATTTCTGCCTGAAGTACAGTACAAGTGGAGCAGTAATTGTTCATTATTTTAGCCCATAAGAAACGCTAAAATAAGCCCTGTGATGATGATTTTTTTCCTTTGCTTATTGACTGAATCTTAGATTCAAATATTTTTCCTCCCAGTTGCCACTGAGCTGTCTACAAACACGGTCATTTACCTGTTCCAAAGCCATTGCTACTGACAGAATCTTCAATAAGTTAAATATTAATTCTGTATAATTAAACACACTTCTCCTCTCTAAACTGTTCAAATTTACAAGTCTGCTTCTACCTCCAGCTATAATTTTTAAATTGTTCGATTTGCCTATTTGAACTTGAAGGGACTGGTGGTTTGGAAAGGCCTGTTCTTAGCACTGTTTCTTCATCGGTGGATTTGGGAGTTAACAGGGGGACCCAAGAGCCTAAAAAACACAAGTGGAGCAGTCAGCAGGCGCTCTAGGATGATGAATCCCTAGGATCTATGGGCCAGATAGAAGGGGGTTTCAAGCTGCATAGTTTGGAGATAGAGTTAGAGAATGAGGAAAATCATCTTTTCTCTGACCAATGCAGGGAGTTTGAGGCTGGTTTTACAAGCGCTGTCGGCAGCAGGTGCTGAGTATTCCTGCAGACAAGACTCTTATCCCCGCCCTCTTTTCTGGCAGGTGCTGAAGATGTGCCCTGGTGTCATGAGAGCCCATCGGCAATATTTTAATGAGGTGACTTCTCCCTGAGTCTGGATACTGTGGTGGTGTCAGGAATGGAGATCACTGGCAGCCACTCTCTGCATTTCGCCAGCGGATGGGGTGCACACATTTTTTAGAGAAAGTAATTTCTATATGTTTGTAAGTATAAATAGTGTGACTACTACAGTCGGCTACAGTTCCAGAAGCCCCACACATAGCACCAATAAATCCTAACCCTATTTTTGTGGTTAAACAGGGATCACTGTGTTGGGAAAGCTGGGGATAATGTGCCAGGGAGCAGAGTCTGAATTACCAATGGCTCAAATTATGGGATGCTGGGTGACATCATATAAGAACACAATGAATGGGAGGACCCTAGGCAAGACAGAGGGTCAGAGGGATCTTGCTGTGCAAGTTCACAGATCCCTGAAGGCGGCGGAACAGGTAGATAAGGTGGTAAAGAAGGCATATGGGATACTTGCCTTTATTAGCCGAGGCATAGAATATAAGAGCAAGGAGGTTATGATGGAGCTGTATAAAACACTGGTTAGGCCACAGCTGGAGTACTGTGTGCAGTTCTGGTCGCCACACTACAGGAAGGATGTGATCGCTTTGGAGAGGGTGCAGAGGAGATTCACCAGGATGTTACCAGGGCTGGAGCGCTTCAGCTATGAAGAGAGACTGGGAAGATTGGGTTTGTTTTCCTTGGAGCAGAGGAGGCTGAGGGGGGACATGATTGAGGTGTACAAAATTATGAGGGGCACAGATAGGATGGATACTAAGGAGCTTTTTCCCTTCGTTGAGGGTTCTATAACAAGGGGACATAGATTCAAGGTAAAAGGCGAGAGGTTTAGAGGGGATTTGAGAAAGAACTTTTTCACCCAGAGGGTGGTTGGAGTCTGGAACTCACTGCCTGAAAGGGTTGTGGAGGCAGGAACCCTCACAACATTCAAGAAGCATTTGGATGAGCACTTGAAATGCCATAGCATACAAGGCTACGGACCAAATGCTGGAATATGGGATTAGAGTAGACAGGGCTGATGGCCGGCGCGGACACGATGGGCCGAAGGGCCTCTATCCGTGCTGTATAACTCTATGACTCTAAGAACAACCAAGGACATGAAAACACTATTCAACCAGTTGAAGCTCATCCATCTGGTACCCTAACTCTTACATCAAAACTCATCCCTCCTGCAACCTAAATCTTCTTTCTACTACCATAATTTCCCATTGGAGCTTATATCTCTAGCACCCAAATTCTCCCATCGAAGCTAATCCTTCTAGTACCCCAACTCTTCCAATGACACAGATCCCTCTAGTATTCTAACTCTCCCATTGAAGATCATCCTTCTAGTACTGTCATTTTCTCATCAAAGCTCATCATTTAAGAACCTTAACTCTCCAATCAAAGCTCAACCCTTGAGTGCCCTAAACTGTACAACCATGCAACTGTAATTTTAACACCTTTAATGGTTTTGCCTTTCCTGCCTTGCCCGGCAGATTATTCCAGACATTTATCACCTTTTGAGTAAAGAAGTTCTTCATGATAACTGTTTAAAATGACCTTTTCACTAATTTAACTTTATACCATCTAGTGCTACCAGCCTGATGTACTTTGAAGAAGTATTTCGGGTTTCCCTTATGTATGTTATTTAATATTTATATACATTGATATGGTGCAACTCCTCCCCCGATGGTTCAGAAGATATCTCAAGAACTCCAGGGAAGACTGAGGTAAGAACTGACTTCTCCTACTTACGACGAGGCCCAAAGCCTGAAGGAAATGAATAGTGCCTGAGTTATGCAGGAGCAGGGGTGTCAAACGAGTAACTCTGGGGTCACATGTGACCCCAAGCTCTGGCAAGCTGGCCCTTGTCACTCAACCGACTCAGTTCCATGATTTATATTTCTTATTCATTGGTTTGTCCTGAATTGAGTTTTGGGAGCCCAAAGGTTTGACATGTGTTGTTTTTAAGCATTGCAACCTCATTGTTGGATAAATCCTAAACCGGAACAACCAGAAGATAGATTTCAACAGTCGGGCAGCCAACCAGCGATATTGCCGATAGCTGGCACGGTCTATTTGTAGAGCTGGGCCTCATTAGCATCAGGTCAGCAGGCTGCAGTTGAAAATTGAGCGCCCCGGGGAAGCCCGGCCAGCCTTCGGGCCAGAAGGTAGGCAGGTCCAGGGCAGGGAGTTCTATCTCGGGGAGGGGGAAATCTGGAGCAGCACGGCCCCACACTGGTTTATTGGAGCCTAGAGGTTGACTCCTGCTTCTTCTAGTCCGACAAAGATAAAAAAGAAAGACTTGCATTTACGTAGCTCTTTTCACGACCTCAGGACATCGCAAAGCGCTTTACTGCCAATGAAGTACACTTGAAATGTAGTCACTGTTTTACTGTAGGAAACACAGCAGCAAGGTACCTCAAACAGCAACATGACAATGACCAGTTAATCTGTTTTTGTAATGATGTTGCTTGAGGGATAATACAGACGTAGCTGTGGGCTGCTATTAGGTTGGACGCCAACAGCGCATGCTCCACCCAGTACTATTCTAAAATGGCGATTGGGGTCCTGTGTACATCATAGGACCCTCATTTATATTATAAATGGACCTACCACTGATTCAGGCGGGCGTTCCAGCCGCCCAGCAGTATATCTGGGGTGGATTGCAGTGGTCACAGTGACAGTGGGAAAGGGGCAGTAAGTCATTCCCTGCCATTTTAGGGGTGTTACTGCCCCATTTCTGCTGGGCAGGGGGGGGGTCTTAAAACCTATCTCCAAACCTGTTTGTATCAGCAACTTGAGATATGCGCAAACTAATAGGATGATGGATTTAAACGTTTATGTGCAGGCTGTGCACACTAATGAAACGTGTGAAGGGAAAGGTTAGGCACCCCTGGTATAGAGCGCAGTGGAAACCCACAGGAGTTGCTTCAGGGTCCCCAGCTTTTCACACTGTTGACAAAGGATATAATGGAGAGTGTAGGGGTGATTCCATGAACCTGAGCTCCCATTTGGGAGCCACCCTCACAGGGAGTGCTGGTCGGAGAATCGGGGTTACAGTGTTGTAGCCCTATATCCAATCTGTGCTCCCTGAGTCAGGCTCCCCGCTGGGAGTGCAGGTTCGCAGAATCAGCCCTTACAATTTGTAATATTATCTGATATCACCAAGCTATGTGACCAGATGATGAATATTAGGCAGATTCAAGCACTCAGAGGGATCCAAACCAATTAATTGCATGGGAACAAGGGATGGATTTTAATAGGAATAAATACAAGGTAATACCGCAACAGGAAACACAGAAAATGTACACAAGGATAGAAAAGGAGTAGTACTTGGCTATGATCATTAACCATTCAGTGAAAGCATCCATTCAATGTGAAACTGTTATCAACAAGGCTAACAAAGTATTGTGAGGCATCTCAAGGACTTTTGATTATACTTCAAAGCAAGCTATTCTAATCTTGCACATATCATTGTTGAAGCCACTTTTGGACTATCATGTCCCGTATTGGGCACCCATCTTCAAGGCATCAACACACTGGGGAGGGTCCACAGAAGAGTAGTAATTCTGGGATTTAGGGCTGTAAATTTTGAGGGAGGACTGACAGACCTGAATTAGCCTTCACTGGAGAAAAGATGGAAAGGTTTTAAAATTTTGACTGGCAAATGTAGTGTAGATGCAAGTGGACTATTTAATATGGACTGGGTTTACAGAACTGTACAACAGGAGTATAAACTGAACAAGCCTCAAACCCCAAGAGATTAGGGGGTTGAGAATGTAATTCCGGTGCAGTGACGGTGAGGCTGGTGGTCTTTGGGAGCTCCATACACCTGCAGCTCTTTGATATCATGGGTGTTCCTGGTGTACAACATAAAACTCATTGGGAATGCATGGTGGGGGGGGGGGAAGGAATGGCTTATCTGGTGCTGGCAGCTCTTTAAGGACTGCTGATTGCCCTTAAAGCCCATTCTGCTACTGAAGGGCAGAAAGGGCCACAAAAATGACACTGCTTCAGGAGGTCCTGCACATTAAGGTAGTCCTTTTTGGAGCTTGGGGACATCCTCTAGTCACACCATAGATGGCTGAAAGACTGAATGCCGTCTCAGTGAACATGAGAGCAGGTGAGGAAGAAATTTGCTAGTCTTAGCAAGATTGCCACTGTAAACGTGCTTACATGTGCTTTAATTTTATAAGATTGCCTTATAACGTGGTCTTAAAAGCTCTTCATTGTAAGCTTTGTAGAGCATCACATTGGAAGAACGCCCAGCCCATTGGCAACTGCTCGTGTACTTCTCCAAAGCACGGCCATGGCCACGTGTTAGCAGGGCACTGTGTATTTCTGCCGTGTCAATGTGTTTGCTGTAAGGCTATTTCAATGTGGCAAGCAAATACCAAGCATCCTGCCAACATGAGGTTTTGCATGCTTCATGTTCACAGGCTCACATAATGTGGTTGCTGGGCTGAGCACTCAGATTAGTGGATACGTGGAACAAACTCTTAACAAAGCAATTTATTCCTTGTTGATTCGTGCCTTCAAAAAAAAGTCAGGAAATGTTCCAGCACAGAGAGCCAGCCCATCAAGTCTGCACTGGTGTTTATCTCCACTTGAGCTGCCTACTCTAATTCCACTCTCATGCACACTCCCCGTTTTCTTGATTGCTGCTCTTTTTCAAGCAACTGTCTTACACCCTTTTAAAATAATTTATGGGTTCTGTTTCTACGACAGTTTGTGCAGAGAATTCCACATTCAAACCACTTATTCATTTCTAACCTCTCCTATAGCGTCTTTTGTGCTTATCTGAACTTTGTGCCCTCTTGTTACCATCTCACCAACTCATAGAAACAAGCTATCACTATAGTTAGGACCATTGTAAACAATTTTACAACACCAAGTTATAGTCCAGAAATTTTATTTTAAATTCACAAGCTTTCGGAGGCTTCCTCCTTCCTCAGGTGAACGATGTCGAGATCGTTCACCTGAGGAAGGAGGAAGCCTCCGAAAGCTTGTGAATTTAAAATAAAATTGCTGGACTATAACTTGGTGTTGTAAAATTGTTTACAATTGTCAACCCCAGTCCATCACCGGCATCTCCACATTATAGTTAGGACCAGAAATGAAGATGCTGGGGGTTGGGATAGACTGAGATGGTCAAATTCTGGCGATTAGTTCTGATCGAGAATCCCACCCAAAATCTTAACCCATCTTTTCTCTTCCAGATTCTGATTGACCTGCTGTGCATTTCCAACATTTTCTGCTTTTATTTCGGATTTACAACATTTCCTTTGTTCTTTACTTTAGGGCAAATGGGGTTTGTTGGACCCAATAGTCCCTTCTCATTCCGGGTTTTCTTATGTTTTTAAGGTCTTTGGGATCTCTACTGCTGAGGGAAAATCAGATCAGTGAAGCAGAGATAAGGAGCTCATCCTGCTAAAGTTTATGAAAAATAGCCTTTCAGATTCTGCGCTGAGCCCGGCAACCAGTTCGCCAGAAAGAAGAAAGAGTGTCTGGCCATTCATTAATTTGCTGTTTGAGGGACCTTACTGTGCGCAAATTGGCCTCCGCATTTGCCTACATAACAATAGTGACTGCACTTCAAAAGTAACTCGTTGGCAGTGAAGGGCTTTGGGAAGTCCTGAGGTCGTGATCAAGCACTATATAAATGCAAGTTCCTTCTTTTCATTATTTGATGGTGGTAAGTGGTGAGGCAGTGCACAGCTGTGACCTCAGATGGCTGATACAGTTGACCACGTGACTCTTCCATTTCAGTTTAAAAAGGGCCATGCCAGATCATCGACCTCATAAATGTCACCTTGTTTAGGTCAAAATGTGTAAAATTTAAACAGACTGTGTACACAGTGGGAAATTACTTACTTCAAGGTTACTACAGTTAATGTAGAGTTAGAACACATCTGTGCTGAAAACAATCTCTAAAGTAAACAGATATGGATTAGGCTTAGGATTGCCAACCTTCCAGGATTGTCCTAAAGTCTCCAGGAATTAAAAATTAATCTCCAGGATACTATAGCGAGCAACCTGGGGGGGAAATAATTGGTGCATTAAAAAAATGGTGTGTTCTTTTCATTTTCTTTATTACTTATACAAATATTGGAGATGGGAAAAAAAGACTGTTTGATTGACAGTCAAGAATCATCCAATCGAGTAACGAAGAGTCTGTTCACTTTCCAATTGGCTTGGGAAGGCGGTGCATCGTAAAGATGGATGTGTCGGACGACCAATGGTGGGAGCGAGGGAGCGGGGCGGTTGGAGGTGGGAGGTCATGTGATGAAACCGCCAGGAATACCCAGAGCTGGCAACCCTAGTCAGGCTGGTGCTGCAGTTGTCAAAAATATCCATTTTGTGCCTTGTGCAAGATGGAGTCTGCTGGGCGATTGGCGCAGATGTGTCAGAGAGGGCGTGAGTTAGGAGTAAATGGGTAAGGAAGATGATGCTGTGAAAAGCATGCACAATAACGGCTGAGTTGTTTATAAACAAAAATATGTCTTACGTTTTTTAATATAATACAACCTTAAAATTGCTGTGGGCCATACTCGTATGGACCATTAACACATTGGTCTGATTTTGCTTTGTTTGTTATTTATACGAAGATCCTAACCTGTTTAAATGAAAGATAAGTTAACATGGTTGTTAAAATAGGAGCCAAAGCAATGTCATACAATTGCATTGAGCGAATATTGCACACAGTGGGTGTAGATTTTGAATTTGTGCAAAGATGAAAAACAGTTAATAGTGAATCGGCAGCACGTTTTACATTTCTCCCCATTTTACTTCCATTCTGGAAACAAAAGTTGAGCAAGATGTAAAACTGGCTGTTGATTTACTATCACCTGTTTTACATTATTGCAAAAAGTTAAGATCTCCCCCAGTAAGTTCTAAGCTAACAAATGAAAACAATTCTATACAAATTCAAAGTCCTGCAGTTCTCCTGGCACTGGGCTTGAACTAGATTCAGCAAACCAGATACACAAATTCAGACGTAGAATATAATAGGGAAACCAACATGTTCAATGCAACTTCAATTCTATTGCCTGTGCAAATGAGATCACACCTCACCTACCTAAAGAATATCTATAGAACACAGTTGGAGTCTTCGACCTCCGTTCAAATACAAGCAATTTTGGCTGGGAATTTCCTCGAGGCATCTCCTGGTCTGCTGCGGTAACCTTGGCGTAGGTTCGACGGAATCCCCACTTACGTGCTTAAGTAGGCTTTCCGCTGAACTTCCGTCAAATTTACGATGGTGGAGAGGGTCCAATTATTCCCCTGCCCTCTCACCTCGCGCTCCAACCTGCACTTTGCCTTAGGGCTGGAGTTTCACAAAAGTTACCATTACGGTTAAACCATTTGAATCATTAAACAACAGACATTAATCTCAGCACGGACAGGCTGTGGGAGTCGGGACCTTCTGATCTCAATGGTTGTGATTAGTTTTAGACAAGAGAAAGATTACAGAAAAAGAAAGTTAAACAGAAGTTATGAATTTATATAACGCTTGATAGCACATCATCTGGGAGCCTTAGTATCATTAAGCCATGGGATGTGCATTTAGGCCTGTAATTTCCCCTGTTGTGTAGCTCCCAATATTAGTTTCCTTGGGGTCAATATGGGGAAGAGTTGAGTGCAGGTCAGGAGAGAGACATAATCACACAAGGAGTTGCCTTGGGCTACTCAGCTCACTATAATGCTCAAAGAATGGTCCCAATTTTAACTCCCTGGCTGAAACCGAGGCGGGGAGCAGTTAAAATGAGGGGAGCGACTTACCCCCTTCGATCCCGCTGCCTTCCCGACGGGTCCGAATATTAACCTGCTCTTTTGAGCAGGCATGCGGGATACCCGCCCCTCGCTGCCAGGGTCTTGTTTAAATATGCAGATTGGGGCCCGATGATACCAGCTGCTATTTTAGTCCGAGGCCTGAGTGGGGGAGCAGTGACTGCTTTTCTGTCAGCTCAAACCTGCCTCGAGGGGGATCAGGGGCCGGAACAGGCCCAGGCAGGGAAGTTTTCTCTTTATATTTTGGGTTTCCATGAGGGCCGTGAGGCGCAAGAGTGCTCCCCCGTGCCTCACAAGGAAACACTGGGTCTCCCTTCCCCCAATCGACTTGACCCCCCCTTTACACCCCCCTCTTACCACTTACATGAATGCCGGGGAACGATCCCTACGGGTCCCTGGCTGCGGCCTCCTGCCTGTGATCTTCCGCCCGCCGACTTGGTAAGCACACCTGGCCGGGTTCGGGCGGGCCTCCGATAAAAGTTATGGTGACGAGGCCCGACCGTTAAGATCGGACGGGGCCTCCACATCCCCGGGTTCGCCGCCCGCTTCAGGGCTCGCACGTACTGTGGGGCCAATGAGTTCGGTGAGGAACCAGAGGGCTGACAGTATCCACAGGACAGTAACCCAACATGAGTCAGCCCATTAAGGGGAGAAAAAAACACTTTTAAAAAACTTTATTTTTTGCTTCATGCTTCGTTCTAAAATGCAATCTGTAAACAACCTTTGTTTTGTGTCCACCATGAACTTCACTCTCTTCACTCAGCGCCTGATTTTCATCGAGGATTACTTTGGAACATTGCACACACATAGCTGCAACTCGAGAGGGAGATTACTCCCTCGTGATGGGCAGAAAGATGTTGCTAAACAATGAATTTGTAAATTTTATTTCACAAGTGACAACTTGCGTTGATATAGTGTCTTTAATGTCAAGAAACGCCCCATGGTGTGTCACACGTAGGTGTAAGGAAAACGGATGCCACGGCAGGAAGGATGAAATTGGGAGAGGTGACCGCAAGTTTGGTCAGAGGTCGGTTTTGAGGTTTTTAAAGGGGGGAGAGGTTTAGGGAGGAAGTTCTTGAGAGTAGGTCCGAGGCAGCTGAAAGCTTTGCCACCAATGGGTTTTGGTGGAGGGAGAGGCACAGGAGGGTGGAGTCTGAGTAAGAGAGTATGCTCGCAGGTTATACCACTGACAGTCTGCCTCACTCTGAAGCTAATATAACCCCACTGCTTTTCTTCAGTCTTCATTTTTCCTAAAAAATCCCTTTCATTCTGAGTTTGCCAGGAGTGCAAGCCGTTTTGCAGAAGACATCTACTTATTTGGCAAACGTCCAATGTTTTAGTCACCTAAACAAATGTAATTTGAATCTCTGGACCTGGAATTTTAATTTTAATTTCGTGTTAGTTTTACGAAAACCATTTAGGCAAAGATTTACGGGCCTATCTTAGCCTTGCCCGGCTGACAGGAATGCGGCAAATGGGGAAGGGGTTAAAATGGCAGTCGCACGCTTCCCGCATACTCCCGCCGCCATTTGAAGTGCGTAGTTTTTGCTTTCGGGCAAGGTGCCCGCCATAGGCAGGCGAGGGCCTCATTAATATGTAAAAGTTGGGATTCTACGACGCAATTGCGATCCCAACGCCATTTTAACTTGCAATCTCGGACCCGCTAGTTGAATCTGTCGGCAAGCAGAATTGGGGCCAGCAGAGGCCCATGAAAGTCAGTCATTTTGATTTATTTTAATGGTTTCCTTGTAGGTCGGGAGGAGTAGCTGTGCTCCTCCAGGCCTCACAAGGGAAACCCTGATCAGTTTTCCTCCTTTCCCCCCCCCAACCACTTACCTTCGTGCCAAGGACTGTTTCCTCGGGTCCCCAGCGGCGGCCTCCTGCCGCCCGAACTAACAAGCCCACCTGCCTGCCTTCCAGCCAGGGCTTCCCCCCACCCATTCTCCCAAATCTCCTGGGCTGTCCGCTGTGAGGGGCCGGACAGTTTGCTGCTCACCTAGGCCTCTGCCCACGCGATTCCCGGCGGCAGTTAAAATCTCCCGGGCTTAGGGTCGCCAACCCTTCAGGACTGTCCTGGAATTTCCAGGAATGAAAGATTAATCCCCTGGACACTGCTGCGAGCAACCCAGGAGAAAAATCATAAAGGCGTTAGGAACATAGGAACATAGGAACAGGAGTAGGCCATTCAGCCCCTCGTGCCTGCTCCGTCATTTGTTAAGATCATGGCTGATCTGTGATCTAACTCCATATACCTGCCTTTGGCCCATATCCCTTAATACCTTTGGTTGCCAAAAAGCTATCTAGCTCAGATTTAAATTGAGCAATTGAGCTAGCATCAATTGCCATTTGCGGAAGAGAGTTCCAAACTTCTACCACCCTTTGTGTGTAATAATGTTTTCTAATCTCGCTCCTGAAAGGTCTGGCTCTAATTTTTAGACTGCGCCCCCTACTCCTAGAATCCCCAACCAGCGGAAATAGTTTCTCTCTATCCACCCTAAGATAGGGTGGATAGAGAGAAACTATCTGTTCCCCTTAATATCATATAAACTTTTTATTTCATTTTCTTTGAATACTTTTGTTTATTTATTATAAAAATATTGGAGATGAGGCAGTTGGAAGCAGGAGGTCATGTGACGAAACCTCCAGGAAAACGTCCAACCAGAGTTGGTAACCATAACCAGGCCTCCCACAGTGAGAGGCTGGATAGTTTGCCGCCCACCTAGGCCCCGATCAGCACGTCCCCTGCCAGGAGTTAATATCCAGGCTTCAGTTTTTATTTGACATATTTTTGTTCCATTCCCTTCAGAAACTTTGTTTCCAAATTTATGTTTGAAGAATTGTCCAAATTGTTGTTCACTCCTCACACAATGCAAGGACACCAGAAATGTTAAAATCTAATAAAAACCGAGGCTTGAATAAAAGCTCAGATTAAATGTTTCATTTTACCACATTTGTTCCAGAGGCTGTGGTTGACCGACCAGCACTGGTTTAGCCTCAGGAATATTTTGAATTTTAGCTTTTGCCTCGTGCCTTTCAGCCGCTGTAACTTCAGCAAAATCCCGTTTCGTCGATCTTACTGCGGCCGGTCGGAAGGAACCCCGAGAAAATTATTAACATTCATCTCACATTTTAGTTTTGTTCTACTTTTAGCCTTCAGGAGAAATTCAGGTCTAATTTAAATTCATTGACAAAAATACATAGAGTTTCCGCTTCTTTCCATTAGTTTTGCGTCCAGGTTCCAGCCGAACCAGCGCAAAAGAGCGGGGATTTTGAAACGTAAGTGAGTTATGCCCAAAAACACTTGCTTTAGGGTTTTCCACCATCTTTTACACTGGTTTAAGATTCAATCCGCCCAGATCAGTCCCCGCCCACAAAACTGGCCACGCCCCCAGGTCAACATTGCGAGTTTCCGCGGGATTGCGTTGGTTCGGGAAAGCTCTTCAAATTGCACTCAATTTCTGAGGCGGATAGGCACTAGTAGGCAGGTTTTAAAAGTTTTTACGTATCAAAAATATTTAATTTACTAAGAAACTAACTAGCGTACACCAATGAAACTAGTAAATGGTTCATTATAGTTTGTGTAAGTCATTTTCAGTGATTTTAAATCAGGTTACTCACAGGTGGAGGACTGAACACATTAAAAATGCTTATTTTTTGTGATTAAACCCCTTTTCAGCTATATTAATAAAACTGCAACAGTTTACCACTCTTAAATGCATCAATGAATATTTTTTAATGCAAAGAATAAAAAATAAACCATTACATCCTATTACGCTACCAGATTGCGTTGGTTCATGGTAGATATTACGTTTGTGATTGTGCAAATGCTTTTTAGCGGAAACTTGAAGTGTAACCTAACCAGCGCAATTTCGGGCGAATTTCGGGCGCAATTTCCCGATTGTGTTCAAAATGGAAACTCTACCCCTTGTTTAAAGCTGGGAATCCACAGCAAGTTGGTACATGAGATGTAACAATTGGAGGTAAGTATTGGTATTTAGCTGTATTGAGGAGTAGGGTGGAGGGAGATAGCTGCACTGGGGCAGTCTTGGGCTTTAGTGGTTCCGAGGGATGGTTATGGAATTTTTCAGGACTGGGATGGAGTTTGGCAATATGGAGGGGGGAGAAGGAGGGAGAGGGGGGAGAGGGGGGCTTGTCCTGTGGTCCGGCATCACTGTGATGGAAGACCCTTAGGTTTGGCAGAATGGAGGGTGGAATATAGGATTTGATTGCTGGGTGTCTGTCAGCAGTGAAGAGGGTGAAGGGCATAGGTATGGGCCTGACAGCATGGGCTGGAGGGGAGGGGGATCCTGAATCTGGCAGCATTGGTTTGTAAGTTTCTGAAAGTTCTCTCCAAACACTGAATTCAATATTTTGTGATTCGGTCCTGCATATATGACACCATGTCTCTCTTTCTGTGTCTGTTTCTGTCTCTTTTTCTTTGTGTCACTTGTGTGCTCTTTGTCTGTTTATATGGCTCTACCTCTGTCTCTTTCTGTGTCTCACTGTCTCACTCTCTATCTTTCTCTCACAGCTGTCATTAATTAGAATGTTTACATTTTCTAACTATCAACAAAATGCAGGTGAAGACAATCAGAGCCTTTACGTTTGCTTGAGAAGCATTCAAAATTCAATTCATTTGTTTATTTTAAAAGCAACTCAAATTAGAATGAGGAAAGACACTCTTTCTGCCTCTCTCTCTCACCTCAATACTCTTATAATTCAAATACAAACAAATGCTGCAAGCATTTAATCAAATCTGTCATCCTACTCTGTCTCTCACACACACACCTCAGTTTAAAAAAAAACAATATAAATTTTATCTGAACAAAACTTTTGAAATTTGAGCTTTACTGGCAGTAGAATCTTGAGGTTTGAGAGTATTGGCTGGATTTCAATGTGTGTGAGAATTTGGGAGGAAGGTTTATAGCTGTGAGAGAATTGTGGGGAATTATGCGGAAGCTAGATAAGCACATGGGGGAGAAAGGAATCGAAGGATATGGTGATAGGGTTAGATGAAGAGGGGTGGGAGGAGGCCTGTATGGAGCATAAATGCTGGCATAGATCAGTTGGGCAGAATGGCCCATTCCTGTACTATAGCCTCTATGTAATTCTATGTAATTGGGGAAGGTATTTCTGGGTTATGTAATGATTGGGTGTGAGGTTGCAGGATATGCAGTAAAGGAAAGAACGACATCCCAAAGCACTTTACAGTCATTTAAGTACTTTTGAAGTGTAGTTACTGTTGTAATGTAGGAAAGGCATCAGCACAAACAGCAATGTGATAATGATCAGATAATATGATTTTAGTGATGTTGGTTGAGGGATAAATATTGGCCAGAACACCGGGGGGAACTCTCCTGCTCTTCTTCGAATAATGCCATGGGTCTTTTACATCCACCTGAGAGGGCAGACGAGGCCTCATTTTAACCTCCGACAGTGCAGCACTCCCTCAGTACTACACTAGAGTGTCAGCCTTGATTGTATGCTCAAGTCTCTGGACTTGGGCCTGAACCCACAACCTTCTGACTCGTAGACTAGAGTGCTAAAACTGAGGAATGGGAAGGGTGCCCCAGGGTGTGGGATTATTGTCAGAAAATGTTATAATTCCAAGAAAGCATTGCTATGTAAACAGCCAACATTCCTTCCTCAAGCAACATCCTGATAAAACAGATTAGCTGGCTGTTCACTTGATGGCTGCATTTGTCCATGTAAAAAAGTACCTTCGAGACATTTCAACCGCAAGCCACAATGCTGATTTTCGTGACCTACTTATTGATAAGATTCAGTGCACAAAACAAACAGAAACACAAAATTACTGACTTCATGTAAACAGGTCCAATGGTTCATGTTGGTGATGGGGGAGGTGGGAAAAAAGAACTGGGGTGATCTCTGAAATATTTAACAGATGTTGTGTTACTGAGCACAGCAACATGGCTTTGAAATGGTGAATATCGGGGAAGTGGCTTAGTTACTAACTACACGACGTACCTACCTCTGAGAGTGTTAATGACTAACTATAACAACAGGATACTTGCAGTTTCACTGTTTAGGAAAATTAGTTTTTAAACAATGCTGCAGGTTGATGGGGAGCAATTTAAGATTGAGAATCCCAAATTCATCTTTTTATGTTCAAGTCAACAAATGTTATTCTAGTAGAAGCCTCTGCCCGTAGTTATCTTTGAAGAAATGTAAACAGCTTGAATTGGTTAGCTTTGAGGCAAAACCAACCTCATGAACACATATCTAGCAAAACTTTTTTAATTTGCTTTTTTTAACCCAAAATGATCTTACATCACTGCGATGAACACAGCTTCCTGCCCTACCCCCACTTAAACAATAAAAGATTTGTCAAACATTTTTCCACAAAGACAGCGTCCCTTTAAGATCCCTGGACTGCTCCAAGACAGACTGACTGCCCCCCTTTTTTTAAAATCCCTTTTTGCTCTCCTGAAGTCACTGAGGAATGATGCCAGCTGATCACCTGTACTTCAACCAAATTTAACAAGCCTGCAAGTGCAAGTCTACAGACTGTGTTGGCAGACTATTTGACTGTGGAAGGCACATAAACATACTGAGGGCAACCAGTTTGCACCAGCTGATGCTGTCAGTAAAAGCCATTGGCTATAAATGACAGCACAGACATAGAACACTAACTTACAGACACCCAATTATAAATTGATCCTTAGAAGGAAACCGGTTGTAGGCTGCCAATTATGTGTATTGTGCAGTTGTCCATCGGATCAGGCACATTCCAATGCATTACATTTATAAATGAGCGTAAGGAATAATTTGCCAGCAAAACCTGAGATTTGTTTGGAAAAACTGAATCGAAAAGAGCTCCACGTAAAGTCTGCGAATTTGATCCTGTCAAAAATTCCAGCCCTCTTCCCTCCCTAGCTTTGGGAGAAAGTTGTTGAACTTAGAGCAAAATCTTGCAACATTGTTAAACTTTATTGTAATAATTTAACTGTATTAACATTTAAAACGCATTAACCGAACCCCTGCTTATTTAATACAAAAAAAGTATTTATGCAGTGTGAAAAGTTCCAGTACAGATGACTCGACACTGTACCAACAGAATGTAATCTGCACAGTGACTGCCGTTAGTCTCACTGCTGGTGGTTTAAATGGTTACCTGTATTTGTCGAACTTTGCGAATTTAGTCCATTCTGCGGGGTTACTTTTGTAAGATTCCATCAGAGCGTGCACCTCATCCACACTGATTTTATCATTCGCGAAAATCTCATGAAGTTGTTTGATCAGATCCGATAACGTCTCAGGTACCTGGAGTTGAGTCTGATTCATCCTATTGCTTATTTTACTTACGCTTTCAGTGAATTTAAAAGGAACAAACGAACGGCAGGTCAGATTCAAGGAAAGAATAAGTGGTGACAGAACAGCAGCAAAATTTATAAGAGGTCTGGAATAAAATTGTGGGCGGACTTTGGAACAGAGGGAGGGACTTCAGGGAATTAAAGTAACATGAACTTATCAATACATTACCACAGCGTACATATGGACCCTGCATTCTGAGCTTGTGACTCAATATAGTCTTGTGTGCCGAAGGTTCACAGTTTAATATTTTGTATCAAAGTTATCTCAAATTGTGCTAAAATGCTTTGGAGTTTTTTGTTGTTGAACTTTCAATTGGAACTAGTCCTACGGTGAAATTTTAGGGATGGTTTACATTCCTGTAGGTTCTGGAGAGGTATGATGATGCACAACACAGTTATGCCACATTGTTGAAGTCATTTTACATGTTTTTTTTTACTATTGATGGATCGCAGCTTTGCTGTATCTCAGTGTCTGGTTCATTCAGAAGAACAGCGTCACGCTCCCACATTCTGCAAGAAGATGTTATTGACTCTCCCCCAACTAAAAACAAACCAGCCAACTATCCGGAATTTGGATGTCCAGTCCCTGTGTATCTGGACAAGAATCAGCGCGAACCGAACCCCTAAATTCGACTCCCACTTCCCACCGAGTCTTGCTCCACAAAAACCGACCCCCCACTCCTATCTGAACAGTACATCAGGACAGGGTGGGCACTGTAACCCAAATAAGAGTTCTGTACACGAATACACATAGCATAAAACAAGTGAGTTAGAAACACAAATTCAGCTTAAAGGGGTATGATGTAGTAGCCATTACAGAAACCTGGCTACAAGCTGGGCATTACTTGGAGTTAATAACCCCGCAGAACGGAGCAAATTCGCAAAGTTCGACAAATACAGGTAACCATTTCAACCACCAGCAGTGAGATTAATGGCAGTCACTGTGCAGATTACAATCCATTGGTACAGTGTCTAAACACGAGCCGTATCTGTACTGGAACTTTTCACACAGCATAAATACTTTATTGTATTAAATATTACAAAAGAAGAAAAATAATTTTCGAGGCCTGTGGGACATTTTCTAAGCAGAGGTTTGGTTAATGCGTTTTAAATGTTAATGCGGTCAAATTGTTACCACAAAGTTTAATAATGTTACAAGATTTTGATCTAAGTTCAATTTTTTTCCATATAGGGGGAAAGTGTCTGGAATTTTTGTCAGGATCAAACACGCGGATTAACGTAGAAATATTTTCTATTCAGTTTTTGCAAAAGAATCTCAGGTTTTCCCGGAAAATTATTCCTTACACTCATTTATAAATTTAATGCCTGATCCGATGGACAACTGCACAACGCATATAATCGGCAGCCCACAACCGGTTTCCTTGTAGGGATCGATTTAGAATTGAGAGTCTGTAAATTGGTGTTCTATGTCTGTCCTGTCATTTACCCACAGTATCAGCTGTTGCAAACTGGCTGCCTTCAGTATGTGTATGTGGCTTTCACAGTCGAATAGCCTGCTAACACACTGTAGGCTTGCCTCTGTAGGCTTGTTAAACTTGGTTCTTTACAAAGGACAGGGATATTGGGGAAAGAGGGGAGTAGCAATATTGATAAAAGACACAATTACAGCAGTAGAAAGAAAGGATTTTAGTGAAGCTGATCAGGCAGTGGAAACACGTTGGGTAGAATTAAGGAACAGCAAAGGATGCAAGACTGTCTACAGACCTCCTGAATCTAGTGATGTAGTGGCAGAATGTATCAATACGGAGATCAGAGAAGCACGTAGCAGAAATAATGCAATTATAATGGGTGATTTTAATTTTCACAAAGACTGGGAGAAGCAAAACAGCTCAAGTCGTAAAGGCAGCTACTTTCTAGAATATTCAAGATAGCTTTGTGGAACAGTATGTTTTAGAACCAACGAGAGAACAGGCCATATGAGATTTAGTGATGAGTAACGAGGCAGAATTAGTTAATAATCTGATGGTAAGGGAACATCTCGTGAACAGTGACCATAATATGATCAAATTTGATATTAAGTTTGAAAGGGAGAGTAACAAACCAAGGTTTTAAACTTCAGTATGGCAAATTTCAAAGGGATGAGACATCAATTGACCACAGTAAACTGGGCTGAACTGTTAATGAGTAAACCTAATGGGTAAACCACACAGTGGGAAGTATTCAGAGAAGTAATTGGCACAATAAAAGACCAGTACATACCCCAAAAAGGCAAAAGCTCCACTTGTGCAGTTAAGCAACAATTGTCAACAAATGAGATAAGAGACAGTATCAAGCTAAAAAATGCAAGAAAAGTCGGACTGGGAGAGCTATAAAAAACAACATAGGGATACAAAGAAAGTATTAAGTGGTGCAAAAAGGATTATGAAAAGCTTGCATAGCATATCACAGCTAACGGTAAAAGTTTTTATGACTATAATAAGAGAAAGAGAGTGATATAGGGGAATGTGGGCCCATTAAATATAGACATAGGTGATACTGTAATCGACAATAAAGAAATGGCAGACTTATTAAATGAGTACTTTGTATGTGTCTTCACAGAAGAAGAGGGTAAAATACCAGCATTACAAGTGAAAATAAAAATAAATTAAAAGCAGGAACTCATTGGATTTAATATAAGTAAAGATATGGCAATGGAACAAATGGTGGGACTGAATATAGACAAATCTCCAGGACCTGGTGGGGGGAGAGTCAGAATATTTGGCATCAGGGTGGGTCGGGGCGGGGTGGGGGGTGTCATCAGTTAACATTCAGAGCATGTGGAGTCATGGGAAAAATAGCAGAATGGATAGCAGCTAGGTACAAAACAGAAAACAGAGAGTTGGGGTTAAGGGTAGTTACTCAGACTGGCAAAAGGGAGGAAGTGGTGTCCCACAAGGATCGGTGCTGGGACCACTGATAGTCACCATTTACATAAATGATTTGGACTTAGGAATTGGAAGTACAATGTCAAAATTTGCAAATAACACCAAATTGAGGGGATTCAATTAATACTGAGGAAGACTGCGATAAAATACAAAAATACATTAATAAACTTGCAGAATGGACATGTGATTGGCAAATGAATTTCAATATAGATAAGTGTGAGGTGGTGCATTTTGGTAGGAAGAATAAGGAGGCCACATACTGCTTGGATAATAAGAGTCTAAACGGGGTGGAGGAACAGAGGATTCTGGGGGTACAGATAGACAAATCACTAAAAGTAGTGACACAGGTTAATAAGGTCATTAAAAAAGCACTGGGGTACATTTCTAGAGGGACAGAATTGAAAGCAGAGAAGTTATTTTAAACTTGGTTAGACCACACTTGGAGTGCTGTGAACAGTTCTGGTCTCCATATTATAAACAGGATGTAGAGGCACTGGTGAAGGTGCAAAAAAGATTTACAAGGATGATACCAGAACCGAGAAGTTATATCTATGAGGAAAGATTGAACAGACTGGGGCTCTTTTCTTTAGAAAAGAGAAGGCTGAGGGGTGACCTGATAGAGGTCTTTAAGATTATGAAAGGGATTGATAGGGTCGACATAGAAAAGATGTTTCCACTTGTGAGGGAGACCAAAATTAGGGACCAGTAATATAAGAGTCACTAATAAATCCAATAGGGAATTCAGGAGAAACTTCTTTACTCAAAGAGTGGTTAGATTGTGGAACTTGCTACCACATGGAGTAGTTGAGGCGACTAGCATAGATGCATTTAAGAGGCAGCTAGATAAACACATGAGGAAGAAAGGAATAGAAGGATATGCCGATAGGGTTAGATGAAGTAAGCTAGGAGGCGGCTCGTGTGGAGAATAGACACCGGCATAGACCCTTTGGGCTGAATGTTCTGTTTCTGTGCTGTACATTCTATGTAATTCTATGATGTTGTCCACATAGTCCAATAGAACCTTGAAGGTGTTGACTCCTGATGGAGTCCTGTTACACTTGCTCCTCTGGTATCTTGAGTTGTAAGCTGACAGTCAGTGCTTTGGGACATAGTCAGTCTGTCAGCATTAACTGATAAAAATCTGTGTGACTGGTTCCTCTCCGCAGTGCTGCTTTGGGTTGCCAACTCTGGTTGGGTGTATTCCTGGAGGTTTCATCACATGACCTCCTGCCTCGAACCGTCCTGCCCCCACACTCCCGCCATTGGTCCATCCTCTGGGCGCAATGCCTTCCCAGCCAATTGGAAAGTGAACAGACTCTTTGTTACCCAATTTGATTAATCTTGACTGACAGTCAAACAGGCGTTTTCTCCCATCTCCAATATTTTTACAACTAACAAATGAAAATGTTCAAAGGAAATGAAAGAAACACAGTTGTTTTGATATCCCAATGATTTTTCTCCCGGGTTGCTCGCAGCAGTCATCCTGGAGATTAATCTTCAATTCCTGGAGACTCCAGGACAATCCTGGAGAGTTGGCAACTGTAGGCTGCTGCTGAATCCCCTGCTATCTCCACCCCAACACCAACTCATTGGCTCCCCCACTCCTACCTGAATGCTCAGTGAGGTCAGAATTTGCAAATCCTCTGCTTTGGTATGTATGTGAAAAATACGAGTTATATCCTGGATGTGGGTGAGATCAGTACCCTGATTATTAAGAAGAGGGGGCCTGTAGTGACCCTGTGACACAGAAAATGATGATCAGTATCATCTTAACAGCCTCGGCCCAAGTTCATAGACTGACTGAGGACAGTAATTCAGCTGTGACAGAAATTGGAGGAAAATGCAGCCGTTTCAGTGTTCAAAGTGTTACACAATCGAGCGCTGTAGATCACCATCACAAGCCAGGAGAAACAGAAACCATCTCTTGTTTGTGTGAGCACAGTTCGCCCGTCTCACTCACTGTTCCAGTTTCTCTACCGTTACACTCACTGGAAGGCTGACATGTATAAAGAATGAGAACCATAACACACTGAAGAATGCAAGACAATAAGGGAAGGGCCAAGATAAACATGGAAGAGTCTAATAATGGACAGGTTGACATCCCAAACCCCAAGAGCCTGTCTCTTCTGTTTACAGATGCTGACTGACCTGCTCTGGGCTCTGGCATTTTCTGCTTTGATTTTCAAAGGTGAAAGTGAGAGATTTAGCAATGCCAACATTCGTCATTGGAGTGAAATTCTACCATTGGCCTGTGGAGAAGGACACATTGAGGGACCAGAAATATCAGGAGACAGTTTGAGAGGCTTTGCTCCTAGGGACAGCAGGGTACCCCACAGAACTGACTCCACGGTCTGTCCGCCAAACCTGAACTGGGTAAAAAGAGTTCAGTGTCTGATACTTGGACCTGGCTAACCTGGGTCAAATTCACCATCACTCTGCACCAGCTCCTGGTCTTGTGGGAACTGATCAGGAGAAAATTGCACTGTGGGATTGTTCAGTCTCAGATGGAGTGACAAGAAAAACTGGAACAGTTATTGGGGTGGGGGCGGTAAGTGAATTATTGTAGCAAACATATTTTCTGCTGCCAAAAACATTTGGTCCCTCCTCCCTTGAGGGTGCTGAATCCTGATAGAGTCCAGTTCGACATCCTCCTCTGGTACTTTGAAGGTGTTGATTCTTGACTCCATTTTCAAAAAGCCTCTGATAAGTTATCACATAGTAGACCCATGACTAAGGTCAGAGCATGTGGAGTCAGGGGACAAGTAGCAGAATGGATAGCAGGCTGGCTACAAAACAGAAAACAGAGAGTAGGGGTTAAGGGTAGCTACTCGGACTGGCAAAAGGTGAGAAGTGGTGTTCCATAAGGGTCGGTGCTGGGACCACTGTTGTTCACTGTTTATATAAATGATTTGGACTTGAGAATCGGAAGTTCAAGTTCAAAATTTGCCGATGACACCAAATTGGTGACAAAATATGAGAAGACATTTACAAACTTGCAGAACGGGCGTGTAATTGGCAAATGAATTTCAATATAGATAAGTGTGAGGTGGTGCATTTTGATAGGAAGACTATCAAAGGAGGCCACATACACCTTGGAAAGTAAGAGTCTAAGTGGGGTCCTGGGATACAGACACACAAATCACTAAAAGTAGCGACACAGGTTAATAAGGCCATAAAAAAGCAAACAAAGCACTAGGGTTCATTTCAACAGGAATTGAATAGAAAAGCAGAGCAGTTATGTTAAACTTGTATAAAACGTTGGTTATGTGGTTGTGTTACTGGACTAGTAATCCAGAGGCCTGGACTAATAATCCGGAGTCATGAGTTCAAATCCTGCCATGGCAGCTGGGGAATTTACATTCAATTAATTAAATAAAATCTGGAATGAAAAGAAACTAGTATCAGTAATGGTAGCCATGAAATTACCGGATTATTGTAAAAACCCATCTGGTTCACTAATGCCCTTTAGGGAAGGAAACCTGCCTATATATGACTCCAAACCCACAGCAATGTGGTTGATTCTTAATTGCCCTCTGAAAAGGCCTAGCAAGCCATTCAGTTGTAAAATCTCGCTTAAAAAAAGTCATAATAAGAATAAAACCGGACGGACCACTAGGCACCAGACACGATAAAGGCAAACCAAGCCCAGTCGACCCTGCAAAGTCCTCCTCATGAACATCTGGGGACTTGTGCCAAAATTGGGAGAGCTGTCCCACAGACTAGTCAAGCTGACGATCCGGATTCTTTCCCCTCAGTCTGGTTCAGTAAAAACTGAAGTCGAATACATTTTAAAGTTCAGCACAACTTTAATAGCAGGGTTCTTAGTCTGCAGCATTGATTTGGACTCCTGATAGAGTCCCTCTATGCTGGCAGAGCAAGAACAAAAACATACAGAAATCCACACGTTTTTATACAAATCAATAGGGTTGGAACATACTTAACGAGGGTCAACACCAATCATAAGCCGGGCACAGGTTGCCATGCGAGGTTACATTATTTCCGGCCAATCATAAATCGTCCATGTGCTGATCATGCTGCTGTTAGACATCAAAGGGGATACTTCCTCACCTTCCAACTTGGAATGTTCTTCCCTGTTCCTTCTGTTCCTTATCTCCCAACCTGGAATGTCTTTCAACTTTGGCTAAGCTCGTTACCTATATTGATCTGCCATAAACATGGAGACATTCAGACCAGTCCTTGAATCACATCAAAGACTCTACATTGCTAAGACCATGCAAACCTGCTGACTACGCAAACATATGGCCCAGCAGGAGGCCAGGCCACCTGTACCAATCTCAGTTACTAACTAATTAACCCTTTCTAACCATTTTGCATTCTGCTTCTTTGCCACGTAGGCATCTTAATATTTTACCGAAAACTGACCACGTAGGGATTCTCAAAGCAACAGCCTGACAAAGCCATACTCACAGAATCATACCTTTCAGCAAATGTCCCAGACTCTTCCATCACCATCCCTGGATATGTCCTGACCCACCAGAGGTGGCGGTACAGTGATATACAGTCAGGAGGGAGTGGCCCTGGGATTCCTCAACATTGACTCCAGATCCCATGAAATCTCATGACGTCAGGTCAAACATAGGCAAAGAAACCTCCTGCTGATTACCACCTACCGCCCTCCCTCAGCTGACGAATCAGTCCTCCTCCATGGTGAGCACCACTTGGAGGAAGCACTGAGGGTAGCAAGGGCACAGAATGTACTCTGGGTGGGGGACTTCAATGTCCATCACCAAGAGTGGCTCGGTAGCACCACTACTGACCGAGCTGGCCGAGTCCTGAAGGACATAGCTGCCAGACTGGGCCTGCGGCAGTGTGGTGAGTGAACCAACACGAGTGAAAAACCTACTTGACCTCGTCCTCACCAATCTACCTGTCGCAGATGCATCTGTCCATGACAGTATTGGTAGGAGTGACCACTGCATAGTCCTTGTGGAGATGAAGTCCCGTCTTCGTACTGAGGACACCATCCAACATGTTGTGTGGCACTACCACCGTGCTAAATGGGATAGATTCAGAACAGATCGAGCAGCTCAAAACTGGGCATCCATGAGGCGCTGTGGGCCATCAGCAGCAGCAGAATTGTATTCCAGCACAATCTGTAACCTCATGGCCCAGCATATTCCTCACTCTACCATTACCAACAAGCCAGGGGATCAACCCTGGTTCAATGAGGAGTGTAAAAGAGCATGCCAGGAGCAGCACCAGGCGTACCTAAAAATGAGGTGCCAACCTGGTGAAGCTACAACTCAGGACTACATGCGTACTAAACAGCGGAAGCAACTTGCTATAGACAGAGCTAAGCGATTCCACAACCAATGGATCAGATCAAAGCTCTGCAGTCCTGCCACATCCAGTCGTGAATGGTGGTGGACAATTAAACAACTAACGGGAGGAAGAGGCTCTGTAAACATCTCCATCCTCAATGATGGCGGAGTCCAGCACGTGAGTGCAAAAGACAAGACTGAAGCGTTTGCAACCATCTTCAGCCAGAAGTGCCGAGTGGATAATCCATCTCGGCCTCCTCCCGATATCCCCACCATCACAGATGCCAGTTTTCAGCCAATTCGATTCACTCCACGTGATATCAAGAAATGGCTGAGTGCACTGGATACAGCAAAGGTTATGGGCCCCGACAACATCCCGGCTGTAGTGCTGAAGACTTGTGCTCCAGAACTAGCCGCGCCTCTAGCCAAACTGTTCCAGTACAGCTACAACACTGGCATCTACCTGACAATGTGGAAAATTGCCCAGGTATGTCCTGTCCAAAAAAAGCAGGACAAATCCAATCCGGCCAATTACCGCCCCATCAGCCTACTCTCAATCATCAGCAAAGTAATGGAAGGTGTTGTCGACAGTGCTATCAAGCGGGCACTTACTCACCAATGTCCTGCTCACCGATACTCAATTTGGGTTCCGCCAGGACCACTCGGCTCCAGACCTCATTACAGCCTTACAGTCCAAATATGGACAAAAGAGCTGAATTCCAGAGGTGAGGTGAGAGTGACTGCCCTTGGCATCAAGGCAGCATTCGACCGAGTGTGGCACCAAGGAGCCCTCGTAAAATTGAAGTCAATGGGAATCGGGGGAAAACTCTCCAGTGGCTGGAGTCATACCTAGCACAAAGGAAGATGGGAGTGGTTGTTGGAGGCCAATCATCTCAGCACCGGGACATTGCTGTAGGAGTTCCTCAGGGCAGTGTCCTAGGTCCAACCATCTTCAGCTGCTTCATCAGTGACCTTCCCTCCATCATAAGATCAGAAATGGGGATGTTCGCTGATGATTGCACAGTATTCAGCTCCATTCGCAACCCCTCAGATAATGAAGCAGTCTGTGCCCGCATGCAGCAAGACCTGGACAACATTCAGGCTTGGGCTCATAAGTGGCAAGTAACATTCGCACCAGACAAGTGCCAGGCAATGACCATCTCCAACAAGAGAGAGTCTAACCACCTCCCCTTGACATTGAACGGCATTACCATCGCCGAAACCCCCACAATCAACATCCTGGGGGGTCACAATTGACCAGGTACTTAACTGGACCAGCCACATAAATACTGTGGCTACAAGAGCAGGTCAGAGGCTGGGTATTCTGCGGTGAGTGACTCACCTCCTGACTCCCCAAAACCTTACCACCATCTATAAGGCACAAGTCAGGAGTGTGATGGAATACTCTCCACTTGCCTGGATGAGTGCAGCTCCAACAACACTCAAGAAGCTCGACACCATCCAGGACAAAGCAGCCCGATTGAATGGCACCCCATCCACCACCCTAAACATTCACTCCCTTCACCACTGGCACACTATGGCTGCAGTGCGTACCATCCACAGGATGCAGCAACTCGCCAAGGCTTCTTCGACAGCACCTCCCAAACCCGCGACCTCTACTACCTAGAAGGACAAGAGCAGCAGGCACATAGGAACAACACCACCTGCTCGTTCCCCTCCAAGTCACACACCATCCCAACTTGGAAATATATCACCGTTCCTTCATCGTCACTAGGTCAAAATCCTGGAACTCCCTTCCTAACAGCACTGTGGGAGAACCTTCACCACACAGACTGCAGCGGTTCAAGAAGGCGGCTCACCACCACCTTCTCAAGGGTAATCAAGGATGGGCAATAAATGCCGGCCTCGCCAGCGACGCCTACATCCCATGAACAAATTTTTAAAAATGACCACATTTGGAGTACTGTGCACAGTTCTGGTCTCCATATTATAAACAGGATATAGAAGCATTGGAAAAGGTGCAAAAAAGATTTACAAGGATACCAGAACTGAGAGGTTATACCGATCAGGAAAGATTGAACAGGCCGGGGCTCTTTTCTCTAGAAAGAGAAGACTGAGGGGTGACCTGATAGAAGTCTTTAAGATTATGAAAGGGTTTGATAGGGTTGACGTAGAGAAGATATTTCCTTGTGAGGGAGACCAAAACTAGGGGCCATAAATATAAGATAGTCACTAATAAATCCATTAGAGAATTCAGGAGAATCTTCTTTAGTCAGAGAGTGGTTAGAATGTGGAACTTGCTATCACAAGCGACTAGCATAGATGCATTTCGGGGAAGCTAGATAAGTACATGAGGGAGAAAGGAATAGAAGGTTATGCTGATAGGGTTACATAAAGAGGGTGGGAGGAGGCTCGTGTGGAGCATAAACGTCGGCATAGACCAGTTGGGCGGAATGGCCTGTTTCTGTGCTGTAGACTCGATGTAACTCAATGTTATGGGACAAGTAACGAAACAAAAGATGGACCCAGTGGAGGTGCACATAATTACATCGGAGTAACAGCGGGGAGGAAAGTATGGAAAATCTGGCAAAGAGGAGTAGGCTGTCTTGGCCCGGGAATGTGGCGGAGAAAGGTAGGAAGACCCCAGGGGTACGGATCACCCCGCCGGCTGTGTACAGACAGGGGACCCAACCCATACTATACATTCAGTTCGGTAATTAAAACTTTAATGAGGATTGGGAATGTGGGCAGGTAGAGGCAGGTTAGCTGAGTCCTCTTTCAAACCTGCACTGAGTGTGCACATGTCATTTCAAAGCACGCCCCCCTGACCGGTTGGGCAACTTGCTTTTCATGCTCTTCAATGGGCTGGTTGACCAACAACCCAGCTGTTCATGCCATCGCCATGAAAATAATTTTAAAAGACACAGCACTGAGCTTCAAGGTCAAGTCTCAGAAATACTCAAAGTGCTGCTGATTCAATTGGAGAGAATCAATGAAAAGCGGGTGATATTTAATCATATAAATGATTAGAATTCTAACAGGGCAGCTAGCAGTTCTGTCCTGTCTCCTCACATAGCCTCTTCCATCAGTGCCATATGGAAATTATTAGCTTATGAGACAGAATTGACCACAGGTAGAATGAAAACCCTGCAGAATGAACTGAACAATCCATTACAGTTAAGGAGTGGGCTGACTCTCCCATCACCTTGATTGCGCTACAGGATAACACCCTTGTGCCTCTGGCTGTGATGTCCGCTCTGTGTGAGATATTATATTAGCCCCTCTCTGCAGAGGCTGTAAACATGTTATTTGCTGCGTTATTCAGCACTTTGCTCATTCATCTCTGTTCGGGTGTTTATTCTGTGGCGACACTAGTGGAAATGCTGACCCAAGGCAAAAGGAGGCTGGGATCAGATGCTGCATCCACGCACGTACCATGAGGGGGTTGTTCTTCTGGCCAAAGCAGTGGCCATCGCCTGACTGCAGTTAGGAACATAGGAACATAGGAACAGGAGTAGGCCATTTAGCCCCTCGAGCATGTTCTGCCATTCAATGAGATCACGGCTGATCTGTGACCTAACTCCATATACCCGCCTTAGCCCCATATCCCTTAATACCTTCAGTTAACAAAAATCTATCAATCTCAGATTTAAAATTAACAATTGAGCTAGCACCAACTGCAGTTTGTGGAAGAGAGTTCCAAATTTCTACCACCCATTGCGTGTAGAAGTGTTTCCTAACTTCACTCCTGAAAATCCTGGCTCTAATTTCTAGGCTATGTCCCCTAGTCCCAGTCTCCCCAACCAGCGGAAATAGTTTCTCTCTATCTACCCTATCATTCCCCTTAATATCTTGAAAACTTCGATCAAATCTCCCCTTAATCTTCTAAATACCAAGGAATACAACCCTAGTTTGTGTAATCTCTCCTCATAATTTAACCCTTGGAGTTCAGGGATCATTCTAGTAAATCTACGCTGCACTCCCTCCAAGGCCAATATATCCTTCCTAAAGTGCGGTGCCCAGGTCTGAACAGAATACTCCGGGTTTGATCTAACCGGGGCTTTGTTTGGCTACAGCATAACGTCTACCCCCTTATATTCTAGTCCTCTAGATATAAAGGCCAGCATTCCATTAGCCTTTTTGATTATTTTCTGTAACTGTCCATGACATTTTAATGATCTATGTACATGGACCCCTAAGTCTCTTTGGACCTCCACTTTTTAGAGCTTTTCACCATTTGGAAAGTACTCTGATCTATCCTTTTTAGGTCCAAAGTGGATGATTTCACACTTGCCTACACTGAAATCCATTTGCCACAGTGTTGGCCATTCACTTAATCTATTAATATCTCTCAGTAATTTTATGCTTCCGTCTACACTGCTTACAATGGTACCTATCTTTGTGTCATCGGCAAATTTGGATTGGGCTCTCTATCCCATCTTCTAAGTTGTTAATAAATACAGTGAATAATTGAACCTCCAACATAAATCCCCATGAGACACCACTAGTCACATCCTGCCAATTTGAGTACCTGCTCATTATCCCTACTCTCTGTTTCCTGCCGTTCAGCCAATTTCCTAACCAGGTCAATAATTTGCTCTCAATTACATGAGTTTCAACTTTAGCTAACAATCTCTTATGAGGGACTTGATCGAATGCCTTCTGGAAGTCCATATAAACAACACCCATAGACATTCCCCTGTCCACTACTTTAGTCACCTCTTCAAAAAATTCAATCAGGTTCGTCAGGCATGACCTACCCTTTACAAATCCATGCTGGCTCTCCCTGATCAGTTGAAAATTTTTAAGGTGTTCAGTCACTCTATCCTTAATTATAGATGGTCATAATTTCCCAACAACAGATGTTAGGCTAACTGGTCTATAATTCCCTGGTTTCCCTCTCTCACCTTTCTTGAATAGCGGAGTGACATGTACAGTTTTCCAATCTAAAGGAACAGTTCCTGAATTGAGAGAACTTTGGAAGATTATAGTTAGGGATCGGCAATGTTCTCACCTACTTCCTTTAAAATCCTGGGATGGAAATCACTTGGTCCTGGGGACTTGTCACTCTTTAGTGCCATTATTTTCTTCATTACTGTTAATTTGCTTAATTTAATTATGGTGAGTCCCCGTCCCTGATTCAAAATTAGTTTCCTTGGGGTGTCCGGCATGCTATCCTCTTCCTCTACTATAAATATTGATGCAAAGTAATTATTTAATTTGTTTGATCATTTCCTTATTTTCATTTACAATATCACCATTATCAGTTTTTAAGGGGCCCACATTGCTCTTGACCACCCTCTTTTTCCCAATATAATTGTAAAAAAGTTTTGTGTTGATTTTGATATCCCTTGCAAGTTTCTTTTCATATTCCCTTTTTGTAGCTCTTGCTATCTGTTTTGTCACCCTTTGCTGTTCTTTGTATCTCTCCCAGTCACCAGGATCTGTGCCATTTTTTTGCATTTTTGTTTGCTTTTTCTTTTAGTTTTATGTTGTCCCTTACCTCTTTTGTCGTCCATGGCTGTTTTTTTTGGCAAGTAGAGCTCTTGCTCCTTGGGGGTATAAACTGGTTCTGAATCACGTTAAATTCTTTTTTGAACACCTCCCACTGATCATCTGTCGTTTTACCCATTAACAGATTTGCCCAGTTTACTGTGAACAGTCTCTGTCTCATCCCGTTGAAGTCGGCCTTACCTAAATTTAGAATCTTAGTAGCTGTTACGGGTTTCTCCCTTTCAAACACAACGTTGAACTCCATCATATTATGATCGCTATTAGATAAATGTTCACACATCGTTTGGTTGTTAACTAAATCTAGCTCATTACTCATTATTAAATCTAATATGGCCTGCCTCCTTGTTAGTTCTAGAACATATTGTTGCAGAAAGCTGTCCTGAACACACTCAAGAAATTCACTACCTTTCTGACATAAGCTTGTCTGCTTATCCAATCAATATTAAAGTTAAAATCCCCCATTAAAACCACTCTGCCTTTGCTACATGCTTGTCTAATCTCTGCATGTATACATTCTGCCACTTCACAGCTGCTACCAGGGGGCCTATACACAACTCCCACTACAGTCTTAAATCCTTTTCTGTTTCTTAATTCTACCCATAATGTCTCCACTGCCTGCTTACCTCTCGTTATCTCCGCTCTTATCATTAAAGTAATTTTATCCTTGATCACTAAGGCTACTCCTCCCCCTCTACCAGTTTCCCTATCCTCCCTATAGACTCTATAACCTGGTATATTCAGTTCTCAGTCCTGACTGTCTTGCAGCCATGTCTCAGTAATGGATACCATGTCGTACCCTCTAAGTTGAATTTACGCCTGCAATTCATTCAATTTTCCTTCATGCGTTTGTACAATGAAAGCTTATTTGGGCCACAAACCTTAACCTGTCCTTCTGCTCTAATGTTGTTTTTCTCACACATTTCTTACTTCTCTCTCCTAATTTACTTACTTTACACTTTTTAGTTTTCCCTTATCTGTAGTGCCTAAAGCATAATTTCTGACTATCACTCTACTCTGCTCTCTTCCTTTTCGCTGTCGAGGAGCTTGCAGTTATCCTCCTCCTGAATACACAAGAGAACCAAAGTGGCCACATTCTTTGTCGAGCTTTCGAAACACCAAACAGTCTCATAGCTGCGACTCCTGAACACCCTAATCAACAGTTTGCTCAGGTGTCCACATTTAAGCAGAACCTGCCTGAAGGGTCATGTGATTGGAAACATTATGTCCCAGCTGGATTCTGATTCAACCAAACAACCCAGCTCACTGAAGGCGATGCTCCTCGCTCACGTGATCTTTGATCTGTTGACATGGATTTTCTTCCTTTTTAAGGAGAAGCTAGATAAACACATGAGGGAGAAAGGAATATGCTGATAGGGTTAGATGAAGTAGGGAGGGAGGAGGCTCATGTGGATCATAAACACAGGCATGGACCTGTTGGGCCTAATGGCCTGTTTCTGTGCTGTACGTTCTATGTAATTCTATGTAAATGGACCCATCAACACTGCCTTGTTCAGTTCCCATTATAAAATGTTTGCCCATTCAGAACTCTATCGATGGCTCTGTGGCGCCACCCGCTGTCGCACTGAGCAACACACAGCAGGAAGATTACCAGTTTGATCCTTGGTCTGTGTTGAGTCAGCTGATTCCAGCCCAAAGGCAATTAAGATATTAAAACTGACCTCAGTGTCTTTGGGCCGGGGAGGGGGATTAGATCAGTCAGAGTTCGCCCTCCTGGAAAGTGGTTGTGTATGAACATTAAGTGAGCACAGGAGCGGGCTCGCATCTGATGCCCTCCATAGTTGAATAAGCTGCCAACACTCACATGAAGACTGGGTGGGAGTTACTGCTGGGTGTCTGTGGAATTGTACCCCAGCAGGAGGCAGCTCTTCAAGAGAGGACGGGAGAAAAAGTTTCATTTAAATTCTATACTCAGCTGAATGGTGAGTTTATTAATGGTGGTTAGATACATTGGAGCGGAGGGTAATCTACATTTCCAGTACATTGAAATTGCAAAGGGCCCTTGAGCACTCCAGAATGGAAAAAAAGATTAAATTAAAAAGGAAGAAAATCCATGTCAACAGATCAAAGATCACGTGAGCAAGGAGCATCGCCTGCAGTGATCTGGGTTGTTTGGTTGAATCAGAATCCAGCTGGGACATAATGTTTCCAATCACATGACCCTTCAGGCTGGTTCTGCTTAAATGTGGACACCTGAGCAAACTGTTGATTAGGGTGTTCAGGAGGACGATAACTGCAAGCTCCTCTACAACTGCAGTCAGGCGATGGCCACTGCTTTGGCCAGAAGAACAACCCCTTCATGGTACGTGTGTGGATGCAGCACCTGATCCCAGCCTCCTTTTCTCCTTGGGTCAGCATTTCCACTTGTGTCTCCACAGAGTAAACACCCGAACAGAGATGAATGAGCAAAGTGCTGAATAACTCAGCAAATAACATGTTTACAGCCTCTGCAGAGAGGGGCTAATATAATATCTCACACAGAGCGGACATCACAGCCAGAGGCACAAGGGTGTTATCTTGTAGTGCAATCCCAGTGATGAGAGAGTCGGTCCGCTTCTTAACTGTAATGGATTGTTCAGTTCATTCTGCAGGTGTTTCATTCTACCTGTGGCCAATTCTGTCTCCTAAGCTAACGATTTCCATATGGCACTGATGGAAGAGGCTCTGTGAGGAGACAGGACAGAACTGCTAGCTGCCTGTTTATAACTTCAGGATGAATAATAGATCAAACTAATGTTGCATTAACAGAATTAACTGCAAACGATAGTTACAAGCATGTTATTAAAGGTTTATCTCATTCATTTCAAGTCAGTAATTTTCAATCCTTGTACAAGAACCCTTATGCTTCTCAGGCTGCACCTGGCACTCCTACCCCTGTGTTCGAGAAGCTGACTTGTAGCTTTAAATTCAGCCCTCATATCTCTAAGATTGGCTTGTTTATCTGCTTTGGGCACCCAATTCCTTTTGAGAGACAATTTAAAGTAACATCCATACAACTAGGAACATGCCATGTGTGATCACTGTGCTGAATTAACTGATCTGAATTGCCACATGAGCGGAGATGGAGAGACATTGTAGATCAGCAAGGACGAGGATGATGGGAGAGCGGGGCTTAGTGAGGGACAGGACACCTATGGTAGAATTTTGGATAAATTAGAGCATATGGATGGTAGAGGAAGGGTAGCCAGCATGTGGAGAGTGTTGTGGTAGTTGAGTCTGGAGATGACAAAGGCTTGCATAAGGGGTTCCGTGGCGGGTGGGTGGAGGGTGGGATATAGTAGGATTGATGGCGGGAGATGTTGCAGAGGTTGATTTAAGTGGTCTTGGTGGTGGATAGGATGTGAAATTTAAAGCTCAGGTCAGGGTCGAATAGGACCCCATGAATTCCAGCATGCTGGTTCAGCCTTAGAATGGCCAGCGAGGGGGTTGGAATCAGTGGCAAGAGACCAGAGTTTGTGGCGGGGGCTGAATGGTGCCTTTGATCTCCTGAATGTTGAGCTGGGGGAAACTGTCACTCATCCAAGACTTGATATCAGATAATCACTCTGACAGCACAGAGTCAGTCGAGGGGTCAAGAGATGGAGTTCAGAGGTGGAGCTGGGTATCTTCAGTGTGAAAGTTGGCTCCATAACAATGGACACTGTTGCCGAGGGGCGACGTATTGACAAGAAAGAGGAAAGGATAGTTCCTCGAGGGACTCCTGAGTTGATGGTGCAGGGGAAGGAGGAGAAGTTTCTGGAGGTACGCTGGCTGTATTCAGATAGGTGGGGATGGAGCTGGATGACAGACAGGCATTGGACAATGCAGGCTCGAATATGTCAAACGCTGTGGAAAAATTGAGGAAAACGAGACGAATAAAACACCATGGTGGGTCCCAAAATGCAGTTTGTGACTTTAGCTACGGTCATGTCGCTGCTACGAGAAGGGTGGAAACTGGACTAGAGGGATTCGAGAGAGATGGGCACAGAGCTGGAAGGTGATGACACATTTGAGAAGCTTAGTGAGGAAAAGGAGGTGGGGCGATAGTTAGAGAAGAAATGGATGTTAGTTAGCATGAGGGCCAGTAAGAGGAAATCAGTGATCAGGAACTGAGTAGGGAGGGTGTTGAGGGAATAAGAGTTGGGTTTTGTGGGCAACATAGGTTTGAGAAGGCTGAGGTGAGGAGGAACAAGAGACTGCAAAAAGATGGGAGTCCTGAGGTGGGTTGGTGGGAGACTGGGGGAAAGAAGGGGCAGTGGACATGAGGAAGAGGTGGAGGCAGCTGCGCAGATGGTCTCAAAACTGGAGATGAAGTGCATGCGGTCCTTGCGTTTCAGGTGAGGGTAGAGAGGGTGGGGGAGAGGGGTTTAAAGAGATGGTTATGGAAAAAAGAGCGTGGAGTCCTCATTGGCCTCCAAGGTGATCCTTCAATAATAGGTGGCTTTGTATCAGAAGAGCAAACCATGGTAGCGCTTGACATGTTTGAGACAGAGCTGGCGATTGATGACTGGGCCAGTTGTCAAGGAATATTCAGGTTTGCATCCCACTGACTTGTGGGGTACAAACTGACTTGAGTGAACATGGGGGCCGGGGGGGTGGTGGTGGTGGATGATGTTATACTAGGAGAATGACAGGGTGGGAGACTGGGGAGACTGTTGGATTTGTTGGGACAATAGCATCGGTCGCCTAAAAGTCAAAATCGACCCTGCCGTGTGCAGTTGCTTCAGGATGTATTGTCCCCTTCAGCGACTCACTGATGAGCCTCCACTGAGACCAGAATCAGGTGGCGATGTAAACAGGGCGGGGGGGTGGGGGGAGTAGCGTACGAAGGTTGCTTTGCCGTCTCTCTTCCTGCACCCCGTCTCTCTGAACCCTAAAGCGAAAAGTATCTTCAGCCCCACTGCCCACGGATGTGCATCCTTTAAAATGAATGGTTAGGAAGTTGTGGCTGGCTTTTTTTTTTATTCGTTCACGGGATGTGGGCATCGCTGGCGAGGCCGGCATTTATTGCCCATCCCTAATTGCCCTTGAGAAGGTGGTGGTGAGCCGCCTTCTTGAACCGCTGCAGTCCGTGTGGTGACGGTTCTCCCGCAGTGCTGATAGGAAGGGAGTTCCAGGATTTTGACCCAGCGACAGTGAAGGAACGGCGATATATTTCCAAGTCGGGATGGTGTGTGACTTGGAGGGGAACGTGCAGGTGGTGTTGTTCCCATGTGCCTGCTGCTCTTGTCCTTCTAGGTGGTAGAGGTCGCGGGTTTGGGAGGTGCTGTCGAAGAAGCCTTGGCGAGTTGCTGCAGTACATCCTGTGGATGGTACACACTGCAGCCACAGTGCGCCGGTGGTGAAGGGAGTGAATGTTTAGGGTGGTGGATGGGGTGCCAATCAAGTGGGCTGCTTTATCTTGGATGGTGTCGAGCTTCTTGAGTGTTGTTGGAGCTGCACTCATCCAGGCAAGTGGAGAGTATTCCACCACACTCCTGACTTGTGCCTTGTAGATGGTGGAAAGGCTTTGGGGAGTCAGGAGGTGAGTCACTCGCCGCAGAATACCCAGACTCTGACCTGCTCTCGTAGCCACAGTATTTATATGGCTGGTCCAGTTAAGTTTCTGGTCAATGGTGACCCCCAGGACGTTGACGGTGGGGGATTCGGCGATGGTAATGCCGTTGAATGTCAAGGGGAGGTGGTTAGACTCTCTCTTGTTGGAGATGGTCATTGCCTGGCACTTGTCTGGCGCGAATGTTACTTGCCACTTATGAGCCCAAGCCTGAATGTTGTCCAGGTCTTGCTGCATGCGGGCTCGGACTGCTTCATTATTTGAGGGGTTGCGAATGGAACTGAACACTGTGCAATCATCAGCGAACATCCCCATTTCTGACCTTATGATGGAGGGAAGGTCATTGATGAAGCAGCTGAAGATGGTTGGGCCTAGGACACTGCCCTGAGGAACTCCTGCAGCAATGTCTTGGGGCTGAGATGATTGGCCTCCAACAACCACTACCATCTTCCTTTGTGCTAGGTATGACTCCAGCCACTGGAGAGTTTTCCCCCTGATTCCCATTGACTTCAATTTTACTAGGGCTCCTTGGTGCCACACTCGGTCAAATGCTGCCTTGATGTCAAGGGCAGTCACTCTCACCTCACCTCTGGAATTCAGCTCTTTTGTCCATGTTTGGACCAAGGCTGCAATGAGGTCTGGAGCCGAGTGGTCCTGGCGGAACCCAAACAGCATCGGTGAGCAGGTTATTAGTGAGTCAGTGCCGCTTGATAGCACTGTCGATGACACCTTCCATCACTTTGCTGATGATTGAGAGTAGACTGATGGGGCGGTAATTGGCCGGATTGGATTTGTCCTGCTATTTGTGGACAGGACATACCTGGGCAATTTTCCACATTGTCGTGTAGATGCCAGTGTTGTAGCTGTACTGGAACAGCTTGGCTAGAGGCGCAGCTAGTTCTGGAGCACAAGTCTTCAGCACTACAGCTGGGATGTTGTCGGGGTCCATAGCCTTTGCAGTATCCAGTGCACTCAGCCGTTTCTTGATATCACGTGGAGTGAATCGAATTGGCCGAAGACTGGCTTCCGTGATGGTGGGGATATCGGGAGGAGGCCGAGATGGATCATCCACTCGGCACTTCTGGCTGAAGATGGTAGCAAACGCTTCAGCCTTGTCTTTTGCACTCACGGTGCCTGGACATGTGCGGCCAGTGGGTGAGACTACCCATCCACCAGCAGTACGAGCATGGACAATTGTCCCTTTATTCTCATCTCCATCTTAAATTTTAGTCATTTTATTTATTGTCTTCAGAAGAAATTTAATTTTTATCTGGATTTTTTGATCTCAGATTCTAGTCATGGTCTCGGAAAATGTTTAAGTCGAAAATATATTTTGTTATCCATGTTTTTGTCCTTTCAGGAATTCTTTCCATGTTTCCATGTTTCACAAAAAATATCCACATCATGTTTCACTCCCCACACAACTCATGAGGACACAAGAAAGTTTGAGAGATAATAACCTGGGGCTTGAATGAGACTAAATTTGTCTTGTTTCAATTTCCAAAAGCTGTGGATTACAGACCACTGTTGGGTTAGTCTGAGGAATGATTTTAATTTTATTAATTTTAACCGTGTCTCTTTATTTTGAATGTAGGCCTCGTTTCAGTTTTTGGGCTTCAATAGAAATTGAATTCTAACTTTCGTACTTGTTGGTGAAATTACAATTCTTCTCATGGACTATTTGCGTCTGGGTCTCTGTGAGCGTGTTTTACTGTTGGAATCTGGAATATTCTGTGAGCTTCTTTACATTTGCCCCTTGCACCAATTTAATTTTGCCACAGTTTTCATTTTTATATTGAAAATGTTATTTTTCCATGAGAATCACTAAGTAGTAACTTTTAGTTGCAATATCATCGTGGATTGTGATCCCAAAACACCAATAAAAGTCCTGGAGTGCCATGTTGTGTAAACTTAATGTAACTCATTCAATCATGTAAACCAGCTGCCTTTATTATAACGCAGCTCTGTTCTAACCAGTATCTAGTAACTACTAACTTGTTGGCTGCTAATTACCAGCTACTAACTATCATTAATCAATTAATGACTAAAATGTGCTGGGAATAATTTCCCTCTGACAGGCATCAAATGCACTATTTAAGAAACATCCTGCAGGAACTGGTGAAACTCTCCATAAGTTTAGCTGGTAGAATTGTTTGTCTCCACTGTGTATGTAAGAATCCTTAATGTAAAAGATCCCATGGCACTGTTTGAAGAGCAGGAGAGTTCTCCCCAGTGTCCTGGGACAATAATTATCCCTCAACCAACATTACTAAAACAGATGATTAGGTTATTTATCTCATTACTGTTTGTGGGATCTTGCTGTGCACAAATGGCCCTGTTTCCCTACATTACAACGGTGACTACACTTCAAAAGTACTTCATTGGCGGTAAAGTGCTTTGGGACATCCTGAGTTTGTGTGAGGTGCTATATAAATGTAAGTTTCTTTCTTGCCCACTAACTTGCTAGCTACTACTTGATGTTGTATACTAACTAACCAAAAACCAGCAGCTTACTATTAAAACTAACAATGATCCACTAACTCCTGAATCCAATCTATTATCTGAGTACCTGTGGTTTTCATAGAATCAGGACCCTGAAAGGCAATTACACCTAATTTAAATTTTGATTCAAGTGGATTGGGTGAATTAATCAGTCCTCAGTTGGTACCTTACAGAATTTGAATGAGGTTTTGGTGCAGCCCAAACCAGCTGCCACCAGGGGGCAGTAAACTGACACCAGCAGGAACTGGGCACTTATTTTAAGGAGGGGGACTGTCCAGAGCGGAGTGAGACCCTCGCGATCTCTATTTTAAGGAGGGGGACTGTCCAGAGCAGAGTGAGACCCTCGCGATCTCTATTTTAAGGAGGGGGACTGTCCAGAGCAGAGTGAGACCCTCGCGATCTCTATTTTAAGGAGGGGGACTGTCCAGAGCAGAGTGAGACCCTCGCGATCTCTATTTTAAGGAGGGGGACTGTCCAGAGCAGAGTGAGACCCTCGCGATCTCTATTTTAAGGAGGGGGACTGTCCAGAGCGGAGTGAGACCCTCGCGATCTCTATTTTAAGGAGGGGGACTGTCCAGAGCAGAGTGAAACCCTCGCGATCTCTATTTTAAGGAGGGGGACTGTCCAGAGCAGAGTGAGACCCTCGCGATCTCTATTTTAAGGAGGGGGACTGTCCAGAGCGGAGTGAGACCCTCGCGATCTCTATTTTAAGGAGGGGGACTGTCCAGAGCAGAGTGAGACCCTCGCGATCTCTATTTTAAGGAGGGGGACTGTCCAGAGCAGAGTGAAACCCTCGCGATCTCTACACAAATCATAGAATGTTACAGCAATGAAACAGACCATTTGGCCCATCAAGTCTGCACATGAGCCACAGAGTCTAATCCCACTCTTCTTGCTCCTCATACCCTTTAATGTTCCTTTTTACAAGCAACTATCTAATGCCCTTTTAAAAGCATTTGTGGATTCTGCCTTAATAACAGTTTGTGGCTGAGAATTCCACACTCTAATCAACCTCTGTATAAATACATTTTTTTCTAACCTCCTGTTTCATTCTTTTGATGATTACCTTAAATTTGTGCCCTCTCATTACTGACCAGTGAGAAAATTCTAACCTGATCATAATCCTTCATTAATCTTGACGGCCTCGATCAGGTTACCCTTTAACCTTTTTAGCTCCATTGGAGGGAAAAAAAGGTCCTAACTACTAAAGTCTGTCTGTGTGTGTCTCTCTCTCTCTCTCTCACATACCTGTAACCCCACATCCCTGGTAAGTTTAGTGAATCTACACTGCACCTTTTCCATTGCTTTTATATCCTTCCTATAACAGTGGGAGCACTATTTCATTAAACCAGCCTCATTTATATTATGTGATGCTCGGCGGTCACCACCTGCATCCATGAGCGGCAGACAATGCATAATGGTCTTCCGAGGTCACAGACCAATAATCAAAGACAAAAGCCTCCGTGCATCCGTTGTTCCCTGAAGATGTCGATTTCTGCTGGGACGTGATCACCAGGACCAACGCCTCCCCCGAACCTCACCCAAATGACCATTTTCTATCTGTGAACAGGTGAGTGTCAACAGGCTTTCCACACGTTGGGGGGGGTAATTTTAAATTTGGGCGATGGTGTTAAAACGGGTGATATCGAGTCAGCCGCCCATGATAATCACCCTGCCTGATTTTCCTTTCAACAACAGCTTGCGTTTATGTAGCGTCTTTAATGTGGTAAAACGTCCCAAGGTGCTTCACAGGGGCGATTATCAAACAAAATTTGATGCAGAGCCGCATAAGGAGATATGAGGACAGCTGACCAAAAGCTTGGTCAAAGAGGTAGGTTTTTAAGGAGCGTCTTTAAATGGAGGAGAGAACGGTGGAGAGGTTTAGGGAGGGAATTCCAGAGCTTAGTGCCCAGGCAGCTGAAGGCACGGCCGCCAATGGTGGAGCGATTAAAATCGGGGATGCAGAAGAGGCAGAACTGGAGGAGCACAGAGATCTCGGAGGGTTGTAGGGTCGGAGGGGGTTACAGAGATAGGGAGGAGCGAGGCCATGAGGGATCTGAAAACAAGGATGAGAATTTTAAAAACGAGGCCCATTGAAGGAAATGAAAAATTTATATCACACCTTTCACCACCTCAGGATGACCCAAAGCTCTTCACAGCCACTGAGGTACTTTTGAAGTGTTGTCACTGTTATAATGTAGGAAACGTGGCAGCCAATTTGTGCACAGCAAGATCCCACAACCAGGCAGTTTGATAATGACCAGATAATCTGTTTTAGTGATGTTTGTTGAGGGATAAATATCGGCCAGGACAATGGGGAGAACTCCCCTGCTCTTCTTCGAAATAGTCCCATGGGATCTTTGACGTCCACCTGAGAGGGCAGACGGGGCCTCGGTTTAACGTCTCATCCGAATGAAGTCACAAGAAGGGAAGATTTATGGGGTATATAACTGGCGGCTAATTCGATATCGCCTGATTTACGCTATCGCCCAAAGTTAAAATGACCCCACGCACTGGGTAGTGATCAGGAGTGTGAACGCTGACTGATCTTTCCTCCCTCTTACTGAGGCTGTCAAGGCCAACTGTAGTACCGTCTGGCTGGGATCAGCTAACAGCATAGGCTGGGAATCAAACCTGGACCTTTTGGCCTCTGTGCCTCAGAACTACACCAGCCCATGCATTTAGCTACTAGGCTAGTGAACAAGCTTCACTCCTTTTTTTAATGTCTAACTGTCCGTATTTTTTCCCCTTCTTTCATTCAGCGCCATTCTCTGATCAAAACCAAAGATGACCGACCAACCGTGACACCCCAGTGACTCGTTTCAAAGATTCACTGCCTGGTGCAGAACTTTGCTCTACAGACCTAGAAGGTCCCAGATTCAAAATGTGGTCCATCCAGAGTTAGCAGCAGGGAGTGCTAGAACTGGGCTCAGTCCTCCTGGATGAGGGAGGGGGGGGAAGTAAATCAGCCAGGGTTCCTGCTGCTGGTCACTGTGCAGCAACCCCACCTGGAAAGTGCACATGTAAATGTCAGGTGAGGACAGAATCGAGTTAAGCAATGATGCCCTCCACAGCTGAATAGTTTGTGGACACTCACTATTTATTCCAGTCAGGAAAAATGTGAGGGGAGAGCAGCCGGTCAATGTCTTGTGAGCCGCAAGGAGGGTCTTGACGTAGGGTTGCCAGCCCTCCAGGATTGTCCTGGAGTCTCCAAGAATTAAAGATTAATCTCCTAGACACTGCTGCAAGCAACCTGGGAGTAGAATCAAAGGGGCAATAAAAATATTATTTTTTAAATTTCTTTGAACACTTTTATTTATTAGTTATCAAAATATTAAAGTTGGGTGAAAAGCTATTTGACAGGGTGGTTGGAAGTCATGTGATGAAACCTCCAGGATTACATCCAGCCACAGTTGGCAACCCTAATCTCAGGTCTCCTGGGCAGTACATTTGCCTATGAGTGGTTGGTTACACCCAAGACTGAGGATGCCAAGATAGTGGGGTCCATATGGAGGAGTGTCACGTCTACATACTCGGAACTGGGGAGTGAGGGCTGGTGATGCTGCAACGTGTAGCCAGGTGCGACTCAGAAGGGCTGGGGAAGGATTTTGCCTCTGCGCAGGTGTTTGCAGGAGTGCGGAATCCCCTGGGAATGGTCATTTGGATTGGGATACCAGTGCATCAGTCGGCACCTTAAAGGAGGGGAATGGGGAATGTGCTGATCAAAGAAGCAAACAACCAATAGCTCTGAATATAAATCTCTGGCAGGTGAAAACAGGTAGTTGGACTGAAAGTCCGTGTTGTAACTTGTAATCTTCCATTACTTGTATTCCAAGAAAGAAACCTAAAGCACATTTGCAAGATTTAAGCAAAATACTGCAGATGCTGCAAACCTGAAATAAAAATAGAAAACGCTGGAAACACTCAGAGGGTCAGACAGTTTCTGTGGCGAGCCTTCCGCGGCCGGTGGGCACCGCAGGGACCCCAGTGTTTGGTGGATAGTGAAAATAATATTATTACTTAATTTGTTAAGTTTCCTTTGTTTTGTATGATTTGGGTTTTATTAGATGTGCCCCTCTAAAAAGGGAGCACTTTTGTTAGATTTTTTTGTTTGAAACCCAGTGTCCATTTAAGGGTTTAATTAAAAGAGGCATCTGTGGAGAGAGAAACTGAATTAATGTTTCAGGTCGATGACCTTTCATAGAACTGGAAAAAGTTATGAAGTTTAACAGATTATAAGCAAGTCGAGTCCCACGATTTGAAGGGGCTGCTGCTCAATTTCTGGTTGAACTTCAGTCCCACGCTCCTGATCTTTGGCGACCCGATGAGGGGGAGGGGCGATGGGGAAGTCTGAGGAACTCCTCGTGAGTCTGCTCCTGGGCCTGTGCGAAGTGACCATCCACAGGTCCAGGCTAGACGCGGCCCGTGTGTGGTCGCTCCGGCTGCCTGCCTCTCTTCCATGACTTTCTCCGCGCCCGGGTGACTCTGGAGAAGGAGCATGCAGTGTCGGTCGGTACGTTTGAGGCCTTCTGCGACCAGTGGGCGCCGCATGGTCTCGAGGGAATAATAGACACTGATAATATTGTGATTTAATTTGCTAAGTTGGCTTTTGTAATTGATCCATAAAGGTGAGTTGGGTTGCCCCAGTGTCATCAACAGAGAAACCAATTTGCACCTGACACCCTCTGCCCCTCCCGGCCTATTTAAGGCGCATAACTAAATAAAAAAGCAAGTGCAGAGTCGGAGTGGGGTGGGGACGAAGGAACGAACGAAAGGGGACAGGTCTGTGATAGGGTGGAGGGCAGAAGTGATTAGATGACAAATGTGATCATGGTGCAAGGCAAAAGGGGGTGATAAATTAATGAAACTTAGAAAGGATAAAACCCCTGGTCTGGATGAATTGCATCTGCGCATATTAAAATAAGTTAGGACTTTAAACTAATAAGGGGGGGGTTGGGATCTGGTGAAAAAGGGATGATGGGGCAAGAAATAAAAGATGGTCCAGAGATGTAAATGTAACCACTACCAGCACCTGCTGTGCGAGAAAGTGGGAGCGGTGGTTCTGATCTAAAGTTATTGAAATCAATGTTGAGTCCGGAAGGTTGCAAAGTGTCTAATTGAAAGATGAGGTGCTGCTCCTCCAGCTTCTGTTGAACTTCATTGGAACAGTGTAAGAGGCCCAGGACAGGGAGGTCAGAGTGGGACTGGGATGGTGGCCTGGGGACATGCCCCAAACCCCCATGCAGAAATTTTTGATGTAACGTTTAGTGTATTTTGGAGAATCCAGTTCTGCCTTTAAAATAATAAAAATAATTTGTTCTGGAAGGTTACAGACTCGCTGCCTTCTTCTCTCTCGCAGAGCCCGGGAAGTTTGAGTAGGAAAAGTGAGTAACTAGGAACTATTTGTCAGCCTCGGGTTGCACGGTGGCAGGTCTGAAGCGGGGACACATCAAAGGTCAGCAACAGCGAGAGATCGCTTCCGGTATCAGGGTATAAGAGGGGTGCGAGGGCGTACTTCCGGTCTCTCTCGCGCGCAGTGAAAATGGTGAGTGATGGCGGTCGGTGGAGACGGGCCCGGGGAATCCGTGGCCATCCGCTCCCGGCCGGGCCACAGCAGCGGAGGGACCACCGGGGATTAACTCGATACACATTCCGTTAATACATCGCGCCGACATTGCGGGGGCCGGGGGATGTAAAATCGTGTTCGAAGAGGGAGAGATGTTGGCCTCTGTTGGCCGGGGTTCTGACCTATCACTGCGGCTGGCGCTCACACTCGAGCCCGGGGGCTGAAGCTGGGGCCTAGGGTTGTTTATAAGGGCGTAATGCTCGGCCTCTGTCCGCTTGGGTAAAGAATCCTAGCGGCTGCCGGGCCGCACTCAGGAGGCAGCGGCCGGGATCGGTGTCCTGGCGACAGTTGGTGTAATCGTCTGTTCATCACCTGCTAATCCTGCAGTTCCACCGCCAACCTGCTGCTTTCCCCCGTTAGCCTGTCACTGTCCTTTAATACTGTCCCAGCCGTAGTTTAACCCTGTGCAACGTATCCTGACCATTAGGCGAGCGATGGTTACCTTTTTATGAGTCTACTGTTTCTATCTAAAGGGTTTTTTTTTTGCTCCTTCCAACTGATCATCCTGATTACAGAAGGCCTCTGGAGTTAGGAAAGATCACGGGGATGTCATCACTCCTAGCTCGAGCATGTTCAGGGGGCCAAATAACCACTAAACACAGAAATGGTGCATTTCTGTCAGCATCCGAAAGGGCAATGGGATAAATATTCAGGTGGGATCCTTCAGAAGAAGGGTGCACACTGAAACGTTTACCTGTGTCTCCCTTACGGATGCTGACGCACTTGCATACGCCATCATAGATATTGTCGCACAGGATGGGGGCCATTCAGCTCATCATGCCTGTGTTGATGTTAGCTTTTCAACTCTAATCCTATTTTCCTGTATCCTTTTCAAATGCTTATTGGTTCCACTTTAAAGATATTATGTCTGCCTTAGTAGTCCTTTGTCCTAATGAGTCCTGTTTTCATTTCAAATTTGCAACTCCGTGACAGCTTCTGACTGTTTACATATTAATAATTGTAAACAATTTTACAACACCAAGTTATAGTCCAGCAATTTTATTTTAAATTCACAAGCTTTCGGAGGCTTCCTCCTTCGTCAGGTAAATGCATAAATGCGTAGGCTTCAAGGAGCTCCTGAACATTTACCTGACGAAGGAGGAAGCCTCCGAAAGCTTGTGAATTTAAAATAAAATTGCTGGACTATAACTTGGTGTTGTAAAATTGTTTACAATTGTCAACCCCAGTCCATCACCGGCATCTCCACATCATACATATTAATAAGTAATTGGTGCAAATTATTTCTTGGAGAGCAAGTGAATTGATTCTCTTGCCCCCCCCCCCCCCCCCCTGTGTCTACTTTATGAAGTAGTGAACACCATTAATCACACAACATCGTGGAAATTAATTGACTATTGCAAAGAACAACCAGGACTGCTGGAAACCTGAAATTCATTCAGGGTCACTTTTACGTGCCCTAGGCCGAGTCCTCCTAGAGTTAAACCACCTCTGTCGGGTTTTTAAATTTGAAGCAGGAGATGATCTCGTGTGAAGTCGAGCAGCGCCAGCATAAAGACATTTAATCAACAAATGGTGCGTTAGGGCTGTATATACTGATTATCACATACACTACAGCACTTGACAAATGTATCCAATTTGGTAGCTGCTCAGCTAATTAACAGGCTTTTAAAAATAATGTACACACACAAAGTATTGAAGCTATGCTTAGCTTTGTGTAGAGCCGGTTGTAAACGGCCAGATGAGATGTGATTCAGCTCTCGTGGTATGGAAAGTGCCCAGTTGAGGTAATTTTACAGTGGCACTTTGTGCCCATCGAGTGCGTGCTGTGGTGCTAAATGGAGGCCTCGTGTTTTCCAATGCAGATTCCCCATTTGGGTCACGGGGCGTGTGAGTGACTATCAGGTTACTGCGCCTCCTGGTAGTTGTTGGGAGCAGCCCCTTAAAAGCGCTGCTATGTTGGTGCTGCGATAGTCGGAGAGCCCTGCTTGGCTCGGCCTGACTGCCACTTCCTTTGTTTTTACGTTGTCCATATTGGGGTCGCAAGTGGAACGGACGTGTGATTTTGTGTCTGGCTCCCAATAGGCTGCACTCTGAGCTCAGGAGAGGTCAGGCAGAATTACCCTCTCTCACGTCCCTCTTTCGTTAGAGGTGGGATGACCTGAGGAGATTTGCCCGTGTGCTTGGTTCATTGCTTTTACTCTCATTCTCTTTCAGACGAAGGGAACATCGTCATTCGGTAAGAGGCGGAACAAGACCCACACTCTCTGTCGGCGATGTGGGGCTAAAGCGTTTCACCTGCAGAAGTCGACCTGCGGTAAATGTGCCTACCCCGCCAAGAGAAAGAGGAAGTGTAAGTATCTCCCTGTCATGGGTCCCCGTGGTCCAGCACTTTGTGAGGGTGGAAATATGTGGTCTCCTTGTCTCGGGCTGGAGGATGGTTCCAGTGCTGCTTCCACTATCTTGTACAAGTGGTCTTAACACACGTGTGAGCCTCGGTACTGAGTGTTGGCAGATTCTTTGGAAACCACCGCAGCCTGAGTCTAACCCAGTCGTCTGACATCCACTCCTGGAATTTCCAGCAGGGTCATGGGAGCAGGAGCCCAGGTTGGTTTTTTAAAAAATTCCTGAGCTGCGACAACACAAATGTAGTGTTTCCACCATCACCCTATCTACCTGGGGCAGTGCTGGTGCCACTGACTCAGTTTACAATATACATCTGTGTATATACTGAGCTATTGGGGAATAGGTTTAGTGTTTTCATAGATTTAACAGCTGGTGCAAACTGGCTACACATAATTGACTTTTTCATTTAAAAAATGGGGGTTTGTGCCTGGCTTCATCAAAGTCAAGGTTTATATCTGGGGTGATGTGTGTGTTTGAGAAGCAGACTTGTGTGGGTGGAGGGAGGTTGTGAACATCAGATAAAGGCGGGATTCGGTTCAGTTGTGATGCCCTCCATGGTCAAATTTTTGGCCGATACTCGCGCTGTGTTGGTTCGCCTGTTACGATTGGCCTTTTGGGTGAAGTTTCAATGGATGGTTGGCATCTGTTGAATGTCAATACCAGATCGTTCCTGTAGGAATGGAGGGGAGAGAATGGTTCGGGTCTAGAGTGCTTACAGTTACCCAGTGATGACTTAGCTATTTCAGAAGTTAAGCATCCTGAACGATAGAAAGTTTGACGTCATTGATAGAATATTATAGCACAGAGAGGCCATTTGGCCCATCAAATCCGTGCAGGTATTTTTTCCCGAATGAGTCAGCTAGTCTAATTCCATTCCTGCTGTCTTCCCAAAACCTTTAATAATCTTTTTCAACCAACATTCTAATCGCCTTTTAAAAGTACTTATGGACTCTGCTTTAGCAACAGATTACATATTCTTACCACCATCTGTGTAACATTTTTTTCTTGTCTATAATTCTTTTTATGATTATCTTAAATTTATGCTCTTATTACCGTGTCACTGGCCGGTGAAATCATTGTGTCACTGGCCGGTGAAATCATTGTGTCACTGGCCGGTGAAATCATTGTGTCACTGGCCGGTGAAATCATTGTGTCACTGGCCGGTGAAATCATTGTGTCACTGGCCGGTGAAATCATTGTGTCACTGGCCGGTGAAATCATTGTGTCACTGGCCGGTGAAATGTCATCATCCTTCAGAAGCTTGAAGATCTCAATCAGGTCACCCCCAACCATCTAGTGAAGATAGTCCCAACACCTCCAGTCTGTTCAGAATTATTACCCCTCATCCCTGGTAACATCCCACCGTTTCCGCTGCTTTAAATTGTTAAATGTTTGACATCTGGAGTAAGATGTGAGGTCGTACCTATGATGCTTGTTTATGCGGGTCTGATGGGTGGTGGTGTTCACTTTTGGCGAATAGTTGCTATGGGTTGGACCCTTGTTGTTTGGGAGCTGGCAGTTCTGATCTTTCTGATTTTTCTGCAGATAACTGGAGTGCTAAGGCCAAGAGGAGAAACACAACTGGTACAGGTCGCATGAGGCACCTGAAGGTGGTGTATCGCAGATTCAGGTAAGAGATGCAGTAGTGGTGAGAAGTTGCTGATACTGGGCATGGAAGCAGTGTTAATGTGCTTGATGTCTATTCCAATGTGTATTATGATCAAGCATTTACCTTATGATCAAGGTGAAAGATAGAAAATTGACACAGGCTGTTACAAAAGTTGTATTGGGGTTGTGTTGTGTTGTGTTTGAGGATTGTATCTGATATAGGATGGGTATTGGGGGGGGGGGGGGTGTCGCTCTGGGATAGGATGGTGTTTGGAGGGGGGATAGAATTGGGGGGTGTATCTCTGGGAAAGGATTGTGTTGGGGTGTTTCTGGGGTAGGGTTGTGTTGTGGGCATATCCCCAGGTATAGAATCTTACGGCATAGAAGGAGGCCATTCAGCCCATCGTGCTTGTGGCGACTCTTTGAAAGAGCTGTCCAATTTAGTCTCTCACCCCAGCTTTTTCCCCATAACCCTGCAAATTAATCCTCTTCAAGTACATGTCCAATTGCCTTTTGAAAGCTCCTCTGGAATCTGATTTCACCACCCTTTCAGGTAGTGAATTTCTGATCTTAACAACCCTCTGTGGGGAAAAAAAACTTCCTTATTTCCCCTTTAGTTCTGTTGCCAATTATTTTAAATCTCTGTCCTCTGTTTACTGACCCTTTACCGGAAGAAACGGTTTCTCCCCATTTGCTGTATCAAAATCCCTCATTATTTTGAATCCCTCTGTTGGGTCTCTCCTTAACCTTTTCTGCTCTAAGGACAACAATCACAGCTTCTCCAATCTCTCCACGTAACTGAAGTCCCTCATCCCTGGCAACATCCTTATAAACCTCTGCACCCTCTCCAAGGCGGTGACGTCCTTCTGAAAGTGTGGTACCCAAATTGTACACAATACTCCAGCTGAGGCCTAACCAGTGATTTGTAAAGGTTTAGCATGACTTCCTTGTTTTTGTATTCAATGCCCCTATTTACAAAGCCACATATCCCATAGGCTTTCTTAACTGCCTTATCAACTTGCCCTGCCACCTTCAAAGATATTTGAATATGCAGCCCCAGGTCCCTCTGCTCTTCCACCCTCCTCAAAATAGTACCATTTAGATTATACTGCCTCTCTGTGTTTCTCCCAAAGTGCAGCACTTCACACTTATCCCCGTTAAGTTGCATTTGCCGTGTGTCTGCCCTTTTCACCAGTCTGTCTGTCCTTCTCAAGCCTGCTACTATCCTTCTCACTATTTACTACATTGCAAAGTTTTGTATCATCTGCAAACTTCGAAATTGTACTCCCTATACCCAAGTCCAGGTCATTTATACATAACAAGAAAAGCAATGGTCCTGATACCGACCCCTGGGGGACCCCACTGCATACTTCTCTCCAGTCAGAAAAACATCTGTTCACTATTACTCTGCCTCCTATCCTGTAGCCAATTACATACCCAAGTTACTACCATGCCTTTAATCCTTCTATTTTCTGAATAAGTCTCTGAGTTTTTCAATGATCAGTCAGGTTAGTCAGACATGATTTGCCTTTAATAAATCCTTGCTGGCTGTCCCTTATTAACCTATGCTTCTCCAAGTGAGAATTAATTTTGTCCTTGACAATGGTCTCTAGTAGTTTTCCTACCACTGACGATAGATTTGAATAGGGGTGTAGCATTTACAATCCTCCAGTCCAGTGGCACCACACTCCTATCCAAGGAGGATTGAGGTCAGCACTTCTGCTATCTCTAATCTTGCTTCCCTCAGCAACCCAGGAAGCATCTCATCTGGACCGGGTGACTTGTTAAGTTTGAGTGATGCCAACCTATTTAGCACCTCCTTTCCATCTATTTTTATCCTATTCAATATCTCTACTCCCCCCATCTCTATTGCAACATTAACTTCATCCTCTTTGCATGTGAGGACAGAATCGAAGTACTTATTCAGTACCTTGGTCATACCCTCTGCCTCCACAAGAAGATTTCCTTCTTTGTCCCTAATCGGCCCCACCATTCCTTTAACTATCCGTTTACTTTTGTTGTTAAAAGGTGTTGGATTTCCTTTTATGTCACCTGCTAATCTTTTCTCATTCTTCGCCCTTATATCCTTTTTCAGTTTCCCCCGCGCACACTCTATTCTGCCTGGTTTTCTGCTGTACTCTGTACCTGACGTTTGTCATAAATCTCCTTTTTCTGTTTTATTTTAACTTCTATTTCCTTTATCATCCAGGGAGCACTAACTTTAGATGCCCTATCTTTCCTCCTTATGGGAATGCACTTGGTTTGTACCCAAACTTATCTCCGCCTCGAAGGCCTGCCTTTGCTTATTTACTGTTTTCTTCGCCAATCTTTGTTTCCAGTCCACCTGTGCTAAATCCCTTCTCAAATCACTGAAATTGTTTCTCTTCCAGTTGGGTATTTTCACCATTGGTTTTTCTTTGTCCCTTTATGTAACTGCTTTAAACCTAATTATATTATGATCACTATTACCCAGATGTTCTACTGAAACACACTTCACTTGCCCTACTTTATTCCCCAGAACTAGATCCAGCACTGCTTTCTTTCTCGCTGGGCTAGAAACATACTGATTAAGAAAGTTCTCTTGTACACATTTCAGGAATTCGTCGCCCTCCTTACCCTTTAGACTGTTTTTTCCCCAATCTATATTAGGGTAATTGAAGTCCCCTGCTGCTACTGCTCTATTATTTTTCAATTTCTCTGAAATTCACCTACAGATTTGCTCCTCTATCTCCTTCTCACTGTTTGGGGGTCTATAGCAAACACTCAGCAATGCAACAGCTCCTTTTCTGTTCCTTAACTCTAACCAAATAGAGTCAATCTTTGAACCCTCTAGTATATCATCCCTCTGTAAAACAAATATTACCCATGATCAATACTGCCCCCCCCCCCCCCCCCCCAACTTGTTCTTTTTTCCTTCCCTATCCCTCTTGAATACATTGTAGCCAGGGATGTTTAGTTCCCATTCCTGCCCATGTTTAAGCCGATCTCTGTTGTAGCCACTATATTATAACCCAATGTGGCAACTTGTACATGCTGCTTAACCTTATTTGTAACACTCCTCGCATTAACACACATGCATTCCAGTACCATTCTAGTCTGCTTTACTTTTTTCCTCCATCTAATTCCTGCTCTTTCTACGCCTTTCTTTATTGTTGCTGCTTATCCCTCCTAGTTTTCTATGCACCTTGTCTCTCCTCTCTGCTGCTACATCCTGGTTCCCCTCCCTTTTGCCAAATTAGTTTAAACCCTTCCCCCACATCAATAGTTAACCTCGGGATAGGATTGTGTTGGTGTATCTGGGGTAGGGTTGTATTGGGGAATGTGTCTCTGGGATAGGGTGGTGCACTGGATTAGAACACTGCCTCTAACCTCTGGAATCTAATTTCGTAGAATCATAGAAAGTTACGGCACATCGTGTCCGTGCCGGCCGAAAAAGAGCTACCAGGTTTAATCCCACTTTCCAGCACTAGGTACATAGCCCTGTAGGTTACGGCACTTCAAGTGCACATCCAAGTACTTTTTAAATGAGTTGAGGGTTTCTGCCTCTACCATCCTTTCAGGCAGTGAGTTCCAGACCCCCACCACCCTCTGGGTGAAAACATTTCTCCTCAGCTCCCCTCTAATCCTTCTACCAATTACTTTAAATCTATGCCCCCTGATCACTGACCCCTCTGCTAAGGGAAGTAGGTCCCCCCTATCCACTCTATCTCGTCCCATCGTAATTTTATATACTTCAATTAAATCTCCCCTCAGCCTCCTCTGTTCCAAAGAAAACAACCCCAGCCTATCCAGTCTTTTCTCATAACTAAAATTCCTCCAGCCCTGGCAACATCCTCGTAAATCTCCTCTGTACCCTCTCATGTGCAATCACGTCTTTCCTGTAATGTGACCAGAACTGTACGCAGTACTCAAGCTGTGGTCTAACTAATGTTTTATATGGTTCTAGCATAACCTCTCTTCTGTTATATTCTATGCCTCGGCTAATAAAGGAAAGTATCCCGTATGCCTTTTTAACCACCTTAGCTACCTGTCCTGCTACCTTCATTGATCTGTGGACATGTACTCCAAGGTCCCTTTGTTCCTCTATACCTCTCAGTATCCTCCCATTTATTGTGTATTCCCTTGCCTTGCTTGCCCTCCCCAAATATATTACCTCATACTTCTCCCGATTGAATTCCATTTGCCACTTTTCTGCCCACCTGACCAGTTAGTCCATTGATATCTTATTGCAGTCTATAGATTTCCTCCTCACTATCAACCACACGGCCAATTTTTGTATCATCTGCAAACTTCTTGATCAAGCCCCCCACATTCAAGTCCAAATCATTACTAGGTCCCTTGGTCGTATATATTAATGAGCCTTGCGGAACCCCAATGGAAACAGCCTTCCTGTTGCAAAAATATTCGTCAACTATTACCCTTTGCTTCCTGCCACAGAGCCGATTTTGGATACAACTAGCAACTTTCCCTTGGATCCCATTGGCTTTTACTTTTTGGATGTTGGAGCGTAGGGATTTATCTGCAATAGAGGCGATGGAACTTGACGATACAAAACTGACACTACAGTGCCACTATTGGCTGGAGTCTGCCATGTGGGACCTTGTCAAAAGCCTTGCAAAAATCCATGTACACTACATCAAACGCATTACCCTCATCGACCCTCATTGTTATCTCAAAAAATTCAATCAACTTAGTCAGACACGACCTTCCCTTAACAAATCCATGTTGATTGTCCTTGATTAATCTGTGCCTTTCTAAATGACAGTTTATACTGTCTCTCAGAATTGATTCCAATAATTTGCCCACCACTGAGGTTAGACTGACTGGCCTGTAATTACTAGGTCTATCCTTTTCTCACTTTTTAAATAACCTACTACTGAATTTTCAGCGTCCCAAGTCAAATGAGTTTGGACAATGGGCAGCTACTGGAAGTTTGGTTCTTGCTGCTGTCCTTTCCACTTTTATTAGCAAGACTGTCCTGACCAACAATGTGGAGTTTTTCTCTAGTACATCCAGGAGTGGGGTGTGTAGAGGAGTACTTTTCTATAAAGTTACACCATTGTTTGTTTGATGTATAAGCCATGCTTTGTCTGCGTAGGGGTGGGGGCAAAAGATCAAGTTCATTCCCCAGCGCCTCCTCGCAGAGCAAGAAACAATTCTGTAGACTTCATTTTATTGCACTAACTGGTCCCAAGTGTTGGATGTCCTTTGAGTGCTGCCGATTCGCTCTAGAGGTTAATCTGCATTGCTTCACGGAACCTGGCTGGTAATGGCTTTTCCCTGAGGTGTGGGGAACTGCTGGATAAGAATCCCCAGTATTTTTTTCCTCCCCCTTGTGAAGGCGCTGACTTTACTGAGTGTGGTTCCTTGGCTGCCCTCTGGTACCCTGCCCAAGTGGCCAGTCATAATATTGGAGTTTTATGGGGTTATCACAACCAACCCCTATCCTGACTTCCACAAATATAATCTAGAGTTGGGGGGGGGTGGTGGAGTCATTGGTCCGACTGAAGTGAGTTCCAGAAATATTTTGACTATTTTAAGGCCATAAAATGGGAGGAAAATATCACAGTACTATTTTGTGATTTGGATTCAGGCACTGGACTGGATAGTGGGCCAACAATGAATCTAAAATGCTTAGGGCAGCATGACCCAAATTAGTGATTTAAATTTGTGTAAATGTTAGGAATGCAGATGGGGGTGGGATGGCTTGAGATATATTTTACATCAGTGAGCACTTCTTGTCTTTAAAATGTTATTCCCTGTTGTCACATTGTGTCAACTTTTCCATTATAAATTCCTGTGTCCACATTTATAATGGAAACTGCCTGTGTAAACTTGTCCTGTTGTAATTACACGCTCCCTGTCAATGGTGGTGCTGTAGCCCTCTGATGTCTCCTGACTTCTCTACTTTCCAAATTTCTGTAGGTTTTACTATTTAAATATAATATACAAATATTACTAGCACAGGAAGTCATGGCCAAATGTCATCAGATGACCCAGAGTTGATAATGGATCAGGGTAATTAATCCCCATTTTAAAATCATACGTTCTGCCCTTATTGTTTGTATACTTTTATATTTTTAGTTAAAGGAGAAGGAAAGAATTATTGCTTTCATGTCCTTAGGACGTCTCAAAATGCTACACAATGAAGTTTAATAGCAAAACCTGGGGCAATGTGGGTTGTAGTTTGTTGGATGTTGGAGCGTAGGGATTTATCTGCAATAGAGGCGATGGAGCTTGACAATACAAAACTGACACTACAGTGCCAATATTGGCTGGAGGGTGTAATTTCAGCATGACAAGTTTACATAGGCAGTTTCCATTATAAATGTGGATGTGGGAATTTATAATGGGGGATAAAACAAAGGTGTGACAACAGGAAGTAAAGTTTTATAGAGAGGAATTGAGTACAGATATAAAATAAATATTGGATTCTAGATACAAATTTAACAATGACTAAAATGGACGGCGTTACATCCTCATGCCCTCTTTCGATTATCCCCTGCCATCTCACCTCGCTTCATCTGCTTTCGTCTTGACTCCGTGTGCTATGCGACTGGAGATTGGCTAGTAAATATTAAAATCCCCAAATGGCTCCGCTGGTTAAGGCACTGACCACCTGCACTGGTCTGTGCTGAGTTACTGATTTCAGGCAGCTTTTGAATACCGCTTACCCAGTAACCCTGTGTGATGGGTGATGCTCCGCCACAGTCCGTTGTTGTACCGCCACTCATCGTCCGGGCTGATGCGTGAAGAATGGCCACTTGGGGGAGGGACCAGCGGGCTGCTGGCACCCATGAAACTTCCCAATGAAAGTCTGAAGATACAACGATCCTGACAGAAGAGCACAAGTAGTGGGTTTGAGAGGAGCGGGGAAACGTGGTTAGAGATGATAGGCCTATGGAGAGAATTTGAGGGCACTGTCTATTGAGATTTTCCCAATTCTTATGGGTGGCACGCAGGGGAATCATAGAATGATACAGCACAGGAGGAGTCCTTTCCCCATAGCCCTGCAAATTTTTCCCCTTCAAGTATTTATGGCATTGCTACTGACATTTTCTTCTATTCATTTTAAATCTTGGCCACTGAATATTGCACACTATCCTAACTGCTTTCTTCCCTCTTGTTTGCAGGAATGGATTCCGTGAAGGGACCACCCCGAAGCCCAGACGTGCCGCAATGGCTTCCTCCAGCACGGCATAAACTGTCGGTGTACTCACACAACAAATAAAGCTATGGTTTGGAAAGTTATCTCGGCCTCTCTGTCCTTGGTTTAAGTTATTGTGTCTAAAAGGCGCCTCCTACATCAGTTTAAAAATAAGGAGTTCAGCCTTCAAAAATCAACACGTAACAAAGAGTTCTGATCAACGTTAGACATCTGCTCCCGTGCTATTTGTGAGCTACATGATGAGTAAATACGTTGTTGGTTGACACAGCACTGAGCTATACACACAGGGTTTACCGGAATTAATTCTAGTCTGCGCTGTTAGTCGATACAATGCCCTTGGGCTAAGGAGGGGAAATAAACCAGAATTCCTGCTCCTGTTTGCTGTCCAGTTTCCTCTGCTGGAAAGTGCATTTATGGACATCAGGTGCGGCTACAATACCTGCCACGCTCCAATAGCCTGCTAACCGTTGCTGTCCGGGCTCGCGTGTGAAAAACGGCCGCTTAAAGGAGGGCAGTTATTAACAATGGAACTATCCCAGCAAAATTGTGCCTTCGGCATTAAAAAAAAGTGGTTTAAACAGTGACTGCACTGGGAGAGGGGAGTGGAATAGACTGAGGGAGCTGAATTAATATACATGAAAAGTTCACAAGGATTTTCTGACTCCCCCGTAACTCTTGCTCCTCATTACGTTGTTTAAGTTAGGGGTTCCCCAACCGTCTGCCATTGTGGGCTGTGTAGCTGTGTACCATACAGCCTTGGGATATGCTGTGTTCAAATCTATCTTCTCGTTAATGCACCTCAATCACACAATGCTAATAAGGAAATCTTGGTAGGGTTTATCCACCCAGTGCGGTGGACTGCATTATTAACAGTCTTTTCTAAACCAGCAGCCCACAGAATTCAAACTGGACAAACCAGCAAATAAGAATTGTAAGAGCATATAGCACTGTGTACCCGGACTGCTGGGGATGAGGAGTAACGGGTTGGGACAGTCCTGCTCTAAACATCGCTATGGAAGATTCTAAATATAAGTGTAGACAAGTGAGCTTTAATTCTAAAAATCAAAGTTTCAACAATCAGCCAGTTTGCAAATGTTCTGCCCAGTAGGCGTTTCTGCGGCTGCAAACGTGACTCCAGGATGGTATGTTTCCTCCCTGGTGCTAGGGTCAAGGATGTCATGGAGCGGCTGCAGAGCATTCTGGAGGGGGAGGGTGAACAGCCAGTAGTCGTCCATATTGGTACCAACGACATAGGTTTAAAAAAAGGGATGAGGTCCTGCAAGGTGAATTGAAGGAGTTAGGAGATAAATTAAAAAGCAGGACCTCAAAGGTAGTGATCTCAGGATTATTACCAGTGCCACGTGCTAGTGAGTATAGGAACAGGAGAATAGACCAGATGAATGCGTGGCTGCAGGGATGGGGTAGGAGGGAGGGATTTAGATTCCTGGGACATTGGGACCGGTTCTGGGGAAGGTGGGACCTGTGCAAGCAGGACGGGTTACACCCGAACAGGACCGGGGGTGTTTGCTAATGCTGTTGGGGAAGGTTTAAACTAGAATGGCAGGGGATGGGAACCTGAGCAGGGAGACAGAGTAGGGGGAAACAAGGATAGAAACAAAAGACAGAAAGGGAAGAAGCAATAGTGGAAGGCAGAGAAAACAAGGGTGAAAAACAAATAGGGCCATAATGCAAAATAAAACTAAGATGACTAGCAATCTTAAAAAGACAAGTCTAAAGGCAGTGTTTAAATGCACGGAGCATTCGCAATAAGGTAGATGAATTAACAGCGCAGATAGATATTAATGTTTGATATAGTTGCGATTACGGAGACATGGCTGCAGGGTGACCAAGGATGGGAACTGAACATCCAGGGGTATTCAATATTTAAGAAGGACAGGCAAAAAGGGAAAGGAGGTGGGGTAGTGTTGTTAGTAAAGGAGGAAATCAATGCAATAGTGAGGAAGGATATTGGCTCAGAAAATCACAATGTGGAATCTGTATAGGTGGAGCTAAGAAACACCAAGGGGCAGAAAACCTTGGTGGGGGTTGTCTATAGGCTCCCAAACAGTACTGGAGATGTAGGGGAGGGCATTAAACAGGAAATTAGAAACTCATGCAAGAAGGGTACAACTATAATCATGGGTGACTTTAATATACATATAGATTGGTCAAACCAAATTAGCAATAATACTGTGGGGGAGGAATTCCTTGAGTGTGTACATAATGGTTTTCTAGACCAATACGTTGAGGAACCAACTGGAGAACAGGCAATCCTAGACTGGGTGTTGTGCAATGAGAAGGATGAATTAACAATCTTGTTGTGCGGGGTCCCTTAGGGAAGAACGACCATAACATGATAGAATTCCTCATTAGGATGGAGAGTGAAGTAGTTGAATCCGAAATTAGGATCCTGAATTTAAATAAAGGAAATTATGAAAGTATGAGGTGCGAGTTGGCAATGATAGATTGGGGAACTTTACTAAAAGGGATGACGGTGCATAATATTTAAAGAACGTGTGCAGGAATTACAACAATTATTCATTCCTGTCTGGCTCAAAAATAAAACAGGAAAGGTGGCTCAACCGTGGCTTACAAAATAAATTAGGGATAGTATTAGATCCAAAGAGGAGACATATAAAATTGCCAGAAAAAGCGGCAAGCCTGAGGATTGGGAGCAGTTCAGAATTCAGCAAAGGAGGACAAGGAGATTGATTAAGAGGGGAAAGATAGAGTATGAGAATAAACTAGCAGGGAACATAAAAACTGACTATAAAAGCTTCCATAAATATGTCAAGAGACAAAGATTAGTGAAGACAAATGTAGGTCCCTTACAGTCAGAAATAGGGGAAATTATAATGGGGAACAAAGAAATGGCAGAACAATTAAACACATACTTTGGTTCTGTCTTCATAAAAGAGGACACAAATAACCTGCCAGAAATGTTAGGGAACCAAGGGCCTGGTGAGAGGGAGGAACTGAAGGAAACCAGTATTAGTAAACAAAATAGTGCTAGGGAAATTAATGAAGCTAAAGGCTGACAAATCCCCAGGGCCGATAATCTACATCCCAGAGTACTAAAGGAAGTGGCCCTGGAAGTAGTGGATGCATTGGTGGTCATCTTCCAAAATTCTATAGACTCTGGAACAGTTCCTACAGATTGGAGGGTGGCAAATGTAACCCCACTATTTATAAAAGGAGGGAGAGAAAAAACAGGGAATTACAGACCAGTTAGCCTAGTCTATTATAAAAGATGTAATAACAGAACACTTGGAGGGCATTAACGGGATTGGACAAAGTCAGCATAGGTTCATGAAAGAGAAATCATGCTTAACAAATCTACTGGAGTTTTTTGAGGATGTAACTAATGGAATAGATAGGGGAGAACCAATGGATGTGGTGTATTTGGATTTTCAGAAGGCTTTTGATAAGGTCCCACACAAGAGGTTAGTGTGCAAAATTAAAGCACATAGGATTGGGGGCAATATACTGGCATGGATTGAGAATTGGTTGACAGACAGGAAAGAGAGAGTAGGAATAAACGGGTCTTTTTCCAGGTGGCAGGCAGTGACTAGTGGGGTACCGCAGGGATCAGTGCTTGGGCCCCAGCAATTCACAATATATATCAATGATTTGGATGAGGGAACTAAATGTAACATTTCTAAGTTTGCAGACGACACAAAGCTGGGGTGGAATGTGAGCTGTGAGGAGGATGCAAAGAGGCTCCAATGTGATTTAGACAGGTCGGGTGAGTGGGCATGAACATGGCGGACGCAGTATAACGTGGATAAATGTGAGGTTATCCACTTTGGTTGTAAAAACAGAAAGGCAGATTATTATCTGAATGGTGATAGATTGGGAAAAGGGGAGGTGCAACGAGACCTGGGTGTCCTTGTACACCAGTCACTGAAAGTGAGCATTCAGGTGCAGCAAGCAGTTAGGAAGGCGAATGGTATGATGGCCTTCATTGCAAGAGGATTTGAGTACAGGAGCAGGGATGTCTTACTGCAGTTATACAGGGCCTTTGTGAGACCACATCTGGAGTATTGTGTGCAGTTGAGAGGTGAGGTGAGATTGACTGCCCTTGATATCAAGGCAGCATTTGACTGAGTGTGGCACCAAGGAGCCCTAGTAAAATTGAAGTCAATGGGAATCAGGGAAAACTCTCCAGTGGCTGGAGTCATACCTAGCACAAAGGAAGATGGTAGTGGTTGTTGGTGGCCAATCATCTCAGCCCCAGGACATTGCTGCAGGAGTTCCTCAAGGCAGTGTCCAAGGCCCAACCATCTTCAGCTGCTTCATCAATGACCTTCCCTCCATCATAAGGTCAGAAATGGGGATGTTCACTGATGATTGCACAGTGTTCAGTTCCATTCGCAACCCCTCAGATAATGAAGCAGTCCGAGCCCGCATGCAGCAAGACCTGGACAACATCCAGGCTTGGCCTGATAAGTGGCAAGTAACATTCGCGCCAGACAAGCGCCAGGCAATGACCATCTCCAACAAGAGAGAGTCTAACCGCCTCCCCTTGACATTCAACGGCATTACCATCGCCGAATCCCCCACCATTAACATCCTGGGGGTCACCATTGACCAGAAACTTAACTGGACCAGCCATATAAATACTGTGGCTACAAGAGTAGGTCAGAGGCTGGGCATTCTGTGGCGAGTGACTCACCTCCTGACTCCCCAAATCCTTTCCACCATCTACAAGGCACAAGTCAGGAGTGTGATGGAATACTCTCCACTTGCCTGGATGAGTGCAGCTCCAACAACATTCAAGAAGCTCGACACCATCCAGGACAAAGCAGCCCACTTGATTGGCACCCCATCCACCACCCTAAACATTCACATCCTTCACCACCGGCGCACAGTGGCTGCAGTGTGTACCATCCACAGGATGCACTGCAGCAACTCGCCAAGGCTTCTTCGACAGCACCTCCTAAACCCGCGACCTCTACCACCTAGAAGGAAAAGAGCAGCAGGTACATGGGAACAACACCACCTGCACGTTCCCCTCCAAGTCACACACTATCCCGACTTGGAAATATATCGCCGTTCCTTCATCGTCGCTGGGTTAAAATCTTGGAACTCACTTCCTAACAGCACTGTGGGAGAACCTTCACCACACGGACTGCAGCGGTTCAAGAAGGCGGCTCACCACCACCTTGTGTAGGGCAATTAGGGATGGGCAATAAATGCCGGCCTCGCCAGTGACGCCCACATCCCATGAACGAATTAAAAAAAAAGTTTTAGTCTCATCTGAGGAAGGATGTCCCTGCCATGAAGGGAGTGCAACAAAGGCTTAACAGACTGATTCATGGGATGGCAGGACTGACGTATGAGGAGAGATTGGGTTGACTAGGCCTATATTCACTAGAGTTTAGAAGAATGAGAGGTGATCTCATCGAAACATATAAAATTCTAACAGACTAGACGCAGGGAGGATGTTCCTGATGGCTGGGAAGTCCAGAACCAGGGGTCACAGTCTCAGGATACGGGGTATGCCATTTAGGACCGAGATGAGGAGAATTTTCTTCACTCAGAGGGTGGTGAACCTGTGGAATTCTCTACCACAGAAGGCAGTGGAGGTCAAGTCATTAGATGTATTCAAGAAAGAGATAGATATATTTCTTAATGCTAAAGGGATCAAGGGATATGGGGAAAAAGCGGGAACAGAGTACTGAGTTAGACGATCAGCCATGATCATTTTGAATGGCGGAGCAGGCCTGAAGGGCCGAATGGCCTACTCTTGTCCTATTTTCCATGTTTCTATGTCAGTCTGGTTTATCATGGGATATGTATTGGAAAACCAAAGCATTATCAAAATGGAACAGGCTGGATTATGACGAATGTGTGGAGTAGGTAGGGTCTTTATTCAAGAGCACAGTACATTGTTAGGCTCACCGAACATTTGCTTTCATTGATTTGCATGAAGCTTTCAGCCTAATGTCTCTATGGCACTGATGAAGAATTTGGAAGTTATGATAGTACATGGCCAAATTTGGGATTATATCTGGGATGTGTGCTTCATATAATGGTGGATGGGTCTATTTCTCTTAGCAATATGGCAAAGTTGTCCACTGTCACCCATCCTGTTTGATGTCTTCTACAATATGCTGGATAAGAAAAGAACGTACTTGCATTTATAGAATCAAAGAAAGGTTACAGCAAAGAAGGAGGCTATTCGGCCCATCGAGTCCATGCCGGCTCTATGCAAGAGCAATCCAGTTAGTCCCACTCCCCTGCCCTTTTCCCATAGGCCTGCAAAGATTTTCTTTCAAGTGCTATATAGTACTTGAAAGGTAAAATTTGAAAGGAAATATTGTACTTTCAAGTACTATGTAGCGCCTTTCACAACCTTAGGCGTCTCAAAGCCCTTTACAGCCAAAGTACTTTTGAAGTGTATTCACTGTTGTAATGTAGGAAATGTGGCAGCCAATTTGCGCACAGCAAGGTCCCACAAACAGCAATGAGAGAATGACCAGATAATCTGTTTTAGTGATGTTGGCTGAAAGATAAATATTGGCCAGGACACTGAGGAGAACACCCCAGCTCTTTGAATAGTGCCATTAGATCCTTTACATTCACCTGAGAGGGCAGCTGGGGCCTCGGTTTAACATCTCATCTGAAAGACGGCACCTCTGACAGTGCAGCACTCCTTCAGTACTGCACTGAAGTGTCAGCCTAGATTATGTGCTCAAGTCTCCGGAGTGGGACTTGAACGTGCAACCTTCTGACCCAGAATATTCTGGGCATTTCTGAAAGGAATGTGCCACTTTTTTGTATATGAGATCTAGTGTGGTCCACTTGCCATCTTGAACAGTGGGATAACCAATAGGTTATGTCATTAGGTCCCCTAAGTATTATTGCCCCAACAGGGGATCTCAAACATACCTGGGGATGCTTAATTTAGCTTTGACATCATTCTTTGGGTCTGAACTGTGAATGGACAAAGACCTACGTCATCTCTTTTCTATGACAGTAAGGTCCCAATATAGGTTTAATTAGTAGCATATAAGATATGTTCTCCTTCATGGTTGAGATTTTATAGGTATGCAGTGGAAGGCCCTTTTTGGCTTATATACAAGATTCAGGTTGAAGCTGGGAGGTGCATTTGTGGCAAAAAGTGGAAATGGTTGCAGGGAAATGTAAAACGGATGGTAGAGGTCTGTGTAATAAATAGATATGTGATACTGATGAAATAATGTTTAGCATTGGCCTTAAATACTCTAAAGCCATTAGAGGGGGGACTGTAAGGACTACCATAGAAACATAGAAAAATTTACAGCACAGAAGGAGGCCATTCGTGTTTGTGCCGGTCGAAAAAGAGCTACCCAGCCTAATCCCACTTTCCAGCACTTGGTCTGTAACCTTGTAGGTCATGGCTCTTCAAGTGCACATCCAACTACTTTTTAAATGTGATGAGGGTTTCTGCCTCTACCACCCTTTCAGGTGGAGAATTCCAGATCCCTACCACCCTCTGGGTGAAAAATCTTTTCCTCAGCTCCCCTCTAATCCTTCTACCAAATACTTTAAACCTATGCCCCCTGGTTATTGACCTCTCTGTTGAGGGAAATAGGTCCTTCCTGTCCACTCTATCTAGGCCCCTCATATTTTTATACCCCTCAATTAAATCACCCCTCAGCCTCCTCTGTTCCAAAGAAAACAACCCCAGCCTATCCAATCTTTCCTCACAGCTAAAATTCTCCAGTCCTGGCTACACCCTCGTAAATATCCTCTGTATCCTCTCTAGTGCAATCACATCTTTCCTGTAATGTGGTGACCAGAACTGTACGCAGTACTCAAGCTGTGGCCTAACTAGTGTTTTATACAGTTCTAGCACAACCTCCCTGCTCTTATATTCTATGCCTCGGCTAATAAAGGAAAGTATCCCTTAAGCCTTCTTAACCACCTTATCTACCTGTCCTGCTACCTTCATTGATCTGTGGACATGCACTCCAAGGTCCCTTTGTTCCTCAATATCTCTCAGTATCCTCCCATGTATTGTGTATTCCCTTGCCTTGTTTGACCTCCCCAAATGCATTACCTCACACTTCTCCGGATTGAATTCCATTTGCCAATTTTCTGCCCACCTGATCGGTCCATTGATATCTTCCTGCAGTCTACAGCTTTTCTCCTCACTATCAACCACACGGCCAATTTTTGTATCATCTGCAAACTTATTAATCATTCCCCCTACATTTAAGTTTAAATGATTAATATATGCCATAAAAAGCAAGGGACCTAGTACTGAGCCCTGCGGAACCCCACTGGAAACAGTCTTCCAGTCACAAAAACACCCGTTGACCATTACCCTTTGCTTCCTGCCACGGAGCCAATTTTGGATCCAACTTGCCACTTTCCCTTGGATCCCTTGGGCTTTTACTTTTTTGACCAGTCTGCCATGTGGGACCTTGTCAAAAGCCTTGCTAAAATCCATGTACACTACATTAAATGCATTACCCTCATCGACCCTCCTTGTTACCTCAAAAAATTCAATAAAGTTAGTCAGACACGACCTTCCCTTAACAAATCCATGTTGGCTGTCCTTGATTAATCCATGCCTTTCTAAATGACGGTTTATACTGTGCCTCCGAATTGATTCTAATAATTTGCCCACCACTGAGGTTAGACTGACTGGCCTGTAATTACTAGGTCTATCCCTTTCTCCCTTTTTAAGCAATGGTACAACATTAGCAGTCCTCCAATCCTCCGGCACCATGCCTGGAGCCAGGGAGGATTGGAAAATGATGGTCAGAGCCTCTGCTATTTCCTCCCTTGCTTCTTTTAACAGCCTGGGATACATTTCATCCGGGCCTGGCGATTTATCTACTTTCAAAGATGCTAAACCCCTTAATACTTCCTCTCTCACTATGTTTATCTCATCCAATATTTCACACTCCTCCTTACCTACAATCTCTGCATTGTCCCCCTCTTTTGTGAAGACTCTTTTGAAAAGTATTCATTAAGAACCATACCCACATCTTCCACTTCCACACATTGGCTACCTTTTGGGTCTCTAATGGGCCCTACTCTATACTTAGATATCCTCTTGCTCTTTATGTATTTATAAAACAATTTTGGGTTTTCCTTAATTTTACTTGCCAATATTTTTTCATGCCCTCTCTTTGCTTTCCTAATTTCCTTTTTAATTTCACCCTTGCACGCTCTACACTCCTCTAGGCTTTCTGCTCTCAGTGCCTGATATAAGCTTCCCTTTTTTGCCCTGTATGCTCCTTGTTATCCAGGGGGTTCTAGATTTGGCAGTCTCACCCTTTTTCTTTGTGGGAAATGTTTACTCTGAACCCCTTAAATCTCCCCCTTGAATGCCTCCCACTGCTCTGACATTGATTTACCTTCAAGTAGCCGTTTCCAGTCCACTTTTGCTAAATCACTTCTCAGCTTAGTAAAATTGGCTTTTCCCCAATTTAGAACTTTTACTCCTGTTCTATTTTTGTAATTTTTCATAACTATGCTAAATCTAACTGAATTATGATCACTACCACTAAAATGCTCTCCCACTGATACTCCTTCCACCTGCCCAGCTTCATTCCCCAAAATTAAATCCAGAACTGCCCTCCCTCTTGTTGGGTTTGCTATGTACTAGCTAAGAAAGTTCTCCTGAATGCAATTCGAGAATTCTGCACTCTCTATACCTTTTACACTGATTGTATGCCAGTTAATATTAAGGTAGTTGAAATCCCCTACCATTACTGCCCTATTGTTTTTGCACTTCTGAAAAATTTGCCTACATATTTGCTCTTCTATCTCCTCTTGACTGTTTGGGGGTCTATAGTACACTCCCAGCAGTGTGATTGCCCCTTTTCTGTTCTTTTGCTCAACCAATATGGCCTCATTTGATGATCCTTCTAACACATCTTCCCTCGTCACAGCCGTAATTGTTTCTTTAACCAATATTGCCACCCCCCCCCTTTTTATATCTCATCTGAAAACCCTGTAACCAGTAACGTTGAGCTGCCATTCCTGCCCCTGATAAAGCCATGTTTCAGTGATAGCTAAGATATCGTACTTCCACATGTCTATTTGTGCCCTCAGCTCATCTGCCTTATTCACTATACTCCTTGCATTGAGGTATACACCATTATGCACTGCCAAACTCCCTCATTGTCTATTTCCTAACCTTTGTTTTCTCTGCCTTCCAAACTCACTTACTAATTTTCTGCCTTCCATTTCTAGCTCTGTTTCTCTCCCTTCTGAATCTATGCTCAGGTTCCCATCCCCCTGCCAAGCTAGTTTAAACCCTCCCCAACAACACTAGCAAACCTCCCCGTGAGGATATTGGTCCCGGCCCTGTTGTGGTGCAACCCTTCCGGCTTGTACAGGTCCCACCTCCCCCAGAACCAGTCCCAATGCCCCAGGAATCGAAAGCCCTCCCTCCTGCACCATCTCTCCAGCCACGCATTCATCTGCTCTATCCTCCTATTTCTATACTCACTAGTGCATGGCACCGGAAGTAATCCGGAGATTACTACCTTTGAGGTCATGCTTATTAATTTCTTTCCTAGCTCCTTAAAATCTGCCTTAAGGACCTCATTCCTCTTTCTACGTATGACATTGGTATGGATATGGACCACCACCACTGGATGTTCACCCTCCCCCCCCCCCCCCCAATAAGATAACAAAGTAGGGAGTTATACCAGTCTACAGTCAAAAGAACTCATTAAAACGAAAGTTACTGGTAAGGGAAAAGCTTATTAAAATTCACCTTATATGGGGTTGTATTATGTAATGCAGAAACGTGTGGATTCATAGAATAGAATCACAGAATGTTACAGCACAGAAGGAGGCCATTCACCCCGTCATGCCTGTACCAGCTCTTTGAAAGAGCTACCCAATTTAGTCCCACGCCCCAGCTTTTTCCCCATAACCCTGCAATTTAGTCCTCTTCAAGTACATGTCTAATTGCCTTTTGAAAGTTCCTATGGAATCTGCTTCCACCGCCCTTTCAGGTAGTGCGTTCCAGATCTTAACAACGTGAAAAACTTTCTCCTCATTTCCCCTCTGGTTCTTTTGCCAATTATTTTAAATCTATGATCTCTGGTTACCGACCCACTTGCCAGAGGAATCCGTTCCTCCCTACTCGCTCTATCAAAACCCTTCATTATTTTGAATACCTCTATTAGGTCTCCCCATAAGCTTTTCTGCTGTAAGGAGAACAATCCCAGCTTTTCTAATCGTTCCACATAACTGAAGTCGCTCATCCCTGGTAGGATCCTGGTAAACCTCCTCTGTACCCTCTCCAAGGACTTGGCATCCTTCCTAAACTGTGGTGCCCAGAATTGTACACAATACTCCAGCTGAGGTCCAACCAGTGATTTGTAAAGGTTTAGCACGACTTCCTTGCTTTTGTATTCATTGCCTCTATTTACAAAGCCAAGTATCCCATATGCTTTTTTAACCACCTTATCAACTTACCCTGCCACCTTTAAAGATTTGTGAATGTGCACCCCCAGGTCCCTTTACTCTCGCACCCCTTTCAAAATAGTACCATTTACATTATACTGCCTCTCTGTGTTGTTCCTTCCAAAGTGCATCACTTTACACTTATCCACATTAAATTGCATCTCCCATGGGTTTGCCCATTTCACCAGTCTGTCTATGTCCTCCTGAAGTCTGCTACCATCCTGCTCACTATTTACTACATTACCATGTTTTGTATCATCCGCAAACTTCACAATTGTACTCCCTATATCCAAGTCCAAGTCATTTATATATAACAAGAAAAGCAATGGTCCTAATGGGGGACCCCATTGCATACTTTTCTCTAGTCAGAAAAACATCCGTTCACCATTACTTTCTGCCACCTATCCCTTAGCCAATTATGTACCCAAGTTACCACCATCCCTTTTAACCTTCTATTTTCCGAATAAGTCTGTTATGTGGTACTTTATCAAATGCCTTTTGAAAGTCCATATACACAACATCTACTGCACTACCTCCATCAACCATCTCTGATCCTTCATCAAAGAACTCAATCAGGTTAGTCAGACACAATTTCCCTTTAACAAATCCGTGCTGGCTGTCCCTTATTAACCCATGCCTCTCTAAGTGAGATTTAATTTTGTCCTTGACAATGGTCTCTAGTAGTTTTCCCACCACTGATGATAGATTGACTGGCCTGTAGTTACCAGGTTTATCCCTCCCCCCTTTTTTGAATAGAGGTATAACATTTACAATCCTCCAGTCCTCTGGCACCACTCCCATATCCAAGCAGGATTCAAAGATTGTGGTCAGAGCTTCTGCTATCTTCACCCTTGCTTCCCCCAGCAACCCAGGATGTATCTCATCTGACCGGGTGATTTGTTAACTTTGAGTAATGCACCTCTTTTCTATCTATTTTTATCCTGTCCAATATCTCTACTCCCTCCTCCTCCACTGCAACATTAACTTCATCCTCTTCTTTTATGAAGACAGAATCAAAGTACTCATTCAGTACCTCAATCATGTCCTCTGCCTCCACAAGAAGGCCTCCTCCTTTGTCTCTAATTGTTGCCACCACTCCTTTAGCTATCCTTTTATTTTTAGTATGTTTATAAAAGATTTTTGGGTTCCCTTTTATGTTAACCGCTAATCTTTCCTCATATTCTCTCTTTGCCCTTCTTACATCCTTTTTCAATTTCCCCCTGCACTCTCTCTATTCTGCTTATCTATTGTATTCTGTACCTGACATTTGTCATAAACCTCCTTTTTCGGTTTTATTTTAACTGCTTTTTCCTTTGTCATCCAGGGAGCTCTCGCTTTGAATGCCCGATCTTTCCTCCTTATGGGAATATGCTTGGTTTGTACCCCAACTATCTCTGCCTTGAAGGCCTGCCATTGCTCAGTTACTGTTTTCTTGGCCAATCTTTGTTTCCAGTCTAGGTCCCTTCTCAAATCACTGAAATTGTCTCTCTTCCAGTTGGGTATTTTCACCTTTGATTTTTCTTTGTCCCTTTCCTGAACTACTTTAAACCTAATTATATTATGATCACTATTACCCAGATGTTCTCCTACTGAAACACACTCCACTTGCCCTATTTAATTCTCCAGAACCAGATCCAGCACTCCTTCCTTCCTTGTTGGGCTAGAAACATACTGATTAAGGAAGTTCTCCTGTACACATTTCAGGAGTTTGTCCCCCTCTTTGCCCTTTACACTGTTATCCCCAGTCTATATTAGGGTAATTGAAGTCCCACACTATTACTGCTCTATTATTTATATATTTCTCTGAAATTTGCCTACAGATTTGCTCCTGTATCTCCTTTTCACTATTTGTGGGTCTATAATAAACACCCAGCAATGTTACAGCTCCTTTTCTATTCCTTAACTCTAACCAAATAGATTTAGTCCTTGAACCCTCTTGTATATCATCCCTCTATAAAACTGCAATATTATCCATGATCAATAATGCCACCGCCCCCCCCACCTTTTTTTTCCTTCGCTATCCTTTCTGAATACATTGTAGCCAGGAATGTTTAGCTCCCATTCCTGCCCCTGTTTAATCCAGGTCTCCGTTATCGCCGCTATATCATAACCCCATGTTGCAACTTGTGCCTGCAGCTCAACAACCTTATTTGTAACACTCCTCTCATTAACACACATGCATTCCAACACCTACTAGTCTGCTTTGCTTTTCTTCCTCCATCTAATCCCTGCTCTTTCTATACTATTGTTTATTCTGTTGACATTTGTCCCTCCTAGTTTTCTATGCACCTTGTCTCTCCTCTCTGCTGCTACATCCTGGTTCCTCTCCCCCTGCCAAATTTGTTTAAACCTTCCCCACAGCACTGGTGAGCCTCCCCGCGAGGACATTGGTCCCAGCCCTGTTCCGGCTTGTACAGGTCCCTCCTGCCCCAGAGCTGGTCCCAATGCTCAGGAATCTGAAGCCCTCCCTCCTGTCCTACTTCTCCAGCCATGTATTCACCTGCACATTCTTCCTGTTGTTATGTAGAAGGTGTATGAAAAAGGTTTAAAAAGTGAACGTTGGAACAGGTACTTAGGATTGGCAAAGCTCTAAGATACTGAGCTTAGAACTGTAACACGTTTAAGTCCATTGATTGAACCCGCAAGGTTTTGCCGTAAGAACGGCTTTTTAATGTTTAATTAATGTATGCTTATTAAATCTTTATGGCAGAGGTGCCTCAATATACTGCTCATGGCTGAAAATCTTACTGGGGATTTGTCCAGTGTGAAAAACATTTCTAGGATCAGAAATGATTACTCCGCCTAGCAAGCCCATCTCTTTCAGAAATCCCACCTAACTGCCTTCTCACCACATTCGTCTCTCGTTTTTTAAAAGCGCAGTTATAGCACAATCTCCAGCTGGGAGTACGGGATTGTTCCACAATCCTGCATTTCCACTGCTCCGTGTTTTGCACAGCTGACCAAAAACCTGTTTCTACACACAAGGAAACACCATTACAACAATCACCAGCACCATTAATGTGAATAAAATTGCTGCAATTTATCACCAGTATGACTCATCTTAATTAAAGCACTTTGTCTAGTTGTATAAGTCAGTTACGATGGGGAACTCATGCTTTCTGCTCTCTGCCCCTCAGTGGGTTTTGTAAACCATCATTAAATAACCCTAATCCTTTTATATTCAAAGTATTCCCCCATTTTCATAGCAGGTACAGCACAGAAGGAGGCCATTTGGCCCATCATGCCTGAGCTGGCTCTTTGAAAGAGTTATCTAATTAGTCCCATTCCCCTGCTCTTTCCCCATAGCCCCGTAAATTTTTTCCCTTCAAGTATTTATCCAACTCCCTTTTGAAAGTTACTATTGAATCTGCTTCCACCACCCTTTCAGGCAGTGCATTCCAGATCATTACAACTCACTGTGTAAAAAAATGCTTCCTCATGTTGCCTCTGGCTCTTTTGCTGATCATCTTCAATTGGTGTTCTCTGGTTACCGATCCTTCTGCCACTGGAAACAGTTTCTCCCTGTTTACTCTATCAAAACTGTTCATAATCTTGAACACTTGTATCAAATCTCCCCTTAACCTTCTCTATTCTAAGGAGAACAACCCCAGCTTCCCCAGTCTCTCCACATAACTGAAGTCCCTCATCTCCGGTACCATTCTAGTAAATCTCTTCTGCACCCTCTCAGAGGCCTTAACATCCTTCCTAAAGTGTGGTGCCCAGAAATGAACAATACTCGAGCTGAGGCCTAACCAGTGTTTTATAAAGGTTTAGTATAATTTTCTTGCTTTTGTACTCTATCCCTCTGTTAATAAACCCCAGGATCCCGTATGCTTTTTTAACAGCCTTCTCAACTCACCTTGCCACTTTCAAAGATTTGTGTATGTTCACCCCCAAGTCTCTCTGTTCCTGCACCCCCTTTAAAATTGTACCATTTAGTTTATAATGCCTCCCCTCATTCTTCCTACTAAAATGCATCACTTCACGCCTCTCTGCGTTAAATTTCATCTGCCATTTCACCAGTCTGTCTATGTCCTCCTAAAGTCTGTTACTATCCTCCACATTGTTTACTACATTTCCGAGTTTCATGTCATCTGCAAACTTTGAAATTATTCCCTCTATACCCAAGTTCAGGTCATTAATATATATCAAAAAGAGCAATGGTCCTAATACTGATCCTTGGGGAACACCACTGTATACTTCCCTCCAGTCAGAAAAACAACTGCTCACCACTACTCTCTGCTTTCTGTCCCTGCTTAGAAACAGGAGGTTGTTATGGAATGATACAGACTTATAATTAGAAGTTCCACTTAGTAGAATAGAACAAGAGTGGCCAATCTGGGAATCCAATACCTGAACTGGATAACTCCAGATCACTGTTGCTGATTGGCCAATCGGTTTGATGCATTGATAGGATCTGAAGGGAGGGACCTGTTACTGGAGACTGAAATCCTTCCCACTTGGTGCCAGATAACTTTGCAGGCCAAAGCCCTAACAGGTGATTCCATTTCTTTCCTTGACTCTCTAAAGTGCTCCGAGGTGTCGCTGTACGTGAGGAATGCTTTAGAAATGGAAGATGTTTCAGCTGTGACAAGCAGTGGGAGGCTTTTCAATGCTCTGTGCTGCTCAGCCATCTGGATTGAGATGGTTAAACTCCAGCAGTTCCCCTGTGCACAACTGGGGAGTCCTTAAGGTTTGGCTCTTGGCTCTTTGGACTTAGGTAAGTGTGGTGTCCCTACAGGGAGATTGTGTGCATCCCATATCAGGCAGCTCTTAAGTTTCAAAATCCTTAAGTAATGGAAAATGAATAGATCGATTTACTGGAATTTTCAGATACGCAAACCAACCAAAAGAAAACTGACGTGGGGAAAGGACATTGGGCGGGGTACCAGATAGCAGCCAATTCTTGCTGGAGTGTGGTACTATGGGCACTGGCAACTCGGAGACATGGTTTCCAATGGAGTCATTCTGGGACAGTCCCTATCAATGAAGTCACCAGAGCAGCTTTAGAGTGAAGGAGATCTGACTCAACAGTCCCCAAACTGGTAAAGAAAAAATGCCATTTTTACTAAAAGCAAAAAATAATTCTGCTTAGACAATTATTTATTCCATTAAAATAGAAACTCTCTTCTTAATCTTTCCTTCCCTTTACACAGAGTTTATAAAGCATGTTGATCCTAAAACTGACCAAACCCAGAGACTCCCCACAGTGCGGGAGACAATATTCCCTTCAAGCAGTGAGGTGTCAGACAGTTACTTAAATGGGTGGAGATGAAACTGAGACATTTGTGTAAAGTTGGTACAAAATACAGATCGAGAGGTTTCACTCTGTTCTGGACAGTCCCTCTCCTTAAAATAACGGTGCCCAGTTCCTGCTGGGACCCCAGGTGTTTGTCAGTTTTACGCCCATGAGGGGCGGCTGGTTTGGGCTGCACCAAATCTCATTGAAATACTGAAAGCTGATTGGTGGAACATGTCAACTCAGTGCCATTTAGCTTCACCCAATCACTGTTGATATTTAAATGAGGTGCAATTGATTCTCAATGTCCTGATTCAATGAAAATAGCAGATACTCAGATAATAGATTGTATTTAGCAGGTAGTGGAATATAGTTAATACTTTAAATAGTCAGCTGCAGGTTTGCAGTAAGGTACTATAGACCAGTAAACACTAAAGTAGCTGGCAAGTTAGTATTTCGTGGCAGGAACTGTTTAAGATGGAAGTCAGTTGCTAACAGTCCTGAGGTGTCACTGCCTCAAACTGACAGTCTCTGACCCCTGACAGGGAGGGTTTCAGATCCTTTGCCCTGGTTGGTCAGTGTGAATGGCTCTAATTTGCATGGATTTCCTTCCTGATGTGAATGGGTCTATAACTGGGTTCAATGGGCAGCTGCTGCCACAGTCTGTCTCAGATACACTCGGTGAAGGGCGGCAGGAAGCTCACTGGCAGAAATGATGCGGGCGCTGTGCTTTTTCTGGTCTCTGGCACTGTGGCTGGGCTGTAAGTACAGACACTGAACTCTGCTCTTCCTGCAGCATCGGATGGGGAGCTTGGGATCACTTTTAAAGAGTCAATGTGTAATGTTTAATCCCTGCTCTTTTACAGATGGACAGTCTCAGACTCTGACTCAGCCTCCAGACCTGACTGTGAAACCTGGAGCCACGGCCACACTGGACTGCAACATTGGGACGGTCGATAGCAATTATGTGAGCTGGTACAAGCAGACACCAGGAGAAGCTCCTCAGTGGATCCTCTATTACTATCACTCTCTCAGTGCCCCAACCTATGGTTCTGGGTTTAGCAGCAGCCATTTCACATCGAAATCCAACAGCGGCCACAACATTTACCAGTTAATCATAAATAATGTGGAGGTGACTGACGCTGCCGTCTATTACTGTGGAAAGTGGGTTTCATCAAGCAGTACTTATGTGACACAGTGACAGAAGGTAAAACAAAAACTGGGAGCAGCAAATATCATACACTTAATATCTTTGTATCTGATAAAACATTCTCATGTTTCACATTTGATAAAGTCACTTCAAATTTTGTCCTTTATACAATATTTTCCAATTTATATCATTTCATAATTGATAATATTCTGAATCTCACTGCCCACTATTGTGTGTTGCTGACATTTAATGTCAGTCTGTGAATGTTGCTGTGTGTTCATTCCTTACTGCCCCACACCAGCTGGGACACTCGGAATACATTAATCAGACTTTATGTTGGGACTGGAGCATCTGAACGTGTTTTCTGCCTGATTTCCAGGGTCCTGGATAACTGTGTGGACTGATCCCAAGAACATCGCACTGTGTGGGTGTTCGGCAAAGGGACCAAGCTCTTTGTTGCAGGTAAGTGACTGGGAATTCCCTCCTGCAGCTACTAGCTGTGTGAAATTGCACATTTAGAAATTAATTAATAATTTAAACTCAGTTAATTCTTAGTACCCACTTGTTAGACACTAATTTTAGAGTGAAAATGCTGATTCCAGTACAATCATGTTTAGTGCCCAACACTAGTTCTGTTAATTATTGCTGTGTTTCTGACACTAATTGTTAATTAGTGTTGTGTTTCTAGGTCTGTTTCTGAGTGCCCTCTTTCTCTCTATTTATTAATGATCTGTAATTTTACAATTCTGATTGAATTGCAATAATTTTATTCCCAAAATTCTCTCTGAACATGGATTGCTAGTTTGCTTTTAAAAGGGTTAAATTGTGTTTCCCCCTCCCCCAAGTTGAGCTGCTTCATTTAACAATGGTGATAATGTTTTTCACCATTAGGTTGAATTAAAGATATAAATTTAAAAATTATAAAGAGAGAAATTGCCTTGATGTAACACCTTCTCATGTCCTAAAGTGTTTTACATTGAACAGGCCATGGAGGGATTTGAACATAATGAGAATTTTAAAGTAGATGCGTTGGGGGACTGGGAGCCAGTGTAGGTCAGCGAGCACAGGGGGTGATGACAGACACAACTGGGACAGTCAGAACCTGCTGATCTTCCATTAAAAGGCCAAGAAGTTTCTTCACACGGGAAGTCCTCGGGCGAGTTGAAGCGGGGGAGGGGAAAGGGGAGAGGGGAGGGAGCCTTGGCTATTCCCCCCTCACCACCACCCTTCCTCAGACTGAGGCCAATTCCAGTGACCCCTACGACATCCCCTATTGACATCAGCTGACAGGCGCCAGACCAGGGGAGGAGGGCGAACCAGGGGGCCATTACTCCACATGCCCGCACCCCCCCCGCCCCCTCCCCAAACCATGGAACACGCGGTGCCAGAACCTTCTGTCCTCTGCACTCTGCCTGGACATCGTTCCAGATTCCATATATTTCTCATTCCCGATTAGATTGCTCAGGATCGGTAGTTCTCGATCTGTTTAATACCATGGATGTCCCCGAGTTTCATTTATTCAGTCATCCTTACCCATCCCCAACATTTGATTTGAATCGTTCCACGTACACCACTGATCCACATTTGTCTGCACCAATTCCACCCTGATCCTCAAACAAAACATTTCACATCTGTGCTGCATTTCTGTAATTGAAATGGCTGCAATTGATGTCGAATTACTGACTACACTCAGGGTCTCGGGACATTGCTGCTGCACCCACTCGTCCTAAAGGGACAATGATGCATTTCAGTCAATTCCAAAACACATCTGTTACAAACCAGCTGCTAAAGCCCGGTGTGGGCCCAGACCTGGAGGTGTCATCCTGGCTCAGCCATCGACATACACGTCAAACAAGGAAATGAGCAAAACTGTCCAACAGTTTCCAAAAAGCTGACACTGGGCCTCCAAAAAAAACCTGACCACTCAAGGAGAGCCTTGATTATAAAACTATGACACGTGAATACAAGTAGTTGCACAGACCTCGTAACTTAAGCTGTAGGTATCTCAACACTGCTCCATCTGTATGAGAACAAGATAGAGCAGGGGTACATGAATGGCAGAAGGGAAATCCAAATGATAAAGGCACAAAATTGGTTTCTTTTTGCCTGGGGGTTTGCGAGGGAAATTTTGTTTCTTTTTACATTGAAAATGTTGTATTCTGTTAATTTTAAACACTTTTGCATTTTGCAGTTGATTGTTTTGTTTTTTTAAAAAATCTGTCACTCTCCCACGACCAAACTTCCCTCCCTGCCCCAGTTGAGAGGCCCTCGACCGCCCCCCTCCTCCTTCGGAGCCAGTTCAGAGACACTGTACCCTATCCAACTCACCACCCTCACAGGCGCTGTACCCCATCCAACTCCCCGCCCTCTCGCACAGGCGCTGTACCCCATCCAACTCCCCGCCCTCTCGCACAGGCGCTGTACCCCATCCAACTCCCCGCCCTCTCGCACAGGCGCTGTACCCCATCCAACTCCCCGCCCTCTCGCACAGGCGCTGTACCCCATCCAACTCCCCGCCCTCTCGCACAGGCGCTGTACCCCATCCAACTCCCCGCCCTCTCGCACAGGCGCTGTACCCCATCCAACTCCCCGCCCTCTCAGACACTCTCTCCTCCTCAAATCCCCCCAGTTCATGCTGGAACTCTCATTCCGATTCACCCCCATGCTAAAAGCACCACTCTCGGCCTCTGCTCCCTTCCCTCTTCACTTCTTTGACATCCATTCCTCTCATCACTGCTCCTTTCTGTGTTCTGCTGCTAAGTGATTCTGGTTGCTGCTCATTCTGTGGCGGCAGCTCTGGTTCTGGCGAGAATCCACCCCGATGTTGTGCGGGGACCAGAATCTCTTTTTAGCCGGACTCTGGTAGGACGGCACTGTGGTGAAAAGGCTTGATGATTTGTGCTGATGTTTGGCATCGCCCGCTAACACCCGGACCAGGCCCCAGACCACTGGCTCACTGTAAACCGCTGCTGGTTGCCATGTCGACACCGAGCCTGTGCGGTGGGTTAGCGGTGCTGCATCGTGTATGTTGCCAGCAGCCCCACATCAACCGCGTACACTTGGTTATTGAGAATCTTTCTCGCCGTTCCCTCAGGCTTGTGTCCATGTGAGTTGTGAGCCTCCACCACCTTGCCCCAATTGACCATTCCTCATGGAGTAGCCGGGACAGCGAGTGTCGGCAGGTCATTCACCTGTCAATGGCCTTGTCCTGTCCTCACCTCACATCCACAACTGAGTGCCTTTCCAGGGAGAGGTGGGAGGAGGGAGAAGTCTCACTGGGTATCCACCAGGAAAGGGAGATGTTAGCTTTTCATCCCCCTCTCCCAACCGATGGGTAATGTGCCAATTGTAGCATCAGCATTGACCGACCTGTCGTTTACTGGTCTGTTGAGCTCAGGACCACACACCAGGTGCTCTCAACCCCTGAGCCACTGGGGCAATGGAGAGTTTGAGATCTTTTTATCCTTCCCACAGCAATGGGTGGCACAGCAGGGGGATTAATGATGGGTGGTGAGGGAAGGGATAAAGGGAAGAGGAGGATTGTGCAGCGGGTAGGACTCGAGCCAAATCCTGCCTGAGGTCACTGGCTTGTGGTCAGAATCTTGGATCACTTCTCTCCCTAACCCAGGATACTGAGGCCAATTGTCCCTGGTGCACTCACCCCAGATCAGCTAACTGGGCACAGACCAGGGATGGAATCTGGGAGCTGGAGGTGAAGTTCCACAGCGAGTGATGATCTAATCCATCGGGTCACCAGGAGGGTCCGGAAACAATAACTTTAGATCAAAATTCCAGTCCTTTCTGTTTTGACGAAGCCTGGACAATCGTAAAGGGGCAATGCCCTGTCACTCACTGTAAACTTCAGGGGCCCACTATAGGAAGCTGCAACCTTTCACAACTGCTTCTATTAAACTCTGAAATGATGATGAGCTTTTCTATAACTTTACACAAACATGTTTTCTCTGGTTCCTATTGCAGCTCAGGAACTCCCTGTCCCTTCAGTAAAACTGCTTGGGCCTTCAGCTGAGGAGATGTCCACTAAAGGAGAAGGCACGTTAGTTTGCCTGGTCAGCAAACTGTCCATGGGCTTCGCTGGGGTCAGCTGGACAGTCGATGGGACTCCGACGAGCAGTGAGGTCCAAACCAGCGCAGTGTCGCGGAGCACGGACAACACTTTCAGTCTCAGCAGCTACCTGAGGGTCCCCGGCACTGACTGGAGCAGTGGGAAGGTGTACTCCTGTGCAGTTCAACAAGGAGCAGCTTCACAAACATCCGCAACGGTCACACAATCCGACTGTTAAATAGATTGAAGCTTCACTTGAGTTTGCTGCCAGATTAGTGGGGAATTCGTCACCTCTTTTCCGCACCCCCCCCCAGTACCCATTTACCCCACTTCCCCCCCCCCCCCCCCCCCCCCTGCCATCTTCTACCCTGATACTCTTGGTATCTGCTGCAATTTGTGCTTCTGTTTGGCTTTGTGTGGTTCTGCTGTATCATTTGAAGTGTTTTTGTACCTGATGGAGGTTTTGCTCATTTCTCCCATTACAAGAGACTACACGAGGGTTAAAGTGGCTCTAATCAGGAATTTCACTTCAAATGGGTTCTTTGCTCAGCACCAATGCTGGATTTAATGAAAATAATTAATGAAGATTGTTTATGATCTGCCAACAGCTCATAATTTGCTCATAAGTTCCAATAAAGAGAACCTGTGCAGGAAACCTATCCAAGTGTGTGTGTTTTGTCAGCTTGTGTGCTCCTCCCCATCATTGACACCAGCAAAGTGGTCTAGACATGAGGAGACCCAACACTTTGCTCCAATTCTGGTCCTGTTTCCGTGCATCCACGAATGCTGAGGGAAGTCTGAGAGGAAGTAGCAGAGGGTCTGACCACAATCTTTCAAACATCCTTGGATATGGAAGTTGGGTCAGGAAGGTTCCTACTGTAACACCTCTGTGCAAAAATGGATAAACTGGGTAACTATAGACCAGTCAGATTAACATCAGCAGTGGGTTAGTTTCTAGAGGCCATTATACGGGATGCATTAATACTCACCGAGAGACATGGGCTCATTACCGAGAGTCAGCATGGTTTCATAAAAGACAAATAATGTCTGACAAATTTAATGGAATTCTTTGAGGATACAGAGCCGATTGATAAAGGAGGTGCAGTAAATGTTGTGTATATGGAGTTTCAAAAGGGGGTTGAAAACAGGTCACATAGGAGGCTTGTTGATTAAAATTAAAGGGAATGTAGCAACGCAGGAAAGGGAGTTGTGGTTAATGGGTGTTCATTTGCCTGGAGGGAGATACACAGTGGTGTCCCCCAAGGGTCAGTGTTGGGACCATTGCTTTCCTCAATATATAAATGATCTGGATTTGAGTATGGGGTTATAATATCGAAACTTCCAGTCAACACAAAAATAGGGAATGTGATTAACTGTGAAGAGACCTGAATGCAACTTCAGGAGGATAGAGACACGTTCCTAGATCGGGCCAGTCGATAGATGAAATTTAATAGTGAGAAATGTGAGGTGTTACATTTTGGGAGGAAGAATAAGTGAGCACTTTACACTAAAGGAGGTGAGAGACTTAAGTGTTTCGATACACCGATCTGTAAAAGAAAGTGAACAAATTGATAAAGCTGTTTAAAAAAAAAAAGCATATTGGATCCAGGTTTTGTATCGAGGGGCATAGAGTTCAACAGCAAAGAGGTAATACTAAACCAAAACAAATCATTGGTTAGGCCATAGTTAGAACATTGCATTCAGTTTTGGGCACCCTGATGTTGGAAGGATGTCAAGGAATGAGATATCAGGGATGAGAGGCTTTAGTTATCAGGAGGGATTAGATTAATTGAGGGTCTTTTACTTCGATCTCTTCTTAACCTTCCTGGTTCTAAGATCAGTGGTGAAAATGGAGAACTTTTGTGAAGGTAAATTGGGTAAAGACTATTTCCAGAGGTTGGTTAGTTGGTAACAAGAGGGAATAAATCTAAGATCATCACCGAAAGAATGACTGGGGAGGGTAGGAGAATTGTTATTACAGAGAGGGTAGTTAGGACGTAGAATGCTGTACCAGGAACAGTGGTGGAAACGGAATGCGAAAGATTTTCACAGGAGAAGTGGATAAATATTTGAAAAAGAAAAATTTAAAAGAGCAGTTGAATGGGTGGAGTAAAGGAACTAATTGGATTGGTTTCTCAAAGCATCGGCACAGGTGCAATGGGCCGAATGTCCCCCTTCCCTGCTGTAAGATTCGATGATTCCGTGCGTGGCCATGGAGGGAGTGGATTGTGTGACACATCGTCCGGAGATATGTCCCAATTTGACCAGCTCCCAACATTTTTCACTTATGCTGATTACAAAAGGCCCAAGCCCATTCTGAATTGAACGTAACCTGATGCATGAAGTGAATGAGAGACAGCATGTTTGAGTGGGTGAAGACAGAAGATGTGATGGGATATATTATATTCCCTGATCTCTTGAATAACCCCATACTGAAATGTCATATTTTACAAAATAAACTATGATCTTAAAGGGTAGTGGGGGGGGGGGAAGATCAAGTAAGTGATGAGAACATTGGGGTTTGAAACCTGTAGATTATAGGAGCAAAGAGAGACTGATGGAGGGAAAGAGTTCCACATTTCTGAGATCCTAGAGAGAATGAGTTAAAGTGGAGGATTGTGTGATGGCTCTTCATTTCAACACAGAGACAATAACAAAATCAACAACATAAACTTGCATTTATACAGTGCCCTTAACATAGTAAAATGTCCCAAGGTGCTTCACAGGAGCATTATCAAGCAAAATTTGACACCAAGCCACAAAAGGAAGCGTTAGGACAAGTGACCAAAAGCTTGGTCAAAGAGGTAGGTTTTAAGGAGTGTCGAAAGGAGGAGAGAGAGGTAGCGAGGTGGAGAGGTTTAGGGAGGGAATTCCAGAGCTTCGGACCTAGGCAGCTGAAGACACAGCTGCCAATGTTGGAGCAATAAAATCGGGGATGCACAAGAGGCAAGTATTGGAGGAGCTCAGAGATCTCAGAGTGTTGTAGGGCTGGAGGAGGTTACAGAGATTGTGAAGGGCGATGCCATGGAGGGGTTTGAAAACAAAGACGAGAAATATAAATTCGAAGCGTTTCCGGACCGGGAGCCAATGTCGGTCAGTGAGCACCGGGGTGATGGGTGAACGGGACTTGGTGCGAGTTAGGATACGGGCAGCAGAGATGTGGAGGAGCTGAAGTTTATGGAGGGTGGATGATGGAAACCAGCCAGGAGAGCATTGGAATAGTCCAGTCTAGAGGTACAGGATGGATGAAGGGACTGAAGGACAGACTATTTGGAGCTTTGGAGGAATAAGATTGGAAATTTTATCTAACCTCACGTATCTGAGAACAAGACTGCTGTGGGTATCCTGCCCAGAAGTGCGAGACAGGAGAAACAAGAATCATATTCTAAATGGCCACAGTCAGTGGAAACAGACAGGCATCACGGTCCTTTCTGGCTCTTCTCTGGAGATTGCAGTGAAGCCTTAGCAAATAATGGTCATCGAGGATGAGTGGTAAAAATAAAGGATTTTGATCCATTGTCTGAATGCATCACTAAAGACCATTTGTTCAACATGGGGAGCAGGAAGATCCACTCGGCATTGTTCAAAGCTTAATGGACTTGCAGGAAGAGCCCTAGATTGGGTGTGTCTCTATTGTTTACTACTTTGAATTATCAGCTACTGTTGTCCACCTAGAACTCGATGGGTCCAGTTAGATGGCCAGGATATTGGGTGGTGTTTTACAAACACAGCTGAGGAGGTGTTGTAGTGACCGTCTCGGTCACCATTCAAGTCACCCACACTGAGTCCGGAGAGCCTTTCGTAATCAGAAATTATTCAAGCATATTCAGGGGACAGCCTTAGCGAGCCAAGAGTCTCTCCGATTAAGCAATTTCATCAGCCTTCATACACTGTACGGTTGATACTGACAGGCAGCAGTCTGTTGGCCTCACACATGTGACCAACTAGGTCCTGCCTATACCTTGTCCATAGTCATCATGGAGTCTCGCACTTGTGCAGGAACAGATGTCCCTCTTATCTCAACTGTCTTAAGCTCTTACTTCTGCCTTTCTATGGTTACAATTCCCCTTATCCGGTGTCCCAGGTCTCCCATTATCATTATCTTAGTCCATTGTTCTTCTTACAAGGTTTTGTGAAAACATGTTTATGACAACTGCTACGGTTAAACTGCTGACACTATGGGCCTGATTTTAGCAGGCCTGCGGGTTTCTGGCGGGTTGGGTTTCGGGTGCGTGGCCTCCGCGCCCGGTGAAATTAATGGGTTGCCCGCGCGATCGTAGCAGGCAATCCACTAATTGGAGCCACTTACCTGCTCCTCCGGGGTCCGCGCTGCTGGTCTGCGCGTCGGGCGGACTGCGCATGCGCAGTACGATCTGTCAGCTGGAGGCTCTCTAGTTAAAGGGGCAGTCCTCCACTGACAGATGCTGCAACCAATGGAACAAATTACAGCATGGAGCAGCCCAGGGGCAAGGCTGCTCCCAGTTTAATGATGCCTCACCCCAGGTATCATCAGATGGGGTGAGGAGGAGGGGGAGGACAGAGATCTTCCACCCGGCGGGCGGGAGGAAGCAGCCTGCCTCTGCCACCAAGAAGGCCTTGCTCGAGATGGCAGAGGGGGTCACCTGCGCCACCAACATATCGCCCACCTGCATACAGTGCAGGAGGCGCTCCAATGACCGCAGTAGGTCAGCCACAGTGAGAACACGTAGTCTTTCCCCTACACTCCGTCTGCCACAACACTGCCCCCACCCCACATCTCCTTCGGCACCGCCAACACTACTCTGTCACATCACCCCTCATACCCACTCAAACCCCATCCTCATCTTACCTGCACCTACTCACCTCGCCAGTACTCACCCCGCCACTAACACGCAACCCAATCCTCATACAATCTCATGGCTCCATCCCATACTCACCCTCTCGTGCATCTCCCTCACGGCCAGCCTCACTCAACCTGCCACCACCTGTGCTGCAGCCACAGGGCATGCATCACATATGTGCAGTAGGCAGCGTAAGGCAAACGTGTCGTGAGCATGAAGGGGATGCACAAGGGTGTCTGAGGGTTTGCCATGGGTGTTACCTATATTGAATTTCAGAGCAACAAACATCACACATTATATTGGCACCACCACTGCCATGTCTCCGCGAATCCTGTCTGTTGTGTCCAATAATGCCCGCTCCTGGGTATCACTATGAGGACCCACCACTGATGCCACCCATTGTGTCACTGCAGAGTAGGTGCAGGTGTATTTGCAGGGCTCCTCCGCGCAGACGACTGAGAGACATCGGCGGTGTACCCGGCTGCACCCTGGAAGGATGCGGAGGAGAAGTTGTGGAGGGCAGTGGTGACTTTGGCAGCGATAGGTAAGCAGATGGTGCTGGGGCCAGCCAGGAGCAGCTCGGCATGAAAGAGCCTGCAGATCTCCACGACTACATGTCGAGTGAATCTGCGCCTCTGTGTGCACTGCTGCTCAGAGAGGTCCAGGAGGCTGAGCCTCGGTCTGTGGACCCTGTGGCGAGGGTAGTGCCCTCTGCGACGCATCTCTCTCTGCGGTTGCCCTCCCTCCTGCTGTACAGGTGGGCGTGCAACAGCACCGTGTTGGGGGGATCCACGTCTCTGCGGCGGACGGCGTGGACTGCGAGGCTGCTGGGGCTGGTCATGCTGTTCGTCCTCCGAGGGTGTCCACGCACCACCCATCTGGCAGGTCTTGGTCTGAGGGGTTGTGCAGGGTAGGTGGGTGGTTCCTCGGACTGGGGCTGCGGTTTCGCGTTGGTCTGTCCTCTGGCTTGGCGGGGGGTGGTGGGGGGCAGGGGTTGCCCTATGTGACGCGGTGGCCTCCTGCGTGGGTGAGGGCTCTCCCCCCCCCCCCCACCCCCGTGGAGTGCACCTTGGCAGCTGCCACGGGCTGCTGGCTGCAACACGCCTGGTTGGAGGGAGACTGTTTCCCCCAGTGTGTGAAACACTCTGCGTTGAAGGTAAAATCCCACACTTCCTGTTTTGACAGCTGATTCAGCTCATTTAATGACCTCAACAAGCAAGTTAAGTACTCTCAAGTGGAACCCCGCTGGCTTTAATTGCCTGCGGGATTCCCACCAGCGGGGGCCGTGCACGCAGCCCCGCACGTCATCGGAGAACCCGGAAGTGGTCGGGATCGTGGCGCGATCCGGTCACGTGACTGGATATCGGGATTTTCGGGGCCCCCCCGCTGGAAACCCACAGGAAACCCGACGGTAAAATCAAGCCCTATGTTTTAGTCCTTTTTAGTCAAGCTTCCCATTATGCATTGGGGTCACACTGGTTGTCTCCTAGTTAGCATAACTTCAGTATACATATAAAGATTATACACACACACCCCTTACATCAGCATTAATATCGCAAAGCCCGTAATTCTTTAGTTGCCGCAACATGAGGGAAATGGGCCTGTAAGACACACAAGGGTTTGAGTCCTCACAGTTTTCACATAACTGATGTGAAACATATCAGATTTTGCAAGGCCACGTTGCTTTAGAACAGAACCCTCCTTCTAAGAGAATAATTATTTAAATACACTCAAATTTCACCACATTTGGTGAAGCTCAACTCCCAGCTTCCACCTTGCCGTTATAAAGTGGGTGCCTGACAGCTCAAGGATCCTGGCCTGCCTCCTGAACCTCAACATTACGTATGCTGCTAAGATACTGGGGATGGGTAGGTTGCCCACAAGAGTGTTCCAGGCTATTTCAATGGCTTGGAACACTCCAATGCTGAAGTTGTGGCCACGATGAGATGGACCCTCCTATAATAAGGGCCGATTTCAAACCATCTGAGCTTTTGATACTCGGACCAGCCAGCTTCACCCCAAAGAGTCTGGCCAATGACATATTTTGCTGTGCTCCCCTCTAGACCACGTCTGAGATGCACTGATACTGACATGGGTGTCGGTGCCGTAAATTAACTGACCTCAGGAGCTCGGTGGTGTCAGGCTCTTGGGTCAGTGCGCAATTCCCACTCCAACATCATTAGGGTGACAGTTTGGGATTGTGGGCCCACTGTATTTTTGTTTTGTTTTGTTTTGGGAACTGTTCCTTTAAATCTAGTCACAGTACATAAACAGTATTTAAAATGATGGCAATTCAGATTCCAGCCCCAAGTGTATTGTCTTTGGTGAGCTAACATATGGTGGTTGGGGGAATTGCAATGGAGGTTGTGTGTCAGAATTGGGGATGTTCGCTGATGATTGCAGTGTACAGTTCCATTCGCAACTCCTCAGATCATGAAGCATTCTGTGCCCGCATGCAGCAAGACCTGGACAACATTCAGGCTTGGGCTGGTAAGTGGCAAGTAACATTCATGACAGACAAGTGCCAGGCAATGACCATCTCCAAAAGGGAGAGTCTAACCACCTCCCCTTCACATTCAACGGCATTACCATCGCCGAATCCTCCATCATCAACATCCTGGTGGTCACCATTGACCAGAAACTTAACTGGACTAGCCACATAAATACTGTGGCTACAAGAGCAGGTCAGAGGCTGGGTATTCTGTGGCGAGTGACTCACCTCCTGACTCCCCAAAGCCTTTCCACCATCTACAAGCACTAGTCAAGAATGTGATGGAATACTCTCCACTTGCCTGGATGAGTGCAGCTCCAACAACACCCAAGAAGCTCGACATCATCCAGGACAAATCAGCCTGCTTGATTGGCACCCCATCCACCACCCTAAACATTCACTCCCTTCACCACCGGCGCACAATGGCTGTAATGCAGCAACTCGCCAAGGCTTCTTCGATAGCACCTCCCAAACCCGCGATCTCTACCACCTAGAAGGGCAAGGGCAGCAGGCACATGGGACCAACACCACCTGCACGATCCCCTCCAAGTCACACACCATCCCGACTTGGAAATATATCGCCGTTCCTTCGTCATCGCTGGGTCAAAATCCTGGAAGTCCCTTCCTAACAGCACTGTGGGAGAACCTTCACCACACGGACTGCAGTGGTTCAAGAAGGCACCTCACCACCACCTTCTCAAGGGCAATTAGGGATGGGCAATAAATGCCGGCCTTGCCAGCGACGCCCACATCCCATGAATGAAGAAAAAAGAATGGACTTTCGGAAAGCCTTTGACAAGATATCACACAGGAGACTATTGGAGAAGATTAAGGGTTAATGGAATTAGGGGAGGATAATAAATTGGATTAAAACTGGTTAGAAGGGAGGAAGCAGAGTGCAGGAGCTGAGGGCAGTTTCTAAGAGTATTTGGAAGTGGTGTCTCACAGTGTTCTGTTCTGGGATCACTTCTATAACAAGGCAGAAAAAACCCAAATTCATAATGTGCACATTATCTTCTTTTCAGGAAAACCCGAAGCACTTTAGAACAAATGGACTACAATGAAGTGCAGTTGCTGTTCAGTAGGCAAATTCATAAACTAATTAATGGTTATTTGTTCTCGCCAGGAAATGAAATATTGGAGGTGTCCCAGGTAGAGGCCACTGAAAGCTCATCAGATGATAAACTGCAAGGTTTTATGGTTCATCATTATATTTCTGAACTCTGAGATTTGTTTGCTTGTCCGATATCCCCTGCCAGATGAGCAGAAATTTCTTCCAATTAAATATTGGGAAGACCGAAACTATTGTCTTCGGTCCTCGCCACAAACTTCGTTCCCTAACCATCCCCCTCCTTGGTCACTGTCTGTGGGTGAACCAGACTGTTGTCCTATTTGACCCTGTGCTGAGCTTCCGATCCCATATCTTCTCCGTCACCATGACCGCTGATTTCCACCTCCGTAACATCGCACGACTCCGCCCCCGCCTCAGCTCATCTGCAGCTGAAATCCTCAGCCATGCCTTTATTACCTCCAGACTCGACTATTCCAATGCTCTCCTCACCGGCCTCCCATCTACCACCCTCCGGAAACTTGAGCTCATCCAAAACTCTGCTGCCCGTATCCTAACTCGCACCTAGTCCCGTTCACCCATCACCCCTGTGTTCCCTGACCTACATCGGCTCCCGGTCTGGCAACATCTCGATCTTCAAATTCTCATCCTGGTTTTCAAATACCTCCATGGCCTCACCCCTCCCTATTTCTGTAACTTCCTCCGGCCCTCCAACCCTCCGAGATCTCTGTGCTCCTCCAATTCTGGCCTGTTCCACATCCCCGATTTTAATCGCTCCCCATTTGTGGCCGTGCTTTCAACAGCCTAGGCCTTTAGCTCTGGAATTCTGTCCCTAAACCTCCCAGCCTCTCCACCTCTCTCTCCTCCTTTAAGAGGCTCCTTAAAACCTACCTCTTTGACCAAGCTGTCCTTATATCTCGTTATGTGACTCAGTATCAAATGTTTGACTGATTACACTCCTGAGAAGCACCTTGGGACATTTTACTACTTTAAAAGCATGATATAAACACAAGTTTTGTTGCTGTTGAGAAGGAAGGATTATGTAAGGCGAGGCTTTTGTTACGTACATTCGGGATGTCAAAACTGTATCCCATGGGCCAGATGTGGCTCCTGAGCCATTGCATTCTAGCACTAGAAGCCCAGGCAAATCAGTCCTATTTGTGCTTACGTTTCTGATTCGCTGTCCCATTTGAGTGGGCTATTTGACTATCTAAACTTGATAGTTAGACTTGACAATCCCAATGCTCTCCTGGACGACCTCCCATCCTCCACCCTCCATAAACCTCAGCTCATCCAAAACACCGCTCCCTGTATCAAAGAAACATGGAAACATAGAAAATAGAAGCAAGAGTAGGCCATTCGGCCCTTCGGGCCTGCTCCACCATTCAAAATGATCGTGGCTGATCGTCTAACTCAGTACCCTGTTCCCGCTTTTTCCCCATATCCCTTGATCCCTTTAGCATTAAGAAATATATCTATCTCCTTCTTGAATACATCTTATGACTTGGCCTCCACTTCATTCTGTGGTAGAGAATTCCACAGGTTCACCACCCTCTGAGTGAAGAAATTCTCTTTATCTCGGTTCTAAATGGCATACCCCATATCCTTAGACTGTGACTCCCGGTTCTGGACTCCCCAGCCATCAGGAACATCCTCCCTGCATCTAGTCTGTCTAGTCCTGTTAGAAATTTATATGTTTTGATGAGATCACCTCTCATTCTTCTAAAATCTCGTGAATATAGGTCTAGTCAACCCATCTCTCCTCATACGTCAGTCCTGCCATCCCAGGAATCAGTCTGGTAAACCTTCGTTGCACTCCCTCCATGGCAAGGACATCCTTCCTCAGATAAGCAGATTAAAACTCTTATTCCTCCCCTCCTGTGCAGCAGAGCCACCCATGGTGCCACAAACTTGGCTCTTGCTGCTTTCCCCTGATAAGCCATCTCCCCCAACAGTATCCAAAGCGGTATATCTGTTTGAGAGGGAGATGGCCCCAGGGGACTCCTGCTCTACCTGCCTTGTCCTTTTACTCTGCCCGGCGGTCACCCATTTCCTTTCTGCCTGCGTAATCTTTACCTGCGGTGTGACCACCTCACTGAACGTGCTATCCACGATAATCTCAGCATCGCGGATGCTCCACAGTGAATTCTCCCACAGCTCCAGCTCCGAAATGCGGTTAGCCAGTAGCTGCACACATGGTCGCCAGGGACACCTGTAGTGTTCATGATTTCCCACATAGTGCAGGAAGAGCATATCACGGGTGCGAGCTCTGCTGCCATGATTGCCTTAGATTTACACTGCGCTCACCTCTCGGACTCTCCTCCCGCTCTCGGTTTCTACTTTTGCACTGCGCTCACCTCTCGGACTCTCCTCCCGCTCTCGGACTCTCCTTTTACACTGTGCTCACCTCTCGGACTCTCCTCCCGCTCTCCGTCTCTCCTTTTACACTGTGCTCACCTCTCGGACTCTCCTCCCGCTCTCGGACTCTCCTCCCGCTCTCGGACTCTCCTTTTACACTGTGCTCACCTCTCGGACTCTCCTCCCACTCTCAGTCTCTCCTTTTACACTGTGCTCACCTCTCAGACTCTCCTCCCACTCTCAGACTCTCCTTTTATACTGCGCTCACCTCTTGGACTCTCCTCCCGCTCTCGGACTCTCCTTTTACACTGCGCTCAGCTCTTGGACTCTCCTTTTACACTGCGCTCACCTCTCAGACTCTCCTTTTACACTGCGCTCACCTCTCGGACTCTCCTCTCACTCTCAGACTCTCCTTTTATACTGCGCTCACCTCTCGGACTCTCCTCTCACTCTCAGACTCTCCTTTTATACTGCGCTCACCTCTCGGACTCTCCTCTCGCTCTCAGACTCTCCTTTTATACTGCGCTCACCTCTTGGACTCTCCTCCCGCTCTCGGACCAGGTCTCATTCACCAATCGTCCCTGCTCCTGCTGACCTACATTAGTTCCCTGTCCTCCAAAGGCCTCCAATTTCAAATTGGGCTGTCCGTAGGCCTGCCTGGCACCTTAGTGTTTTAGGACAAGTTGCCTCTTGCTGGATGAAGAAAATAAAGTAAAGAGTCAACAGTTGATTGATAATCATCTCCGAGAGGGTGTGAACCTACAGCATAAAACTGCATAGATTCTGCAATGAGAGCTGATGTGGGCACCAGAGGTGTCACAATGTGGAGGGATGACATTGACCTCAGATACCAGTTATTTGCACACCCACGATGGAAGGAGTCTAATGGCGGAGTCTATGCACAATACAATGAATTGGGACTTATAGACTGGGCAGGTCCAAGGGCTGGTTCCTACTCCGGGATTAGATAGCTGATTTTCCCTGGGCAATGCAATGAGATTTACACTTACCATCAGTGCTCCTGGGCTACAAGTCAAAAATCAGCCAGGTTTCCCACTCTCCTGGTCACCATCAGTCACCCTGATTACTGGGTGTGAGATGAGGACAGGATTGGGTCAGTTGTTTGTCTACGATACAATTGTCTGTCTCCACTTACGGTCTAGGTTCCCACATGAAGAATGGTCACTAGGGCAGGGTGAGTGATTGATGCTGACAGCCCCACCAGCATGAATCACAGCTTCCAGAGAGGGAGAGAAAATTGGACCAAAGAATAAAATCACATAGGAGATCATTTTAACTTTGGGCAAAATCGAATTGAATGCCCTTTATGCACCTCGCCCGATTTCCCCTTCCTATGACTTCAATGGAATGGAACCTCAGGCAGGTTGTGTAATGGCGACTAACTCGATATCGTCCGTTTTACATCATCGCCCAAAGTTAAATTGACCCCCGTGACTCCCCACAGAACTGGAGTCAGTGTCCCTTTAAACAGTGAGGTGTCAGACAGTTACTTAAAGGAACATGTCTGAAGGAACGGAAACCAAAATATTTGTGTAATGTTGTTATAAAACACAGATCGAGAGGTTTCACTCTGTTCTGGACAGTCCCTCTCCTTAAAATAACGGTGCCCAGTTCCTGCTGGGACCCCAGGTGTTTGTCAGTTTTACGCCCACGAGGGGCGGCTGGTTTGGGCTGCACCAAATCTCATTGAAATACTGAAAGCTGATTTGCTGAAGCCACCGAATCAGTGCAGTCCAACTTCACCCAATCACTGCTGATATTTAAATGAGGTGCAATTGGCTCTCAATATCCTGATTCTATGAAAATAGCAGATATTCAGGTAATAGATTGTATTTAATAGGTAGAATATAGTTAATAGTTTAAATAGTCAGCTGCTGATTGATAGCAAGTTCGAATATGATAGTTAGGTGGCCAGCAAGTTAGGACATTGGTAACTGGTTATAACTTCTGCCCCTATCCCATGAAGCGTGTTCACAAACTATTGAAACAGTAGCAGCACATGCACAGCAAGATTATCGAAATACCAACTGAAGGGGTTCACCAACACACTGAGTCAGGACTCTGTGTCGGAGTCACACAGTAAGTGTCCTACGGTGAGGAGCTTGCTGTATCGAGAATGTTTCAAATAGTTTCTCTGATAGGGAGCTACCAGCAACGTGCACTGTATCAGTGTGTTGTGTAGAAAAGTGTCACAGTCCTCCAGTTTTAGAAGGTGTCTGTATTAAGGAGAGATCCACAAGCTCAGAGTATTGCACCAGACTGTGGTATAGCAGAGAGTTCCAGTTGTTGGAGGAGTGACTTGTTGTTTAAACTCCATTTCTGGACAGAAAAAGCTGGCAAACATAAAGGGGGAAACTGGGAAATATCAAACAATGAACTATCTTCTCGTTTACTGCTGGGTAGCAGGGGCTGTTTAAGATGTAAGTTAGTTACTAACAGTACTGAGGTGTCAGTGCCTCAAACTGACAGTCTCTGACCCTGAATGAGCCTCTATCGAAGAGCATTGCACCAGACTCTGGTACAGCAGAGAGTTCTTTTTCTTTATTCATTCTCGGGATGCAGGCGTCACCGGTGAGGCCGGCATTTGTTGCCCATCCCTCCTTGCCCTGAGAAGGTGGTGGTGAGACGCCTTCTGGTGGCAGTTTGATACAACTGAGTTGATTGCTCGGATACTTCAGAGGGCAGTTAAGAGTGATGTGGGACAGGAGTCACTTATAGGCCAGACTGGGTAAGGAAGGCAGCTTTCCTTCCCTAAAGGCCATCAGTGAACCAGTTGGGTTTTTATGACAATCCGACAGCTTCATGGTCACTTTTACTGATACCAGCTTTTAATTCCCACATTTAAAAAAAAACTGACCTCAAATTCTCAATCTGTCACGGTGGTTTTGAACTCACGTTCTACTGGATTACTAGTCCAAGGAACATAACCACTGCACTGTCATACCCTGTTTTTATTATTAGAAGTGTGACCTGCAATTTAAACTCCATCTCTGGAATAAGGGATGGAGTCCAGCAGCAGAGGAAGCAGGCAAATAAAGGGATAAACTGGGCAATATCAGACAATAAATTATCTCCTCATTTACTGCAGGGACTGTTTAAGATGGAAGTCAGTTGCTGACAGTCCTGAGGTGTCACTGCCTCAAACTGACAGTCTCTGACCCTGACAGGGAGGGTTTCAGATCATTTGCCCTGGTTGGTCAGTGTGAATGGCTCTAATTTGCATGGATTTCCTTCCTGATGTGAATGGGTCTATAACTGGGTTCAATGGGCAGCTGCTGCCACAGTCTGTCTCAGATACACTCGGTGAAGGGCGGCAGGAAGCTCACTGGCAGAAATGATGCGGACGCTGTGCTTTTTCTGGTCTCTGGCACTGTGGCTGGGCTGTAAGTACAGACACTGAACTCTGCTCTTCCTGCAGCATCGGATGGGGAGCTTGGGATCACTTTTAAAGAGTCAATGTGTAATGTTTAATCCCTGCTCTTTTACAGATGGACAGTCTCAGACTCTGACTCAGCCTCCAGACCTGACTGTGAAACCTGGAGCCACGGCCACACTGGACTGCAACATTGGGACGGTCGATAGCCAATATGTGTACTGGTACAAGCAGACACCAGGAGAAGCTCCTCAGTGGATCCTCTATTACTATCACTCTCTCAGTGCCCCAACCTATGGTTCTGGGTTTAGCAGCAGCCATTTCACATCGAAAGCCAACAGCGGCCACAACATTTACCAGTTAATCATAAATAATGTGGAGGTGACTGACGCTGCCGTCTATTACTGTGGAAAGTGGGTTTCATCAAGCAGTACTTATGTGACACAGTGACAGAAGGTAAAACAAAAACTGGGAGCAGCAAATATCATACACTTAATATCTTTGTATCTGATAAAACATTCTCATGTTTTACATTTGATAAAGTCACTTCAAATTTTGTCCTTTATACAATATTTTCCAATTTATATCATTTCATAATTGATAATATTCTGAATCTCACTGCCCACTATTGTGTGTTGCTGACATTTAATGTCAGTCTGTGAATGTTGCTGTGTGTCCATTCCTTACTGCCCCACACCAGCTGGGACACTCGGAATACATTAATCAGACTTTATGTTGGGACTGGAGCATCTGAACGTGTTTTTTCCTGATTTCCAGGGTCCTGGATAACTGTATGGACTGATCCCAAGAACATCGCACTGTGTGGGTGTTCGGCAAAGGGACCAAGCTCTTTGTTGCAGGTAAGTGACTGGGAATTCCCTCCTGCAGCTACTAGCTGTGTGAAATTGCACATTTAGAAATTAATTAATAATTTAAACTCAGTTAATTCTTAGTACCCACTTGTTAGACACTAATTTTAGAGTGAAAATACTGATTCCAGTACAATCATGACACTAGTTCTGTTAATTATTGCTGTGTTTCTGACACTAATTGTTAATTAGTGTTGTGTTTCTAGGTCTGTTTCTGAGTGCCCTCTTTCTCTCTATTTATTAATGATCTGTAATTTTACAATTCTGATTGAATTGCAATAATTTTATTCCCAAAATTCTCTCTGAACATGGATTGCTAGTTTGTTTTTAAAAGGGTTAAATTGTGTTTCCCCCTCCCCCAAGTTGAGCTGATTCATTTAACAATGGTGGGAATGTTTTTCACCATTCGGATGAATTAAAGATATAAATTTAAAAATTATAAAGAGAGAAATTGCCTTGATGTAACACCTTCTCATGTCCTAAAGTGTTTTACATTGAACAGGCCATGGAGGGATTTGAACATAATGAGAATTTTAAAGTAGATGCGTTGGGGGACTGGGAGCCAGTGTAGGTCAGCGAGCACAGGGGGTGATGACAGACACAACTGGGACAGTCAGAACCTGCTGATCTTCCATTAAAAGGCCAAGAAGTTTCTTCACACGGGAAGTCCTCGGGCGAGTTGAAGCGGGGGAGGGGAGAGGGGAGAGGGGAGGGAGCCTTGGATATTCCCCCCTCACCACCACCCTTCCTCAGACTGAGGGCACTGAGGCCAATTCCGTTGACCCCTACGACGTCCCTGATTGACATCAGCTGACAGGCGCCAGACCAAGGGAGGAGGTCGAACCAGGGGGCCATTACTCCACATTCCCCCCCACCACACCGCCCCCCCCCTCCGCCCCCTCCCCAAACCATGGAACCCGCGGTGCCAGAACCTTCCGTCCTCTGCACTCTGCCTGGACATAGTTCCAGATTCCATATATTTCTCATTCCCGATTAGATTGCTCAGGATCGGTAGTTCTCGATCTTTTTAATACCATGGATGTCCCTGAGTTTTCATTTATTCAGTCATCCTTACCCATCCCCTACATTTGATTTGAATCGTTCCACGTACACCACTGATCCACATTTGTCTGCACCGATTCCACCCTGATCCTCAAACAAAACATTTCACATCTGTGCTGCATTTCTGTAATTGAAATGGCTGCAATTGATGTCGAATTACTGACTATACTCAGGGTCTCGGGACATTGCTGCTGCACCCACTCGTCCTAAAGGGACAATGATGCATTTCAGTCAATTCCAAAACACATCTGTTGCAAACCAGCTGCTAAAGCCCGGTGTGAGCCCAGACCTGGAGGTGTAATCCTGGCTCAGCCATCGACATACACGTCAACCTCGGAAATGAACAAAACTGTCCAACAGTTTCCAAAAAGCTGACACTGGGCCTCCAAAAAAAACCTGACCACTCAAGGAGAGCCTTGATTATAAAACTATGACACGTGAATACAAGTAGTTGCACAGGCCTCGTAACTTAAGCTGTAGGTATCTCAACACTGCTCCATCTGTATGAGAACAAGATAGAACAGGGGTACATGAATGACAGAAGGGAAATCCAAATGTTAAAGGCACAAAATTGGTTTCTTTCTGGCTGAGGGTTTGCTAGAAAATTTTGATTTTGTTTTTACATTAAAAATGTCGTATTCTGTTATTCGCTCATGGGATGTGGGTGTCGCTGGCGAGGCCGGCATTTGTTGCCATCCCTAATTGCCCTTGAGAAGGTGGTGGTGAGCCATCTTCTTGAACCGCTGCAGTCCATGTGGTGAAGGTTCTCCCACAGTGCTGTTAGGAAGGGAATTCCAGGAATTTTAAACATTTTACATTTTGCAGTTGATAGTTTTTTTTAAAAAAAAGAAAAAACAAACCTGTTACTCTCCCACGATAAACCTTCCCTCCCTGCCCCAGTTGAGAGGCCCTCGCTAGCTACCCACCTCATTCGGAGTCACTTCAGAGGCACTGTACCCCATCCAACTCCCCACCTTTCATGCAGACACTGTACCCCATCCAACTCCCCACCTTTCATGCAGACACTGTACCCCATCCAATGTTCCATCCTCTCAAACACTGTCACCTCTTCAAATCCCCCCAGTTCATGCTGGAACACTCGTTCCGATTCACCCCCATGCTAAAAGCACCACTCTCAGCCTCTGCTCCCTTCCCTCTTCACTTCTTTGCCATCCATTCCTCTCATCACTGCTCCTTTCTGAGTCCTGCTGCTATATGATTCTGGTTGCTGCTCATTCTGTGGCGGCAGCTCCGGTTCTGGTGAGAATCCACCCCTATGGTGTGCGGGGACCAGAATCTCTTTGTAGCCGGACTCTGGTAGGACGGCACTGTGGTGAAAAGGCTTGATGGTTTGTGCTGATGTTTGGCATCGCCCGCTAACACCCGGACCAGGCCCCAGACCACTTGCTGACTGTAAACTGCTGCTGGTTGCCATGTCGACACCGAGCCTGTGCGGTGGGTTAGCGGTGCTGCATCGTGTATGTTGCCAGCAGCCCCACATCAACCGCGTACACTTGGTTATTGAGAATCTTTCTCGCCGTTCCATCGGGCTTGTGTCCATGTGAGTTGTGAGCCTCCACCACCTTGCCCCAATTGACCATTCCTCATGGAGTAGCCGGGACAGCGAGTGTCGGCAGGTCATTCACCTGTCAATGGCCTTGTCCTGTCCTCACCTCACATCCACAACTGAGTGCCTTTCCAGGGAGAGGTGGGAGGAGGGAGAAGTCTCACTGGGTATCCACCAGGAAAGGGAGATGTTAGCTTTTCATCCCCCTCTCCCAACCGATGGGTAATGTGCCAATTGTAGCATCAGCATTGACCGACCTGTCGTTTACTGGTCTGTTGAGCTCAGGACCACACACCAGGTGCTCTCAACCCCTGAGCCACTGGGGCAATGGAGAGATTGAGATCTTTTTATCCTTCCCACAGCAATGGGTGGCACAGCAGGGGGATTAATGATGGGTGGTGAGGGAAGGGATAAAAGGAAGAGGAGGATTGTGCAGCGGGTAGGACTGGGTGGGTGTATTTCACCAGTATGGTACCACTTTATACTGGCTGTCTCTCTCCCAAGTCCCTTAATGGCTCAGTGCCAAAACACATCAACCATTGGGGAAAATTTCCAGCTTGAAATCATTAGAAATGAAAATGTTGCGGAATTTTGATCAGGCCCCCGATCGGCATCGTGTATTTTAGGCCCGGGTGGTTAAGTTGAAAATCTACGACATTGTGTCACTGAACCGTACAGGGTCAAGCCCAGCTATGATGCTTCCATGGTCAAATAGCCTGTCAGTACTTGGGTTAGATTATCGGCTGCGAGTCAGTACTGGCATCAATCACACCTGGTTCAGGGGTACGGCTTGTTTTGGGGACAAGTTTACAGAACATTCGGAGATCGGATTTGAGCCAAATCCTGCCCGAGGTCACTGGTTTGTGGTCAGAATCTTGGATCACTTCTCTCCCTAACCCAGGATACTGAGGCCAATTGTCCCTGGTGCACTCACCCCAGATCAGCTAACTGGGCACAGACCAGGGATGGAACCTGGGAGCTGGAGGTGAAGTTCCACAGCGAGTGATGGTCTAATCCATCGGGTCACCAGGAGGGTCCGGAAACAATAACTTTAGATCATAATTCCAGTCCTTTCTGTTTTGACTAAGCCTGGACAATCGTAAAGGGGCAATGCCCTGTCACTCACTGTAAACTTCTGGGGCCCACTATAGGAAGCTGCAACCTTTCACAACTGCTTCTATTAAACTCTGAAATGATGATGAGCTTTTCTATAACTTTACACAAACATGTTTTCTCTGGTTCCTATTGCAGCTCAGGAACTCCCTGTCCCTTCAGTAAAACTGCTTGGGCCTTCAGCTGAGGAGATGTCCACTAAAGGAGAAGGCACGTTAGTTTGCCTGGTCAGCAAACTGTCCATGGGCTTCGCTGGGGTCAGCTGGACAGTCGATGGGACTCCGACGAGCAGTGAGGTCCAAACCAGCGCAGTGTCGCGGAGCACGGACAACACTTTCAGTCTCAGCAGCTACCTGAGGGTCCCCGGCACTGACTGGAGCAGTGGGAAGGTGTACTCCTGTGCAGTTCAACAAGGAGCAGCTTCACAAACATCCGCAACGGTCACACAATCCGACTGTTAAATAGATTGAAGCTTCACTTGAGTTTGCTGCCAGATTAGTGGGGAATTCGTCACCTCTTTTCCCCCACCCCCTCTAGTACCCATTTACCCCACTTCCCCCCCACCCCCCACCCTGCCATCTTCTACCCTGTTACCCTTGGTATCCGCTGCATTTTGTGCTTCTGTTTGGCTTTGTGTGGTTCTGCTGTATTATTTGAAGTGTTTTTGTACCTGATGGAGGTTTTGCTCATTTCTCCCATTACAAGAGACTACACGAGGGTTAAAGTGGCTCTAATCAGGAATTTCACTTCAAATGGGTTCTTTGCTCAGCACCAATGCTGGATTTAATGAAAATAATTAATGAAGATTGTTTATGATCTGCCAACAGCATCAAACTGACAATGACTGTCATTGCTCATAACTTCCAATAAAGAGAACCTGTGCAGGAAACTTACCCAAGTGTGTGTGTTTTGTCAGCTTGTGTGCTCCTCCCCATCATTGACACCAGCAAAGTGGTCTAGACATGAGGAGACCCAACACTTTGCTCCAATTCTGGTCCTGTTTCCGTGCATCCACGAATGCTGAGAGAAGTCTGAGAGGAAGTAGCAGAGGGTCTGACCACAATCTTTCAAACATCCTTGGATATGGAAGTTGGGTCAGGAAGGTTCCTACTGTAACACCTCTGTGCAAAAATGGATAAACTGGGTAACTATAGACCAGTCAGATTAACATCAGCAGTGGGTTAGTTTCTCGAGGCCATTATACGGGATGCATTAATACTCACCGAGAGACATGGGCTCATTACCGAGAGTCAGCATAGCTTCATAAAAGACAAATAATGTCTGACAAATTTAATGGAATTCTTTGAGGATAAAGGAGGTGCAGTAAATGTTGTGTATATGGAGTTTCAAAAGGGGGTTGAAAACAGGTCACATAGGAGGCTTGTTGATTAAAATTAAAGGGAATGTAGCAACGCAGGAAAGGGAGTTGTGGTTAATGGGTGTTCATTTGCCTGGAGGGAGATACACGGTGGTGTCCCCCAAGGGCCAGTGTTGGGACCATTGCTTTCCTCAATATATAAATGATCTGGATTTGAGTATGGGGTTATAATATCAAAACTTCTAGTCAACACAAAAATAGGGAATGTGATTAACTGTGAAGAGACCTGAATGCAACTTCAGGAGGATAGAGACACGTTCCTAGATCGGGCCAGTCGATAGATGAAATTTAATAGTGAGAAATGTGAGGTGTTACATTTTGGGAGGAAGAATAAGTGAGCACTTTACACTAAAGGAGGTGAGAGACTTAAGTGTTTAGATACACCGATCTGTAAAAGAAAGTGAACAAATTGATAAAGCTGTTTAAAAAAAAAAGCATATTGGATCCAGGTTTTGTATCGAGGGGCATAGAGTTCAACAGCAAAGAGGTAATACTAAACCAAAACAAATCATTGGTTAGGCCATAGTTAGAACATTGCATTCAGTTTTGGGCACCCTGATGTTGGAAGGATGTCAAGGAATGAGATATCAGGGATGAGAGGCTTTAGTTATCAGGAGGGATTAGATTAATTGAGGGTCTTTTACTTCGATCTCTTCTTAACCTTCCTTGTTCTAAGATCGGTGTTGAAAATGGAGAACTTTTGTGAAGGTAAATTGGGTAAAGACTATTTCCAGAGGTTGGTTAGTTGGTAACAAGAGGGAATAAATCTAAGATCATCACCGAAAGAATGACTGGGGAGGGTAGGAGAATTGTTATTACAGAGAGGGTAGTTAGGACGTAGAATGCTGTACCAGGAACAGTGGTGGAAACGGAATGCGAAAGATTTTCACAGGGGAAGTGGATAAATATTTGAAAAAGAAAAATTTAAAAGAGCAGTTGAATGGGTGGAATAAAGGAACTAATTGGATTGGTTTCTCAAAGCATCGGCACAGGTGCAATGGGCCGAATGTCCCCCTTCCCTGCTGTAAGATTCGATGATTCCGTGCGTGGCCATGGAGGGAGTGGATTGTGTGACACATCGTCCGGAGATATGTCCCAATTTGACCAGCTCCCAACATTTTTCACTTATGCTGATTACAAAAGGCCCAAGCCCATTCTGAATTGAACGTAACCTGATGCATGAAGTGAATGAGCGACAGCATGTTTGAGTGGGTGAAGACAGAATATGTGATGGGATATATTATATTCCCTGATCTCTTGAATAACCCCATACTGAAATGTCATATTTTACAAAATAAACTATGATCTTAAAGGGTAGTGGGGGGGGGGGAAGATCAAGTAAGTGATGAGAACATTGGGGTTTGAAACCTGTAGATTATAGGAGCAAAGAGAGACTGATGGAGGGAAAGAGTTCCACATTTCTGAGATCCTAGAGAGAATGAGTTAAAGTGGAGGATTGTGTGATGGCTCTTCATTTCAACACAGAGACAATAACAAAATCAACAACATAAACTTGCATTTATACAGTGCCCTTAACATAGTAAAATGTCCCAAGGTGCTTCACAGGAGCATTATCAAGCAAAATTTGACACCAAGCCACAAAAGGAAGCGTTAGGACAAGTGACCAAAAGCTTGGTCAAAGAGGTAGGTTTTAAGGAGTGTCGAAAGGAGGAGAGAGAGGTAGCGAGGTGGAGAGGTTTAGGGAGGGAATTCCAGAGCTTCGGACCTAGGCAGCTGAAGGCACAGCTGCCAATGTTGGAGCAATAAAATCGGGGATGCACAAGAGGCAAGTATTGGAGGAGCTCAGAGATCTCAGAGTGTTGTAGGGCTGGAGGAGGTTACAGAGATTGTGAAGGGCGATGCCATGGAGGGGTTTGAAAACAAAGACGAGAAATATAAATTCGAAGCGTTTCTGGACCGGGAGCCAATGTCGGTCAGTGAGCACCGGGGTGATGGGTGAACGGGACTTGGTGCGAGTTAGGATACGGGCAGCAGAGATGTGGAGGAGCTGAAGTTTATGGAGGGTGGATGATGGAAACCAGCCAGGAGAGCATTGCAATAGTCCAGTCTAGAGGTACAGGATGGATGAAGGGACTGAAGGACAGACTATTTGGAGCTTTGGAGGAATAAGATTGGAAATTTTATCTAACCTCACGTATCTGAGAACAAGACTGCTGTGGGTATCCTGCCCAGAAGTGCGAGACAGGAGAAACAAGAATCATATTCTAAATGGCCACAGTCAGTGGAAACAGACAGGCATCACGGTCCTTTCTGGCTCTTCTCTGGAGATTGCAGTGAAGCCTTAGCAAATAATGGTCATCGAGGATGAGTGGTAAAAATAAAGGATTTTGATCCATTGTCTGAATGCATCACTAAAGACCATTTGTTCAACATGGGGAGCAGGAAGATCCACTCGGCATTGTTCAAAGCTTAATGGACTTGCAGGAAGAGCCCTAGATTGGGTGTGTCTCTATTGTTTACTACTTTGAATTATCAGCTACTGTTGTCCACCTAGAACTCGATGGGTCCAGTTAGATGGCCAGGATATTGGGTGGTGTTTTACAAACACAGCTGAGGAGGTGTTGTAGTGACCGTCTCGGTCACCATTCAAGTCACCCACACTGAGTCCGGAGAGCCTTTCGTAATCAGAAATTATTCAAGCATATTCAGGGGACAGCCTTAGCGAGCCAAGAGTCTCTCCGATTAAGCAATTTCATCAGCCTTCATACACTGTACGGTTGATACTGACAGGCAGCAGTCTGTTGGCCTCACACATGTGACCAACTAGGTCCTGCCTATACCTTGTCCATAGTCATCATGGAGTCTCGCACGTGTGCAGGAACAGATGTCCCTCTTATCTCAACTGTCTTAAGCTCTTACTTCTGCCTTTCTATGGTTACAATTCCCCTTATCCGGTGTCCCAGGTCTCCCATTATCATTATCTTAGTCCATTGTTCTTCTTACAAGGTTTTGTGAAAACATGTTTATGACAACTGCTACGGTTAAACTGCTGACACTATGGGCCTGATTTTAGCAGGCCTGCGGGTTTCTGGCGGGTTGGGTTTCAGGTGCGTGGCCTCCGCGCCCGGTGAAATTAATGGGTTGCCCGCGCGATCGTAGCAGGCAATCCACTAATTGGAGCCACTTACCTGCTCCTCCGGGGTCCGCGCTGCTGGTCTGCGCGTCGGGCGGACTGCGCATGCGCAGTACGATCTGTCAGCTGGAGGCTCTCTAGTTAAAGGGGCAGTCCTCCACTGACAGATGCTGCAACCAATGGAACAAATTACAGCATGGAGCAGCCCAGGGGCAAGGCTGCTCCCAGTTTAATGATGCCTCACCCCAGGTATCATCAGATGGGGTGAGGAGGAGGGGGAGGACAGAGATCTTCCACCCGGCGGGCGGGAGGAAGCAGCCTGCCTCTGCCACCAAGAAGGCCTTGCTCGAGATGGCAGAGGGGGTCACCTGCGCCACCAACATATCGCCCACCTGCATACAGTGCAGGAGGCGCTCCAATGACCGCAGTAGGTCAGCCACAGTGAGAACACGTAGTCTTTCCCCTACACTCCGTCTGCCACAACACTGCCCCCACCCCACATCTCCTTCGGCACCGCCAACACTACTCTGTCACATCACCCCTCATACCCACTCAAACCCCATCCTCATCTTACCTGCACCTACTCACCTCGCCAGTACTCACCCCGCCACTAACACGCAACCCAATCCTCATACAATCTCATGGCTCCATCCCATACTCACCCTCTCGTGCATCTCCCTCACGGCCAGCCTCACTCAACCTGCCACCACCTGTGCTGCAGCCACAGGGCATGCATCACATATGTGCAGTAGGCAGCGTAAGGCAAACGTGTCGTGAGCATGAAGGGGATGCACAAGGGTGTCTGAGGGTTTGCCATGGGTGTTACCTATATTGAATTTCAGAGCAACAAACATCACACATTATATTGGCACCACCACTGCCATGTCTCCGCGAATCCTGTCTGTTGTGTCCAATAATGCCCGCTCCTGGGTATCACTATGAGGACCCACCACTGATGCCACCCATTGTGTCACTGCAGAGTAGGTGCAGGTGTATTTGCAGGGCTCCTCCGCGCAGACGACTGAGAGACATCGGCGGTGTACCCGGCTGCACCCTGGAAGGATGCGGAGGAGAAGTTGTGGAGGGCAGTGGTGACTTTGGCAGCGATAGGTAAGCAGATGGTGCTGGGGCCAGCCAGGAGCAGCTCGGCATGAAAGAGCCTGCAGATCTCCACGACTACATGTCGAGTGAATCTGCGCCTCTGTGTGCACTGCTGCTCGGAGAGGTCCGGGGAGCTGCGCCTCGGTCTGTGGACCCTGTGGCGAGGGTAGTGCCCTCTGCGACGCATCTCTCTCTGCGGTTGCCCTCCCTCCTGCTGTGCAGGTGGGCGTGCAACAGCACCGTGTTGGGGGGATCCACGTCTCTGCGGCGGACGGCGTGGACTGCGAGGCTGCTGGGGCTGGTCATGCTGTTCGTCCTCCGAGGGTGTCCACGCACCACCCATCTGGCAGGTCTTGGTCTGAGGGGTTGTGCAGGGTAGGTGGGTGGTTCCTCGGACTGGGGCTGCGGTTTCGCGTTGGTCTGTCCTCTGGCTTGGCGGGGGGTGGTGGGGGGCAGGGGTTGCCCTATGTGACGCGGTGGCCTCCTGTGTGGGTGAGGGCTCTCCCCCCCCCCCCACCCCCGTGGAGTGCACCTTGGCAGCTGCCACGGGCTGCTGGCTGCAACACGCCTGGTTGGAGGGAGACTGTTTCCCCCAGTGTGTGAAACACTCTGCGTTGAAGGTAAAATCCCACACTTCCTGTTTTGACAGCTGATTCAGCTCATTTAATGACCTCAACAAGCAAGTTAAGTACTCTCAAGTGGAACCCCGCTGGCTTTAATTGCCTGCGGGATTCCCACCAGCGGGGGCCGTGCACGCAGCCCCGCACGTCATCGGAGAACCCGGAAGTGGTCGGGATCGTGGCGCGATCCGGTCACGTGACTGGATATCGGGATTTTCGGGGCCCCCCCGCTGGAAACCCACAGGAAACCCGACGGTAAAATCAAGCCCTATGTTTTAGTCCTTTTTAGTCAAGCTTCCCATTATGCATTGGGGTCACACTGGTTGTCTCCTAGTTAGCATAACTTCAGTATACATATAAAGATTATACACACACACCCCTTACATCAGCATTAATATCGCAAAGCCCGTAATTCTTTAGTTGCCGCAACATGAGGGAAATGGGCCTGTAAGACACACAAGGGTTTGAGTCCTCACAGTTTTCACATAACTGATGTGAAACATATCAGATTTTGCAAGGCCACGTTGCTTTAGAACAGAACCCTCCTTCTAAGAGAATAATTATTTAAATACACTCAAATTTCACCACATTTGGTGAAGCTCAACTCCCAGCTTCCACCTTGCCGTTATAAAGTGGGTGCCTGACAGCTCAAGGATCCTGGCCTGCCTCCTGAACCTCAACATTACGTATGCTGCTAAGATACTGGGGATGGGTAGGTTGCCCACAAGAGTGTTCCAGGCTATTTCAATGGCTTGGAACACTCCAATGCTGAAGTTGTGGCCACGATGAGATGGACCCTCCTATAATAAGGGCCGATTTCAAACCATCTGAGCTTTTGATACTCGGACCAGCCAGCTTCACCCCAAAGAGTCTGGCCAATGACATATTTTGCTGTGCTCCCCTCTAGACCACGTCTGAGATGCACTGATACTGACATGGGTGTCGGTGCCGTAAATTAACTGACCTCAGGAGCTCGGTGGTGTCAGGCTCTTGGGTCAGTGCGCAATTCCCACTCCAACATCATTAGGGTGACAGTTTGGGATTGTGGGCCCACTGTATTTTTGTTTTGTTTTGTTTTGGGAACTGTTCCTTTAAATCTAGTCACAGTACATAAACAGTATTTAAAATGATGGCAATTCAGATTCCAGCCCCAAGTGTATTGTCTTTGGTGAGCTAACATATGGTGGTTGGGGGAATTGCAATGGAGGTTGTGTGTCAGAATTGGGGATGTTCGCTGATGATTGCAGTGTACAGTTCCATTCGCAACTCCTCAGATCATGAAGCATTCTGTGCCCGCATGCAGCAAGACCTGGACAACATTCAGGCTTGGGCTGGTAAGTGGCAAGTAACATTCATGACAGACAAGTGCCAGGCAATGACCATCTCCAAAAGGGAGAGTCTAACCACCTCCCCTTCACATTCAACGGCATTACCATCGCCGAATCCTCCATCATCAACATCCTGGTGGTCACCATTGACCAGAAACTTAACTGGACTAGCCACATAAATACTGTGGCTACAAGAGCAGGTCAGAGGCTGGGTATTCTGTGGCGAGTGACTCACCTCCTGACTCCCCAAAGCCTTTCCACCATCTACAAGCACTAGTCAAGAATGTGATGGAATACTCTCCACTTGCCTGGATGAGTGCAGCTCCAACAACACCCAAGAAGCTCGACATCATCCAGGACAAATCAGCCTGCTTGATTGGCACCCCATCCACCACCCTAAACATTCACTCCCTTCACCACCGGCGCACAATGGCTGTAATGCAGCAACTCGCCAAGGCTTCTTCGATAGCACCTCCCAAACCCGCGATCTCTACCACCTAGAAGGGCAAGGGCAGCAGGCACATGGGACCAACACCACCTGCACGATCCCCTCCAAGTCACACACCATCCCGACTTGGAAATATATCGCCGTTCCTTCGTCATCGCTGGGTCAAAATCCTGGAAGTCCCTTCCTAACAGCACTGTGGGAGAACCTTCACCACACGGACTGCAGTGGTTCAAGAAGGCACCTCACCACCACCTTCTCAAGGGCAATTAGGGATGGGCAATAAATGCCGGCCTTGCCAGCGACGCCCACATCCCATGAATGAAGAAAAAAGAATGGACTTTCGGAAAGCCTTTGACAAGATATCACACAGGAGACTATTGGAGAAGATTAAGGGTTAATGGAATTAGGGGAGGATAATAAATTGGATTAAAACTGGTTAGAAGGGAGGAAGCAGAGTGCAGGAGCTGAGGGCAGTTTCTAAGAGTATTTGGAAGTGGTGTCTCACAGTGTTCTGTTCTGGGATCACTTCTATAACAAGGCAGAAAAAACCCAAATTCATAATGTGCACATTATCTTCTTTTCAGGAAAACCCGAAGCACTTTAGAACAAATGGACTACAATGAAGTGCAGTTGCTGTTCAGTAGGCAAATTCATAAACTAATTAATGGTTATTTGTTCTCGCCAGGAAATGAAATATTGGAGGTGTCCCAGGTAGAGGCCACTGAAAGCTCATCAGATGATAAACTGCAAGGTTTTATGGTTCATCATTATATTTCTGAACTCTGAGATTTGTTTGCTTGTCCGATATCCCCTGCCAGATGAGCAGAAATTTCTTCCAATTAAATATTGGGAAGACCGAAACTATTGTCTTCGGTCCTCGCCACAAACTTCGTTCCCTAACCATCCCCCTCCTTGGTCACTGTCTGTGGGTGAACCAGACTGTTGTCCTATTTGACCCTGTGCTGAGCTTCCGATCCCATATCTTCTCCGTCACCATGACCGCTGATTTCCACCTCCGTAACATCGCACGACTCCGCCCCCGCCTCAGCTCATCTGCAGCTGAAATCCTCAGCCATGCCTTTATTACCTCCAGACTCGACTATTCCAATGCTCTCCTCACCGGCCTCCCATCTACCACCCTCCGGAAACTTGAGCTCATCCAAAACTCTGCTGCCCGTATCCTAACTCGCACCTAGTCCCGTTCACCCATCACCCCTGTGTTCCCTGACCTACATCGGCTCCCGGTCTGGCAACATCTCGATCTTCAAATTCTCATCCTGGTTTTCAAATACCTCCATGGCCTCACCCCTCCCTATTTCTGTAACTTCCTCCGGCCCTCCAACCCTCCGAGATCTCTGTGCTCCTCCAATTCTGGCCTGTTCCACATCCCCGATTTTAATCGCTCCCCATTTGTGGCCGTGCTTTCAACAGCCTAGGCCTTTAGCTCTGGAATTCTGTCCCTAAACCTCCCAGCCTCTCCACCTCTCTCTCCTCCTTTAAGAGGCTCCTTAAAACCTACCTCTTTGACCAAGCTGTCCTTATATCTCGTTATGTGACTCAGTATCAAATGTTTGACTGATTACACTCCTGAGAAGCACCTTGGGACATTTTACTACTTTAAAAGCATGATATAAACACAAGTTTTGTTGCTGTTGAGAAGGAAGGATTATGTAAGGCGAGGCTTTTGTTACGTACATTCGGGATGTCAAAACTGTATCCCATGGGCCAGATGTGGCTCCTGAGCCATTGCATTCTAGCACTAGAAGCCCAGGCAAATCAGTCCTATTTGTGCTTACGTTTCTGATTCGCTGTCCCATTTGAGTGGGCTATTTGACTATCTAAACTTGATAGTTAGACTTGACAATCCCAATGCTCTCCTGGACGACCTCCCATCCTCCACCCTCCATAAACCTCAGCTCATCCAAAACACCGCTCCCTGTATCAAAGAAACATGGAAACATAGAAAATAGAAGCAAGAGTAGGCCATTCGGCCCTTCGGGCCTGCTCCACCATTCAAAATGATCGTGGCTGATCGTCTAACTCAGTACCCTGTTCCCGCTTTTTCCCCATATCCCTTGATCCCTTTAGCATTAAGAAATATATCTATCTCCTTCTTGAATACATCTTATGACTTGGCCTCCACTTCATTCTGTGGTAGAGAATTCCACAGGTTCACCACCCTCTGAGTGAAGAAATTCTCTTTATCTCGGTTCTAAATGGCATACCCCATATCCTTAGACTGTGACTCCCGGTTCTGGACTCCCCAGCCATCAGGAACATCCTCCCTGCATCTAGTCTGTCTAGTCCTGTTAGAAATTTATATGTTTTGATGAGATCACCTCTCATTCTTCTAAAATCTCGTGAATATAGGTCTAGTCAACCCATCTCTCCTCATACGTCAGTCCTGCCATCCCAGGAATCAGTCTGGTAAACCTTCGTTGCACTCCCTCCATGGCAAGGACATCCTTCCTCAGATAAGCAGATTAAAACTCTTATTCCTCCCCTCCTGTGCAGCAGAGCCACCCATGGTGCCACAAACTTGGCTCTTGCTGCTTTCCCCTGATAAGCCATCTCCCCCAACAGTATCCAAAGCGGTATATCTGTTTGAGAGGGAGATGGCCCCAGGGGACTCCTGCTCTACCTGCCTTGTCCTTTTACTCTGCCCGGCGGTCACCCATTTCCTTTCTGCCTGCGTAATCTTTACCTGCGGTGTGACCACCTCACTGAACGTGCTATCCACGATAATCTCAGCATCGCGGATGCTCCACAGTGAATTCTCCCACAGCTCCAGCTCCGAAATGCGGTTAGCCAGTAGCTGCACACATGGTCGCCAGGGACACCTGTAGTGTTCATGATTTCCCACATAGTGCAGGAAGAGCATATCACGGGTGCGAGCTCTGCTGCCATGATTGCCTTAGATTTACACTGCGCTCACCTCTCGGACTCTCCTCCCGCTCTCGGTTTCTACTTTTGCACTGCGCTCACCTCTCGGACTCTCCTCCCGCTCTCGGACTCTCCTTTTACACTGTGCTCACCTCTCGGACTCTCCTCCCGCTCTCCGTCTCTCCTTTTACACTGTGCTCACCTCTCGGACTCTCCTCCCGCTCTCGGACTCTCCTCCCGCTCTCGGACTCTCCTTTTACACTGTGCTCACCTCTCGGACTCTCCTCCCACTCTCAGTCTCTCCTTTTACACTGTGCTCACCTCTCAGACTCTCCTCCCACTCTCAGACTCTCCTTTTATACTGCGCTCACCTCTTGGACTCTCCTCCCGCTCTCGGACTCTCCTTTTACACTGCGCTCAGCTCTTGGACTCTCCTTTTACACTGCGCTCACCTCTCAGACTCTCCTTTTACACTGCGCTCACCTCTCGGACTCTCCTCTCACTCTCAGACTCTCCTTTTATACTGCGCTCACCTCTCGGACTCTCCTCTCACTCTCAGACTCTCCTTTTATACTGCGCTCACCTCTCGGACTCTCCTCTCGCTCTCAGACTCTCCTTTTATACTGCGCTCACCTCTTGGACTCTCCTCCCGCTCTCGGACCAGGTCTCATTCACCAATCGTCCCTGCTCCTGCTGACCTACATTAGTTCCCTGTCCTCCAAAGGCCTCCAATTTCAAATTGGGCTGTCCGTAGGCCTGCCTGGCACCTTAGTGTTTTAGGACAAGTTGCCTCTTGCTGGATGAAGAAAATAAAGTAAAGAGTCAACAGTTGATTGATAATCATCTCCGAGAGGGTGTGAACCTACAGCATAAAACTGCATAGATTCTGCAATGAGAGCTGATGTGGGCACCAGAGGTGTCACAATGTGGAGGGATGACATTGACCTCAGATACCAGTTATTTGCACACCCACGATGGAAGGAGTCTAATGGCGGAGTCTATGCACAATACAATGAATTGGGACTTATAGACTGGGCAGGTCCAAGGGCTGGTTCCTACTCCGGGATTAGATAGCTGATTTTCCCTGGGCAATGCAATGAGATTTACACTTACCATCAGTGCTCCTGGGCTACAAGTCAAAAATCAGCCAGGTTTCCCACTCTCCTGGTCACCATCAGTCACCCTGATTACTGGGTGTGAGATGAGGACAGGATTGGGTCAGTTGTTTGTCTACGATACAATTGTCTGTCTCCACTTACGGTCTAGGTTCCCACATGAAGAATGGTCACTAGGGCAGGGTGAGTGATTGATGCTGACAGCCCCACCAGCATGAATCACAGCTTCCAGAGAGGGAGAGAAAATTGGACCAAAGAATAAAATCACATAGGAGATCATTTTAACTTTGGGCAAAATCGAATTGAATGCCCTTTATGCACCTCGCCCGATTTCCCCTTCCTATGACTTCAATGGAATGGAACCTCAGGCAGGTTGTGTAATGGCGACTAACTCGATATCGTCCGTTTTACATCATCGCCCAAAGTTAAATTGACCCCCGTGACTCCCCACAGAACTGGAGTCAGTGTCCCTTTAAACAGTGAGGTGTCAGACAGTTACTTAAAGGAACATGTCTGAAGGAACGGAAACCAAAATATTTGTGTAATGTTGTTATAAAACACAGATCGAGAGGTTTCACTCTGTTCTGGACAGTCCCTCTCCTTAAAATAACGGTGCCCAGTTCCTGCTGGGACCCCAGGTGTTTGTCAGTTTTACGCCCACGAGGGGCGGCTGGTTTGGGCTGCACCAAATCTCATTGAAATACTGAAAGCTGATTTGCTGAAGCCACCGAATCAGTGCAGTCCAACTTCACCCAATCACTGCTGATATTTAAATGAGGTGCAATTGGCTCTCAATATCCTGATTCTATGAAAATAGCAGATATTCAGGTAATAGATTGTATTTAATAGGTAGAATATAGTTAATAGTTTAAATAGTCAGCTGCTGATTGATAGCAAGTTCGAATATGATAGTTAGGTGGCCAGCAAGTTAGGACATTGGTAACTGGTTATAACTTCTGCCCCTATCCCATGAAGCGTGTTCACAAACTATTGAAACAGTAGCAGCACATGCACAGCAAGATTATCGAAATACCAACTGAAGGGGTTCACCAACACACTGAGTCAGGACTCTGTGTCGGAGTCACACAGTAAGTGTCCTACGGTGAGGAGCTTGCTGTATCGAGAATGTTTCAAATAGTTTCTCTGATAGGGAGCTACCAGCAACGTGCACTGTATCAGTGTGTTGTGTAGAAAACTGTCACAATCTTCCAGTTTTATAAGGTGTCTGTATTAATGAGAGATCCACAAGCTCAGAGTATTGCACCAGACTGTGGTATAGCAGAGAGTTCCAGTTATTGGAGGAGTGACTTGTTGTTTAAACTCCATTTCTGGACAGAAAAAGCTGGCAAACATAAAGGGGGAAACTGGGAAATAGCAAACAATGAACTATCTTCTCGTTTACTGCTGGGTAGCAGGGGCTGTTTAAGATGTAAGTTAGTTACTAACAGTACTGAGGTGTCAGTGCCTCAAACTGACAGTCTCTGACCCTGAATGAGCCTCTATCGAAGAGCATTGCACCAGACTCTGGTACAGCAGAGAGTTCTTTTTCTTTATTCATTCTCGGGATGCAGGCGTCACCGGTGAGGCCGGCATTTGTTGCCCATCCCTCCTTGCCCTGAGAAGGTGGTGGTGAGACGCCTTCTGGTGGCAGTTTGATACAACTGAGTTGATTGCTCGGATACTTCAGAGGGCAGTTAAGAGTGATGTGGGACAGGAGTCACTTATAGGCCAGACTGGGTAAGGAAGGCAGCTTTCCTTCCCTAAAGGCCATCAGTGAACCAGTTGGGTTTTTATGACAATCCGACAGCTTCATGGTCACTTTTACTGATACCAGCTTTTAATTCCCACATTTAAAAAAAAACTGACCTCAAATTCTCAATCTGTCACGGTGGTTTTGAACTCACGTTCTACTGGATTACTAGTCCAAGGAACATAACCACTGCACTGTCATACCCTGTTTTTATTATTAGAAGTGTGACCTGCAATTTAAACTCCATCTCTGGAATAAGGGATGGAGTCCAGCAGCAGAGGAAGCAGGCAAATAAAGGGATAAACTGGGCAATATCAGACAATAAATTATCTCCTCATTTACTGCAGGGACTGTTTAAGATGGAAGTCAGTTGCTGACAGTCCTGAGGTGTCACTGCCTCAAACTGACAGTCTCTGACCCTGACAGGGAGGGTTTCAGATCATTTGCCCTGGTTGGTCAGTGTGAATGGCTCTAATTTGCATGGATTTCCTTCCTGATGTGAATGGGTCTATAACTGGGTTCAATGGGCAGCTGCTGCCACAGTCTGTCTCAGATACACTCGGTGAAGGGCGGCAGGAAGCTCACTGGCAGAAATGATGCGGACGCTGTGCTTTTTCTGGTCTCTGGCACTGTGGCTGGGCTGTAAGTACAGACACTGAACTCTGCTCTTCCTGCAGCATCGGATGGGGAGCTTGGGATCACTTTTAAAGAGTCAATGTGTAATGTTTAATCCCTGCTCTTTTACAGATGGACAGTCTCAGACTCTGACTCAGCCTCCAGACCTGACTGTGAAACCTGGAGCCACGGCCACACTGGACTGCAACATTGGGACGGTCGATAGCCAATATGTGTACTGGTACAAGCAGACACCAGGAGAAGCTCCTCAGTGGATCCTCTATTACTATCACTCTCTCAGTGCCCCAACCTATGGTTCTGGGTTTAGCAGCAGCCATTTCACATCGAAAGCCAACAGCGGCCACAACATTTACCAGTTAATCATAAATAATGTGGAGGTGACTGACGCTGCCGTCTATTACTGTGGAAAGTGGGTTTCATCAAGCAGTACTTATGTGACACAGTGACAGAAGGTAAAACAAAAACTGGGAGCAGCAAATATCATACACTTAATATCTTTGTATCTGATAAAACATTCTCATGTTTTACATTTGATAAAGTCACTTCAAATTTTGTCCTTTATACAATATTTTCCAATTTATATCATTTCATAATTGATAATATTCTGAATCTCACTGCCCACTATTGTGTGTTGCTGACATTTAATGTCAGTCTGTGAATGTTGCTGTGTGTCCATTCCTTACTGCCCCACACCAGCTGGGACACTCGGAATACATTAATCAGACTTTATGTTGGGACTGGAGCATCTGAACGTGTTTTTTCCTGATTTCCAGGGTCCTGGATAACTGTATGGACTGATCCCAAGAACATCGCACTGTGTGGGTGTTCGGCAAAGGGACCAAGCTCTTTGTTGCAGGTAAGTGACTGGGAATTCCCTCCTGCAGCTACTAGCTGTGTGAAATTGCACATTTAGAAATTAATTAATAATTTAAACTCAGTTAATTCTTAGTACCCACTTGTTAGACACTAATTTTAGAGTGAAAATACTGATTCCAGTACAATCATGACACTAGTTCTGTTAATTATTGCTGTGTTTCTGACACTAATTGTTAATTAGTGTTGTGTTTCTAGGTCTGTTTCTGAGTGCCCTCTTTCTCTCTATTTATTAATGATCTGTAATTTTACAATTCTGATTGAATTGCAATAATTTTATTCCCAAAATTCTCTCTGAACATGGATTGCTAGTTTGTTTTTAAAAGGGTTAAATTGTGTTTCCCCCTCCCCCAAGTTGAGCTGATTCATTTAACAATGGTGGGAATGTTTTTCACCATTCGGATGAATTAAAGATATAAATTTAAAAATTATAAAGAGAGAAATTGCCTTGATGTAACACCTTCTCATGTCCTAAAGTGTTTTACATTGAACAGGCCATGGAGGGATTTGAACATAATGAGAATTTTAAAGTAGATGCGTTGGGGGACTGGGAGCCAGTGTAGGTCAGCGAGCACAGGGGGTGATGACAGACACAACTGGGACAGTCAGAACCTGCTGATCTTCCATTAAAAGGCCAAGAAGTTTCTTCACACGGGAAGTCCTCGGGCGAGTTGAAGCGGGGGAGGGGAGAGGGGAGAGGGGAGGGAGCCTTGGATATTCCCCCCTCACCACCACCCTTCCTCAGACTGAGGGCACTGAGGCCAATTCCGTTGACCCCTACGACGTCCCTGATTGACATCAGCTGACAGGCGCCAGACCAAGGGAGGAGGTCGAACCAGGGGGCCATTACTCCACATTCCCCCCCACCACACCGCCCCCCCCCTCCGCCCCCTCCCCAAACCATGGAACCCGCGGTGCCAGAACCTTCCGTCCTCTGCACTCTGCCTGGACATAGTTCCAGATTCCATATATTTCTCATTCCCGATTAGATTGCTCAGGATCGGTAGTTCGCGATCTGTTTAATACCATGGATGTCCCTGAGTTTTCATTTATTCAGTCATCCTTACCCATCCCCTACATTTGATTTGAATCGTTCCACGTACACCACTGATCCACATTTGTCTGCACCGATTCCACCCTGATCCTCAAACAAAACATTTCACATCTGTGCTGCATTTCTGTAATTGAAATGGCTGCAATTGATGTCGAATTACTGACTATACTCAGGGTCTCGGGACATTGCTGCTGCACCCACTCGTCCTAAAGGGACAATGATGCATTTCAGTCAATTCCAAAACACATCTGTTGCAAACCAGCTGCTAAAGCCCGGTGTGAGCCCAGACCTGGAGGTGTAATCCTGGCTCAGCCATCGACATACACGTCAACCTCGGAAATGAACAAAACTGTCCAACAGTTTCCAAAAAGCTGACACTGGGCCTCCAAAAAAAACCTGACCACTCAAGGAGAGCCTTGATTATAAAACTATGACACGTGAATACAAGTAGTTGCACAGGCCTCGTAACTTAAGCTGTAGGTATCTCAACACTGCTCCATCTGTATGAGAACAAGATAGAACAGGGGTACATGAATGACAGAAGGGAAATCCAAATGTTAAAGGCACAAAATTGGTTTCTTTCTGGCTGAGGGTTTGCTAGAAAATTTTGATTTTGTTTTTACATTAAAAATGTCGTATTCTGTTATTCGCTCATGGGATGTGGGTGTCGCTGGCGAGGCCGGCATTTGTTGCCATCCCTAATTGCCCTTGAGAAGGTGGTGGTGAGCCATCTTCTTGAACCGCTGCAGTCCGTGTGGTGAAGGTTCTCCCACAGTGCTGTTAGGAAGGGAATTCCAGGAATTTTAAACATTTTACATTTTGCAGTTGATAGTTTTTTTTTAAAAAAAGAAAAAACAAACCTGTTACTCTCCCACGATAAACCTTCCCTCCCTGCCCCAGTTGAGAGGCCCTCGCTAGCTACCCACCTCCTTCGGAGTCACTTCAGAGGCACTGTACCCCATCCAACTCCCCACCTTTCATGCAGACACTGTACCCCATCCAATGTTCCATCCTCTCAAACACTGTCACCTCTTCAAATCCCCCCAGTTCATGCTGGAACACTCGTTCCGATTCACCCCCATGCTAAAAGCACCACTCTCAGCCTCTGCTCCCTTCCCTCTTCACTTCTTTGCCATCCATTCCTCTCATCACTGCTCCTTTCTGAGTCCTGCTGCTATATGATTCTGGTTGCTGCTCATTCTGTGGCGGCAGCTCCGGTTCTGGTGAGAATCCACCCCTATGGTGTGCGGGGACCAGAATCTCTTTGTAGCCGGACTCTGGTAGGACGGCACTGTGGTGAAAAGGCTTGATGGTTTGTGCTGATGTTTGGCATCGCCCGCTAACACCCGGACCAGGCCCCAGACCACTGGCTGACTGTAAACCGCTGCTGGTTGCCATGTCGACACCGAGCCTGTGCGGTGGGTTAGCGGTGCTGCATCGTGTATGTTGCCAGCAGCCCCACATCAACCGCGTACACTTGGTTATTGAGAATCTTTCTCGCCGTTCCCTCAGGCTTGTGTCCATGCGAGTTGTGAGCCTCCACCACCTTGCCCCAATTGACCACTCCTCATGGAGTAGCCGGGACAGCGAGTGTCGGCGGGTCATTCACCTGTCAATGGCCTTGTCCTGTCCTCACCTCACATCCACAACTGAGTGCCTTTCCAGGGAGAAAGGCACTCAGTTGTGGATGTGAGGTGAGTGCCTTTCCAGGGAGAAGTCTCACTGGGTATCCACCAGGAAAGGGAGATGTTAGCTTTTCATCCCCCTCTCCCAACCGATGGGTAATGTGCCAATTGTAGCATCAGCATTGACCGACCTGTCGTTTACTGGTCTATTGAGCTCAGGACCACACACCAGGTGCTCTCAACCCCTGAGCCACTGGGGCAATGGAGAGTTTGAGATCTTTTTATCCTTCCCACAGCAATGGGTGGCACAGCAGGGGGATTAATGATGGGTGGTGAGGGAAGGGATAAAGGGAAGAGGAGGATTGTGCAGCCGGTAGGACTGGGTGGGTGTATTTCACTGGTATGGTGCCACTTTATACTGGCTGTCTCTCTCCCAAGTCCCTTAATGGCTCAGTGCCAAAACACATCACCGATTGGGGAAAATTTCCAGCTTGAAATCATTAGAAATGAAAATGTTGCGGGTGGTTAAGTTGAAAATCCAAGACATTGTGTCACTGAACCGTACAGGGTCAAGCCCAGCTATGATGCTTCCATGGTCAAATAGCCTGTCAGTACTTGGGTTAGATTATCGGCTGCGAGTCAGTACTGGCATCAATCACACCTGGTTCAGGGGTACGGCTTGTTTTGGGGACAAGTTTACAGAACATTCGGAGATCGGATTTGAGCCAAATCCTGCCCGAGGTCACTGGTTTGTGGTCAGAATCTTGGATCACTTCTCTCCCTAACCCAGGATACTGAGGCCAATTGTCCCTGGTGCACTCACCCCAGATCAGCTAACTGGGCACAGACCAGGGATGGAACCTGGGAGCTGGAGGTGAAGTTCCACAGCGAGTGATGATCTAATCCATCGGGTCACCAGGAGGGTCCGGAAACAATAACTTTAGATCATAATTCCTGTCCTTTCTGTTTTGACTAAGCCTGGACAATCGTAAAGGGGCAATGCCCTGTCACTCACTGTAAACTTCAGGGGCCCACTATAGGAAGCTGCAACCTTTCACAACTGCTTCTATTAAACTCTGAAATGATGATGAGCTTTTCTATAACTTTACACAAACATGTTTTCTCTGGTTCCTATTGCAGCTCAGGAACTCCCTGTCCCTTCAGTAAAACTGCTTGGGCCTTCAGCTGAGGAGATGTCCACTGAAGGAGAAGGCACGTTAGTTTGCCTGGTCAGCAAACTGTCCATGGGCTTCACTGGGGTCAGCTGGACAGTCGATGGGACTCCGACGAGCAGTGAGGTCCAAACCAGCACGGTGTCGCGGAGCACGGACAACACTTTCAGTCTCAGCAGCTACCTGAGGGTCCCCGGCACTGACTGGAGCAGTGGGAAGGTGTACTCCTGTGCAGTTCAACAAGGAGCAGCTTCACAAACATCCGCAACGGTCACACAATCCGACTGTTAAATAGATTGAAGCTTCACTTGAGTTTGCTGCCAGATTAGTGGGGAATTCGTCACCTCTTTTCCCCCACCCCTTCTAGTACCCATTTACCCCACTTCCCCCCCACCCTGCCATCATCTACCCTGTTACCCTTGGTATCTGCTGCATTTTGTGCTTCTGTTTGGCTTTGTGTGGTTCTGCTGTATTATTTGAAGTGTTTTTGTACCTGATGGAGGTTTTGCTCATTTCTCCCATTACAAGAGACTACACGAGGGTTAAAGTGGCTCTAATCAGGAATTTCACTTCAAATGGGTTCTTTGCTCAGCACCAATGCTGGATTTAATGAAAATAATTAATGAAGATTGTTCATGATCTGCCAACAGCATCAAACTGACAATGACTGTCATTGCTCATAACTTCCAATAAAGAGAACCTGTGCAGGAAACTTACCCAAGTGTGTGTGTTTTGTCAGCTTGTGTGCTCCTCCCCATCATTGACACCAGAAAAGTGGTCGAGACATGAGGAGACCCAACACTTTGCTCCAATTCTGGTCCTGTTTCCGTGCATCCGCGAAGTAGCTCAAGAAAGTGATGAGAACATTGGGGTTTGAAACCTTTAGATTGTAGGAGCAAGGAGAGGCTGATGGAGGGAAGGAGTTCCTCATTTCTGAGATCCTAGAGAGAATGAGTTAAAGTGGGCGATTGTGTGATGGCTCTTCATTTCAACACAGAGACACACAACAACAACAACATAAACTTACATTTATACAGTGCCTTTAACGTAGTAAAATGTCCCAAGGTGCTTCACAGGAGCATTATCAAGCAAAATTTGACACCAAGCCACCAAAGAAGGTGACCAAAAGCTTGGTGAAAGAAGTAGGTTTTAAGGAGTGTCTGAAGGAGGAGAGAGAGGTAGCGAGGCGGAGAGGTTTAGGGAGGGAATTCCAGAGCTTTGGGCCTAGGCAGCTGAAGACATGGCTGCCAATGGTGGAGCAAATAAAATCGGGGATGCACAAGAGGCAAGAATTGGAGGAGCTCAGAGATCTCAGAGGGTTGTAGGGCTGGAGGAGATTACATAGATTGGGGGGGGGGGGGGGGATCGATGCCATCGGTGGGATTTGTAAACAAAAGTTAGAATTTTAAAATTGAGGCGTTCCCGGACCGGGAGCCAATGTAGGTCAGTGAGCACCGGGGTGATGGGTGAACGGGACTTGGTGGAGTTCGGATACGGGCAGCAGACATTTGGATTAGCTGAAGTTTATGGAGGGTGGATGATGGGAAGCCAGCCAGGACAGCATTGGAATAGTCTAGAGGTTCAGGAAGGGCAAAGGGACAGGAGGACAGATTATTTGGAGCTTAGGAGGAATAAGAATGGAAATTTAATCTAACCTCACGTATCTGAGAACAAGACTGTTTTAGGTGTCCTGCCCAGAAGTGCGAGACGGGAGAAACAAGAATAATATTCTAAATGGCCACAGTCAGAGGAAACAGACAGGGATCAAGGTCCTTTCTGGCTCTTCTCCAGAGAGTGCAGTGAAGCCTTAGCAAATAATGGTCATCAAGGATGAGCGGTGGGAATAAAGGATTTTGATCCATTGTCTGAATGCATCACGAAAGACCATTTGTTCAACATGGGGCCAGGAAATTCCACTCAGCATTGTTCAAAGCTTAATTGACCTGCAGGAAGAGCCTTAGATTAGGTGTGTCCCTGTTGTTTCACTACTTTGAATTATCAGCTGCTGTTGTCTACCTAGAACTCGATGGGTCCAGTCAGATGGCCATGACATTGGGTGGTGTTTTACAACACAGTTGAGGAGGGAAATGAGCCTGTAAGACACACAAGGGTTTGAGTCCTCACAGTTTTCGCATAACTGATGTGAAACATATCAAATTTTGCAAGGCCACGTTACTGGCAAACAGAACCCTCATTCTAAGAGAATAATTATTTAAATACACTCAAATTTCACCACATTTGGTGAAGCTCAACTCCCAGCTTCCACCTTGCCGGTATAAAGTGGGTGCGTGACAGCTCAAGGATCCTGGCCTGCTTTGGCCTGAAGCAAGGTTTGAGCTGATGGAGGACTGGAGTTTTTTTGTTCACAGTGAGTAATTTATCTACTTTTGCAGTTAATTATTTCCTCAGGGCCTTGTGCGGACTAGCAGTGTAATCAGGGTGGGCAATGACAGGTGGAGGCAGGAAATGGGGGGATTGGACTTGGCAACTGGGTGTCTGCCCAGAAGATGCGACCGTGGGGATTTCCTCTGGGGGCTACGATGGCCAGTAGTCGCATCCACCCCCTGGCAGCCTGAGGTATTAAAAGGAAGTGGGACTGGTGGGATGGGGTTGTCTCCTGGAGCCCTGCCTCCTGAACCCCAACATCCCGTATGCTGTTAAGATACTGGGGGTGGGTGGGTTGCCCACAAGATTGTTCCAGGCTATCTTAATGGCTTGGAACACTCCAATGCTGAAGTTGTGGCCACGATGAGATGGACCCTCCTATAATAGGGGCTGATTTCAAACCGTCTGAGCTTTTGATACTCGGACCAACCAGCTTCACCCCAAAGAGCCTGGCCAATGACATATTTTGCTGTGCTCCCCTCCAGACCACGTCTGAGATGCGCTGATACTGACATGGGTGTCGGTGCCGTAAATTAACTGACCTCAGGAGCTCGGTGGGGTCAGGCTCTTGGGTCAGTGCACAATTCCCATTCCACCATCGTTAGGGTCACGGTTTGGGATTATGGGCCCACTGTATTTTTGTTTCGTTTTGTTTTGGGAACTGTTCCTTTAAATCTAGTCACCGTACATAAACAGTTTTTAAAATGACTGCTATTCATATTCCAGCACCAAGTCTTTGGGGAGCTCAGATATGGTGATTGGGGGAAATGTAATGGAGGTGGTGTACTTGGACTTTCAGAAAGCCTTTGACAAGATATCACAGGAGACTTTTGGAGAAGATTACAGGATAATGGAATAAGGAGAGGTTAGTTAATTGGATTAAAAATGGTTAGAAGGGAGGAAGCAGATTTTAGGAGCTAAGGGCAGTTTCTAAGAGTATTTGGAAGTGGTGTCTCTCAGTGTTCTGTTCTGGGATCACTTCTATAACGCTAGCAGAAAAAAAACCAAAAATCATAATGAGCACATTATCTTGTCTTCAGGAAAACCCGAAGCACTTTAGAACAAATGGACTACAATGAAGTGCAGTTGTTGTTAAGTAGGCAATTTCATAAACTAATTAATGGTTATTTGTTCCTGCCAGGAAATGAAATATTGGAGGTGTCCCAGGTGGATGCCACTGAAAGCTCATCAGATGATAAACTGCAAGGTTTTACGGTTCATCATTATATTTCTGAACTCTGAGATTTGTTTGCTTGTCCGATACCCCTGCCAGATGAGCAGAAATTTCTTCCAATTAAATATTGGGAAGACCGAAACCATTGTCTTCGGTCCTCGCCACAGACTTCGTTCCCCAACCGCTGACTCCATCCCCCTCCTTGGTCACTGTCTGTGGGTGAACCAGACTGTCGTCCTATTTGACCCTGTGCTGAGCTTCCGATCCCATATCTTCTCCGTCACCATAACCGCTGATTTCCACCTCCGTAACATCGCACGACTCCGCCCCCACCTCAGCTCATCTGCAGCTGAAATCCTCAGCCATGCCTTTGATACCTCCAGACTCGACTATTCCAATGCTCTCCTCACCGGCCTCCCATCTACCACCCTCCGGAAACTTGAGCTCATTCAAAACTCTGATGCCCGTGTCCTAACTCGCACCAAGTCCCGTTCACCCTTCACCCCTGTGTTCCCTGACCTACATCGGCTCCCGGTCTGGCAACATCTCGATCTTCAAATTCTCATCCTGGTTTTCATATCCCTCCGTGGCCTTGCCCCTTCCTTTTTCTGTAACTTCCTCCGGTCCTCCAACCCTCCGAGATCTCTGTGCTGCTCCAATTCTGGCCTGTTGCACATCCCCGATTTTAATCGCTCCCCATTTGTGGCCGTGCTTTCAACAGCCTAGGCCTTAAGCTCTGGAATTCTCTCCCGAAACCTCCCAGCCTCTCTACCTCTCTCTCCTCCTTTAAGAGGCTCCTTAAAACCTACCTCTTTGACCAAGCTGTCCTTATATCTCGTTACGTGACTCGGTATCAAATTTTTGTTTGATTACACTCCTGAGAAGCACCATGGGACATTTTACTACTTTAAAAGCACGATATAAATGCAAGTTTTTTTGCTGTTGAGAAGGAAGGATTATGTAAGGCGAGGCTTTTGTTACGTACATTAGGGATGTCAAAACTGTATCCCATGGGCCAGATGTGGCTCCTGAGCCATTGCATTCTAGCACTAGAAGCCCAGGCAAATCAGTCCTATTTGTGCTTACGTTTCTGATTCGCTGTCCCATTTGAGTGAGCTATTTGACTATGATGTGGAGATGCCGGTGATGGACTGGGGTTGACAATTGTAAACAATTTTACAACACCAAGTTATAGTCCAGCAATTTTATTTTAAATTCACAAGCTTTCGGAGGCTTCCCCCTTCGTCAGGTGAACGATGTGAAACTTGACAGTTGGACTTGACAATCCCAATGCTCTCCTGGACGACCTCCCATCCTCCACCCTCCATAAACCTCAGCTCATCCAAAACACCGCTCCCTGTATTATATCCTGCACCAGGTCCCATTCACCAATCGCCCCTGCTCCTGCTGACCTACAGTGGCTCCCTGTCCCCCAAACGCCTCCAATGTAAAATTGGGCTGTCCGGCACCTTAGTGTTTTAGGACAAGTTGTCTCTTGCTGGATGAAGAAAATAAAGAGTCAACAGTTGATTGATAATCATATGGGATCCTGGGCTTTATTAATAGAGGCATAGAATATAAAAGCAAGGAAGTTATGCTAAATCTTTATAAAACACTGGTCAGGCCTCAGCTGGAGTATCGCACTTTAGGAAGGATGTCAAGGCCTTAGAGAGGGTGCAGAAGAGATTTACTAGAATGGTACCAGGGATGAGGGACTTCAGTTATGTGGAGAGATTGGAGAAGCTGGGGTTGTTCTCCTTAGAACAGAGAAGGTTAAGGGAGATTTGATAGAGGTGTTCAAAATCATGAATGGTTTTGATAGAGTAAATAAGGAGAAACTGTTTCCAGTGGCAGAAGGGTCAGTAAGCGGAGGACACAGATTTAAGGTGATTGGCAAAAGAATCAGAAGCAACATGAGGAAACATTTCTTTATGCAGTGAGTTGTTATGATCTGGAACGCACTGCCTGAAAGAGTGGAAGCAGATTCAATAGTATCTTTCAAAAGGGAATTGGATAAATAGTTGAAGGGAAAAAATTTACAGGGCTATGGGGAAAGCGCAGGGGAATGGGACTAATTGGATTGCTCTTTCAAAAAGCTGGCACAGGCACGATGGGCCGAACGTCCTCCTCCTGTGCTCTACCTACTATGATACTATGAAGTGCCAGGATGAGAAAACAAACACTTTTTTTCTACCAAAATGGCTCAGTAATTGCCTGAAGCTCATACCTATACAATTCACTGACCTTTAAAATGATCTCCCACCTCAAGGTCGGCCCCAGCAACCATTCTATGCCAGAAATAGCCTACTCCTGCTCCTATTTTCTGTTTCCCCACCATACCATGCTAGGCCACCCATTACTTCCCACCCAAAAAGAAAGAAGGAAAAGACAGGAAGAGGAGCAGGAGAGATGCACAGGAGAGACTGCAGCAGAAGAAAAACAGCAACATGAATATTACTGACGCAGCTAAGAGAGACTCTATGTTCTCTAACATATCATGTACAATGCCATGGGAGGTCACAATACAAACCAACAGTTTCACTTGACAAAGCTGCAAATTCCAAGAGTGAAACTCAGATAGTTTGTTAATGCAGCAGAGTTACACCGATTGAATTACTGCATTAACCTCACTGTGTGTGTGGTTTTTTTGGACTGGTTAGTAGGCAGTGCAGATGGTGTGGTGTAGGTGCAAAAGAAAGAAACTCAACAGCCATAACTTGCAGGTTAACCAACTGTTCCAGACAGAGCAATAAAGAAGTGTAAGTGGGAGGTTTTCCTGTAACATCAGAAGTTGGGAGCCAGCACAGGCGATCCGAATTGTTCCTGCTCAATTGGGACACTTGTAAGCTACAACGGGGGAGTGGATAGCATGCAGTGCATTGCAGACTGCAACACAGTAAAACACATTTACATTGTGAATTTATTTCATCACCATGTTTTCTCTGGTTCCTATTGCAGCTCAGCAACTCCCTGACCCTTCAGCAAAACTGCTTGGGCCTTCAGCCGAGACGTACACTAAAGCAAACTGTCCATGGACCTTGTGGACAGCTGGACAGTCGATGGCAGTCTGACGAGCAGTGAATTCCAAAGTAGCGCGGTGTCGCGGAACACGGACAACACTTTCAGTCTCAGCAGTTACCTGAGGGTCCCCGGCACTGACTGGAGCAGTGGGAATGTGCACTCCTCCTGTGCAGTTCAACAAGGGACAGCTTCGCACAGCAGTACGCACAATCCGACTGTTAAGATTGAAGTTTTACACATCTGATTTGTAGCAAAAATGAGGTACTGCATAACCGGAGCTCACATCAGAAAATGTTCATTTAGAGATCCAAAACGGAGTCCTTCAAATTAACTTTTTATTCTCTCTTGTATTTTCCATTATTTTCAGGGTTTTTTGCAATATTTTGGGCTCTTGATGCAATTCTGCATTGGAATATTCAGTAACTCCAAAATGGTGGGGGTGGAAAAAATTAATCCATGCAATGGGCTGCTTCTTATTTTTCACACAATCTTCAGTTATAATCTTTATTTACAGAGTCCTACTTGTTGTGTAGCTGTTATCGATCAGTAAATGTCAACCTTCATTCATTCTCTTTCTCTCAGGGCTCACTGGTTTCAGCCTGAAGTAAATGAGTCACTTTGAATAATCCTGTCCAAGTTGGCCCAATGGCCCAGACTGTAGCTGCATTGTCTGCTGTAGGACCTATCATACAGGAAGGTACCAGGTTGGATCCTCGGTCTTCATCGATTCGGCTGATGGTAGTTGAAGTACTTACTTGAGCTCAGCAGAGGGGACAATCACCCAGGGTTCCTGCTCCAGACGGCTAATGGGAAGACAGGTGAGCACAAGATCAGGCTCAGCAGGGATGGGTGGACACTCGCTGCCTTCCTCACACGTAAGTAGCTAGCACTTGGCCAAGATACTTCAACTAGCACCTGTAGAAGAGTCAGCACCTTCAGGGGAGGAAAGGAGGAAAGAAAAGCTTTGTTTAAAAGGGAGAAACAATTAAAAAAAAATTCAACCCAATCTGGAATGCACTGCATATAAAGGTGGTCAAAGCAGATTCAATAGTAACTTTCAAAAGGAAATTGGATATATACTTGAAAATTTGCAAGGTGATGGGCAAAGAACAGCGGAATGGGACTAATTGGCTAGCCCTTACAAAGAGCCAGCACAGATATGATGGGCCAAATGGCCTCCTTCTGTGCTGTATAATTCATTGATTCTATGATGTGTGGAAGGGTGTCACATGCTGGTGTTCCAATGGATTATGCAACACAGTGTGAGACAAAATTTGAAATCCAGAATTCCCTATCTCAGCTGTGGTATCAGGTGAGATTCCAGGTGATTCCCCATAGGGAGGGAAAATCATCTGGATGTTGTCCTGCATTTCCTAGTGGTGGTCTTGCAACGGGGTCACCTGCCTGGCCTGTCAGTGGAGTTAGATACAAGGACGGGCACAAAAAAGATCCCGCTAATGCCTCAGTTGATAAATGTGGTATCGTACAGACCAGAAGGTGCCACGTTCACCCCTTGGTCTATGTCGAGTTAGCTAACCACACCCAGGGTTTTAAAATTGACATCAGCATCCACCGGTTAGGGAGAGGAGAAATCTCTGGGCTTCCTGCCCAAATTGCTATCTGCTGACCCCTGCTGAAAAGCATGTTTATGGACCTTGGGTGAGGACAGATTGGGCTCGGATGGAGTGCCGGTCATGGAACAGACCCAATGCTCACTGCCTAGACTCACAGGGCAGCCGGGTGAGCTCCCTGGCGGGGGCTGCTGTCACCCGTGGAATTAGTACACCAGCATGGGTCAGCGCCTTCAGGACAGGAGGGGAGAAAACTGGGCACAAAGGACCTGAAAAATGGAAAGGGTGAAAAATGACCAAAAATATGTTCTTTTAAATGATTAACTAATTAAAGGCAGAAGAATTTCAAAATTTAATTCACCTTAAAATGAAATGTTTTAATCAATTTTCTGCAGATTGAGTTAAGAATGCTCTGTACCTTTTAATAGAAATTCACAGAAAACATTGGTGCATTGTTATGCACACTCAAGTATTTGAATATAATTGTGATATTGTGGGGTTCCTTCCTATTCCTCTTTTCAGGGCTCTGTGCAAATTCATTTTTGCTCATTTCTTCGCACTGGGTTTCATTCAAACCTACAATTCAGATGGAAAGTTCCCGAACCAGAGAGACCAGGAAAGCTCCAGGTTCACTCCCCGGTCCGCTTTGTTACTCGAGGTCAGTCAGAGAGCTGCAATTGTCCTCAGCCCCCACAAGGTAGGGAAGGGAAGAATCGGTCAGGGTTCCCATTGACAGTCAAACAGCAGTCACTGCTGGAAATGGGTGAGCCTGGATTTAGGGTGTGATGCTTCCTTCCCACGGGGGAGCAGTCTGCCTAAACCCACAGTCTCGAGCACGAGTAATAGCCTCTCGGGTGAGGAATTGGAGAGCAACTGAGGCATGTCCAAGTGCACGCTTTCAGGAGAGAGAAAAGTAAAATCTGTGTTCATATCTCCATGTCAAGCAGGTGGTTAAATTGAATTATATAGAATTTACAGCACAGAAACAGGCCATTTGGCCCAACTGGTTTATGCCGGCGTTTATGCTCCATAAGAGCCTCCTCCCACCCTACTTCATCTAACTCTATCAGCATATTCTTCTATTCCTTTCTCCCTTGTGCACTTGTTTAGCTTCCCCTTAAATCTATTCTATTTGCCTCAACTACTCCATGTGGTAGCGAGTTCCACATTCTAACCACTCTCTGAGTAAAGAAGCGTCTCCTGAATTCCTTATTGGATTTATTAGTGACTATCTTATATTTATGGCCTCTAGTTTTGGACTCCCCCACAAAACAAGTAACAATTCACACTTTTCCACACATCACAGAAAGGGACATCAAAAACCTACTGCAATCATTTGAAATCATTTTACCAGAGATGTGCAAGAATGTGATTAGTGATACAATAATCTAACACCGTTACCGATAGTTTCTGCACTGGGAAAATATAACAAAAAAAGTCCTACAAAAAATGCACTCAAACAATCCATGGCTGGAGTTTTCGTGGGTGCTCACCAGCCATGATTTTACACCCACTCATTTTCATGGGCAGAAAGTTGTGGGTTAACAAGTGAAGTAGCCAAAAACCCCAGCCCACGATTCACCTGCTGCAGTACGAATTCTCCCATTGCCGTAATGCACTCCAACCTGCAGGTGCCCGGGGTGCCGTGCTGCCCGGTGTATACTGCTAGTGCCTTTGTAACAATGCAGCCCCGTGTATATCGTTCGTGCTTATGTACCAACACTGCACTGCGTATATCATTGGTGCCCCATATGCACAATGCTGCCCTGTGTGTACCGATGGTGCCCTGTGTGCTCTGCTGGTGCCCTGTGTACCGATGGTGCCCTGTGCATTCTGCTGGTGCCCTGTGTACACTGCTGGTGCCATGTGTACCGATGGTGCCGTGCGTACTGCTGGTGCCCTGTGTGTACCGATGGTGCCCTGTGTGTACCGATGGTGCCCTGTGCGTTCTGCTGGTGCCCTGTGTACACTGCTGGTGCCCTATGCGTTCTGCTGGTGCCATGTGTACCGATGGTGCCGTGCGTTCTGCTGGTGCCGTGTGTGTACCGATGGTGCCCTGTGCGTTCTGCTGGTGCCCTGTGCGTTCTGCTGGTGCCCTGTGCGTTCTGCTGGTGCCCTGTGTATACTGCTGGTGCCCTGTGCGTTCTGCTGGTGCCCTGTGCGTTCTGCTGGTGCCCTGTGCGTTCTGCTGGTGCCCTGTGCGTTCTGCTGGTGCCCTGTGCGTTCTGCTGGTGCCCTGTGCGTTCTGCTGGTGCCCTGTGCGTTCTGCTGGTGCCCTGTGTATACTGCTGGTGCCCTATGCGTTCTGCTGGTGCCATGTGTACCAATGGTGCCCAGTGCATTCTGCTGGTGCCCTGTGTGTACCGATGGTGCCCTGTGTGCACTGCTGGCGTGTGTATGTCACACATGTGGCCACTTTTTATGTATGAGCCTAAAAAAGTTTCAGCAGGCTATTTGACCCAGTGGGGAAAGAGGGCACCAGAGGCATGCCCAATCCTATCCTCACCCCTATCCACATAGGCACACATCCAACATAGCTTTTGCCAAGGAGGTGTGGGCGGAGCGGACTATCTAAGCTGTGTGGAGTCCCGACCCCTTCCTGTCTATACCGGGCTCTTCTTTCCCTGGACAGCAGCTGAGAATAGGAACTCACCATACAGGAAACAATTTCACACCACACTAATGATCATCTTCATGAGTTTAAAACTTGAGTTACATCTCCTTCCCTCCATGGTATTTTTTCTAATGAATACCATGTTCTCCCTACTAAACAAGCTGATAAAGGTTAAGTTCCCTTTTGCCCTAGCAATTCAACACTAAGGGAGAAACTGAAGTGTTCTTACAATCACAGAGATGAGCAGATTGGGTGCATAGCTTCCTACAATAACACATAACACACTTGATTAGTTGAGTGATTTTTTCTCTCCCCTCCTCTCCTGAAGGCACTGACTTATATAGTGAGCTACAAATTGACAGGCACCAGTAGCTCTCCAGTATCTTACCCGTTGCCATTCTTCACGTTTGATAGACAGTGATTGTCACCAGGCTATTTCAATGTAGGAGTCATCATAGCCGAGCCTGATCCTATCCTCACTCAATATCATTACATAGAATTTACAGCACAGAAACAGGCCAGTCAGCCCAACAGGTCTATCCCGGTTTTGATGCCCCACATCAGCTCCCTCCCACTCTATTTACTTCATCTCACCCTAACAACATATGCTTCTATTCCTTTCTCCGTTATGTACTTATCTGGATTCCCCTTAAATGCATCTATGCTATTCGCCTCAACAACTCCATGTGGTAGTGAGTTCTACATTCACACCACTATTTGAGTAAAGAAGTTTCTCCTGAATTCCTTCCTGGAATAATTAGTGACTAACATATTTATAGCCCCTAGTTTTGGACAGCTCCACAAGTGGAAACACCTTCTCTACGCCTACCTGGTCGACCCCCTTTAATTTTAGAGACCTCTTATCAGGTCAACTCAGTCTTCTCTTCTCGAGAGAAAAGAGCCCATTTAGCGGTGCCCAACCCAAATCCTACATTTACTGGTGCCCACCCCCCCAATTCCACTGTTTACTGGTGCCCTCCCCAATTCACCTATTTACTGGTTGCCCTCCACAATTCCCCCATTTACTGGTTGCCCTCCACAATTCCCCCATTTACTGGTTGCCCTCCACAATTCCCCCATTTACTGGTGCCCTCCCCAATTCCCCCATTTATTCGTGCCCTCCCCAATTCCTCCATTAACTGGTTTCCTCCCCCAAATACTGATGCCCTTCCCCCAATTTCTCCATTTACCGGTGCCCTCCCCAATTTCCCCATTTAACGGTGCCCTGCCCAACTCACCCATATACTGTTGCCCTACCCCCAATTTCTCCATTTACTGTTGCCCTCCCCTTCCCCCATTTATTAGTGCCCTCTCTCAATTCCTCCATTAACTGGTCCCCTCCCCCAAATACTGGTGCCCTTCCTCCAATTTCCCCATTTACTGGTCCCTTCCCAATTTCCCTATTTATTAGTGTCCTCCCCCAATTTCATTTACTGGTGCCCTCCCCAAATTCCCCCTTTTACTGGTGCACTCCCTCAATTTCTCCATTTACTCATGATGTGGAGATGCCGGTGATGGACTGGGGTGGACAAATGTAAGGAATCTTACAACACCAGGTTATAGTCCAACAGTTTTATTTGAAAATCACAAGCTTGTGATGGAATACTCTCCACTTGCTTGGGTGAGTGCAGCACCAACAACACTCAAAAAGCTCGACACCATCCAAGAAAAAGCAGCCCGCTTGATTGGCACGCCATCCACCACCCTAAACATTCACTCCCTTCACCACCGACGCACTGTGGCTTCAGTGTGTATCATCCACAGGATGCACTGCAGCAACTCGCCAAGGCTTCTTCGACAGCACCTCCCAAACCCGCGACCTCTACCACCTAGAAGGACAAGAGCAGCAGGCACTTGGGAACAACACCACCTGCACGTTCCCCTCCAAGTCACACACCATCCCGACTTGGAAATATATCGCATTCCTTCATCGTCGCTGGGTCAAAATCCTGGAACTCCCTTCCTAACAGCACTGTGGGAGAACCGTCACCACACGGACTGCAGCGGTTCAAGAAGGCAGCTCACCACCACCTTCTCGAGGGCAATTAGGGATGGGCAATAAATGCCGGCCTCGCCAGCGACGCCCACATCCCATGAATGAATAAAAAAAAGGAATCCCACACTCACCTGACCACCCAACCTCAAACAGACCATCGTTCGCAGCAAATTACCCAGCTTGCAGGAGAACAGCATCCACGACACCACACAACCCTGCCACGGCAACCTCTGCAAGACATGCCAGATCATCGACACAGATACCACCATCACACGAGAGGACACCACCCACCAGGTACATGGTTCATACTCCTGTGACTCGGCCAACATTGTCTACCTCATACGTTGCAGGAAAGGATGCCCCGGAGCACGGTACATTGGCGAGACCATGCAGACACTGCGACAATGGATGAACGGACACCGCGCAACAGTCGCCAGACAGGAGGGTTCCCTCCCAGTCGGGGAACACTTCAGCAGTCAAGGACATTCAGCCACTGATCTTCGGGTAAGCGTTCTCCAAGGCGGCCTTCGAGACACACGACAACGCAAAATTGTCGAGCAGAAATTGATAGCCAAGTTCCGCACCGATGAGGACAGCCTCAACCGGGATCTTGGGTTCATGTCACGCTACACGTAACCCCACGCGAAAGAGTTATCTGTTTTTAATACAACTGGTCATTCTCTCTTTTTCTCTTCCTTTCGGATGTTTCTCTCTCTCTCTCTGTCTTTGGGTTCTGACCGTTTGTATATTCAGTAGTCCTGTATGTAATGTCTCTCTGTCTGAACACTTTGATTGCCTTGACAACGGGCAGTTGGAAAGATTATCTGTAATCACCAGGCATTGTTTTCTGACTATAAATGCGGTAGCCTTCATGGAATCCCACACTCACCTGACGAAGGAGAAAGCCTCCGAAAGCTTGTGATTTTCAAATAAAACTGTTGGACTATAACCTGGTGTTGGACTATAACCTGGTGTTGTAAGATTCCTTACATTTGTCCATTTACTCATGCCCTCCCCCAATTCTAACATTTACTGCAGCCCTCCCGCTATTTACTGGTGCTCTCTCTCAATTACCCCACTTCCAGGTGCCCTACCCCAATTCTGTCATTTACTGGTCTCCTTCCCTAAATCCCCCATTTACTGGTGTCCTCCCCCAATTCCCAGATTTACTGCAGCACCCCTTAATTTTCCCCCATTTACAGGTGCCCTCCCCCAATTCCCCCATTTACTGGTGCTCTCCCCCAATTCACCCATCTACTGGTGTACTCTTCCAATTCTACTATTTACTATTGGCCTCCCTCAATTACCCCATTTGCTGGTGCTCTCCCCTATTACTGGTGCCCTCCCCCAATTCACCCATCTACTGGTGCCCTCCCTAATTACTGTGCTCTCCCCCAATTACCCCAGTTACTGGTGCCCTCCTGTAATTCCTCCATTTACTGCAGCAATCCCCCAATTCCGCCATTTACTGGTGCCCACCTCCAATTCACCCATCTACTGGTGCCCTCCCTAATTACTGTGCTCTCTCCCAATTACCCCAGTTACTGGTGCCCTCCTGTAATTCCTCCATTTACTGCAGCAATCCCCCAATTCCCCCATTTACTGGTACCCTCCCCCAATTCACCCATTTATTTCTGCCCTCCAACAATTCCCCCATTTACAGGTGCCCTCCCCCAATTGCCCCATTCATGATGCCCTACCATTATTCCCCCATTCATTGATGGCCTCTCCCAATTCCCCTGTTTACTGGTGCCTTCTCCCAATTCGCCATAGACTGATACCCCCTCAATTCTCCCAATTACTGGTGCCCTTCCCCAATTTACTGCTGCCCTTCCTCCAATTTCCCCATTTACTGGTGCCCTTCCCCAATTCCCCTTTACTGGTGCCCTTCCCCAATTCCCCTTTACTGGTGGCCTCCCACAATTCCATTTCATGCTGCCCTCCCCCAATTCCTCCATTTACTGGTGCCCTTCCCCAATTTACTGCTGCTCTTCCTCCAATTCCCCCATTTACTGGTGCCCTCCCCTAATTCCCCCATTTACTGGTGCCCTCCCCTAATTCCCCCATTTACTGGTACCCTCCCAAATTCCCTCATTTGCAGATGCCCTCCCCCACCTCCCTGTTACCGGTGTCCTCCCCAATTCCTCCATTTACGTGCCCTCTCCCAATTCCCCCATTTACTACAGCATTCCCCCAATCCCCCATTTAATGGTGCCATCTCCCAATTCCCCCATTTACTGGTGCCCTCCTCCAATTGCCCTATTTACAGGTGCCCTCTCCCAATTCCCCCATTTATTGGTGTCCCACCCCAATTCCCCCATTTACGTTCCCTCTCCCAATTCCCCAATTTCATGGTGCCATCTCCCAATTCCCCCATTTACCGGTGACCTCCCCATGTTCTCCCTTTTAATGGTGCCTCCCAATTCCCCCATTTACTGGTGTCCTCCCCCAATTCCTCCACTGCCGTGCCCTCTCCCAATTTACCGATTTCTTGATGTCCTCTCCCAATTCCCCCATTTACTGGTACCCTCCCCAAATTGCCCTATTTATGGGTGCCCTCGCCCAATTCCCCCATCTACTGATGCACTCCCAATTCCCCCATTTACTGGCGCCACCCCACAATTGCACTATTTGCAGGTGTCCTCCCCAATTCCCCCATTTATGTTTCCTCTCCCAATTCCCCCATTCACTGGTGCCTCTCCCAATTCACTTGTGCCCTCACCTAATTCCACCACGCACTGGTGCCCTCCCCTAATTTACTGGTGGCCTCTGCCAATCCCCCCCATTCACATGCCCTCCCCCAATTCCGCCATTTGTATGCAGTCTCCCAATTCCCCCAATTACTGGCATCTTTCTCCAATTCCCCCATTTACTGGTATCCGCCCTCTATTCTCCCACTTACTGGTATCCTCCCCCAATTCACCCATTTGTGTGCCCTTCCCCAATTCCCCCATTTACTGGTGTCTTCCCCAAATTCCTCCACTTACTGGTGTCCTCCTCAATTCTCCCATTTACGTGCCCTCTGACAATTCCCCGATTTCTTGATGCCATCTCCCAATTACCCCATTTACTGGTGCCCTCTCCAATTCCCCCGTTTAAATGCACTCTCCCATTTCCCCGATTTCTTGGTGCCCTCTCCCAATTCCCTCTTTTACTGGTGTCCTCCCCAGTTCCCCCATTTACATGCCCTTTCCCAATTCCCCGATTTCTTGGTGCCCTCGACCAATTCCCCAATATACTGGTTCCCCCGTCAATTCCCCATTTTTTGGTGCCCCTATTTACTGATGTCCTCCTCAATTCCCCCATTTACTGGAGACCTCCCCAATTCCCCCATTTACTGGTGTCCTCCCTCAATTTCCGCATTTACTGGTGTCCTCCCTCAATTTCTCCATTTACTGCTGTCCTCCCCAATTCCCCCATTTACTGGTGTCTTCCCCAATTTTCCCACTTACTGGTGTCCTCCCCAATTCCCCCATTTACGTGCCCTCTGCCATTTCCCCAATTTACTGGTGTCCTCCCCAATTCGCCCACTTACGTACCTTCTCCTAATTCCTCGATTTTATGGTGCTATCTCCCAATTCAACCATTTATTGGTGCCCTCCCCCAGTTTCCCCATTTAGTGGTGCCCTTCCCAATTCCCCCATTTACTGGTGTCCTCCCCAATACACCCATTCACTCGTGCCCTTACCCAATGCCCCCATTCACTGATGCACTCTCCCAATTCCCCCATGCACTGGTGCCCTCCCCAAATTTACTGGTGGCCTCTACCAATCCCCTCATTTACATGCCCTCCCCCTATTCTGCCATTTGCATGCAGTCCCCCAATTCCCCCATTTACTGGTATCCACCCTCTATTCTCCCACTTACTGGTATCCTCCTCCAATTCACCCATTTGTGATTTCTTGGTGCCCTCTCCCAATTCCCCCATTTACTGGTGTCCTCCCCAAAACCCCAATTTCTTGGTGCCATCTCCCATTTCCCCCATTTACTGGTGTCCTCCTCGTTTTGTCCCTTTTAATGCTGCCCCCCAATTCCCCCATTTACATGCCCTTTCCCAATTCCCCAATTTCTTGGTCCCCTCTCCCAATTCCCTCATTTACTGGTGTCCTCCCCAGTTCCCCCATTTACATGCCCTCTCCCAATTCCCCGATTTCTTGGTGCCCTCGACAAATTCCCCCAATATACTGGTTCCCCCCGTCAATTCCCCATTTTTTGGTGCCCTCCCGCAATTCCCCCATTTACTGGTGTCATCCCCAATTCCCCTATTTCGTGGTGTCCTCCCCAATTCCCTCGTTTACTGGTGTCCTCCCCAATTCCCCCATTTACTGCTGTCCTCCCCAATTCCCCCATTTACTGCTGTCCTCCCCAATTCCCCCATTTACTGGTGTCTTCCCCAATTTTCCCACTTACTGGTGTCCTCCCCAATTCCCCCATTTACGTGCCCTCTCCCAATTCCCCAATTTACTGGTGTCCTCCCCAATTCCCCCACTTACATGCCGTCTCCTAATTCCCTGATTTTATGGTGCCATCTCCCAATTCAACCATTTACTGGTGCCCTCCCCCAGTTTCCCCATTTAGTGGTGCCCTCCCCCAGTTTCCCCATTTAGTGGTGCCCTCCCCCAATTGCCCTATATGCAGGTGCCCTCTTCCAATTCCCCCATTTACTGGTGCCATCCCACAATTTCTCTATTTCCAGATGTCCTCCCCAATTCCCCCATTTACTGGTGTCCTCCCTCAATTCTCCCATTTACTGGTGTCCTCCCTCAATTCCCCCATTTACTGGTGTCCTCCCTCAATTCCCCCATTTACTGGTGTCCTCCCCCATTTACTGGTGTCCTCTCCAATTCCCCCATTTACGTGCTCTCACCCAATTCCCCAATTTCATGGTGCCATTCCCAATTCGCCCATTTACTGATGCCCTCCTCATATCCTGCCTTTTAATGGTGCCCTGCAATTCCTCCATTGACGTGCCCTCTCACAATTCCCCAATTTCTTGGTGCCCTCTCCCAATTCCCCATCTACTGTTGCCCTCCCAATTCCCCCAATTACTGGTGCCCTCCCCAATTGCCCTATTTACATGCCCTCTCCCAATTCCCCGATTTCATGGTGCCATTTCCTAATTCCCCCATTTACTGGTGCCCTCCCCATATTCTCCCATTAATGGTGCCCCCCAATTCCCCCATTTACTGGTGTCTTCCCCCAATTCCTCCACTGACGTGCCCTCTCGCAATTTCTTGGTGGCATCTCCCAATTCCCCTATTTACAGGTGCCCTCTCCCAATTCCCCCAGTTACTGGTGTCCTCCCTCATTCCGCCATTTACGTGCCCTCTCCCAATTCCCCGATTTCGTGGTGCCCTCTCCCAATTCCCTAATTTCTTGGTGTCCTTCTGCAATTCCCCAAAATACTTGATCCCCCCTCAATTCCCCATTTATTGGTGCCCTCCCGCAATTCCCCCATTTACTGGTGCCCTCCCCAATTCTCTTTACTGATGCCTTCCCCCAATTCCCCCATTTACTGGTGTACTCCCCAATTCCCCCATTTACTGGTGTCCTCCCCAATTCCCCCATTTACTGGTGTCCTCCCCAATTCTCCCATTTACTGGTGTCCTCCCCAATTCTCCCATTTACTGGTGTCCTCCCCAATTCCCCCCTTTATTGGTGTCCTCCCCAATTCCCCCATTTACTGGTGTCCTCCCCAATTCCCCCATTTACTGGTGTCCTCCCCAATTCCCCCATTTACGTGCCCTCTCCCAATTCCCCCATTTACGTGCCCTCTCCCAATTCCCCCAGTTACTGGTGTCCTCCCTCATTCCGCCATTTACGTGCCCTCTCCCAATTCCCCGATTTCGTGGTGCCCTCTCCCAATTCCCTAATTTCTTGGTGTCCTTCTGCAATTCCCCAAAATACTTGATCCCCCCTCAATTCCCCATTTATTGGTGCCCTCCCGCAATTCCCCCATTTACTGGTGCCCTCCCCAATTCTCTTTACTGATGCCTTCCCCCAATTCCTCCATTTACTGGTGTACTCCCCAATTCCCCCGTTTACTGGTGTCCTCCCCAATTCCCCCATTTACTGGTGTCCTCCCCAATTCCCCCATTTACTGGTGTCCTCCCCAATTTCCCCATTTACTGGTGTCCTCCCCAATTCCCCCATTTACTGGTGTCCTCCCCAATTCCCCCATTTACTGGTGTCCTCCCCAATTCCCCCATTTACTGGTGTCCTCCCCAATTCCCCCATTTACTGGTGTCCTCCCCAATTCCCCCATTTACTGGTGTCCTCCCCAATTCCCCCATTTACGTGCCCTCTCCCAATTCCCCCATTTACGTGCCCTCTCCCAATTCCCCCATTTACGTGCCCTCTCCCAATTCCCCCATTTACGTGCCCTCTCCCAATATCACAATTTCTTGGTGACCTCTCCCAATGCCCTCAGTTACTGAAGATGGAACACATACACAATATAAGTATTAAAAGCATGTTCTTACCTGTCACAAGAAGTCCTCAATCAAGGCATGCAGGCTTTTGCCAAATTAGTTGTTAGTGTGGTTCACAGCGTCAGGCTTAGTTAATCCTTTCTACCAGCTCCACTGATAATGTCACTGTTTACTATTTATGCAACAATGTTCAAAAAAATCAATAGAAATAGACAGATTAAACCACAAGAATATTAATCAGAAGCATTGTCAGCGGTTTAATTTTTAAACAGTATTGTAATGGGGAGAGTCCTTCTTTAAGGGGATCTGAATTCTGAAATGTCAGATAATCCTTATTTTAAAGGAAGGTATCTGTACTTACAGATCTCTCTCAGCATCCACACTCCTGTTCACCCTCAATGCTTTAAACCACTGACTAGGAGCAGCCTGGTGGTGGGTATCTTGTGTAGAACTCCCCTCTGTGATATGATGATTTGAGAGTGCCCACTTAAGTTGTCAGGAGGCTCTGCACTCCCAGCTAACACTCTCCTCACTCTAAGCAGAACTTGTTTTCAATAGTGTTGAAAGTTCAAAGGGCATCTAGCATCCATGGATCCGTACCACAACAAGGCCTTCACTAGAGATGGGGAGGAGAAAATAATCTTTAAAATGATGGCAGGCAGTGGCAATGTGAATGCAATGATGTTCATGTTATTTCCTAGATACATTATTTCCCCACTCCAATGACTCCTACTAAGGCTTCACAGGCAGCAGCCACTTTCCAGTAACTTGCTAATGTGGCCACTCCCTCTTTGTGAGACTAGATGTGAGTGTTAGCAAACTATTCAAATAAAGAGGGGCATCACAGCTGACACAATTCTACCTTCACTTGATGTTCATACATGGGTCAACTGTCACTGCATAGCAAATGTCTCACAGCAAAAGCTGATAGTTTATGTAGAAAAGAGCTGGATAAACATCTGGCTGACGGGGTAAGTGTGGTTCTGAGCCACTTGGACTAGGAACTTACCAGGTTCGATCCCTAATCTCAGTGCAGTACTCCAACGGGCTTTAGCAACCCTGGACTGGGGAGGAGAGAAACAGCCAGCGGTCATCTACTGAAAAGTGGACATTGGATGAAGGCATGTTTGGGTTTGGCTGTGATGCCCCCCCTTTCACCACCTAGACATGAAGATTGGCTATATGGACAAGTCCCTTGATAACACCCATAGACCAGTACCCAGCATAAGTCAGTGTGTTCAGGAGCAAGACGGGCAAAGATTACGGGAGAAAGGAAACTTATCAGACTAAAGATCAGTCAAGTACCTTATGGAGCAAGATGGTTCATGGACTGCTAGGGCTATGAATGAGTCATCCATAGAATGTAACAGGCTCAAATTTTACTGGACTACCAATGTACAATTGTTGTTAATTAAATTTAAAAAGAGTTTGGGGATATATAGGTGGGTGTTGCAATGCCATGGCCGGTAAAGCCAAGGCCTGCAATGCCAGTTTGTGATGCCACGATCTGTAATACCATGTTCTCCCTACTAAACAAGCTGATGCGAGGCCAAAAAAGTGAAATGGCACTAACATTTTTACTATCTCTAACTATAAGTAACAGGAATTATGGGGTGCTACAATTAGCTTTAGTAGATTTGAGACCAGGAAGAAAAAATGGTCTTGGAATCCTGCTCCTGGTTACTATTCACTGACCTTTGCTGGCAGAGTGTGTGTATGGGGTTTGAAGAAGAGGGATATCAAGTGAACACAACAGGTTTAGCTGTGTTTCCTTTGACGATCGAAAAACCTGTGCCATTCACTATTCAGCTCATGCATAAAGAATTGACAAGATGAGGCTACAGTTCTACCCTCTGGTACCTCAGGCAAGTATCAAAAACTGCAGGAGGGACAAGAAAGCCATATTTTACTGCAATTTGTCTCAGTTCGGATTCAAGGAATCCGACATCTGTGAGTTGGCTCCTGTGTGTACACTGCTAGATGTGATTCCCTTATCCCAGCAGCAGACTCAGACATGAGCCTATGAGCTACGGGAACGGGATTTGGCAGTGTAATCATTGGGAGCCAGTTTACTGACACTGAAACTCATGGAATTTGAACTAAAAGTATAAAAACAGCATCATTACAAACACAATAACAGCTAATACATTGGCAGCTTAGGAGACACAGTTTTTTAAAATAACAAAGGGATTAGATCCTATCCAGTTGGATAGGTTATGTGAGATGGATAGGATGATAGGCAGAGGAAATAGGCAAAAAACAATCCTTAAGCAGAGTTAGGTTAGATGTTAGGAAGTGACTATTTTCACAGAGGTTTTGCCCTCTGGAAAATTACTGCAGCTTGCAGCAAGTATGGATTCCCTACAGTCTTCCAAAAGGGAGCTGGACAAGTTCCTGGTAAAGGTAGGAAGGCATTTCCAGTGATAGAGGGTAAGCTAAGGGTTAGCTCTGAAAAGAAGAATTTATGGGTTACTGCAGTCTTCTGAAGCTTTGCTTGATTGCCTTAGGGAATTGGAGAGGAATTTCCCAAAGTTTTTCCTGAATTGGCCTAAACTTTTTGCGCCTCCCCAGGAGACTGCCTGACTTGACAGTGGGTGAATGGAGTAGGTGGCTGCACCATTGTGGATGGGGCGCATTTGGTGGACTGTACTCTTTGTATATTCGCAACAATAAAGTTACAGAGCTGGCCTATCAATAACCAATTGTTCTGCATGCTGATGCCGGACTTAATCAAGGTTCTTGGAAATCTTCAATTTGAGCACAGAAGTAGCTGCTGGAATCACAGAATGTTTGGTCTAGGAACAAATGTCATTCCCTATATTTTTTACCCCAATTTGAATCTAATTTTAGGATTTAAAAGGTACACTGAGCAGGAACCCAATTTTCCCTAGAAGTTTAGCTCCCACTTGTGACCATAAAAGGAAAGCTGAAACACACCATCATGAATCTCCCTTTAGAATACTTGAGGATTACAGGGCAATTTAAATGAAACTCCACATTTACTGCCATTTCTTACTTGGTCAACAGTGCATGTGGTGGGACATAATCGAAATAACCACCTGACCATCTAGAAACTTAAAACATTAACATATGAAAGCACCAGAGCTTTGGAACTGAAACCTATGATCCATGACCTGTAGATCATAGAAAGGTTACAGCACGGGAGGCCATTTGGCCCATCGCGTCCGTGCCAGCTCTATGCACGAGCAATCCAGCTAGTCCCACTCCCCCGCCCTATCCCCGTAGTCCTACAAATTTTTTCCTTTCAAGTACTTATCCAGTTCCCTTTTGAAAGCCACGATTGAATCTGCCTCCCCCCACTGGCAGTGCATTCCAGGTCCTAACCACTCGCTACGTAAAAAAGTTTATCCTCATGTCACCTTTGGCTCTTTTGCTAATCACCTTAAATCTATGTCTTCCGATTCTTGACCCCTCCGCCAATGGGAACAGTTTCTCTCTACCTATTCCGTCTAGACCCTTCATGATTTTAAATACCTCTATCAAATCTCCTCGCAACCTTCTCTGTTCCAAGGAGAACAACCCCAGCTTCTCCAGTCTATCCGCATAACTAAAGTCCCCCATCCCTAGAATCATTCTAGTAAATCTCTTCTGCACCCTCTCTAAAGCCTTCACATCTTTCCTAAAGTGCGGTGCCCAGAACTGGATACAATACTCCAGTTGTGGTCGAACCAGTGTTTTATAAAGGTTCGTAGATAGGGAAGCAACTCAAGTCTGAGGCAATGGGCTCCCTCTGTTCTACATTAAATCAATTTAAACAGATGCCCCGCCTGTGAACCAGCTGCAAACTGGCCGTACATTCTTGTGGACAGCACTGATATCTCATTTTTAGCTTGTCAATTAAAAAATGAGGATCTCTAAACATTCGGTGATCTTTACCTGCTGAGTAACCAGAGATCAGGAAAGTACAAGGTTCAATTCCTGCTACGCGCTTAGTTAGCTCGGGCACTGATAAGGGGTTTAAAATACCTTGGTTAGGAACTGGTGGTGGGGGGGCGGGGGGAGACGAGAATCAGCTAGGGTTTCTGCTTCTGATCAATGCCCAGCGATTCCTGCTGGAAGTTACGTAACATGTGAATATCAGGCTCACCATGATGTCCCTGACACTCACTGCCAAGGCTCATGCATGAAGGATGTCCATTTGAGTGAAATAGCTTGCTACTCATATCCCAACAAGGAGCCAGTGCTTTTAGATCAGAGGCAGGGAAAACAGTGGAGAGAGATTTTTTTAAAAACTGATTCTACATAACCCAACTGTGAGATCAGTGTGGTGGTTACTCAGGAGCCGTGTTAGCTTCCCTTCTACAGTTCCTGCCTTCATGCTCACTAACTGTTCCAGAGATTTCATGGAAATGATCATCTGCAGCCTGAAGTACAAGCCCGTGCTGCTGTCAGGAGTCCCTGCCTCAGCTGCTGGCAGTGCACATCGAAAGATTGTGGCACCTCGCCTGCCGGCAGCATAGACCCAAACATCTTTTAAAGCACCTTTTACGACAGCACCTCCCAAACCCGCGACCTCTACCACCTAGAAGGACAAGGGCAGCAGGCACGTGGGAACAACACCACCTGCACATTCCCCTCCAAGTCACACACCATCCCGACTTGGAAATATATTGCCGTTCCTTCATCGTCGCTGGGTCAAAATCCTGGCACTCCCTTCCTAACTTAAGGAGTCTTACAACACCAGGTTATAGTCCAACAGCTTTATTTGAAATCACAAGCTTTCGGAGGCTTCCTCTTTTGTCAGGTGAGCCCTGACGAAGGAGGAAGCCTCCGAAAGCTTGTGATTTCAAATAAAGCTGTTGGACTACAACCTGGTGTTGTAAGACTCCTTACATTTGTCCACCCCAGTCCATCACCGGCATCTCCACATCATCCCTTCCTAACAGCACTGTGGGAGGATCTTCACCACACGGACTGCAGCGGTTCAAGAAGGCGGCTCACCACCACCTTCTCAAGGGCAAATAGGGATGGGCAATAAATGCTGGCCTCGCCAGCGACGCCCACATCCCATGAACAAATCATTTTTAAAAATGAACAAAACATGCTGAACCATGGTGTGAGATTTAGGAGAGGTGACCAAGAGCTTAGTCAAAAAGATGGGCTTTGAGAAGGTTTTTTTAAAAAAAATGACGAGAAAGTGAAGAGGCAGAAAAGTCCAGAAAGTAAGCAGTCCCAAAGCAGCTGAAGGCTCCGCCACCAATGGTGAGACGGTAGGAAGGGTGGATGCATAAAAGAGGCCAGAGTCAGAGAGCTGAAGTGTGAGGGAGGAAGAGGCACAGCTGAAGGAGGTTGTGGAGACAGCGATGAAGTGAGACCATACAGGGATTTGAAGACAAGGGAAAGGATTTTAAATTTAACGCTTTGGGCACAAGGAGCCAATATAAGACTTGTAAAACTGCCTCACACAAGCTGATCAAAAGTCAGAACCAAACATGGTCAAAGAATGTTGTTTGCCTACTTTGCACAAGGCCTCTTCTAAATTTCACATCTCCTTGACACCTGTATATACTGTTCTGGGATCCAAACTCAAAGTAACTGATGTTTTTTAAAAAAAAATTCCTAAATTTTTCTACGTGTTTTTTACATACTAGTTAAAAATTAGTCCAGGTTTGTGCTGTGACATGTTTCAGGTATCAGTAACAATTGTAGAAATTCCTTGGTTAAAGTTCAAGACAGTTCCCCAAGGCTAGTTATTCTGACACCTACATGCCAACGTGTAGCGCTTTTGAGTGTGCAACACAAAAATGGCAGTGTAACACTGCAGCCAAGTCGTGATCTGACCCCAGAACCTGTTAAAGCCGAGCAGAACATGGCCCCCCTCCAGGAGGCCATTCTACCCCACTTGGGATCGGCCCCATTGGGAGTACAACCCCAGTGCTCTGTGAAATGGGTTTTCAAAGTGCTTAGGCCAATTGTCAGACCTGAGTGCAGAATAAAGGCAATCAAAATGGAAAACACAAGTAAAGGTCATTAAAAAGGAACCGGAGCGTTATTTCAAAGAGTATTTATTCCAGTCTACATACTTCAGGCCTGCTGTTTTTCCACTGGACTGTACAGCAATTTTGTGCATTTTTAGTGAAAACGGGACATAAAAACAGTAACTTCTTATAAAAACAATCTGTACAACAAGGTTCCTAAATACCCTAATACAAATCACTCCTATACAGATGACATACAATGCAGAGCGATGATTTTTAAAAATAAAATCATTTTCCTATTGTGCGTTTTTTTGTTGAAATATAAAACACGTGATGTGTTATGCCTGTTTTGGCCGCACTTTTGTTGCAGGTCATCAGACAAATGATGTGGTTTGTCCACCATAACGTGCCTGGATTCTGGATATTAGTCTTTTACTAGAAAGTGTAAACGCCAGAAAGTTGAACTATGCTGAACTTGGCTTAAAACAAAATCCTATTTTAATTCTTTTTAATTAGTTTATTCTTTAGGGGTCAGAAAGCTGTCAAATCCAATCATTCCTGACGTAGTTAAAAATAAATGAGCCAAATTTAAGATTGAGCTCAGAGCATGTGGTCAGCTCATTGGCAAAGGCTCATATGCTACCCAGAAACAAAGATGAAAAGATGGCCCTTCAACAAAAGGTGATTTTTTTTTCTTTTCATCTCATCCATATTTCACATTAGCAGCTCCAATACTGAGGCTCCATGTGCCCGCTTCAAATTACAGGGGACTCCACGTGCCCACTTCTTCAAATTCTGACCCATAGAATATAACATCACTCCTTAGGGACCCTGTTCCCTTTTACAACAACATTCTAACACTCAGCCTCCAGGCCACATAAGATATGAATCTACTGGGCCACAATAGTGTTTCATTTTTAAGTGCCTCATTTATCCACCAATGAGGCAACAGTGGTAAGAACTCCCCTTTCCAATCTTTTAGGGCCACAACATTCAAACTGCTCAAACCAACAAAGAAGTAAGCACTTGAAGAGTATGAACTCAAATCGTCAACTGACCATTCTCTCAACAGATGTGGGCTGATCTGTTCTGCTTCCAGCATTTTCTGTTTTTGTTTCAAATAGAACCCAGTTGCCTGGACTTTTGGCCAGTTTCCAGATGTGGCCCATGAGCCACACTTTTGGCGCCCCTGAACTAGGTCTAACTTAGTATCGAATGATAATTTGGACTTTGGTTGGGCTCTTCTGGCCTCATCCTACCTATTACAATGCAGTACTTTAGAACTGCTGACTCAGGAAAGTGTCCATATTACAGACCATAGGCGAAATGGAGCCCCCAAGCCCCATTAATCCAACCTACAAAACACAGGCAACTATTCTATTTTCTGCTGATTTCATGTTGGCTGGCTTGTCCCGTTTGTAGCCCCGAAGGTTGGAAAAGGGATGTTTTTAGCACTGTTGCCTTAATATTGGATAAATCCTTAATTCTAACACTGATATGTCAGTATCAGCAACTTCAGATACACACAAGTTAACGGAAAGGTGGATTTAAACTTTATAATTGGTCCCCAAAGATTCATGGTGTACACCTTTGTAACTCACAAAGTCAAAGTTTGAACATTTCAAACTAGCTGTGATATGAAATGTTAATGTTTCAGTACTTACGGAAAAAAAAAACTGATTACAGCCTGACTCCTATCATGCCATCCCTAATCATTCATTAGGAACTGAATCTTAAGTCTACCCTTAGCTATGAGGGAAATTAAACAATTGGTCCAAGTTCAACCAATTTGGTCTCCTAAACACACAGGCACAAAACGATGACTCAAGCTAATGAGAAGTACTCACTGATTTTTGATCTGGCACAAAGTACAGTCACACCATCCAGAGGTCAGATTCCTGCTTGATTTGAAACCTGGTTCCAAAACTGAGGCTTCAAGTTTCCAGTTGGTACTTAGATAGTTGACAAGTGGCTCCAGCTGTCTAAACCAAGAGACCATAACTTGCAGTAACTTTCCTGCTTCGTTCCTGGAGGTACTCTTTTCCCCACTGACTGGAATAAAGGTACTGCCAGTTTGGCTCAATTAGCACCCTTGCCTCTGAGTCAGAAGGTTGTGGGCTAAGCACTTAATCTAGGGCAACACCAGTGCTGTACTGACAAAGTGCTGCATTGTCAGAGGTGCAATCTTGCAAATGGGATGTGATACACCAAGGTCCCTCCCCATCTGCTTACTCAAGTGGACATAAAAGATCCCCTGGCAGTATTTGAAGAGGAGGAAGCTCTCCATTGTCCTGGCCAACATTCCTCTCTCAACCATCACCACCAAAAACAGATCATCTGGCCATTCATTCATTTATGGGACCTTGCTTTGCACAAGTTGACTTCCGCATTTATCTATAACATGAATAACTATACTTCAGAAGTGATCCATCGCTTATAAAGCATTTGGGACATTGTTAGGACATGGTACAGTGCTAGATAAATGTAAATTCATTCTTTTACCTGTTCTGAGGCAGATTGTCACCAGCAAAGCATCCTTTATCAATAGGAGACTCCTGCATAATAAACAGACATCACACTTGATCCTGGCACTAATTCAGTTTTGTAATTTCAATATGGACTGTAATAAATCATTCTAAAACAAGGGATAGCCACTCTAATTAATTATTCATTTAAATACTTGTGTTGTGATAGAATTAGATTGGTACTAGGAACTAGATATTGCAGTATATCTCTCAACTACTGTAGCTTTCAAGATGAGTGAACAGGATTTTTTTTTAAGGTACGAATCTGCCTTATGATGATAATTGTCACTTTACAAATATTTTTCCCTCTTGATAACTTGATCTTTGCAAAATCCACAATGGGCCAAAACGTAATCATCAAAGTAGCACACAGCAGTCCTTGTCTCTGCATCTTGAAGTACCTGCTTAATTTCTTAGATAAGCCATTGAACAAGGGAGGGGGGGGGGAACAAAAATAGGCACCCAGATATATTCAGTGGGACTATATCCCTAAAATTAACAAGCACAGCCACAACCAATTATGCAACTTTTAAGACGTAATTGTGATCTTTGGTTGCTAATTGGGCAGCACCACCACAAGACGCACTAGTGGTTGAAGACACAAGATTCCTTCACTGAAATGGCCAGTTTGGATGATTAAGATAGTAACTGAACCAAATAGTCCATGCAGCTCTCCTGACGGCAAATTCCAATTGTAATGATTTGTAATAACAGCACACTGTTCTTGGAGAATCACATTTTTATCAGCTGCCACAGAGCAGTAGGAACCAGGTGAACTCCTCATATTGTAATTCAACACTGTGGCACTCTTGGGCCAGGCATTGGTACATTGATAGTTGTTCCTGCAACAAACGCAAAAACTACATCAGTATCAGTGTAGACTTGTCCTCATTGGTGGATGGAGCTTCTCCTCTCGAGTTGAGCATGGACTCTCCTTGTCATCATCTGGTTCTGAGACACAGATGTCTGCTATTTTGGGAGCACTCTTGCTAGTAGTTGTAAAATGATCAGAGGCTAAATACATGGTGCATCAAGGATCCGCAGGACAGAACGATCTGTACCTGATGTCTAAAGAACCATCTGTTGTTCTGGCGTCATGCTTGCTTCTCTTATGCTTTTCCTCTCTGCGCCCCCTATCATCAACTTTAGCAACACTGATATAATCCATTGATATTCACTCTTAGTGCACAGGGGATGGCACCCAGCAGTAAAACTACAAATCCCATCTCAATGACTTCTTGCCCTCAGCAAGAGGAATTAGAGCTAAAGGCAAACATTGAGCCTGTAGAGCAAGGTTAATGACTCCGAATGAACAGTCACAAATCTGAGGTGACTAAAGTCAAGGAGTTTACCAGTACTTTCCATTTCTCTTCAAACCCTTGAAAATTCTTGTAGGGGTATTCTGACCAGTACAAAGGAGTTGAGACACTGATCATCTATACTTAAGAAACTGCAAACTTTCCACAAATACTCAAACTCGAAGTACAAGTTCATTCATTGAAATCACTAGGCAGAACGGAAGATAAAAAGTGCTGCACTACGTTCCACAGGAAACTATGGACGTATTATTGTGGCACATTAGTTTGTGGGAAAGAGAATATTGCATGGTAGGTCTGAGTGATGTTAAATTCTCCGCAGCAAATCTATAAAGGGGTAAGTGCATATTCATCCTGCGATGGAATGGACTATGTACATTAGACTCATCCTGTATTGAGACAAGTTAGAAATGCTGGCTGCATTTCTCTGAAATGGAAAGTCACACCTGGCATGGAGTCAGACAGGGTTACTGAAAATCATTGTAGGCCAGTTTAGTGGCATGCAATGTCCATGAAACCACAGCTGAAAACACTGCATTGTTTAAAGTAAAGCATCTGCTACTGCAGTCAGACCTGTGCTTGGTTACTTCAATTAAATAGTCAATTAATTCAGATTAAAGTTTTATCATTTATATTATGTACCTGAATTGAACAGCCTGATGAAAGCTATTTTAAAGGTTCAATTTTGAGGGAAAAAAAACTGCAGATGGAGGAAGCAGTGTCCTTAAAAGCAACTGAAGTTTAGGATTGCCCCTGGTATGATTAATTCATTGATTCCCCAATGTAAATTTAATTCCTACTTAAGCTTCACCAACCAATTTTCCAGACTTCGCTGCATTTAATTAAATATATCAATAGTAGTAGAGGAAACACCAAAGTGTTTTGTAAGAATATTTAGACACAAGTGTGTGTTATGGCTAATCACAAGCATAAGGCCCAAAACTGATCCATGAAAATCTGAGTGAAACACCAGTAATATAATGGCATTAGTGCAAATATGGTCAAGTGGTGGGGCCATTACGTGACACTTCACTGAACCACTCTGGTATTGGAGTAAAGTTCACGTCGATGGGAACAAAATTCTCAAAAAACATTTAGAAATGCTTTCTATTTTAAACCCTTTAGTTTAACCCTTTTAGGCAACTTAAGACAGCCATGTGATACACAATTTAATTCCATCTTTAAAACCTGAAAAAAAAATCATGAATACTATTTTTCCTTCAGAAACTGTGTAGAAAAGCAAATCAAGAGTTCAGTCAGACTCGTCTTTTAAAACAGAATCAAACATAATTTAATATTGGTGAGAAAATAAATTAAGTACAAAAATGTTTAATAACTTAAAACAGCCTTCTGGCTTCGTAGCAAACTAAAATAAAGCAACAGTATTTAAACATTTACATCCACCAACTCACAGTACACATCAAGCCCAGGCACATCTACCTTGCCGGGAACTATACCTTGTACTGCATTAATGAAAAATAACTCCTACTAGCTGCCATGCAATACTTAACTCTTCAAAAAAAAGGAAATAAATGTAACATACAACTTTAAAATACATTACACCCTCCCCTTCCTTTTGGCTACATCTCAAAACTGATGACTGTGATTTCCCAGGGTACTCCGGACAAATATCCAATCTCTTTTGTACCACTTTTCCAATCCCCGGAACATTCCCAGTTCTGTTGTGCTTCTTGCAGTCTCACTCTGGAACGACTCCGTTTTTCAGTACTTGTGGTGCTGAATATTCACGTTAGTAGCATTATCAGATACAAGGTACTTCTACTTGCAGTGGCTATCACATGGTCTGATGTCATGTATATTAGGGTACTAAATTATGGAATCTCCCACCATGCTTGTACTGTCCAGCTCCAGAGCTTTTGTTCAAGCTGTACTAAGGTACAGCAGATTCAGCATGAATATTTGTGCCACCTTAACACTTCTGAAGATTCTTAAAAGTAATCCTTTCAGATTTTAGCCTCATTTACATTACAGCATTTCAGTCCGGTTTGTAACTTGGCTCAAGTTCAAAAGTAACCATCTGAACAGTGCAAATTTATCCCCATGTCCATTGGGTGCAAAACACTTGGGGGCCAATTTAAAAACTGTCAAAGGTGTACATGCATCTGAATCAGGCTGTAAACAGCGAGATTCAAATCCCCATTTGTCTTCTTGCCCCGTCGCACATGCCAATGCATGCATCAGAACTCATGGTACTGTACCACACATGTACCGGTTAAGGCAAAGCATAAATTAGTGTGGTTAATTTTAACTCAACCAATACGTTCAGAATTCAATCCGAAACTATAAAAATGGGCTAGGTGGTTTTTTTTTGCAACTTCAGTGTAATCATTCAGACTTCTCAAACAGGTTTCTTGTAAAAAAAAAGTTAATTTGAGCACCCTATGTGCTGTTTCTACAAAAAACAAAGTTGTCTGTAAACAGCTATAATCTAGAACTGAATATTAGTGCAAAACAAAAGCTAAACTGTCGACCATCATATGTATTTTACAGAAGTTTGGCAGTTGACCAAAATGGTAAATTAAGGTTCATCCTTTGAAGTCCAGGCCCTGTTGCATTTCTGGTGTTTCAGCTAGAAAATCCACCTACCCCTCAAATTGAAATACATCCCCTTATCCAATTAGTTACACTACACTGCACCTCCATTCTTCTTCAGCTTCAACAATTTAATAAAATATAGTAGCAAAGCAAAACAAAAAGTAGTGCCCAAATGAACACATTCCCCAGATGAGATCACTGTGCCACAAATGTCAATGATTTAAAGTATTTAGGATAAGGAAATTACAAGTCAACTTTGCCTAACCTTAACCGTCATTTAGAACAAACGTCACAAGACTGGACATTAGTGTATCATTGTGCACATTAAAAGGGGGAACACAGATATTCAAAGCTGTTAAAGGAATACTCTTTTAAAGTGCTGTTTGTTTCCTCTATAAAAAAGAGGTATGTTTGAAATTTAAGAGATCCTTCATGAAAAAGGCAGTTCAAAATAAACCACAAACTAAACTGGGCACCTTCTACAGTGAATACAAAGCATTTATACCTGTTGGAGATACAAGGATTGTATAAGAAACAATTTTTGCAGCATTTAACACCTTGTACCTTCAGCAGGTCATGGGGTTAGAACTGATGTTCAGTTTGAATTTTGACTTCAAGAAGTTTTGTGTGTGTGCACAAATTACACACACACATAAATAAAAAGGCATTGAACAAACAGGTTGCTGCATTTCTGTTGACTCCAGGTGTTGGATTCAAGTAAGTGCATGATGCCTACTGCATTCTACATCATATCATTCTGAGACTCCCATTAACAGCTATACAAGCACAACCCAGAGAACAAAAACTAGTTGAGACAACATCAAATCTAAAAGTATTCTGTAGATAACACTACGACTGAATATCCATACTTTTGGTCACAGTAATATTTAATATATAAATTTTTTTTTTTTAAAATGAGGCAACCAAAATAAATGAAAGGCCCAGCGCTGCTGCCAATCTAGCTAGTTGGTCAGGAAACTGCATACATCACCTCAGCCTGTCTCTGACTCTCTGCGTTATTTCTTGGGGTGGTGCTAATAACTATCACTTGGTCCCGTTTTCATTCCCAATATTAGTGTGGTGGGCATGTGAAGCCTTTACTGCCTTTCTTTTCCTTTTTGTGGGTGTTGGGGAGAAGGATTACAAAGATCTACTGGCACTGCCTCCACTTTAGCTATTGGAGGCTTTTAATATCCACTGGTCCTGTCTCCATTCCAGCTGCTTGGTTGGGGATCTAACATCTACTGTTATTGTTCTTTTCAAAAAACTAGCTGTTAATAATTACAGGCCCGGCTTGATATCCACCTCTATATACCTTCCCCTTGTTAAAAAAATCTATCACTCCAAGGTACATTAAAAAACAAAGAATTCAGGTAGGCCAACACCCATTTATTTCATTTTGGGACCAGGAAGAACTTCCCTTTGTACATGGGCCAGGCTCTCTCCCTTCCCTCCTCCTTCCCAAGCTCTCAAATTAATACCCTTTTCAATCACTACCCTTTGTGGCAAATTCAGATTGTTCTTCGATAACAACTCAACACAGGTTTAAATCCATCAAATGTTGAGTGCACAAAGCAGTGACTTTAGACAGCTGGTCTCTTTATATAAAAAGACTGTCTTCATACATGTTTTAACAGGCACCCAGATAATGAAATGCAAAACCAACCAACCACTATTTCCTCAGGATAACAGGGAACAAAGAACACCTCCATTAATGCTTTCCTTTTTTGTTTCCGCCAAAAGCATGTTACACATCACAGCATGGAACAAGTACATTTGACAGTTAAGATGGAGTTAGAATTTGAAAATACAACCAAACTGAAAACTTATCAAAAATGACATCTATTGCAGACTAAACAGCTTTACTTTAAGATATAAATTGATTTATTTGAAATGCTAAAAAAAAGTTACGTTTCAGAATGGGTGGCTAGATTCTTCAAGGGGGATAAAAATAATTCATACCACTAGTACAGCAAAAGCCACTGAGCACTATCCAACTGCTCTAATAAAATCTGCCTAATAACTGGGTCAGAAGTAGTCTCTTTTTTTCCATGCCAGTTTTACAACCCTCCTTTCCTGAAGGAGTTGAAGCCTTACTGATATGGTGTGTGTCTTCCAGTAACTTCCCTAAGTGGCCATTACTCATGTGAGCCTTATCAGTGGGCTATTTTACTTGGGGGGGGGGGGGGGGGGGGGCAAAGGCAGAGAAAGGATCATCATAGCCAAGTACAATCCTATCTTCATCTAACATCCACTTCCAGCAGGGGCTTCTGCATTGGGACCAGGAGTGGGAACCACGCCTGATTTTCCCTAACTCGAGCGCCAAGGCCAATTGTTGTGCACCAACCATTGCCCTGGCTGAGACCAGCTAATTCAGCACAGACCAGGCGCCTTCCTCATCTGTATGGCTCAGCTACTCATTGGATAAATTCGCTGGGCTGCTGACTGATCTATAACAAGCCCCTTGATGAAGTAAGAACTTGATAACTATCTCCCCACATTGCTGAAAGTAACAAATGTAACCTAGTTTAGATCTCGAACATGGTAAAGAAAGTGGAAAACTATCCCACACAGGACGTACTGCAGATGCAAATAAACCTGAAGGGCTGTTCACTGGAATTCAGAGATCTAGAAACAATAGTCAAACTGATACCATCCAAGACCAATGTTACTTTGATTGCACCCCCCAGTTAAACTTCCTGACAACTGGAAACAGACTTAATGCCCTAACAACATGTAAGGATGCAGTGAACTAAATAATTACAGACTGCTTCAGTTTCCAAGCAGCATTCTAATTTTGAGGTCTGCACGGTTTTCAGCCTGTCCTTTTCCAAAACAAATCCCTAAAATTCAGTAACTAGTTTTCAAATTGAGTATTTTATAAACATGAACAATACTGACATGACCTACACATTCGCTTTTGTGTAGGGGTGGGGGCGTCTGAGAGTTGAAAATTTAACGAAGCATTTGCCTTAGAGGTGACCAGCCTAATCTTCAAATGGGCAACCTGGAGGAATTGAACTCCAGAACACACGTGAGTAGCATTATAGATCCAACTGGCAGCATGACTTTACCAACATTCCTCAGCTTTGGTGCAGTTCTTTTACACCAGATTACAACTAGGAATTACCACAAGGAATCCAGCAATTTGAAGCTGTGTTTTCACAGATTCTGTCAAGACAGCCTGGTTATCCAAGCCAATCGGTTAATCTGCAAGTGGTAACATTCAGCTGTCACTAACCCAACTTTACTGGTACAGTTGCATTCATTAACATATATCTTAAGGACCCCAGTCCAAGTGTTTGAACCTAAATCATTGATGCCTAATTATAACATTGGGAATCAGAGCTATATTATAGTGGGGGATTAGCAGTCATTTGTGGCTAATGTATGGGTGCAAAACAGAGGAAGATTGACTATAAATTGTGGCTCCTCAAAACATATTTTACAGCACTTCCCTAAGAATCAATAATAGCACAAAACAGTTTGGAGAGAACCAATCTAGAAAAGTGCCATGAATAGTGAAGGGAATCATTTCAATTGGTCCAAGGTAGCTCAGACATCACCCTTGTCCTTCTGATTATGTCACTAATTAAGTACAAGAAACCATCATTTCTCCATGTCACATGCTTTATGGTTGAACATTAGAATAAATTATGTTCACACTGGAAGCATGCTTTTTTCTTTGGGCGGGGGGAAGAGAAGACAAAGAAAATACATGGCAGGGAACAAATTTTTGCAGCATTAAGGAGGAGCAAAGCGCATCCTGAAATCTTACCTTAGGTAAAAGATGTACAATGGGGGATGGAGGGGGAAAAAAAGAAATATGGAATTAAGTGCAGCAGTGTTGTTGATAAACTAACCTGTCCTGTGCTGCATATCTGTCCAACTATTTTGGGAATTCAAGTACTGATAGAGAGGAGAATTATCAAAAAAAGACTGTAAAGATTTCTAAGCCAGAGAAAAACCCTTTACAGCTACACTTTTACTTTGTTATCCTGTAATCACAGTGTAAGTGGTACAGATAACTATAGAGGCTTTGCAACATTGGAATAACCAGTTAGAACAGTAATAAATTAGGAGTGCTGACGCATATAGATATCCCTGCAAATTGATATAATCCAGGAATCAATGTGGCTCGTAAGCAAAATTAAAATAGTGAATCATACCCTTTTACAAAAAGACAACTGATCTGTTATGAACCACTATCAGGAGATGCACCCCAGGGTCTAGTTCTTCAGTTTAACTTCACTTGTTTTTGCTTTAAATATGGAAAATAATTTAGTGTCCTATTGGGATAAAGCATCAATGCTTCCCCCCACCCCTCCCAAACATAACAAAACTGTGGGCACAAAACAAGACAGTATAGCCCAGAGGGTGACTAGCTGCGGCTGTGTCGGATATCCTTTAACTGCAGCTAGAGCTGTATCTAATTCAGTTTATATTTTTGAAAAAAAGTGCAGCGGAGTTGGTTTTCATAACGTCACATCTTAGAAGCTAACATGGCATTAGCCAGAAGCCAATTCATATTCACCAGATGCTGTGCAGTAAATAAACAGGGTGTGTGAATTATGGATGAAGATAGATGCAAGTTAAATCCATTTGATTTAAGGCCAGGCTGTACTGAGCTCTCAAGTGTGTCAGATTGGAGGACATGGAGCAACGATTATAACTCGTGTCCAACCAGTAATTCACCATCAGTCCTCAAGCCACACAAAAGAAATTAATTGTTGACCACTCACTTGTCAGTGAGTATAATTATTGACTTGTCATTACAGGCAAATTGGCCTAGAAATCCATGAAAACATTTCAGGTATCAAAAGCTTTATCACTTCAACCACACACATATGCCAAAAGCAACTTTTGCCACATATCTTTGTGGCAAAGAGGTATAGTGCAGAGTATTACAAAGGCCTAGCCAAAATCATTCTTCTTACAAACTAAACCTGATCTCGCCAGAAAATGTATGCTCTCAAACAAATGCACAAACTGTCAGCCAGATTCTCTCTTCACAACTGGGTTCCCTTGCTGAATATGGTTGAGTAACTGCAGGCATTTAGTTGGCTGAATAGTAAATCAGTTTGCACTAGTGAATAATTAGCTCTGAACCAAATTTAAAAAGGCAGATTGTGGTGGCAGTCTACATACATGCACAAAGACAATCCAACTGCTTTGTTATTCTCCTCCAGCAAACTATTCTTAATTACTTCAGATACAAATTACTTCTCAAACGTTACTCGTGGTGTGGAAAACAGTCCTTCTATTTTCTACCACAATGTAATTGATATTCAGGCAATAGCATTAAAGCAAAATCTGAAATGTCACTGTCATCAGCTTGTTATCTGAATAAGAGTGAACTGCATCTAGTACTGGAGACTGCAACGTACTGGGCAAAGTTAGGAGGAAAAGGGCCTGCAATGAGAAATCAGAGAACCATAAATCAGTCTCTATTAATCTGATGCCTGACTGCCCTCAGCTCCCAGAAATTGTAGTACCTTCCCTACAATTTGTAAAGGTCCAAATTATATTTGCACATGAAAAATTAAGTGTGTTTTTCCACAGCTCCTTCCTCCAGGAGTTTTGAAGTACTAGGGAGCTGGGGGATGAGAAAAGGAGCTCAGCTGAAAGTCCACAACAGTTTAATTATCAATATTTTGAGATACCCTAACTTCTTTCCTGTATAAATTGAAGAAATAATACTCAAAAATTCCATTCTGGTGTTTAAACACACCAGTGTGTTTGGCACAAAGATAAAGGTTAAAAGCAATGCTACATTTGGTGTCAGTTCCCTTTGCCAAAGGTTTGAGACTAAGCCTGACTGTGCGTTTACTGTGGGTTTAAGAAGTTTAGCTTCTCCAAACCACTTCTTAGCACTATCCATAATCATGTGCTAACATAAGCAATAAAATTTCTCTTCCCTCCATGCAACCTGCCCTCACTCAAACAGGACCAGTGGATTTGTGTCTGCATTTAATTCTGACAAAGATTTAAAAGCCGGCTACAGCTATCTGTCTACTGAAGGTTCGTCTGGTTAATTTATTTAAAAGCTCACCAGTTGGCATACAAAACTTTCCACTCAAAATCCCCTGCTAGCACTCCTGTAAAAAGTTTGTTTATAAAAATAGATGCTCTGTGAAGCCCACTTCAGCATAAGGTGTAAAACTCTTTGGCAGGGTACCTAAAGATCAGGTGCCTGTCTGCACACTGGCCCCTCAATTCCTACCCCAAATTGTAAAATAAAAATTTGAAGCGCTAAACAGCAAATGAACTTTAAAACTGAAAAAAAAACAAAAACAAAACAAAATTGGAGCAAAACAAAACAAATTTAATGATCATAAATGCAAAAGTAAAATCAAGTCAAACAAAACAAAGGAAACAAAATGAAAAGAAATTATATAATAACAGAACATTAACGAAGTTCAAAGGCAGTTTGAAAAAACTTTTAGATTAGTCTTCTTTAAATCTATTTTAACAAAGCTTTGTGTCGACAGCTAACCTGCATGAAAAAAAACATTAAGTACTTTCTATTCTGATGCATTATCCCAGCTTAGCGTGTCAATTATGCAAAAAACAAAAAAGTTTTTTTTTTAAAAAAAAGAAATGCAATGGAGTTCACTAGATGGGGTGCAACAAACCTACATACGTTCAAAGCTTTGAACCTCCAGGATGATATTACAAGTAGAATTAATCCTGTAATACATCATAACTTCCCAACCGACATGCTCCTTTCACATAGAAATTTGGCAAATGTGTTAAAGCCACCTGCTCCATTCTTGTACTGTATACTGTAAATGCTTCATTATTGAAAACGATTGGCTCACAGTTATACTTTTGTCAGGAATTAAAATTTGAAAAAGTTTTGCACCTACTACCATATTTCATGAGAACGGAGGACAAAGAAGGCGCCATTTACACTATCTACAGTAAAATGTAAATCACAACCATGGCTCAAGAGTCTGGATGAACTTAATACTAAACATATTAATTTTATGGGCATAAATCAAGCATATTTTAATTCAAAAAGGTTTACTAATGAGTGAAGCCTGTGCTAACAAGTAGTGCATTATGAAATTGCTTTCCCAAACGTAAGTAGGTTTGAACCAAGAGCTGCCAGTTACACAACTGGTTATATTAAAATGGAATGACTATTGCAATTTAAAGCGATATTATTCCAAATCCAGAGAACTACTATATGGTTCAGCATTTTGCCCTCCTTTTTTGGGTGGATGGGAAGAAAGGAGGGAAATATGGAAGGAAAGGTATCAAACATTTGAACATTTCATGTTAGTTGCATCCCAGAGTACTAGTAATATAAAAAAAATCCTTTTCACTTATTCTTCTAGAATGGTAGACAAAACACTTCTGTCACAACAATAAGAGTTGTTTTACACTAGTGGACTTATTCACCTTTCAGCAGTGTATTTCTAATCAAATGCTTACAAACGCGCACAAGCTTTAAATTACGCCTTGTGTGACTTGCTGGTTTTGAAGGAGACCTGGAGGATTTTGTCTCCGAGGCGATAGCCATTCAGGCTAGCAATGGCCATGGCAGCCTCCTCATAGTTTGTCATGGTTACAAAGCCGAACCCTTTGCATTTGTTGGTGTTGAAGTCGCGTATAACTTTGACATTGGTCACGGCTCCGAATGGGCCAAACATCTGCCACAGGATCCCCTCATCTGCGTCTTGGCCCAGGTTGTAGATGAAGATGCACCAGCCAGATGGATTGTGACCACCAACGTTCACACCCGACAAACTACTCATATTGTCAACACTCATCGGCGAAAACCTAACAAACAAACAAAGAAAATTAACTCAAGAAGTCGGTGCCAAAGGCTTCAAAAGTGACAAAAACAAATAGAAATTAGTAAAAACCCCCCCTTCCAAAAAATAAAAAGACAATAAAAATCTCACTACTGGGGAGAAGGGACACTAATGATGTTAAGCCAGTGATTTAATCTTAGAACAACTGATCCATACACATTTATAGACCAATGCAGACATTAACAAACTTCATCCTTAGCACAAGTCTACCACTTGAAACTGTCGCGAAGCATTTTATGGTATTGTAAAGCCTTACACTGTAGCCCAACACAACTCTTTATCGTGCACTTTTACACTACGAGTACAGCTAAACAAGGGTTACCAAGTTGCCCTCTGTCTGCTGCATTCCACATGTAAACAAGTTTAACTCCCTTACCGCAACAGCTTTTTAGACCCGTTGGGACAAGGGAGCAGCTTTAGCAATGTAAACACAGGGAACTGGCTCATGGGCTCCACTTTCCTGCAATCTGAACTACAAAAGCACCAAACATAAAAGCATCAAAACTGCTATCTAAAAATTTGAAGCTACATAATATTGGTGAAAGTGTCTAAAACTAAAATCCTGCAATTTTCTTGCAGGCTTCCTTGCAAAGGCAACATCTGAACAAACCCAAAGAGACGAGGCGGACTTGTAGCAGACAGAAATTCCTGACACCAGACATTTTTGACAAGGCAAATAAGAAAGCACTTTCAAATGCCAAATGCAAATCAAAAACCATGACATCAATTTTGGAATAAATAGTGCATTTCTAAACATTTTAAAATCTAAATCTTATGGTGCAAACCTCCAGTCCAAATTCAGCCCACCTCACAATTTCAAATGGCCTGCCAAGCAGCTCCTAATCAGAAAAAAATACTGCTAGCAGAAACAACTGATCTGTCAATGGAGACCTGAACTATCAGACAGCAGTGCTAGCATTCACACTAGGCTGGCACACACCCCCCAACTAGTTCTTTTCTCCCATCCAGTCAGGACGTGCAGTATTATGATTTTTTGAGGCATGTCCTCGCTGAAAGGGTAAAACGTCACCAGGGGCAGTAGGCATGTCAGCCTGCTGCACCCGCTGTGTCCATTTGGTATTTTTAATTCCTCATCGGAAGATTAACTGATTATGCCAGCTGCTTTTTTCCATAAGTGAGCCCTTTGTACTCACAGTCCTTACTCATATGTGGCTCTTGTTGGAAGCGAAAGGGAGAGTTGGAATTAGGGCTTGGTCAACCTACCTCACACTATCCAAAATAGCCGCTAAAGGCTCAGGCGGGGCCACTGAGCCCAAGGATGCTGCCATCTAACAGTGCCCTCTCCTCACCACCACAAAAGGTGACGCTACTCTTAGACTGCCGCTCTTCCCGAGCATACAGCACTCTCCAACATTCTTCCCCAAGCTCCAGGCTCAGTAGCAAATGATGTCGCCTCTCCCCTTCTCCATGGTTGCAGAGGCAAGCAAAACAGACAGGTAAAAATAATGGCGGTGGGGGGGGGGCGGGGCGGAGAAGAGAGAGGGAGATAGGCATGGCATGGTCTCAGAACTCCAAAAGATACAAAATATATTGGGGACTGAAGTGGTGTTGAATGATGATTCCACCTAAATCAGAATGGATTTAATCGTATGTACATCATTTGATAGTTGTGAAGAATGGATCTGGCCCACTAGTCCAAATATTTGGACACCTATTCCCTCACAAGATACTGCAGTATTAAGTGACCCGAGATGAATCAGCCTTTCTGGATATGCCTATCTTGTTTCCAGCACTCACTTTCAAAGGGAACAAAGAGCTAATGACAGAAATATATCATTACGATTAACCAAAATCCAATTAATCATTTGTTAATGAAGGTCCAAATTGGTGCTCAGTGAACAGCAGGTTAAATAATGAATGGCCAAACACATCAATTGCCCCAGTTGCAAAATTCAGGATTAAGTCTGAAAGAATCTACAATAAATTCTAACAGGGAAACAGTGGCAAAACAATGCCTCAGCCTCTAGTAGTCCAGGAGGATTAAAGTCATTTTTTTGGGTATTGAATGAATCATTGTATGAGGTAATCTTGAAGTAAAGACGGTTGAAATCCACAAAACGTCAAGTGGTCTTTCATGTTACTCCTCGCTTCCTCCCCATCGACATAAAAAAGCAATTCAGAATTAGCACCTGTGTGAGTGATGGTAACACACCTGAATCTCTGTGCCTGATGGTGCAATGGTCCTGGAAACCGCCTTGCTGGTGAATGGTATAGCTGTGCCAGCAGGGATGCATTTGTTTTCTGGTTAGGATTGGCTGCAAGTTTTACCGTAATTGGCTCAACAGCACCAGGTGGTTTGTGCCCGTTCAGATTGTTAATAGCTTCATCAGCTTCGGATTTCCTGTCAAAACGAATAAAAGCCACTCCTCTGGACATACCTAAAAACAGACGAGAATCACCAGCAAACGTTTCGCTACCGAGACAAGAACAATCGAAAAAAGCCAACTAGTGTGCCAGCGATCTATTTAAGATCGGTCTATGAAATGCAGCCTGTTTATTTGATCTGGAAATTACCATTGAGTTACATTCTATTGATGCTTAAAAGAAACACATTTAAAATGTAGTATTTAGAGTGACTGTAATTACTGGAAATAACTCCATACAAGTACCTGGAAAATAATTAGCATAAAAGCAGTCAGTATTTACCATAGGTCAAAGTTGCTGGATGGAATATTGCTATTTTACCAGTTTAAAAGTATCAGATAAATTGCCAGTCCCACTGTGATTCCATACAAGAATGCAATATAGAATTTAACCGGTGTGCCATAAATCTTGGACGAATTACTGTAGAACCATATTCCAACAAGCAGTCAACACCTTTAGGAAGATATGGGGAAAAAAAATCTAAACCAAAGCATGAGCATTTTGAAGATTGTGACTTAATTTGAAAAAATGTAACCCACCCAGAGAATGTGTATGTGATTGGGCTGTTGGCACCATCAAATAAACTCATTACAAATAACATTTGATGGCTTAACATATAAAAATGTATTAAACAATAAGGAAACTGATCTGCAGTCAGGGGAAACAGTAGTACCAGAGGAACCACTGCCTTTAGAAGGATGAGGAGAAAAAGAGACAAAAAAAGTTAGTCAGTCTTCCCAGTTCCCAAAGATGGTTGGAAAGGTGCAAGCCACAGAAGCTTTATGTTTTGACCACTTAAGATGAAGCAAATTAATGGAGGTGCACACTAGACCAGATTAGAAAGGTCCACTTTTATGCAGCCAGGCAAAAGCTCAGAGACAATATCCCAAAGTTACAAATATCACCTATGTGCACATTTACATGTATTCCTTTTATCGTTAATGAAAATGTAAAAATTACCCACCCGTGACTTGGTCAACGAGGACACGAGATGTAATGATGCGGCCATAGCGTCCAAAAAGCTGCTCTAAATCCTTTTGAGTCATCGTCTTTGGCAGCCCGCTCACATACAGGTTTGCATCCTTAATGCTATCAGAGCTCGGCCGGGCATATGAAACCTTTCAAACAAAATCATGTCCATTGCTGGGATTAGCAGTTTACACAAGTCTCCTCTACACTGGGAGACCAAACGCAGATTGGGTGATCGCTTTGCTGAACATCTCCGTTCAGTCCGCAAGCGTGGCCCTGAGCGTCCAATTTTAATTCTCCGTCCCACTTCCACCTCTTTGTCCTCGGTTCCAAAGCTCAACAAAAGCTCATGGGACAGCACCTCATCTTTCGATTAGGCATTTTACAACCTTAATTTCCATACTTCAGATCATAACCAATACTCCCATTTTTTTTGGACAGCAGGTGCTGGTAATGGTTCTGATGTTACCATTTATGCCTCCTCTGGACCTATCGTTTGTTTCTTTACTTGTCTCATTAACACCCCCTTTTACCGTGCACCATCATCCCTTTTGTCATTTAACCACTCATGTCCTCCACCCTTTATTCTTTTCTCCCCTTCCCCAACACCCTTTCCCTGGCTCTGTACTTGCTTAAAAACTGTTAAATCTCTAACTTCTTCCAGTTCTGACAAAAGGTCATCGACCTGAAACATTAACTCTATTTCTCTCTCCACAGATGCTGCCTGACCTTCAAGCATTTTCTGTTTTTATTTCAGATTTCCAGCATCCATAGTATTTTGCTTTAGCGTTACCAAAGCATAATGTTGGGCATGTGAATCACTTGTATGTCTACTTCAGTTGTGAAAGAAAGATTTCATCCTGAACTTAGAATGTATCTGGCGAGCACATTTTGTGTTTTAAAACACTAGGTTCCAGTGTTAGTAGTAATGGCGGAAGTAATTTGCGATCACTTAAGAGCACCACAAAACAAGCAACATTGAAGCATGTTCGCTTCAAGTGGAATTTTCTATAGGTTTTGGTACCAATACTTTAAATAAACATGATAACAACATTGACTAGTAGGGACTTTGCAGACATAATCATTGATTTAATCATCAATGTTAACATTTGCTGGAGAGTATCTTTCTAGATCATTTCACTTGTTTCGATGATATATGCCCTGCTGTACAGCACACAACCCCTTTTCTCCCTAAATGTATACCCTTTATGATCCCAGGGCCCACATGTGCTGAGTCTGCTGGTACAGACAGTATATTCCAAGGAGGTGCACAAAAGCAATCTGAAGACTAGGCATCCAGTTTTTCCTTTGACTTCAAGGAAGGACCTCACCTCCAATCAAAACTTCAACTGCACTATTGCAGGGAGGCTGGGAAGCCTGTTGCTGCAAATTAATGCTTCAACACCCACCAACAATTTCATTTATAAACAACCAAATCAACATGAGATCTGAACCTCATCAGTGGTGAAATTTTGTACAACACATCTACAACCTAACATTCAAGCTTGAAGAAAGATTGTCCAGCATGGAATGAAGCCAAACATTCCAGGAAGATACCGTGTTTGACCAAGTTATTTGATCCCAACTAGGGCAGAAGCAGGTTACCATAACTGACTTCAACTCCTCTGGGTTAGGCCGAGGACAAAGCACCCATGGAACAACACAAGTCAACAACTTCAAAGGGGGGTAGCTGGGGGAAGGAGGAGATGGAAGATTTAAATCTCTACATATACCAAAACATGCACAATGTTATTATACTAGGACCCTTACCTTTATAGTTTTTGACTGCAGCCTCAGACCATTGAGTGTGTTGATAGCTCTCTCTGCATCTTTGGCGTCCACATAATTCACAAAACCATATCCGAGGCTGTGTCCTATTTAAAAGGAAGTGTTTGGTCAGCAACATCTCAGTTACTAACTCCCCAGAAGGGAGAACTCTTAATTTCTCATACTCCAGTTTCTATTTACACTGTAATTTGCATAGGACCCAAAGTTTTGTCAGCTGTATTAAGTGAAAGTAACTATTTACAGAAACAAGTGCAGAAATAAAAGTATTGCTAGTTATAAATTTCTTAAAAACTCTCCATTCCACTTTGTGTCAATATTTGCAAGGCGCACTCTGCACGTAAAATCCCCATCCCAAAATCCAGCCCCAGTTTCTCTCAACCCAGAGCTGACACACGTACCAAAGTCACATTAACAGAATGAAGCAGCTCCCTCATGTAATGCCAGAACTTCTATAAAAAGCCAGCCTGGCCGTGGATCAGTAGTTGAAAGACAACGCACCACCTGCTCCCTTAAGATCCCCTGTGCAAATTTTTCTTTTGCCAACATGTGCAGCATACAAATGAAACCGTGATCAAAACCAGCAATATATGTTTAACGCTACAAGTTGTCCAAATTCATTATATTGATTGAAGAAGGCAAGTCTGATTACTAGTCATCCAATTTCATACCAAACAAAAAAAACTGCAGAATAAACCCGACTAGGCACAAAAGCAGCATTGGCCAGTCCATCCTGTGGAGGACACATTTACTGGAAAGGAGGTGGCACTAAGAAAACACTCAAACATACAAACTGTATTTTCCTGAAACTCATATAACTAGGTAACAATTTCATTCATGTAAAGATCACATGGGAATGATAATTACATCATGACTGTAAAACAAAGTAGAGCCCTAACAGGAAGCAGTTTTAATTCAAAGCCATTTCAATTCAGGTAAGATGTGCTACCTAAATAGGGTACAATACCTGTATGTGGGCATTATTTTTAAAACTTATTTTCCATTAGCTTCTACTGAAATATTTTGAGAGCCATTTTCACTTGGTTATTAAGGATCCCATTCTACATTTCCTAATGTCCAGCTCATAGTAACACTGGTAGAATGCTGGATGGATACTGCAACAGACCACCCCTGGCCAAAAAGTGGTACATAATGTGAAAAGGAAAGGGATGGAAGCTCATCATTTCATGAAGGCACCAGTCAAACTGAGTCACGACAACAAGGGAACAGTGACTACAGAAAAAGAGAAAACTTACAACTACTCAAAAGGTAACAAAAAGGAATATCCATCAGTCTATTCAGGGAGCAAATATGGGCAGAAGACAACTGGCTGGGAAGTACAATAACCGAAAGCATGAGGGACTACACTTTACACATTTCTGGAATTAAACAATCAGCACTATTTCAAACTTCCTTCCTCACCATAGAAATCTACTATAGGAACTCAGCACCACCAATCACTTTGGCACATACAAAAATTGAGGAAAAGGCAAAAGGAATGAGCGCAACAGGTGAGGTGCTCTGAACTTATTCAAAAACCATTCAAGTTTGCTATATCGGCACATCTTCCCATCACTTTAAGAAACTAAGCAATAAGTAATTAATTGTCTCCAAACATCACAAATTTTGATATAAGGCTCTATATAAATACAAGTGCTTAGTATAATTATTATTACTCCTGGTGGATTCTATAAAAGGTCAGTTAATCTACCTTAGTGTCTCAGAAGGCTCAGTGGCTTTGTGCGCTGCATGGTTTGGTACTGAGCACAGCACCTCTTCCCCCCACACTCCTCCATGTCAGCTTCGATCACTAGTCCATCCAGGGGAGGGCACAGTTTACATTAATTGTTTTCCTGTAAACCCACCCCCCCGAAATTGCCCAAATGAACATCAGGAATGACAGGAACAGACTTGACCATGATCCCTGTTCTCCCCTCTCCCAACAGTTGAACAGTCCACCAACAGTCTGTCTATGCTCACATATGAAGTATGGTCAATTGGGTGAAATATCCAGCACATTTTTAAACATAGACTTTTGTCATTGGTTCCCAATTATTTCATGTCTACAAATTAGTGTGGGATAGTTAAGAATTAAATTGTTTCAGGATTAGGATTTCTCCAAACTTATACATGAATCTATTGTCCCATTTAAGTACCAACACTATATACAGCAAATATTTACATATATAGATGTTTGCATTTAAATTAAAAATATGGGCTTAAAAAAGGCAAAGACATGTTTCAATTCAAATACATTACAGATGCTGTTCATCTCACATATGGGCATATAAGTCCTAATAAAATTAAAGATTAAAAATTAAAATTAATTTAACACGATGCACAAGGATTAAAACCGTAAAGGCATCCAAATGCTGTTTTCCATTTGAAAGGGAGATGTAGCAAAGTTAGGATAAGAAATATTTACTTGGATAACTTTGGAATTTCTTGCATTGAAAGCATGTAGCAGATCCTGGACAGCTCCTACCAATGGCTGAGTGGGTAAATAAGCAGGGTGGAACGTCACAACAGACTAAGTTGTCTTGGGTCCGTTACGAGAACGTCAGATAAGGCGCTGGGATGGGGAGGAAAGAGGCGTTACAACTGGCCTCAGCAACCTCGGGAGAAGGAAAGAAAGTCAGCTAGGCTTTCCACTCTGATTTTCAATCCTCTTTTCATCTGACACTTGCACATGCACACTAGGGTCATTAGAGTGGTCAATTTCTCTCCCTCCCAAGCAAGGAATACAGGAGCCCAATTGTTGTTTCCCACTGGAGCCTCAGTGGAAGGCAGCTAACACGACGTGTCACAGGTGGGAGGAGATAAATTCACCGTAGCTGGTAAGTGCCTGCATGCTTTGGTATCCATTTCTCTGCCTTATGAATCATGTTGGGACGAAGCTGCTGCATCTGCTGAAAAGGGAGACCAGATCATTGCCACACACCTCTAAGACAACACTGGCAGAGGCCTTCAGTTCACCTTACCAGCAAAGGTGAGGGATTCAAATGGATCTAGGAGTGAGAGAGAAAAATCTCCTTCACTGGAGCTACCCTTATAAAATATGTAGATTGCAGAGAACAAGGTCAGAAAATTGCTTATTCCACCCCAAAATTCTGTCCCCTTTCCTCTCCCCAAAGGCTACTCATCCTGTGGCACAGTTGTAGAGGCAGTGCTGGCATTCTAGCCCCATACCCAAAATGTATTCTTCATATTTTGAGGCTGGCCAGCAATCAGAGGTCTTTTGGGAGGGGTGGAAATAAAAAAAGAGAAAGAGAAGCATCACAGATGAGGCTGATCATGTCTGTTTGCAGTGAGCACACTCGCAGTTTCAGCAGAGGTCAATGGACAGCAAGCCAAAACATCGTTCCCTTCCCTGACACCAGGATAGAGATCAAACTTGGACTCCAGGTCTGTATGCTTCAGGACCACACCAAACAACACATATACCCATTGAAGAATTAAAACCGCCTTAAATAAACCATAACTGTGCTACATGAAGATAGATGGAAATAGTGTAGCTATGACAGAAACAAGCAGGGTACTAAATTCAACATCCATCATAAAAATAATTAACTGCCCTTAGTGATTAACGGACCAAGTCTGAAAGGTACTTTAAGGTACACAGCATTAGAGGTGCTTTTGCTTTTCATGGTTATACTGCTTTTTAAACCCAGCCTCACAAACAGCAAATGTGCAGATCCAGCACCCAAGATTTGCATTATTAAAACTGACTACCTTATGCAGAAGACAGGATCGTAATGCACATTTTCATGTGTGTACAATGCTGTCGGAACATAGAAGCTTTACACATCTCCCTTTGTTGGCGGCACTATAAAAAGCACCTAATGTGTTAACCACCATTCCATACTCTGTATTCTTTTGAAAGTTGGTTATTTGTACTCCAGAATTGTTAGGTGGAACAATCTTGCCTTTCTACAAGTCTATTTGGAAGCACTAGCATAGTATCTGACCAATTTTAGCAAAATATTCAGTGAGGTGGTATTCATTACAGATACCATCTAACATAGAATGTTTATTGAAGAGTAACTTTAGGGAGAATGGAGAGGGGAGGGGAAACATGCTTACAATACTGAAAAGTCCTGTTTAAACCTGAAAACCTAATCTGGGTTACGCCATGAACTTGCAAAAGCTATGTTTACACTGATAATGTGCCTTCAGCACAGTATGGCAGTGCTCCTACTATCAATAGCAACTAATATAAACTAAGGCAAGCTCCAAACCTCGACGGCCACTGGCACCCCACTTTGAATGGAGCAGAAAACAGACTTGTGGAAAACACAGGGCTATATCTATTGGCTCTCCAATAACACATAGGTGCATTTAAAAGGGGGTAGCAGTACTCAAGACATCATAAGTTTCCAGTCCAACTTCCAGCAATAGTGTAAAAGTGGCTTTAGTTATCAACACACTAATCAGGAGCTACTAATATAGATCCAAAAATGTTAACTAAATGGAACCACAAGGCTCTAGATATAAAGGCCTTTATTAACTAATTGCCAAGGATGGAAAACCAACAAGCCTTAACCACAGTATAAGAATTGCAACAAGAGTAAATTGGTTTACAAATTGAAAGTTTCAAATTGTCTACATTGTACTTCCAATTACTGGAAAAATTAATTAAACTTTTCTCCAGTAAATGAAGTCAAACATTTGAAAACCAAACAGCGAGAGAGGAAAAGAGATACTGAGGCCAATGAAACCACCCATACCACCATCCTTGCTGAGATCTGCTAATACCATCAAGGAACAAATTCTTGATGCTGTGTACAGCTCAGTTCCAAACTGACAGTAAAGAAATTTTCCAAAATTTTGCAAGATTCAAGAATCAAAATCACACAGTAAAGAGGCGCTGTACGAAACACTTTATATTCTCTCTCATTCAGTCTCACCTCTACATCTAAAAGTGATGTCTTCCTACGGACAGCTACCATGAATGAAAAATGGCATCAAAATCATGCAACTACTGAATCGGCAGAAATCTATAGAATAGTGCAAGTCCTCCGCATTTTAAAATGAAGAAATAAGCAAAAGCAGAGTATTCCACAATAGCCACTTTGGCACCCTTGTTCGTCACACCTTGGTATCACCTAAAGGTACTTATTTCTCAGTCTTGCTTTTATAGCCTGTACTTAAATACTCTATCACAGCACAGCAACTATACTGAACCCCCAAAATAATGGTACATCTTTCACTGTAGAATGATAGTGGGCTCCACATATGGCAGATGCAGTTTGTCTGGGCAACTGGGTAAACTAGATATACCACATCCCAATGCGCTGAAAATGAATGCACGGTTTATCATTTACTCTGGACAGAATTATCTGTCCAGAGATACCGATGACACATCTCCCCGTCCCACTTGTTTTAGAGCTCTCCAGCACTCATTTGCCAGCAGCAACACCCGTCTTGAAACAAGGAACAATTGTTTATAACGGACAAAACAATACTGCACCAGTCTGTTGACTTGCATTCTACAACTCATTACCATCTACAAGTGCAACCATATCCCACAAGAAAATGAGCCAGTGGTAATCCCCCAAAAAACAGGTTTTTGAGATGCGAGTGGCAGCATCATATCAATTTATGCTACTTCCCACTTAACTAGATGGGAAATGGATCACATTCGGCCAGGCTTGATGCAATATTCCAGGAACTGGCTCCAAGTTCCAGGAAATTCAGAAGAAAAGAATATTAATCCAAGCGGCTACCAGAGATTTGCTTACAAATATTATCTAAGAATAAAAAAGCAGCAATGGCTGCAGCTTTACCTTAAAGGTCCTTACCTGCGACCTTGTCGCGGATGAGCTTGGCAGACTCCACCTCGCCTATGCTTCCAAAAAGGCTTCGCAGCTCATCCTGCGTCATGTTCTGAGGCAGGTAGTTGACAATTAAGTTGGTTCTTGCATTGTCATCCCCATGATCCTTGCATTCCTCAGCCATGAGATCAAGCTCTACTTGGTAACCGTTACTGTAGCAAGATTGATCGTTTGACATTTCACAAAAGAGCTCACCTGTGAAAAGAATAAAGCATGCAAATACATCACATAGTCTGGGAAAGAGGCAACCCATAAACCAAGATCCCCAGAACCAACAATACCAGTGAACTGGAAGAGCTGCAAACAATGCAATGATGTATACCAAGCCCTGGATCAAATATGAGTGGAATTTTATTCTGATGTCAGAACTTTCTTTTTCAGTCAGTTGTAATGGTGAGAAGAATGTAATCTGCATACCACGAACATTTGAACAGTGAAAAAATAATCAGCACCACAACTATAGATTTCCAAACCCAGCTGGTAACTGGAGAGCGCATTTTGAACTGAAGAACACTAGGGTGAAGTACTGTTGGTTACAGGATCTTCACTGTTGGTATTGGAGATTATGAATTAAGCACATCATACACGTGACATATTGGCTTAAGTGCAATTTCCCCAGCCACATCCTCTAAATAAGACAACTGACAACATTGGTTTTCTCTTGTGCATCGATTTACAACAGACAATTCAAGGGAAATTGATCAGAAGCGCCAAACCAAGTAATCCTTTTGTTGGAAGCCATATATAAAAAAAATTCTTAGCAAGTGGTATGTCATAGTAAAGTAATTTATAGTTTCTTTAGTGAGCTACATTTAATTGTCTTTAGTGACCTACACTTTAAACTACTAAACCCTTCTGAAAACAATGTTATTTATCCTACATTATATTATCTTGCTAAAAAAAAGTCTACATTTCATGGAGACGAAACTACAGTTCAGAAAAGGGTACCAAGAAAAAAAACTTTACATTATTTTCTCCAGCTATTCAACAATATAAATTACTTACCTGAGGTCCAGTAGATGCAAAACCTGAAGTGCTATGGGACAGAATTTATATTACACTACTAGAACAGAATTACCAGGTCAGGCTATTTGTGGCTTATAAATCCCATCGCACAGTTCCTTGTGCATCCTCTACATCTAAACATTCTGCAAAGCTGACAACAAATACATGCGAGGGTGAAAGATATTGGACCACAACCAAATGAAAAAGGGAGTGAAAAAAAGTGATAACCAGAGAAATAAACCAGAACTGAAATATATAGTCTTGGTTTATTTTGTTCATCACTGCTGCCATCCACCACTGCCCTTTCTCCTTCACCCCAACAAGGATTTCTTCACTTTTCCACAACTAATCCACTGTGAATGCCCAACAAAAAGCTGGGTAGCATTTATCCTTTTAATAGCCCTTCCCTCCTCAAACTTTCATTTTTCTACTTGCCCAAATGGAAGGGTCACCCAATGAAAGATGCAAATACTGATCAAAGGCCAGGACCCACTTGGTGGTCCAAGCTCACTAGAACAACTCCATCGTCTAACCAGCCCTTCCAATTACTTTCACATTCAACTCCCTTCCCCTCCCACTCTTTTACCTTTCAGTAATTTATTTTGAACTAGCTTAATTTCTCTTCAGTTCTGTGCCAAACTGATCCTTAAAATATCTCCACAAAAATTACTTTTAGCACAAAACTGAACAATGAAGTACAGGACATTACTTTAAAATTTGAAATATGCGCATTTCAAAAGTGAAGAGGAAGCTCCAATTTTTGATGCTGTTGTTTTTGTTTTGACACATGACGGTATAAGCAAGTGCTCTCTTTGGGGAAATTTAGGATCAAATTTAAAATAATCACAGTGCAATTAAATACATTTTAAAGCAGCTTCAGAAGAGGAAAATTAACAAAATAATAATTTATATAATAATCCAGACCATAAATCCATTTGTCATTAGGATCCCAGAAATAACGTTTTGGTAAAAATTGCCCTCTAATGTTCTCCCTGCCAGCTCCCAGCCACCACCCTCCAAAAGAACTCCAAACTTTTTCAAAACTCAGCTGCCTGTATCCTGTTCCCACTCACCTGTCATTGCTGCCCTCTCTGACCTATACTGGCACCCTGCTACCCAACAGATTGAATTTAAAATCCTTGTCTTCAGCCCTATATCTATCTCTGCAACCGCTACCATCCTTACATCCTCTTCCACACCCTCCAATCCTCTGACGTTGGCCTTTTGTGCATTCTCCACCTATTTCATCCAAATGGCAGCAGAGCCTTCAGCTACCTCAACCATACTCTCGGTACTCCCTTCTTAAACCTCACCATTTCTTTTTCCACCTTAAAAAAAATTCATTAAAACCTAGCATTCAGCCCTCCTAACTCTCTCACCATGGCTCATTGTATGTTCCCTTGTTATAAAATAGCATTTTGTTTTTATTTCAGATTTCAGGATTTACAGGTTTTTCTTTTTAATTTAACAGAGAACAGCAAGATGATGAACAGAGCCACTAAACGGAGAACCATTTTAAAAGACTCCAGTCTCTCACCCGTGCCAACTTCACACTGCAAAAGCAAGACCCTGGCTTTGTACACTCAGTTTGCTGCAACTTTACCTGTCAAATCAGCACAAGTGAAAAGATTCCTACACCTCAAGCATTTTAAAGAGAAGTGTGTTTGGAGTGGTCAGTGAAGCGCATTGTTGAATGCAACACCAGCTGGTTACTGCATATTCAACACACTCTGGCATTCTAAACATTTAGAACTCTCATTTTAAACAGTTCAAAATGCTTCCGATGAAGCTCCCTGATTTGACGGGTACATTAGCAGCAGGCAACAAAGTTGATTTTACCATCTAAAATTAGCGTGGGGACCAAGCGTTACTTAACTGGCTCACTGTTCACCATCTCAGTGATTTCAACTGTCTCAAAACCTGGACTCAACAGGAGGTGGAAAAGTGTATTTTCTTGCTGGTGCAGTCACTCAGGCTTAACACCTGGGGTGTAATGATTAACCCTGGTGGCTTTGATTTACAGTTGTCTGCTTAGAACAATGCACTAATGTGTGCACTTAAATGACTGAATTGGCCACCAGAATCTAAAGATCCGTGCTTCAAACCAGTGTGCATCCAACCAGATTAACACTGCATTAATAAAAAAGGCTTGAATTTATATAGCACTTTTGAAGTGTAGTCACTGTTGTAATGTAGAAAACGTGGCAGCCGATTTGCGCATAGCAAGCTCCTACAAACAGCAATGAAATAAACTCCTTTTTTTTGTGATTTTGGTTGAGAGATAAATGTGGGCCAGGACACCGGGAGAACTCCCCTGCTCTTCTTCAAAATAGTGCCATGGGATCTTTTACATCCACCTGAGACACCAGACGGTGCCGTCTTTCTCATCCGAAAGCCGGCAGCTCCGAGAGTGCAGCACTGAAGTGTCAGCCTAGATTTTGTGCTCAAGTCTCTGGAATGTGACTTGAACTCAATCTCCTGACTCAGAGGCAAGAGTACGACCAACTGAGCCATGGCTGGCACCTTTTAATGGCAAAAGAATCAGGATCCTGAAACAGTGTGCATTTAATTTATGTGCACTAAGTCACAAAAAAGTCCCCCAGTGGAAATGGCAGAATTTCTACACTGCTCCAGCTTAGTGTGCTTCATTATATTCATTAACAAGCAACAGAAATTCTGAAATTTGACCCAAGTACAAGCTTTGGGTATCAGCACAGCAGCCACTCTTAAAATGAATTTACAGATATCCAAAAAGTCCATTGGGTTTAATGAATTAAAATTTTGTAGACAACAGAAGGAGTAAGTAGAAAAAGTCAAAATCACATCAAATTTACAGCCAAGTCCCCAGAAAACATTCAACTATCAAAATACAGTAGATCATCTGATCACATAATTTAGGCTGATGCTCCAATGCAGTACTGAAGGACTGCTGCATAGTTGAAGGCCCCATCCACTGTTCAAGTGAACATTTGAGATTCAATGGCTCACTCAGTGGCCTAGCTAACATTCCACCCTCAACCACCACTATCAAAGTCATGTAAATTGGTCATTCATCTCATTCCTGTTTATGGGATCTTGTTGTATATAAAATGGCTGCCACATTTTCCAATATGAGCACATTGCACTTCATACTAATTGATTTGTATGGGAAGCCCCTGGAGAAGTTTGTGAGAACTGTGATGAAGCCCAAATACCAAATGCACGTCTTTGTTGCATTCAGTTCTTACCAAAATGAAATGAATACAAACCAAACACCATTCTTTGACAGTTCTATCACTGAACCAGACAACCAGAGTTGGACTGTGGAAAATGAGTGCAGCATTAAGTTGGAATTTCACCATTTCAAAACAGCTTTTTAACAGCAAAGTGCAAACGTGGACATTGTGCACTCAAGTGCTACTTGGAAGAAAAACAAGTGTAGTTGAAACATTACACTATTATATACATTTATATTTGTGAACTGGATGACTGCAGATAAAGGGGAAAAACAAAAAAAAAATCAGATTGAACAAGGAACAGGTGAAGCATGCTTCATCTACCTTTACTTGGTAAACAATTTGTGCCAATATATCCATTCAAGCATGTAAAACCTCTGCGATCAGTTGCACCTTACTGAAGGTGGAAGTTTGGGAAATAACCAACTGCTGGGAGGTAAAATATTGGGGGAAATCAATGGTTGGAAAATTTAAAGTTTGTTTGATGGACGTGGGAATTATGAGGCATATATTTAATTAGCATTTTAAAATGCATTACAAATATTTGGAGTTTGTTACAGTTCAGATTATTTTTTCCCTAAATGTTTAAGGTTTAGGATTTAATTTTGTGCTTAATGAGTTTAAAGGGCTTTGTGCAATGAAATGTTTGAGTGTTGGATACAAAAGCTGCTGGCCCGGGTGTGGGCGCATTGTTCTGTTGGATGCAGTGGCGCGCTCCCCCATCCACTTTTATTCCCATTGAAACCAAGCGGTCGGGACTGGAGCCGCCGGGACCTCAACATCCTGCCCGCCGGAGGTCTCAGCCTTTACCCTACCGCCTCCATCTTACAACCGTCGCATTTTAAAAAATGGCCTACCCCACCGGCGTACATCCTCGGCCTCGATTTATGATTTGCTGAACCGCTTCCTTTTCGCTGTTAGAAAGCCCCGAACTTTAATCTCTCTCTTCCCGCTCAAACCCAACAAATCCGGGCCTTCCCTCCCCTCCCACACCGCGGCCTTTCCTACCGGCTTCTGCTGTGCCACCCCTCTATCTCACGGGTAACCAGATCACTCCAAGCTCGAGGCGTAGCTTGTGGCAGCGCAGGCCCCAATGCCGCATGGCCTGGGCCTGTTTCCCGGTTCAATGTCGGGTTTTATTTTCTTTCTCTCTAACAAATCTGCACTTACTCTGTCTGAGCCCCGCAATCGGTACGGGGTGAGGGTGCCGGGCGGCGCTGGCGTTTCTCCGGGACTCGAGCTGAGGAGGAGGAGGAGGGGGGAGGGGGGGAAAACCGGGCAGAGAAGAGACGCGAAAAAAAAAAATCCGTTAAAATCAAACAAAGTCAACCCCGCGCTCAGCCGCCTACGCGCGCACCATCAGCGAGCGAAAGACCGCCCCGCGCTACTCTATTGGATAAAACGACTATCCATCACACAGCTATCCCGCCCATGGAATCACGCTATTGGCTGTAATTAACGTCAATCATACCTCCCGCCGGGATCGAGCCTTTGTACGCCATTACTATTGGTCTAAAGAGCAGTCGAGTGTGGCTATCTTGTGCACGGCGTCCACGCCCATATCGGTATATTTGGGGAGGGGCGAGTCCTCAGCACCAGAGTTCTTTGTCAATCGTTGTTTCAATGTAAGGAATCGTACACCACCAGGTTATAGTCCAACTGTTTTATTTGAAAAATCACAAGGTTTTGGAGGCTTTCTCCTTCGCTACCCCAATTGTTGTTTAGAGTGGGGTTTGTGGCTCTTTTGAAGTTGGGAGTAGTTAGTTTGTGGTAGTAGTTCGCTCTGAGGTGAGTGTTAATATGGCTGTATGCTGAGAACCTAATTGAAATATCGCCTAACTTACCTCAAGTTACTTCATGATGTTGTAGAGTAGCTTATTTGTTTATATTGAAGTTAAAACCAGGTGTATTTGAGATTTTATTTTGTTGTTACTTGTCCCTGGTATGTAATGTGTCCTGCCCGTCCTGTTAGAGGCTGTTCGTGCTTTAAGATCACTTGGAGAACTCTCTGGAGCTACTGATATGTGTCTGGGTGGTGATGCTTACCAGAAATCTTCTGCAATATGTGGGACTGTAAGATATTGACACCAATTTCAAAATTGGTAAGTTAAAAATTTACTGATGTGCACTTTTTTAGTTTGGGTAGAATGTCAGGAATGGCCTCCTTCTAGATACTACTTGTTCTTGACCTATTTGTAGTAGGCTTTCCTAGGATAGTGTTGATTTTTTTTTACTCTTGTTTAACCAGTATTTTAAAATACTGTGCCTACTTCTTGTAAACTTTTACTATAAATTCCTGTGTCCCTATTTATAATAGAAATTGCCTATGTAAGCTTGTGACAGGAGAATCTATTTGGTTAGAATTAAGGAACAATAGAGGAGCTATTCTGCTACTGGGTGTGTATTATAGACCACCAAATAGTGGGAAGGAGATAGAGGAGCAAATTACAGAAAATGTGAAAACTATAGAGCAGTGATAATGGGGGACTTCAATTAGCCCAATATAAACTGGGATAGTAACAGTGTAAAGGGCAAAGAAGGGGAGGAATTCCTGAAATGTATACAAGATAACTTTTTTTAAAGTGTGGAAGGAAGTAGTGCTGGTTCTTGTTCTGGGGAATGAAGTGGTGCATGTCTCAGTGGGGAGCATTTGGGGAATGGTGATCATAATATCATTAGGTTTAGAATAGTTATGGAAAAGGACAAGGAACAATCAAATGTGAAAATACTTAACTGGAGGAGGGCTAATTTCAGTGAGTTAAAAAGGGATCTTGCTGTGCTGGATTGGAATCAGAAATTGGTAGGCAAAACAGTAATTGAACAATGGGAGGCCTTTTAAGGAGATGATGATTTGTGTGCAGGGTAGGCACATCCCCACAAGGGGGAAAAGAAGGGTATCCAGAGCTGCCTTTATAACTAAAGATAGAGATTAAAATGAAACAGGACCTTGTGACACATATAAGGTTCATAATACAGTAGAGAACCAGGCTGAATACAGAGAAGATCTAAAAAAAAGGGAATATGGGGCAGAGAGTATGAGAATAGATTAGCGTCTAACATATAAAAAGGAACCCAAAAACACTAAAGGAAGGGTGGGGCTGATTAAGGACAAAAACAGAGATCAGCTTGTGGAGCATAGCTGAGGTACTAAATGAATACTTCACATTGGTCTTCACTGGCAGCATCCTCTTCTCTCTAATGTTGCAGTAGAGAAGGAGGAGGTAGTAGTGTTACTGGATAGGGAAGGGAAAAAAAAGGTCCTTTTAAAAGGTTTGCAGTACTCAAAGTAGAAAAGTCATCTGGTCTGATGGGATGCATCCTAGGTTACTGGGGGAAGTAAGAGTAGAAATTGTGGAGGCTCTGGCCACAATCTTCTAATCCCTCCTTAGATATTGGGGTAGTGCCAGAGGACTAGAGGATTGCAAATGTCACACCCCTGTTCAAAAAAGGGGAGAGGGATAAACCTGGCAACTATAAGCCAGTCAGCCTAATGTCGGTGAGTGGGGAAACTTTGAGACAATAGTCCAGGACAAAAATAATTGGCACTTGGAAAAGTGTGGGCATAAATATCAGCATAGATTTGTTAAAGGCAAATCATATTTGACTAACTTGATTGAATTCTTTGATGTAATGGAGAGGGTTGATGAGGGTAGTGTGGTTGATGTTGTATATGGCCTTTCAAAAGGCATTTGATAAAGTACCACATAATAGATGTAAGCAAAATTAAAGCCCATGGGATTAAAGGGACAGTAGCAGCATGGATACAAAATTGGCTAAGGGACAGAAAGCAGTATTGAACAGTTGTTTTTCAGACTGGAGGGAAGTACACAATGGTATTTCCCAGGGTTTGGTATTAGAGCCATTGCTCCTTTGATTATATGTTAATGACCTGGACTTGGGTATACAGGGCATCATTTCAAAGTTTGCAGATGACACAAGACTTGGGGAATGTAGTAAACCATGTGGAGGATAGTAACAACAGACTGGTGAAATGGGCAGAGAAGTGTGAAGTGATACATTTTTGGTAGGAAAAATGAGGAGAGGCAATATAAACTAAATAAATGGTACAATTTTAAAGGGGGTACAGAGACATGGGGGTATATGTACACAAATCTTTGAAGGTGGCAGGTGAGAAGGCTGTTTCTCTAAAAATAAAAAGCAGATGGAATCCTGGGCTTTATTAAGAGGCATAGAATACAAAGCAAGGAATTATGCTAATTTTTTTATAAAACACTGATCAGGCCTCAGCTGGGCACCACACATTAGGAAGGATGTCAAGGCCTTGGAGAGGGTGCAGAAGAGATTTACTAGAATGGTACCAGGGATGAGGGACTTCTGTTATGTGGAGAGACTTGAGAAGGTAGGATTGACCTCCTTTAGAATAGAGACGGTTAAGAGGTAGAGATGTTCAAAATCATGACTGGTTTTGATAGAGTAGATAGGGAGAAACTGTTTCCAGTGGCAGAAGGGTCAGTAATCAGAGGACACAGATTTAAGGTGATTAGCAAAAGAAACAGGCAACATGAGGAAACTTTTTTTTAATGCAAAGCTGTTATGGTCTGGAATGCATTGCCTATAAGGGTGGTGGCAGCAGATTCAATAATTGTTTTCAAAAGGGAATTGGATAAATAATTGAAAAGGAAAATATTTCATGGCTGTGGGAAAGAGCAGGGGAGTGGGATTAATTGGATAATTCTTTCAATGAGCTGGCACATTGGGCCAAATGGCTGTAGCATACAATGATATTCGCATCTATTCTCTTTTTTCCCCCCCTTGTAAAGGCACGAGCAGCATCATCACTGGCAGGAGGGTGTAATTACAGCATGTCTAGTTTAAAGCAATTGTTATTATAAATGCAGACATAGGAATTTATAGTGGAAAGAGCTGACTGAAAGTGAAAGCAGATGTGAGGGCCCTTGCATCTGCTGGTGCCCTCCATTGCTGACCCTGCCAGAGTTTTTGGGTCAGGGGGTGGGCACCTAATTTGCATGGAGGAAGTGGGGACAGACCCCACTGTAGGTACATCTCTGCATATGGCTGCTATGGGGGTGAGTGGGGGAGGGGTGGTGCCCAACACCCCCACCCCACCCCCCCAGACTGCAGCCATGTCCCTACGGGCTGATGAAGATTGTGTAATTACACCCTGACAAGTTTACATAGGTGTAACTCATTATAAATCTGGATGTAAGAATTTATAATAGGATGGGGGGGAAAGCAAAAGTTGACACAAAGTGTACAGAAACGTAAGAACAGGAAGTCAAGATATGCAGATCCTTTGCTGCGTTGTACTAAATATAGTATGGATTGCCCTTGGTAGACTCCTGGTCTCTCCAAGAAGAAAAATACCATGCTTAGACTATATTTCAGTCTAAGCTAAGAATTGTTTATTATCTTGTACAAGTTAAAACAGTAGCTACAATTGGAAAACAGAACTTCACTTTCACCGGTACATTAACCTGTTTTGAGTCCAAGATAAATCATTTTGTGTTTTAATGGTTTTTCCAGGATTCTTAAAATATATTTTTTTTAAATATATGCACATGGCTTTGTGCTTAATGAGTGTTCAGAGTGAACTGAAGGTGAGCAGCCAAATGAGGGTCTCAATGCAAAAAGAAGCCTTTCATGTCACAGGTGGGTCTTATCCTTGCTCTAGGTTTTTTTTTATTCCTCTGTGTTTTAGATCACTGATTAGTGAATTCCAACTCCCTGCATTTGAGAGCAGCTTCATTAGTAAGCTTTTGGTAATGTGCTCAGAATAACAAACAGAAAAACTGTTTCCATGAATTATTTTGGTTAATGGAATTATCACTGCCTCCACAGGTTCTCTCTCCTGTCTGACAATTGGCAGAGCATCACATCAGACATTTTATGTTTTAAAGTGTTACAGGAATTTATTTAACAAATAAATAACAGAATAATCTGTTTTATTAAAGTACTATCATTTATATATGCAATGTTTCTTGTATTTCTTACTGCTGCAAGAACTGTGCTGGTCTGAATTATATCTCTTGGAAGTTCCAGACTGACACAGATTTGACCAGTTGCACCTCTTTAAATATTCCTGAAAACAGTTAATGGGACTTCCCTGAATTTGAATAACTGCCAATCACATTCAAAAGTAACTAGCTGTCATATACTTAGCTGAGCCAGTCTCACAATCTATGCTGATTTGACAGTATCTTGACTCAAGATTAGTAGACAACTGAGAGTATTTTGATGAGGTAACAGAGGGTAGATGGAAGCAATGCAGTTGATGTGGTGAATATAGACTTTCAAAAGGCGTTTGATAAAGTGCAGCACTGTAGTCTTAGCATTAAGATTGTGGCCTATGGAATAAAGGGGGCAGTAGCAACATGGATATAGAATTGGCTAAGGGACAGGAAACAGAGTAGTGGTGAATGGTTGGTTCTGGAGGGAGGTGTATCCCAGGGGTCAGTGCTGGGACCACTGCTTTTCTTGATTTATCAATGACTTGGGTGTACAGGGCACAATTTCAAAATTTGCAGATGATACAAAGCTTGGAAGGATAGTAAATGACTTCAAGAGGATATAGACAGGCTGGTGGCATAGGTGGACACGTGGTAGATGAAATTTAATGCAGAAAAATGCAGTGATACATTTTGGTAGGAAGAATGAGGAAAGGCAATATAAACTAGAGAGCACAACTGTAAAAGGGGAACAGGAACAGAGATCTGGGAGCATATGTGCATTAAATGTTGAAGGTGGCAGGGCAGGTTGAGAAGGTGGTTTTTAAAAAAAAAAAGCATATGTGATCCTGTGCTTTAAAAATAGAGGTAAGAAGTCATGATGAACCTTTATAGAACACTGGTTCAGCCACAACTGGAGTATTATGTCCAGTTCTGGGCACCACACTTTAGGAAAGATGATAGAGGCTTAGAGAGGGTGCAGAAGAGGTTTACTAGAATGATTCCAGGGATGAGTGCTTTAGTTACGTGGATAGACTGGAGAAGCTGGGGTTGTTCTCCTTGGAACAGAGATGGTTGAAAGGAGATATTCAAAGTCATGAAGGGTTCAGACAGAGTAGATAGAAACTGTTCCCATTGGTGGAAGGGTCAAGAACCAGAGGACATAGATTTAAGGTGATTGGCAAAAGAACCAAAGGTGACATGAGGGGCAAAGCTTTTTTTACACAGCAAGTGGTTAGGATCTGGACTGCACTGCCTGAGGGGGTGGTAGAGGCAGATTCAATCATGGCCTTGAAAAGGGAATTGGATAAGTACTTGAAAGGAAAAAAATTGCAGGGCAGGAGAATGGGACTAGCTGGATTGCTCTGGCATAGAGCTGGCATGGACTTGATGGGCTGAATGACCTCGTTCCGTGCTGTAACCTTTCTATGATTCTAACTGGTAAAACTTGCAATATTTTGTATCCGGTTAAGCTTGGGGTGAGATTCTAACGGAACCTCTACAAAGCCAAAACAAGACACAAGCTTTTTTTGTCCCTCTTTCTCCTTCCTTCCTCCCCCCCCCCCCCCCCCCCCCAAATCTTCCTATATATTCATCAGTGTTGTTGATGTTGTGCTAGTAAAGATTGAATTTGCATTTATTCATGACGTGGGGGTTTTAGGAACCATGACCATGTGTTGCCAAATTGATCCTTTCAGGATGATGGTCATTTTTGTCCCAAGCTGACTGTAACTACACCATGGATTGTGGACAGAATATACAATAAATGCAGATCTGTGTAAATATGGCTATAGCTTCTGCAGTACCCAAGCAACGTTTTAAGCATTCTAACATTGTAGAATAAGCAGTCCCTCATGGCAGTAGCTTACAGCTGAGGGAAACAATTGGGCCTCCCTCTCCAAGGTAATTTACTTGGCTGACTAGAATACCCGCACCTCTGTCCGCTGCATTAGTGTGGACTGAAAGTTCTGGAAAAAAAAAACTTGCATTTATATAGTGGCTTTCACAACCTCAATGTCCCAAAGTGCTTTACAACCAATGAAGTACTTTTGAAGTGTAGTCACTGTTATAATGTGCCAACTTGTCCACAGCAAGGTCTCACACAGCAATGAGATAATGACCAGATGATCTGTTTTTAACAATGTTGGTTGAGGGATAAATATTGGTCAGGACACTGGAGAGCTTCCCTCCTCTTCTGATAATGTAATGGGATCTTTTACATCCACTTGACAGGCTGTCTCTTCTGAAAGTCAGCATCTCTGACAGTGCAGCACTGCCTCTACTGCACTGAAGCATAGATTATATGTTCAAGTCTCGAGTGGGACTTGAATCCACAACCTTCTGACTTAGGTCAGAGTGCTACCACCAAGCCAAGGCACGTTAGTGTGAGGCCATGCATGGAGCTATTTGGCTTTGCAAAAGGATTTTCTGCCCCAACAGACCAAATCACTTAATTGGGCTTCACCTTCTGGGTTATGTCAATTAATGGCACAGCGATGTTACTATCATTAGGAATGAATCGGCAGTAATAACTGGCAAACCCTCGGAATGCCCAGTGTGTGGTGATATCTGCCATCACCTGACAGTGACCTATGTATAAAACCTGCACCATGTAAATATTACACTTTTCAGCCCTAACGGTCACCCCTCTTTGCTTAACCAGGCTCACAAGACCACAAGATAATTACAGATGAGGAAGATCATTCAGCCCATTTTCAGTTTACAGGGAGCTCCTAGAGTTACCCCCAACCCACCCATTTCAGCATCCAGTGTTTCCTAAAAGATTACAGGATGTTCACCTCCACCACTCTTTGTGGAAGTCCATTACAAACATTGACCACTTTGTGGAGAACTTTCCTCAAGTCCTAAATTTACCTTTCATTAGCTTGAATCTATTTCCCCTTGTCCTACTCTTACAATTTTAACTTAAAGATAAAGCTGGAATATTACTTTGTCAATAGAATGATGCAGTACAGAAGGCGGTCATTCAATCTCATCGTGTTGGCTGTTTGTTACAGCTGTCCAGTTAGTCCCACTCCCCTGCTCTTTCCCTATAGCCCTGCAAATTTTTTCCCTTTAAGTATTTATCTAACTCCTTTTTGGAAGTTACTATTGAATCTGCTTCTACCACCCTTTCAGGCAGTGCACCCCCAGATCACCACAACTTGCTGCGTAAACATTTTTTCTTCTAATGTCGCCTTTTGGTTCTTTTGACATCCTGCCTCTGACTACCCTTTTACTATTTATATAGTTATAAAAGATTTTTGGGTTCCCTTTTATGTTGGCCATGAATCTATTCTCATACTCTTCACCCCTCTTATTCCTGTTTTTTTGGATCTCCTTTACTTGATGTATTCAGCTTGGTTCTCTACTGTATTATGAACCATACATTTGTCATAAGCCTCTTTTTTTTGTTTCATTTTAATCTCTATCTTCAGTCATCCGGGGGCTCGAGCTTTGGATTCCCAGCCTTTTCCCCTCGTAGGAATGTTTATACTTTGTACCTGAACCATCTCCACTTTAAAGGCCTCCCATTGTTCAATTACTGATTTGCTTACTAACTCTTCATTCCAATCCACCTGTGCCAGATCCCTTTTCAACTCACTGAAATTAGCCCTCTTTCCATTAAGTATTTTTACACTTGATTGTTCCTTGTCCTTTTCCATAACTTCTTTAAACCTAATGATATTATGATCACTTCCCCACTGAAACATGGTCCACTTGCCCCACTTCATTCCCCAGAACTAGATCCAGCACTGCTTTCTTCTTTGTTGGGCTGGAAACACACTGATCAAGGAAGTTCTTGTACACATTTTGGGAATTCTCCCCCTCTTTATCCTTCACTCTGTTACTATCCCAGTCTATATTAGGACAGTTGAAGTCCCCCATTATCACTACCCTATAATTCTTGCATCATTCTGTAATTTGCCTGCAAATTTGCTCCTCTATCTCCTTCCCACTTTGGCCTATAGTATACACCCAGTAGCATAATACCACCTCTATTGTTCCTTAATTTTAACCAAATGGATTCTGTCTTTGACCCCTCAACTACATCATCCCTTTCCAGTGCTATAATAGTTTCTTTGATAAATACTGCCAACTCCCAGCCCCCCCACTTTTTTCCCCCTTCCCTGTCTTTCCTGAATACTTTGTAGCCAAGAATATTACGTTCCTAATCCTGCCCTTCTTTGAGCGAGGTCTCTGTTGTTGCCACTATATCATGTGACGACATGAGCCTGCAGCTCACCAAGCTTATTTACCACGCTACATGCATTCCAAACCCATCTTAGACCTCCTTGCATTTGCCCTTATCTGATCCCTCCTATTTCTGAACTATTCTTTACTCCTAGTGCTATTTACCTCTCCCAGTCGTCTGTGAACCTTGTTTCTCCTCTAATGTTTCATCCTGGTGCCCATCAGCATGCCAAATTAGTTTAAACCCTCCCCCACAGCACTAGTTAACCTCCCTGTGAGGACATTGGTCCCAACTCTGTTGAGGTGCAACCTGTCCATCTTGAACAGATCCCTCCTGCCCTAGAACTGGTCCCAATGCCCCAGAAATCTGAAGCCCTCCCTCCTGCACCATTTCTCCAGCCACATGTTAACCTGTCTTATCCTACTATTCCTATACTCACTAGTGTGTGGCACTGGGAGCAATCCAGAGAGATTACTACCTTTTTTGTAATACTCATATTTTCAACTATCTTGCATACTTCTGTAAGATCACTTCTTGAACACCTCCTTTCAAGGCTGAAAAGCCCAAGTTTCTCCAGTCTTTAGCTCAGCCTCTTGACTCTTCTCTGCAATGTGTCCAAACAGATGAATGTCACCCTTGTGGCTCAGCGACCACAAATGAACAGAGCACTCAAGGTGCCGAGTGACCAGTCACTACTTCCTCCGACTTGCACTGTATTGTTTTGTCTACTTTGTACAACATTCCACCGGCTTTGCTCATTGCTGCTCTGCATTAGTCAGACATGTTTAGCATTGATTCTACAAAGGAATGGCCTTCCTGTGATCCTGCACAATAGTAGACTCTCAAAAGGGTGGGTCTGTGATTTTGTTGTCTGGCTAAAGGAGCTGGATTTAGTTGTCTGAACGCAGGGAGCTTGTCCCATGCATTTACTGTTGTGGGGCTCCCTATAAAAGCCAGCACATTTGGCTGACAACTGACTCCCCATTGCAAATATAAATGCAGGAGAGTGGTGCTCGGATGTCACTCTTACCTTGAGTACAAGCTAAAGCCACAACAGCAACAACTTGCATTTACATAGCAACCTTTAATGTAGAATATAATATCCAAGGCATTTTACAAAGGAATGAATTGCAAGCCTTAATGGGAGTGTTTTCGGTAGTGACCAATATCTTGGTTGAAAAGATGGTTTTTCAGAATAGGAACATTGGAACAGGAGTAGGCCATTCAGCTCCTCGAGCATGTTCCGTCATTCAATTAGATCATTGCTGATCTGTATCTTAACTCCATCTATCTGCCTTGGTTCCATAACCATTAATACCCTTGCCGAGCAAAAATCTATCTCTGTTTTGAAGTTTTAAATTGATTTCCCCCCCCCCACCAACCAGCCTCAACAGCTTTTTGGGAAGAGTGTTCCATATTTCCAATGTCCTTTGTGTGACATCACCCCTGAACTGCCTAGGTCTGATTTTTTTTTTAAGATTATATCCCCTCATTTTGGACTCTCCCACCAGAGGAAATAGTTTCTATCTACTCTCAATTCCTTTAATCATCTTCATTGTAGGTACAGCATAGGAGGAGGCCATTCGGCCCATTGTGCCTGTGCCGGCTCTTTGAAAGCTATCAAATTGGTCCCATAGCCCTGTAAATTTTTTCTGTAAGTATTTATTTAATTCCCTTTTGAAAGTTACTATTGAATCTGCTTCCACCCTTTCAGGCAGTGCATTCCAGATCGTTATAACTTCCTGTGTTTAAATTAGATAACCCCTTAATCTGCTATACTCGAGGGAATACAAGCCTAATCTCTGCAACCTGTCCTCATAATTTAACTGTTTTAACCCCTGTATCATTCTGTTGAATTTGCACTGCACCCCCTCCAAGGCCAATATATCCTTCCTGAGGATGCGTGCCCAGAACTGAATGCAGTACTCCAGATGGGATATAACCAGAGCTCTGTACAGCAGTAACATAACTTCCAGCTCTCTTGAAGTAAAGGCCAACATTCCATTAGCCTTTTAAATTATTTTTTGTACCTGTCTGCTAGTTTTGTGATTTAAGAACATAAGAAATAGGGGTAGGCCATACAGCCCCTCAAGCCTGCTCAGCCATGCAATAAGATCATGGCTGATCTTCCACCTCAACTCCACTTTCCCTCTCTCTCTCTCTCTCTCTCTCTCCCCATATCCCTTGATTCCTTTAGTGTCAAAAATACTTTTCTCTACATGGACCCCTAAATCTCTCTGCTCCTGAACAGTTCCTAGCTTCTCACCATTTAGAAAATACTCTGATCTATCTTTCTTGGGGCGCAAAGTCGATGACCTCACACTTTCCCCACTCTAAACTCCACCTGCCACAGTTTTGCCCCCTCACCTAATCTATCAACGTCCCTTTTTGAAATTCTCTGCTCCTATCTACACTATTTACTGTACCAGCAAACTTAAATATATGACTGTCTAGTCATTCATCAGGTCATTTATAAATAGTGAAAAGCTGAGGCCCCAGTACACCTGGGGGACACCACTAGTCACATCCTGCCACTTTGAGTGCATACCCATTATCCTGCTCTATCTCCCACCTCCAAGCCAATAGCTTCCCTCCAATTCCATGCATTCTCACTTTTGTTAATAGTCTGTTCCAGAAGGCATTCAAAAATGTTCCATGTAAGTCCATATAATTAATATCCATAGACACTCCCTTATCCACTACGTTAGTTGCCTCCTCAAAAAATTCAACTAGCTTCGTTAGACATGACTTGCCCTTTACAAATGCATGCTGTCTATCTCTGATCAACTTGTATTTGTCCAAATGCTCTGACTCTGTCCCTAATAACAGATTCTGATAACTTACCCACAACTGACTAGTTTATCTCTCCTAACCCACTTAAATAATGGGGTGACATTGGCAGATTTCCAATCTAAGGGGACAATTCCTGACTAGAGAGAAATTTGGAAGTTCATGAGTAACACATCAACAATTTCCTTGTCTACTTCTTTTAATACCCTGGGGTGTAAATCATTGGGCCCTGGAGATTCGTCTATCTTTAATCTCATTAGTTTCTCCATCACCTTTTTTTTAACTTGTCTTTTAATCTAGCTAGTTCTTCCCCTTGATTTATTTTTGTTTTCCTTTTTATCTCTGATGCTTTATCCACATCCTCTACTGTGAAGACGTACACAGTAACAATTTAGTAAGTCTGCCTTTCCCTGATTTCGAATTGCAATATTACCTGTGTCATTTAAGGTGGCCCGCATTATTCTTAGCTACCCTCTTGCCTTAATTTATTTGTAAAAATTTTTAGTGTTGTCCTTGATCTCCCCCTCAAACAAGGATGCTTTTGAATGTGGAAAGAAGTGGAGGGTTTTAGGGATGGAGGTACAGACAGGTGGACTGAGAAAATTGAAGGTCTGCCATCAATGCTGGTGCACCCCAACTGCTCCCTCCCCCATTTGCAATCTGTTAGCTGAACAGAATTCGGAATCCTCTGTCCTTTTGGTCTGTCACTCTGTTATGTGCCACCTCCATGAACTGAGCAGCGGGAGCCAAATATTCATTTAAACATGCTCATGTAGCCAGTTAGCAGGGTAAGATTCAAAAGATTTTTTACTAAAAAAGAGCAATGTGCCAAGTGCCCAGTTAATAATGGTGAATGTGATGCCAACTGATGTCAGGATGATCTCCTTGGTAACTGGGCCTGACTGGGGCATCCTTGCTGTTCCAGGCTGGCTGCAGTTGCTATTTTTAAAAAAAAAAATGGCTCATTATCAGGCATTTGGTTCTTAAGAATAAAGCTGCATTTTACTCTGGGTGGTTTTTTTTCAGTTTGGATTCTGGGAGCACTGTGTGTTTACTCTTCATGTTTACACTGATAAGTCCAGCTCTCTTATCCTGTCAGTAGACTCGGAGACTCAGGTTGTTGTGGACCTAAGATTCTGCCGCTGGGATGAGAAAAATTTAAGCATGGGAGCTAGGTTTGGAATGCCAGCCTCCCAGAATCCGAATCAAACAAATACCTGTGTAAGTACAGTGTACGATTCCTAGGGATGTACTCCACTGAGAGCAGAGTAATCAAAGTTAGGAACCACTAAGAACCAGCTTTCCGAATGCAGTTCACAAACCCGCTTGTACACATGGAAACAAAGACAGAAAATACCCGAAACAGTCAGCAGGTCAGGCAGTACCTGGAGAGAACATGTTACTGGGATAACAATAATATAAGGGGCACAGAGGGCGGAGGAATATTTGAAATGTGTTCAGGATAATGGTTTTTTAACCAGTATGTTTCTGGCCCAATGAGGAAGGAGGCATTGCTTGATTCTAGGGAATGAGGTGGGCCAAGTGGAGCAAGTGTCAGAGGGAGAGCATTGCTGGAGCAGCAATCATAGTATCATAATGTTTAGAATAGCTATGGAAAAGGACACAGACCACTCTAAGTAAAAATACTCAATTGGAGGAGGGCCAATTTCAATGGGATGAGAACAGATCTGGCCCAGGTAAATTGCAATCAAAGATTGGCAGGCAAAACTGTAATTGAACAATGGGTGGCCTTTAAAGAGGAGATGGTTCGGGTACAGTCTAGGCACATTCCCATGAGGCAGAAAGGTAGGGCAACTAAAGCCAGAGCTCCCTGGATGACAAAAGAGATAGTGAGTAAGATGAAATGGTGGGGGGGGGAAAGGGGCATTTGACAGATATCGGGTTGATAACACAAGTGAGAACCAGGCAGAATATAAAAAGTTTGAGGGGAAGTGAAAAAGGAAATGAGAGGGGCAAAGAGAGAGTATGAGAATAGACTGGCGGCCAACATAAAAGGGAATCCAAAAGTCTTCTATAGGCATGTAAACAGGTAGCAAGAGGAGGGGTGGGGCTGATTGGGGACCATAAAGGAGATCTACTCAGGCAGAGGGGATGGCCGAGGTACTAAATGAGTACTTTGCATCTGTCTTTACCGAAGATGATGCTGCCAGAGTCTCAGTAAAGGAAGATATAGTTGATACTGGATGGGCTAAAAATTGATTAAAAAGGAGGTACTAGAAAGGCTAGCTGTAGTTAAAGTAGATAAGTCACCCGGTCCAGATAGGATGCATCCTAGGTTGCTGAGGGAAGTGAAGGTGGAAATTGTGGAGGTACTGGCCATAATCTTCCAGACATCTGTAGACACGGGTGGTGACAGAGGACTGGAGAATTGCAAATGTTACACCCTTGTTCATAAAAGGATGTAAGGATAAACCCAGCAACTATAGGCCGGTCAGTTTAACCTCAATGGTGGGGAAACATTTAGAAACAATAATCTGGGACATAATTAAGTCACATGGACGAGTGTGGATTGATTAGGGAAAGCCAGCACTGATTTGTTAAAGGCAAATTGTGCTTTTTGATGAGGTAAGAGGGTAGATGAGGGCAATGCAGTTGATGTGGTGTTTATGGACTTACAAAAGGTGTTTGATAAAGTGCCGCACAGTAGGCTTATCAAGATTGCAGCCTGCGGAATAAAGGGGGCAGTAGCAACATGGATACAGAATTGGCTAAAGGACGGGAAACAAAGTAGTGGTGAACGGACTGGAGGGAATAAATGTATATATCTCTATATCTTGGACTTGTTGTACAGGGCACAATTTCAAAATTTGCAGATGACACAAAACTTGGAAGGGTAGTAAACAGTGAGGAGGATAGCGATAGACTTCAAGAGGATATAGACAGGCTAATGACATGGGTGGACACATGGCAGATGAAATTTAATGCAGAGAAATGCGAAGTGATGCATTTTGGTAGGAAGAACGAGGAGAGGCAATATAAACTAGAGAGCACAACTCTAAAAGGGGTACAGGAACAGATCTGGGGAAATGTGTACAAATCGTTGAAGGTGGCAGGGCAGGCTGAGAAAGTGGTTTTTAAAAAGCATATGGGATCCTGGGCTTTATAAATAGGCATAGAGTACAAAAGTATGGAAGTCATGATGAATTGTTATAAAACACTGATTCGGCCACAACTGGAGTATTGTGTCCAGTTCTGGGCACTACTTTAGGAAAGATGTGAAGGCCTAGTGAGGGTACAGAAGCGATTTACTAGAATAATTGCAGGGATGAGGGACTTTAGTTACGTGGATAGACTGGAGAAGCTGAGGTTATTCTCCTTGGAACAGATAGTTGCGAGGAGATTTGATAGAGATATTCAAAGTCATGAAGGGTCTAGACAGAGTAGATAGAAACTGTTCCCATTGGTGGAAGGGTCAAGGACCAGAGGACCTAGGTTTAAGGTGATTGGCAAAAGAACCAAAGGTGACATGAGGGGAAAATCTTCTTTACACAGCGAGTGGTTAGGATCTGGACTGCACTGCCCGAAGGGGTGGTGGAGGCAAATTCAATCATGGCCGTGAAAAGGGAACTGCATAAGTACTTGAAAGGAAAACATTTGCAGGGCTACGGGGAAAGGGTGGGGGAGTGGGACTAGCTGGATTGCTCTTGCATAGAGCCGGCGTGGACTCGATGGGCTGAATGGCCTCCTTCCGTGCTGTAACCTTTCTATGATACTTTTCCGGGTGTGGGCCCATTTTCAAAACTGAAAAATAAGAGGCATGTTAATACAATCGGGAAAATATATTGTATGCACCAAGAAACTCTGGAACGGTGAGTGGAGTGGTTGTAACAGATCGTCTAATTCAAACAATGAAGAAAAGTATTAAAACATTGAAGAAACAGGGAGGATATTGCAGATGAATAGCATTTTAAAAAGAGTAGAATAAAGGAGAGGGGCACATGCACATAAAGTGCTACCAAAGTGGAAAACTGAGATGATTAAATGGCAGAAGTGATATTGGAACAAGACAACAGGAGGCATAATGAGAGAAATTAAAGATATTCATGAGACACACAACATTTAAATAGCTGAGGTGCTGGGGGATAAGATTGGTAGAAATGGCAGTACAAAAAGCTGCCAAAGCAGAGCGCACTCTAGTGACCTGGGAATCTCAGGAATGGAAAAATAACAAGTCAATGCCAAGGATGCAGATCTCCCTACCAGCATGGTGTTCAGCTGGACTGTCTCTACCCAAAGCACCACCCCAGAAACACCAGTGCACCATTCCACCTCACCAGCACTTCCTGCTGAAGAGAAAGTGGGAGTTATAGTTAGTGTGAAATGATTAGTCAATTAAGGCTAGAGAGCAGCAGTGTCTAATAGAAAGATGAGGTGCTGTTCCTTTATTGGAACAGTGGAGAAGGCTGATGGCAGAGAGATCAGAGTGGGACGGAGAATTGAAGTGGCAAGTAACCAGGAGCTCACTGTTGCACTCGTGGACAGAATGGAGGTGTTCAGCAAAGTGCTCATCTAATGTGCGTTTGGTCTCCCCAATGTAGAGAAGACTGCACATTTAGCAGCAAATACAGTATACATGAACCGCTGTCTCATCCGGAAGGAGTGTTTGCCGCACTGGACAGTGGTGAGGGAAGGAGGTGACTGGGCAGATATTGCATCTCCTGCGCTTGCATGGGAAGGTGCTGGGGGAAGGAATCTGGTTGTAGGGGAGGTGGAAGAGTGCACCAGGGTGTCACGGAGGGAATGAAACCTTTGGAAGGTTGATAGGGGAGGACTAGGAAGGATGTGTTTGGTGGTGGGCTCGGGTTGGAGGTGGCAGAAATGGTGCAAGGTGGGGATAAAGAGGAATCTATCATGGTTGTGGGAAATGGGACAGATCTGGTTGAGGACCTTGTCTTTCATGGTGACTAGAAAAAAGAAAGAACTTGCATTGATATAGCACCTTTTCACAACCTCTCTGTCCCAAATCACTTCATAGTCTATGAAGTACTTTTGAAGTGGTTGTAATGTAGGGAAATGCAGCAGCCAATTTGTGCACAAGGCCCCACAAACAGCAATGAGAGATGATGAATTAAACAGTTTTATGATGTTGGATGAGGGATAAATGTTGGCCACTGAGATCAACTGTAGTACAATTGTCGTGGACCTAACTGAGATTAGCCAATTTAATACTGACTGGGGATCAAACCTAAAAAGCTTGCGAGGGATATCAAGGACAACACTAAAGGTTTTTACAAATACATTGAGAAAGAGGGTGGCTCAGAGTAATGTGGGCCCCTTAATGACATGCAGGTGATAATTGTAATTGGAAATCAGGAAATGGCAGACTTACTAAATTGCTACTTGGTACCGGTCTTCACAGTGGAGGATGTGGATAAAGTACCAGAGATCAATGAAAAATAAATCAACAGGAAGACTAACTAGATTCAATATAAAAAATTTTTTTAAAAAATGGTGATTATTTTCTCAGTGAGATTAAAGGTAGGCAAATCTCCAAGACACGATGGTTTCCACCCCAGGGTATTAAAAGAAGTAGGTGAGAAAATAGTTGATGCATTATGAACTTCCAAATCTCTCTCTCTAGGAATTGTCCCCTTAGATTGGAAAACTACCAATGTCACTCCATTATTTAAGAAGGGTTGGCGAGATAAACTAGGAAATTATGGGCCTATTAGCATAACGTCAGTTGTGGGGAAGTTACTAGAATCTGTTAGGGACACAATGAGCATTTGGATAAATATGAACTGATCAGAGAGACACCACATGGATTTGTAAAGGGTAAGTCCTGTCTAATGAACCTAGTTGAATTTTTTGAAGAGGTAACTAACGTGGTAGATAAGGGAATGTCCATGGATGTTATTTTATGGACTTCTGGAACATATTGAACAAGGTTCCACATAATGCTCAATAAAAATGAGAGCTCTTGGAATTGGAAGCAACCTATTGGCTTGGATAAGAAATTGGTTAGGAGGTAGGAGATTGAGAGTAAGGATAATGGATATGTACTGAAATTGGCAGGATGTGACTAGTAGTGTCCCCCAGGAATCTGTACTGGGGCTTCAGCTTTTCACTATTTATGAATGGCTAGAGAGCTGTATGTCTAAGTTTGCTGGTACAGTAAATAGTGTAGATGGGAGCAGAAAGTTGCAAAAGGCCGTTGATTAGGTGAGTGGGAGTTTAATGTGGGAAAGTAAGATCAGAGTATTTTCTAAATGTGAGAAGTTAGGAACTGTGGATGAGCAGAGAGATTTAGGGGTCCAAGTACAGAAACCATTCAAAGACTAGTGGAATTTTGGCCTTTACCTCAGGAGGGCTGGAATCATAGAATGGTTACGGCACAGAAGGAGGCCATTCGGCCTGTCAAACCCGTGCTGGCTCTCTGCAAGAGTAATCCAGCTAGTCCCACTCTCCTACCCTTTCCCATTAGCCTTGCAAATTTTTTCCTTCAAGTACTTATCCAATTCCCTTCTGAAAGCCACAATTGAATCTGCCTCCACCACCCTTTCAGGCAGTGTATTCCAGATCCTAACCATTCGCTGCATTTATATTTTTTTAAAAAGTTTTTCATGTCGTCTTTTTGGTTCTTTTGCCAATTACCTTAAATCTGTGTCCTCTGGTTCATGACCCTTCTGCCAATGGGAAGTGTCCTTTCTAATCATCCATCTATCTATTGTCCCTGGTACCATTCTAGTAAATTTAGGCCTTCACATCCCTTTTTTTAATTCATTCATGGGATGTGGGTGTCGCTGGCAAGGCCGGCATTTATTGCCCATCCCTAATTGCCCTTGAGAAGGTGGTGGTGAGCCGCCACCTTGAACCGTTGCAGTCCGTGTGGTGAAGGTTCTTCCACAGCGCTGTTAGGAAGGGAGTTCCAGGATTTTGACCAGCGACAATGAAGGAATAGCAATATATTTCCAAGTCGGGATGGTGTGTGATTTGGAGGGGAACGTGCAGGTGATGTTCCCATGTCCTGCTGCTCTTTTCCTTCTAGGTGGTAGAGGTCGTGAGTTTGGGAGGTGCTGCAGTGCATCCTGTGGATGGTACACACTGCAGCCACTGTGCGCCGGTGGTGAAGGGAGTGAATGTTTAGGGTGGTGGATGGGGAGTGAATGTTTAGGGTGGTGGATGGGGTGCCAATCAAGCGGGCTGCTTTGTCCTGGATGGTGTCGAGCTTCTTGAGTGTTGTTGGAGCTGCACTCATCCAAGCAAGTGGAGAGTATTCCATCACACTCCTGACTTGTGCCTTGTAGATGGTGGAAAGGCTTTGGGGAGTCAGGAGGTGAGTCACTCGCTGCAGAATACCCAGCCTCTGACCTGCTCTCGTAGCCACAGTATTTATATGGCTGGTCCAGTTAAGTTTCTGGTCAATGGTGACCCCCAGGATGTTGATGGTGGGGGATTCTGCGATGGTAATGCCGTTGAATGTCATGGGGAGGTGGTTAGACACACTCTTGTTGGAGATGGTCATTGCCTAAAGTGCAGTGCCCAGAATTAGACACAATACTCCAGTTGTGGCTGAACCAGTGTTTTACAAAGGTTCAACATAACTTCCTTGCTTTTGTACTCTACCTCTGTTTATAAAGCCCAGGATCCTGTATGCTTTTTTTTAACCGGTTTCTCAACCTGCCAGTCAGTGATTTGTGCACATGTATCTGCACCCTGTTTAGAATTGTACCATTTACTTTATATTGTCTCTCCTCGCTCTTCCTACCAAAATGTATCGCTTTGCATTTCACCTACCATATGTCTGCCCATTTCACCAGCCTGTCTATATCCTCTTGAAGTCTATCACTATCCTCCTCACTGTTCACTACACTTCCAAGTTTTGTCATCTGCAAATTTTGAAATTGTGCCCTATATACCCAAGTCATTAATATATAATCAAGATAAGCAGTGGTCCCAGTATTGACCCCTGGGGAACACCACTGTACACCTCCCTCCAGTCTGAACAACCATTCACCACAACTGTTTCCTGTCACTTAGCTAATTTCCTATCCATGCTGCCACTGCCCCTTTTGTTCCATGGGATTCAATTTGATGACAAGCCTATTATGTGGCACTTTATCAAATGCCTTTTGGAAGTCCATATACGTCACATCAACCGCATTGCCCTCATCTACCCCCTCTGTTACCACATCAAAAAAAAACTCAATCAAGTTAGTTAAACATGATTTGCCTTTAACAGATCCATGCTGGCTTTCCTTATGGTCCTTAATTAATCCACATTGGCCAAGTGACTGTTTAATTTTGTCCCAGATTATTGTTGCTAAAAGTTTCCCCACAGTTGGCCACAGCAACTACAGGCCAGTCAGAGGTTAAACTGACTGGTTTGTAGTTGCTGTGTTTATCCTTACACCCTTGTTCAAAAAAGGTTATAACATTTGCAATTCTCCAGTCCTCTGAGGATGATTGGAAGATTATGGCCAGTACCTCTGCAATTCCCACCCTTACTTCCCTCAGGAACCCAGGACCGGGTGACTTATCTACTTTAAGTATAGCTAGCCTTTCTAGTACCTCTTTCTTTATCAATTGTTAGCTCATTCAGTATCTCAACTACCTCCCTTTTTACTGTGACTTTGGCAGCAGCATCTTCCTTGGTAAAGATAGATCCAAAGTATTCATTTAGTATTTCAGCCATGCCCCCAGCCCTCCCCTTACTACTGGTTTACTATTTATATGCCTATAGAAGATGTTTTGGATTTCCTTTTGTTAGTTGCCAGTCTATTCTCATACACTCATTTCCTTTTTCACTTTTCCTCTCTGAACTTTCTATATTCAGCCTGGTTCTCACTTGTATAATCAACCTGACATTTGTCATATGCCCCTTTTTTCCATTTCATCTTGTTCTCTCTCTCATCTGTCAATCAGGGAGCTCTGGCTTTGTTTGCCCTGCCTTTCCCTCTCGTGGGAATGTACCTAGACCGTACCCGAACCATCTCCTCTTTAAAGGCCGCCCATTGTTTCAGTACAGTTTTGCCTGCCAATCTTTTGATTCCAATTTACCTGGGCCAGATCCGTTCTCAACCCACTGAAATTGGCCCTGCTCCAATTAAGTATTTTTACTCTAGATTGCTCCTTGACTTTTTCCACAGCAACTCTAAACCTTATACTATGATCACTGTTCTGTAAATGTTCCCCTACTGACACTTGTTCCACTTAACCTACCTCATTCCCCACAACCAGATCCAGTAATGCCTCCTTCCTTGTTGGGCCGGAAACATACTGATAAAGTTCTCCTGAATACACTTCAGAAATTCTTCCCCCTCCCTGCCCTTTACACTTTTACTATCCCAGTCTGTATTAGGATAATTGAAGTCCCCCATTATCACTACTGTATGGCTTTTGCACCTCTAATTTCCCTGCAAATTTGCTCCTCTATATCCTTCCCACTAGTTGCTGGCCTATAGAATGTAGTGTGATGGCACCTCTTTTTTCTTAACTCTAACCAAATAAATTCTGTTCTTGACCCCTCCAGGGCATCCTTTCTCTCCAGCACTGCAATATTCTTTATCATTACTGCCACCTTTCCTTTCCTGAACACTTTGTATCCAGGAATATTTAGTACCCAATCCTGCCCTTTTTTGAGCCAGGTCTCCGTTATTGCCACAACATCATATGGAAGCTATGTTCGAGCTGCACAGAGCTCAATTTATATCCCATTTGGAAACTGCATTCAGTTATGTGCACCACACCTCAGGAAGGATATATTGGTCTTTGAGGGGGATCAGCGCAGATTCACCAGAATGATACTGGGGCTAAAAGGGTTAAATTATAAAGACAGGTTGCATAGACCATGCTTGTGTTTCCTTGAGTATTGAAGATTAAGGAGTGATCTAATTGAGGTGTTTAAGATGATTAAAGGATTTGATAGGGTAGATAGAGAAACGATTTCCTATGGTGGGAGAGTCCAGAACAAGGGGGTATAACCTTCAGGCTGTTCAGGGGTGATGTCAGAAAGCACTTCGCACAAAGGGTAGTGGAAATCTGGAAAAGCTGTTGAGGCTAGGTCAAATGAAAATTTCAACATGAAGGCTGATAGATTTTTGTTAGGCAAGGGTGTTAAGGGTTATGGAACTAAAGCAGGTAGTTGGAGTTTAGGTACAGATCAGCCATGATCTAATTGAATGGTGGAGTAGGCTTGAGCAGCTGTCTGGCCTACTGTTTCTTTTTGTCAATTCAGTTCCACATCAGGTGCTACATTTACCAAAGCAGCCATAATGGGAGTAATTGTCCACATCCTCAACTTTACATTTGATCAGAGATTTATGATTGCAATGAATGAGACAGATCACAACCTTAAGAGTGAGATCCATGAAAATAGGTCACAAAGTGGAGCCCTGAGCTTGGTAATCAGTCAAGGAAGCATGTACGACATTAATTCTACATAAGCAGTGGCCAAATATGCATTGTCAAAATATGACTTGGTGAAGTCTGTTCTGTCTGTGTGGGATGTTCCAAGAGCTCAGTCTGTGGGTGTGGGGAAAGGGGTCCTGGGTGAGATTGGGAGGTGGACACCTCACTGTAATGTTTATCACATTCCTGCAGGTGGTGCTGTTGAGCTACTAAGTCAGTCTTGCAGTGCCACCAGCAGAAAGATAGTGGAACTAAGCCTTATAAACCATTGATAAGAATGTCGACACTGAGTGACTTCAAATATTTATCAGTTTTCTACTTGAACTTTTTTTATTTTGGTGCTCACTTTTTTCTCAATTTTGTAAAATCTGTTAATTATTGCCATAGCTATCTTTTAGGAAGAACTTATTTATATAGTGTCTTAGCTCAGAATATCCCAAAATACTTGTGTACAGTGAATTATTTTTGAAGAGTGGTCACTATTATGTGGCAAATGCATTTTATACCCAAGGCCCTACAAACAACAGTGAAATGGGTGACCAGTTAATCTTTTTTTCAGAAAGAGGAATGGTGGCCAGGGGGCTTCAAGTAGTGCCATAGGTTCCTTTATTGTCCACCTGAACAGACAGCTAGGGCCTCAGTTTAACATCTCATTCAAAGCCCCTCCATCAGTGCAGCTCCCTCAGCACCATATTTGGGTATTAACCTGGTCTATGTACTTAAATCCTGGAGTGGGCCTTGAACCCACAACCTTCTGACTCACGCATGTGTGCTACCAATGGAAGCAAACTGATGCCTAATTAAAGTGAAATGTAACTGGTAGTTTTTGTTTGGACTGTTGGAACAGTCAGCATTACTTGCAGAATTCTAGTATAGTGGCAGTCTGTGAACTATGGATTACAATTGGATTTGTCCCCGTGATTCCTCAAGTGATGGGGGTCATTTGAAGGATGGAGAGTGGAGGTGGAGCTTCCCCACATGGAGGAAAGACACTTTCATTTATATGGTGACTTTCATGACCTTGAGACATCCCAAAGAGCTTTATAGCCAATGAAGTATTTTTCAAAGTGTAGTCACTGTTTGAATGTAGAAATGCGGCAGTCAATTTGTGTACAATAAGGTCCCATGAACAGCAATGTGATAATGACCAGATAATCTGTTTGTGATGTTGGTTGAGGGATAAATATTGGCCAGGATACCAGGGAGAACTCCCCTGCTCTACTTTGAAATAGTGCCATGGGATCTTTTACGCCCACCTAAGAGGGTGGAAGGGGCCTCTGTTTAATGTGTAAAATAATCTTGGGTGGGGTCAGCGAGAAGGGAGTAATGGAAATGTGGGATTGGGGCACTGTTGGAAAGGCAAGTATTCAGGAGGTGTGGGAGAGAGGTAGCAAATGATGGTTTTGGAAGAAGGTTCCAGAGTGCCGAGACACAATAGCTGAAAGATTGATCTGTAGTGGAGGGTAGGGGCTACAACATACAACATTGGGAGATTTCTCAAGTAGAATGGAAGGGATTTGAAAACTAAGATCGTGAACGCAACACAGGGAGCCATTGAAGCTGGGCAAGGATGGTGGGTGAGCCGTATGTGACACTGTGTAGGAAAGGACTTGTGCTTGGCATTTTTGGATGAGGGTTTTAGCAGCAGAAGACAGGAGGGTGGGACAGAAGCAGGCAATGTTTCTGAGGTGGAAGAAAGTGGTTGGGTTGGATGCACAGTTGATGAAACCCCTCCCTTCTCCCCAGCAGGAAGTGAAAATAAATTTAATATTTTCCAAGGTTCCCCCAGATGATCTAGTGGGTAAAGGCTTTGCAATACTAGGCCATACAGACCATAAGCTTCAATTCCTGATCTGTAACGAGTTAACTGATCTCAGCTGAGGTGAAAGTTGGGCTGCAACAATTAGCCCTGTTTCCTGAGAGGAATGAATGCTTATGTTTAGACTGAGGCTTCTGTTGAAAATCTCAGTGCTTCACACAATGAATTACTTTTGGAATTTGACAACTGTTGAGTGGGTTTGAGAGGAAAAGCCAGCCAGGGTTCCTGCTCCTTATTATCTAGTCACCCCTACTAGAAGTGCGAGTGTGTGGCTATCAAGTGAGAACAGGATTGTTTTTCTTCATCTTCTCCCTAGCCCAGGGTACTGAAGTTAGCTGCAGCATCCCACCACTGCTTCAGCTGAGATCTGATAATTCAGCACAGACCAGAGACTGAACCAGTGACCTCCTGGTCCTTATGGCTCAGTACCACAGCAGACGGTACACTTGCCCATCAAGCTGTCGGAGCAGGTTTTCACCTCCCATCCATCTCCTCTTCCCTTTGCTGAATAGGGTCACTCTGTTTAATAAACATCACTGATGAAGGCTGGCACTGTGGCACAGCACACTGGTGCAGCCATATACCATTCTTGGATGGGTTGGGCCATGGGGTGGCTCCAATGATTTCACACTTACAGAATTCCTGACAATACCTCAATTGTCAGTAAAGTAGCTGTCCAGTGCTCCTCTGATTTAGTGATATAAAGCCTAGTGTACTCAGTCTAGTAGAGTAGCTGGGAGTCAGACTTACTGAATAGAGTCGGCAACATTACTACAACAGCTTGCATTTATATAGCGCCTTTAATGTAGTAAGAGATCCTTGGAGGGTTGTAGCGATGGTGGAGGTTAGAGATAGGGAGGGGCAAGGCCATGGAGGGATTTGAAAACATGAAGAATTTTAAAATCGAGGCGTCCCCAGACCGGGAGCCAATGTCAGGGTCTAAACCTTAAATACCACCGATTTATTAATGAGAAAATTATTAAATGCTGGTTAATCCTGCAAAGTATTATTAATTGACTCTAGTTCATTAGAAAATGATTACCAATTATGTCTCAGGCCCAACCTCGAAGAGCTAATCTTTCTGCACTAGTGTGAAATTTTTCCCACACCAGCTGAGTGTGATTGCCAATTTACTACTAACTAGTCCCAAGATAGGGATAACTTTTTGTGCCCAATAGGAACTGATTGATTTGTCCCAACTCATTTCACATGGCAGCCAGCACTAGCAGTCTGGTTTGTGAGAGTCCTAAAGGGCATGAAGTTTGCAAGGGCAGAAGACCACAGGGCAGCAGTTCCTGGTTTCTGGTGGTTATACAGTTGTCCATAGGAAGCCTGGTGGAACTGTTGCAAGAGGGAACAGCAGATTAAAATATCGTAAAGTTACGTCAGTGAATTGTGAGGTACCTATATTGTCACGTGTCACCTCGTGATGTTTTTACACTTCAGAATGCAATAGAATAAACACTTCATTAGTTTGTGCCTTAGGGTATAAACTGGCAAGCAGATTTGTTAAATAATAAATGGATGTGAATGGTTGCCAGATTTTACAATAGTTATAAACTTAGTCATCTCTCCAAGTAGAAAATAACAGTTATGTCTGTTGTGTTAGATTGCAATGTAAATATTAACTGTGGCATTATTTCTTGTCCATGATGTCTCTCGTCTACCGATAGACCTGGTCTCAGATGAACAACTTAATTTTACACGACAAGCTGAGATATACTTTTCAAAAATGACCAGAACAATGTAAATTTAAACCTGTCTCTTAAACTAAAAATGAGCTGCCAATCAAACTTATATACAAATAAAACCTGTAGGATGCCTGTATTTGAATTGAATAGCTGGGCCCCTCCCACAGACACCTAACACAGACAATAGTATCTGGTTATGTACCAAAATAAGTGGGGCCATTTTCTATGAGTGGACCTATACTGAGATGATAAATTGTACCATGATGCATTTTAGGCAAAAGTTGCTTCAATTTATCATGGTGCTGGCTTAAAATAAACTGTGTAAAAATAGTGCAGACAGCAGTTTGGCACAAAAGCTCTAACTGGTATGCTAAAAATAATGGACAGCAAAATTTCAAACAGAATAATGCCAGAGTGCTATTTGCTTCTGCCTGAGCTCCAGTGGGCCAACTACACACCATTTCTGTGGTGAGTCTTATCTTACTAATCCTGGCACGGTCCCAGCAATAGTGCCAGCTCTGATTGGGAGCTCACCATCTGGGAGGTGGGAATGTAGGATTTAAAGGACTGCATACCTCAAAGGGACCAGCACAACAAAAAAATCCTTTTGGCAGCATAACTTCAAATCTTCCCAAACTGCATTACTTTCTGCCATTTGCTATGGGGCTGCCTTCCCCTCCCCTACCCCTTTCAGACAGGGCACAAAATGGATTCCAAAAATTGTGTGGTAAGTCTAGGAAAATCCAAGCTTTGTGATTGCTTTACATTTTAGACATTTCTGCAGAGCACACTTCAAAACTGCACTGTACTTTCCTAAACTGGGAAGAAAGCAACCTTAATAGTGATTTGAAACTGCAAAAACTGAGCTCTGTGGGCCTTGTAATTCAAATTCACTGGAATCAATCACAAAACAAAAGTCACAAACACTTCCTTGAAGATTTTTTTTACACCTGGTTTATCCTGATGTCACCAGAGGAAGGATTAGCAAACTTAACTTTCTCAAACCGGAAATAATTTCTCTTCCTGCAAGAGAACACAGCATTTAGAGTAGATGGTTTGGTTTTGCAAGCCTACTGCAGTCCTCCCAACCTGCTCCCTTGGGTGTTAACCTCAAAGTGAAGCCTGTATCCACACATTGCTTACCTTGGCTCTGCTGTCCCTGACACTAACCATCAGGTAGCAATGCTTTGGTGGGGTCCACTACGAAAGGCTAGGGGTATTTGCTGCCTGGGAGTCTACGTGTGAAAATTGAATGGTTTCTATATATCGGGCGGCTGATACAAAGCACCAGATTTATGCCTGTTTGGAAAGTTCAAAATCTGCCCCTTTTATGTTGTGAACCTTTGCAATGAGGTTAAAAGGAGGAAAATTTGTAAATGCTAGAAATTTGAAACAGCCAATTTAATTCTGGAAAGACACAATCATTCAGTCAGCATCTGGAAAGAGAAGAGGCCGGTTAATGTTTCAGTGGAGAGCCTGGAGCTGGGAGATTTATACTTGCGCAAGTCTAGCCGACTGAAAATGTGTGTCTCCCTTTGCCAGCGCTCCCAGCTGTCTTATCCCAATCGGATTATGAAAATGCAAGTGCCCTTTGGTTAAGGATGTCTGTTTGCGTTCCATAAGTGAAGGGGTGGCTGCTGGTCTTGCATGTTCAATCTCTGTGAGGTCTCTATAAAAGTGGAGCCCATCATATTTACAGAGACTGGGTCCTCAGTTGGACTGCTAGAGTTTGTGTTGTGCTCTACTTTTTAACAGAAAATATAAAAGCACCTTAAGACTTGTAGAGCTTGGCTTCCTCTGCCATGTTCATGATGATGTTGTGGCTTTCACTAGTAGTTCACACTAGTGAAAGCAGGACTGTACTCAGTGATATTGGGTGAGTTCTCCTATAAATGCCCCAACTGCATTAATTCATCATTTGCTAGTCCAAACCACAGGCAGGGCAAATTCATTATACCCTTGCATTATTGACTGGATGACTTCCCAGCAGTCTGTCACGGTGACAGAATTATACAGAAATGACTACCTTGGATCTGCCTTTGTGACTAATTACAGTACATTCTCTTTCTCCTCCCTCCTTCCTTCTCCCCCCCCCCCCCCCCCCCCCCCCCCCCCACCTTCCCAGTCGTGATCCAATGATCCCTGCTGTGTGTGAACGCCGAATGAGCAGAGGATCAGGCTGTGCTGTGCCCCCCTCCCATTTAAAGCAGAAAAGCCTGGTGCTGGGGCCTCCACTGTCTGTTATGTCAGGTACTCAGACTAATGGTGGCATTGAGCCTGTTATATGTCCTTATACCAGGGAGGTGAAGTAGTACAGTGGGTGAAGAAAGGGGATTCAGCTGTTCTATTCTGGGATGGTTGCTGTAGCACATGGAGAAGCAACGTTGCTCTTTAGCTGACCTTAGCTCCAATGCTTCCATCATATTTTGTCCCATTAGTTCCAAGCCACATACAGCCTGCAGCATAGAGGGAAGGTGGGATATTGGTCCTAGAATACCCACAATGTTACTCATGATTCAGCATCAGGGGTGGGGGAGAGGTTGCCTACAACTCTAGCCCAGGATGGCTTTCACTCTTCTTCCTGCCCCTTCATTCCCCCCTTGTGGGAAGGCACTTGACCCTAATCTGAAGTTTTTTAATAGAATTATATAGAATGTACAGTACAGAAACAAGCCATGCAGCCCAACAGATGCATTCTGGTGTTTATGCTCCATATGAGCCACCTCCCATCTTACTTCATCTCACCCTATCAGCATAACTGTCTATTCCTTTCTCCTGCATGTGTTTATCTAGCTTCCCATTAAATGCATTTATGCAATTCGCCTGAACTACTCCTTGTGATATCAAGTTCCACATTCTAACTACTCTCGGTAAAGAAGTTTCTCCTGAATTCCCTATTGGATTTATTTGTCCTATATAAAAGTTGCCCTAAAGATAGATAAATAAGCATAAATACAACAGCTGGTTTTGATCAGCAACGTAAGATCAAACCTGAGATTTGTTTGCTGGGACACAATTTCGGCACAAACGAGCCCAGAAATAAGAGCAATGTGCAGCACCATAGAACTGGTTGATGCTGCAGTGTCACCAGATTGCCACCAGGGAGCAGAAACAGCATAAGATTTAAAAACAATTGGTGGGAAATGGCACACTTGGTGCCTCAGCATCAACACACTCTTCACTTGAAGTAAATTTGAACAAAGGTAAGGCTGGCTTTTAAATGTGTAATGGTCTGTGTGACATTTGCAGTAAGATTTTGAGAATATCTGCATTTATCAGGGTAAGGGACATCAATGTTGGGGAGAGGGCATGATCGAGATCAGTCAGGAACAAGCACTCCTAAACAGTTCTGGCATAGTTAAACTCTATTCTGTCCCTGACCTGAAGAGTGACATTTTCCCACTTCCTACACCAGTGGGCCTGGATTTAGCAGTTGAAGACAAATAGGGCTACTACATGACATTGGTCTTGGACACCCAGCACATGATGGTGGCTGGCACATTACAAACTTTTTCAACCATGCAGAAAGCAGACAGCTCGTACAGCAGATGATTAAACTCGTATATCTGGGTCTCTGTACTTACCATGACTAGGTTGTAGAGAGGCTCTGCAACATCAACTGGTGGGACCACTGTTCGATGGTATGTGTCCATGCTGCTGCTAGGAGGATGGTGGTAAGTCACTCAAACATTTCATGAACTGTTCAGCTTGGGAGGAGTTCCTGGTCTCTTATCCACTTAGCGAGGGCTGCAACCCATGCTTGTTAGTTGGCTAATGACCAACTAGTGACTATACTTCTGGGGGGGAAGAGAGAAATAAGGGGGGCCTCTTGGGATTGAGAATGCTCCAAGATATCACCGGGTAATGGAAGATTGGAACTGAGTCAGCTCTCTATGGCACACTTAGTAATCTGATAAGCTAGGAAGGTCACAATACTCCAGGGTACCAACCAGCCTGGATCATTAATGGTAATGATGTGACTGATCAGGTAACACTTTTAATACATAGCTGATCGTACAATTTTATTTTAAATTTAAGTTTTAGAAACACTAAAGTCAAAACTAGTGCCAGTTTGGCTTAGTGGTGGCATTCTTGTTTCTGAGCCAGCAGGTTGTGAATTCAAGTCCCACTCCAGGACTTAGAATCATAGAATGATACAGCAGAGAAGGAGTCCACATGCCCACATAAAGCAAGACCTGGACAACATCCAGGCTTGGGCTGATAAGTGGCAAGTAACATTTGTGCCAGATAAGTGCCAGGCAATGACCATCTCCAACAAGAGAGTCTAACCACCTCCCCTTGCCATTCAACTGCATTACCATTACCGAATCCCCCACCGTCAACATCCTGGGGGGTCACCATTGACCAGAAACTTAACTGGACCAGCACACACATACTGTTGCTACAAGAGCAGGTCAGAGGCTGGGTATTCTGCGGCAAGTGACTCACCTCCTGACTCCCCAAAGCCTTTCCACCATCTACAAGGCACAAGTCAGGAGTGTGATGGAATACTCTCCACTTGTCTGGATGAGTGCAGCTCCAACAACACTCAACAAGCTCGACACCATCCAGGACAAAGCAGCCCGATTGATTGGCACCCCATCCACCACCGTAAACATTCACTCCCTTCACCACCGGCTCACTGTGGCTGCAGTGTGTACCATTCACAGGATGCACTGCAGCAACTCACCAAGGCTGCTTCGACAGCACCTCCCAAACCCACGACCTCTACTACCTAGAGGGACAAGAGCAGCAGGTATATGGGAACACCACCTGCACGATCCCCTCCAAGTCACACACCATCCCGACTTGGAAATATATCGCCGTTCCTTCATTGTCGCTGGGTCAAAATCCTGGAACTCCCTTCCTAACAGCACTGTGGGAGAACCTTCACCACACGGACTGCAGCGGTTCAAGAAGGAGGCTCACCACCACCTTCTCGAGGGTAATTAGAAATAGGCAATAAATGCTGGCCTCGCCAGCGCCACCCACATCCCATGAATGAATTTAGAAAGAAAATGATTAGTTAACAACTCCCTTATTATCGCATCACTGGACTACCAGGATGGTAGGAATTGCTAAATCAAAAAGACCAGGGTCTATCTATTTTTGCCTTCTATGTCCCTATCCCACTGTATTCCTGAAGACACCTGTTCCCAGGTTTTTTTTTGCTGTTACTCAAATGTTGTCAGGCATGAAAAAAATCATCAACCAGGGAGATAATTACAGGAACAAGAACAAAGTGCTGGAAAATGCAGCCGGTCAATTGTCATCTGTGGAGAGAACCAGGAAAGCCACCATCTTGAGTGCAGGCCCTTCTTTAGTTCTGCAAACAGGTCCGTACACAAAACGGTAACTGGTCTGCTCTCTTCACAAATGCCAATTGACCTGAGTGTTCACAGCATTTTCTGTTTTTGTCTTGGATTTCCAGCAGCTGCAGTATTTTGCTTTTTTTAAAATTTAAATGATTACAGGCATGAACAAGGATATTTATGGCTTGCCTTAGTAGCATTTGTGCCTCTGACTCAAGCCTGTACCAGCCGTTTGAGTGCATGATCCTGGCTGACCGAGTGCAGCATTGTTGGAGGGGCTGTCGTTCGGGTGATGTGTTAAACTGAGACATGATTCAGGCGGATGTCAAAGACCTCATGGCACTGGTTGAACGGACCCCCTCGCTGTTCAGTGTGCTGGACAACATTCCTCCCTTGAACAAAAAACGATTACTGCTGAATTCAAGATGTTGGTTCAAAAACTATGCCATGTTTGCCTACATAACACAAGTAATTGCACTTCAAAGTAGGTGTTGTGTGTGAAGTTTTTTGGAAAGTTTCTGAGAAGATAAGCTACATACTGACTTTTTAATCAATGTGCACAGTCAGTATTAACACATGGAGATGGAATTGAAAGGATTTTAATTGCCAGGGTCTTGCCATTGTAGCTGTTCTGAGAAGCTTTGTGATCATCCGAAGTACTTTAGTTGACAGCTTCCTGTTTGGTTCCCTGATGATATTAGAGACCATCATCAGAAGGGTAATAACGGTGTGATGTCATTAGTGGAAAGTAACTCTGCCATATGATTGATGGTAGGATGGAATCAGGTGATTATGTACACTGTCATTCGGAATTCATTACAAATCTTATTACAAACTCCAGGGGATCAGATTGCAGTTCCTCCACAGATCCTGCATGGATTTTTAGTCAGCACCAAGGACAGCGAATGTTAGTGAAAGGTTTGGAGTAAAGGTGGCTGATCCTGTTCATGCTAGACTAAACACTTTTGAGCATGCCCCTTCTATTAAGCCCCCACTCTCTTCTCCCCTCTATGTCCCAGTACCTCAGTGACTGTTCTAATGTCTTTGCTGCGCTCCGCTGCCCTCCCAGCGCGGGCTGTGCGGGGAGCCATGGTTTCACTCCCTGCTCAAAGGCTCTGACGACGGGAAAGGCAGAGCTCCATTGGTGGGTAATTGAATGTGCACAGATCTGCTCAGAAACCTCCCAAAGCATTTTTTAACACGTTAAGGTATTCGTGATTCACCAGGGTTTGCCTCTAATTCAACACCCGCTTTACTAAGATGGGGCTTTAAACCAGCTGTGATATATTGTGTACCTTTTTTTATTTGTACATGTGGTCTCTCTCCTAATGTGCATATGCCCATTTCTATTGCAATTGTGCCATCAAGGTGCAATGTCAGATGCCAACATCACCGGGACTGGAGTCTAAAAGCAGCACTGAACAGAGGTGATCGAATAACAGGATAATTGTGAGCTCAACTCATTCTCTGTACCATGCGCAGGCACTTTCTGCTTCAGGCAGTACATGTGTCAGATGTTATCAAGAATACTGCCTGATATATGTGCTCTGAAGTACTGCAGGGTAGAAGCACCAGGAACTTTAAATGAGATAGTAACATCACCCTGACTGGAATCAATTTATCTCTTTGCTTATGTTCTCACTCTGGGGTGAAAGGCTGTGAGGTTTGCAGGAACAAACCTGCATTTCATAAAATCATAGAATTATTTGATCACATGGCATAGGGATCTGTGGTAGTATTCTTGCCTCTGAGTCAGAAGGTTGTGGGTTCAAGCCCCACTTCCAGACCTGGGCTGGCACTTTGGTGCAGCACTGAGGGAGTCCCTTATTGTTGGAGGTGTCATCTTTCGGATAGTGTGTTAATCCAAGTTCTTGTCTACAGCTCAGATGCATGTAAAAGATCCCATGTCCCTTTTCAAAGAAGAGCTGAGATTTCTCCAATGTCCTGACCAATATTCATCATTCGACCAACACCAAAAAAACAAGTCATTCATCTCATTCGCTGTCTCGTTGGATCTTGCTTTGTGCAAATTGGCTGCCGCATTTACCTGCGAAACAGCAGTGACCATACTTCACAGCCAATGGATTATTTCTGGAGCACTTTAGAATGACCTGAGGTTGTGAATGATGCAAGTGCCATTGCATTCAAAGCTGACCAACTCAGAACTCACCATTAAACAACTAGTGTTCTTGATCTTCTGTGGCCTCATCCACTATCCTGAATTAACTTTTTTAGAAAGTAGTGGAGGCAGCTAAATGTGCGGAGACAAAACCCAGTGTGGGACAAAAAACATTAAACGAGGGAAGCCTGCCAAGTTCTCCAATGAATAAATTCACCGAATTAATGAGTAGCTGAGGAACACAGACCAGAGCAACCCAGCTTTGATCCCTGGCCTGTGCTGACAGGACAAATGAACTTTGCACTTTAAAATAAAATATGGTAAAATTTCATAGTCTGAATAAAAGTCCTGAATATTTATTCAACTGAACCATTTAACAATATGAAATACTGTTACAGAAGTATTATGAAGAAAATTAAACCTGCATCAGGGTTGACATTTGGGTGCAATACTGAGGGAGTCCTATATTGTTGGAGTAATGTAATTACTAATCTTCTCAAGCTACATGATTCTTGATCTGATCTATGACAACCTAAATGGATGGTCTACCCATTTTACGTCTTCTCCAATGCCTTCTCTACTCCCTGGTCTCCAAGACAGATTAGGCCATTTTTGACTATCTCCTTGTATCCTTCAACACTCACATCACTCTTAAAACCCCACTTCCTTGGGGGGAGAATACTCTTTCCCCAAGTCACTTACAACAGCACTTCAAACTTCCATCTTCCCAGCCTTAGGCCTGCCATTCACTGTCACCTGTTGATTTGCTCAACCACTACCTCACCTCCACCTTTGATGACCTTGTACTCAGCCACACATCCACTGTCATTCCTCTGGCATAGCCTCCAACTTCACTCCCTCAAGTTTAAGGGGTACAAACTCAAGCATATCTCATGCATAATCTGTCTTAGTCATCCATTACCTGGTTGGTCCACATCAAGCTCTACCATATCACTCACTCCTCTACCAAAACCGCTTACTACTCTAGGATTATCCTAGAGAATAAAAGATAACCCCCTGATTCTTTTTTTCCCACCACAACAGTCTCCTTTAAACCCTCCACTCTCACCTCTAACAATAAGGGCGAGGAGTTCATGGACTACTTTTGTCACCAAGATAGACAGCATCCTTTCAGCTGCCTCTGCAGCTCAGCCCCACTTCCCCTTTCCCACCTGGCCCTGAAGCCTGTTCTCCCTGTTTTTTATTTTTTTTGTCTTTTTCCCCCCCCCCCCCCCCCCCCCCCCGACTATGTCCTCTCTGAGCTCATCTAATCCGTGAGATCCACCTCCTGCTCCCTCAACCCCATTCCCAACTCGCCACCCAACTTCTCTTTCTGGCCCTGTATGCTAGCTGAGAGGACTCTCCTTTTCAAAACGGATGTCGACACCACCTCCTCAAAAAAAACGACCCTCAACCCTCTGCCCTGCAAACTACTGCACCATCTCCAACTTTTCATTCCCCTCAAGTACTTTTGAATGTGTTGTATCTTGGATTAATGTCGATCTTTTCCGCACCTCTATGTTTACATCTCTCCACTTAGGTTTTTGTTCCTCCCATTGCCCTGAAATGACCCTAACCAAAGTCATGAATGATCTTGTCTATGATTGTGCTGTCCGGAATCACTTCGCGTCCTCCTTAACCTCTCTGCAGCCTGACATGATTGCTAACACCATCCTCCCCATGCCTCTCATCTGTTGCCCAGCTCGGTGGGATTACTTGGGTCCACTCTTGCCTATCTGATCATAGCCAGAGTATCTCTAGCAATAGGTTCTCTCCCTGTCCCACCCCTGCACTGTCACCTCAGGAATCCCCTAAGGATCTATCCTTGGCCCCTTCTTTTCCATCTACATGCTGCTCCCTCACTACCTGCCACTGAAACCCTTATCCAGGCCTTTGTCACCTCCAGACTTGACCTTTCCGATGCTCTCCTGGCCAGCCTCCCATCCTCGTCCCTCCAGATGGTGCAGGAAAATAGTGTTGAGGTAGAAGATCAGCCATGATCTTGTTGAATGGCAGAGCGAGCTCGAGGGGCCGGCTGGCCTATTAATGTTCTTAACTGCAGCTTATCAGAATCTGACCCAGCATCTTCAGGTGAAGAAGAAAGAAAATTGGAGCAAAACAGGCAGGTTGATCAGATTTATTTTGGTGTCAGTTCTGAAACTGAATACTGGAAGGTCACAGCAAGAAGTACAATACAACCCTATGACTCCAAACACTACAGTAACATCTTCTAACACTAACATGATGCTTATCTCCTAATCTCCTGGGTGCAGGTGTGCTCTTGAGCAGAGTGTGCAAAAATAAAAATAAACAAAAGTAGGCAGAAGCCTTCAGACAAAAGGCAGCTAAACGCTGCAACAGCTCACTAATCCAGCCTTGTGCAAGTAGGGCCTACCTGAGTATCCTGTGACTTAATAAAATGCATTAGTCTCTTAATAAAGCCATCTGCTTTGCAGGCAGCTGCCAGCTGAAAAACAGCTGAATTATCAGAACGTTCTTTGTTTTTTTTTGCTTTCAAAACAGTCTGCAAGTTCTTGGAAACCAAGCCGCTCGAAAGCAGCGAATGTTCTGTACTTTTCATTTTTATTTGAAAAGGCTGCAGCACAATAACATCTGGTTCTCCGAGCAGAATGAAGCCGAGCCATGCTCCACTTACTGGGGGGGGGGGGGGGAAAGAACATAACTGGCTACCTTTTTGGCAACGTGTGCCATTTTCTAATATGCACTGGCTGCACCCTGAGGCCTTGTAAAGCTTACCCTACCATTATTAGAAATAATCCATTAAAGAGTTAGAAAATTAGTCTTGTCCTTCTGGTACCCTTTAAAAATCTAAACAACAACTACTTGTATTTATATACCGCCTCTAATGTAGTAAAACGTCCCAAGGCGCTTCACAGGAGTGTAATCAAACAAAATTTGTCCACCGAGCCACACAAGGAGATATTAGGACAGGTGACCAAAGGCTTGGTCAAGGAGGTAAGTTTTAAGGAGGAGAGAGGGTATAGGGAGCAAATTCCAAAGCTTAGGAGCTGGGCAGCTGAAGGCATAGCTGCCAGTGGTGGGGCGAAGGAAATCAGGGATGCGCAAGAGGCTAAAATTGGAGGAAAGGTTGAGAAGGATACTTACTAAGTTGATTTCCCGTGACATTGCTCATAAGGGAATCGAGACAGAGGCCAGGAACGTCCTCGGTGCTGCTCCCACTCTGTTGCTGTAACTTGGCCGGGATCATGACTGAAACCCTACATGCCTTTTCACTTTTGATATGAGGGAGATTGGGAGGGGAGGGGATAATTGGTTTTGGGGCTGCGTTTGAGTTAATGGCTATCAGTATAGATGTTGACTGTCAGTGCCATGTACAACCCTGATGCAATATTATGGTGTTTATACTGCCATCACAGTGGGTCCTCTCCCACACAACGTTTCAAACTCCCATCACTTGCATCCTCACCCTCGCCCCCTTTACTTGCTCCCTATGCACCAGTGAATCAATGTGAAGACCCTTGTCCTCTTGAGCCTCATTCAAGAATTTTGTCCAGCCTGCACCCTCTGTTTCTCTGACTCTCTGGGTCAATGGTTGAGCCCTTCCTTTCTCTTTTTTTCCCCCGCCCACCCCCTTCTGCTGCACCTTTTTGGCAATTATGTCCCTGACCCCCAGAACCTTCTCTCAAAACCACTTTGTCTTTCTGCCTTCAAAAGCCTCCTAAGAACCAGTAGCCCTGAAATGGTGGCATAGGATACTAATGCTTAACACACATCTGCAATTCCTGTCTATTATAAATTGCCTTTGTTAAAATAGCAAACGGTTTGACACGCCTGCAAAAATAGTAGAGAGGAATTTTGGACAAACATATTAAGATAATATTCTACGATGTTTCAAAGCTGACCTTTGGTGCCTTTGACCTCCCTTCCTAAATTCCTTTCCTTGCTTCTCAGCATCCACCTGTTACCCCTGTAAAACTCTGTGGTGCTTTTTTATTTCATGAACTGAGCTGTATAAATATAAACTGTTGTTTAGTGAAAGATAATCTGTCATAGAGGACCAGGAAGGCTTAAAACTGAGTGAGTGTAATATATAAGAACTGTTTCCTCAATTGGGCACTCCCAGCGTGCTCAGAGAACTAGTGGGAACGCAGTTTCTGATTTTCTGTCCATTCAGACTAACGGAGATAATTAGATGCTGCCGTTCCTTGATCTCTTGACCAGAGCTCCCTATGAGCACCACTCCATGCTGGGAGCTCTTGATTGTGGAATCAGCCCTTTTTTGTATTTGCATTTTTACCTCCTAATAGAGAAGAAACCAGAGGTGAAAGGGTTAACTAAGGTACTGGTGTAATTAATATTAAACAGCCACAGCTGAGAAATATTCATTTCAAGTCTAATTGTTCCTCAGCAGGAAGCAGAAATATTCAATGAATATTCACGCCACATTTAAATAGTTTGCAGATGGGCGTGACACACTCTATTTAGCATAATGTTCCTTTATCTATTAAGGGGCAACTACCTTTGAGAGTCTGAATATAAATGAAGCCACGTGTCAACAGCAGCCTCCTTAATTAAGGAGTTGGTCTGTATAATTGATGATTAAATATGCATATTAACTTGGTACAGAATTTCAGATGGAGGCCTTTTTGCAGATCTTTGTGTCTGGCATGGATCTCCCTGTTTTGGGCTAAGTTTCGGTGCTTTTAAGTTAGCAAATTGCAACTAACGACACATTAGGAAGGGACGATCATTTGAGTCAGTGGCAGCAGAGACAGCCTTTTTGTGAAGATTTGATGAGGTGCCGCCAGATTCGCTGATGCTGCTTCTGGCTCACTAAACACAGGGAAACAATTCAGTTACATCTTAGCATCAGTGACGTCGTGGCTGCTCAATTAAAATGTCCAGGTTCAAATGGGAACTTGTGGTGACAACATTCAGGTGTACATATTTCGAGTTACATCGAATCTACAGCACAGAACAGGCCATTCGGCCCAACTGGTCTATGCCGGCGTTTATGCTCCACATGAGCTTCCCCACCCCCCCCCCCCCCCCCCCCCCGGTCCTTTACTTCATCTAACCCTAACAATATACCCTTCTATTCCTCTCTTCCTCGTGTGTTTATCTAGCATCCCCTTAAATGCATCTATGCACATATATGCAGAAAGCAGGCCTCTGTGCTGTGTTCCTAACTGGGGGCATGTGGGCAGCGGCGCTGGGTGAGATAAAGTAAAGGGGGCACAGCAGCCCCCTGAAACGTGGTCCTCCCCATGTTTCATTGGGGCTTCTTTTATAAGAGAAAGGTAGACTTGAGATTTGATTTTTTTTTTAAATAAAGGGAGTAGAATCTGTCTGCATTGATAAGTTTTTTGAGTTAGATAGGGATGGGAGAACTAGAGGGAACGAGTATAAAATATATAAGCAAAAAGTTTGGTTAGATGCCAGGAAGTATTTCATTCCAGAATGACATCGCCTTCTGGAACTGATTACTGCAGCGTGCAGACATGCAAAAGGGAGCTGGTGAATTTTCTGAGCGAGAAGGACATCTCATTATAGAAGGCAGGTTGGGAGAAAAGAAATCCTTGACGAAAGGGTTAATGAAGGTATTGGTGTAATTAATATTAAACAGCTGGGATTAGTAATACTCATGAGATACTGCAGTCTCATGGAACTTTTGTTTGATCACCTTTGGGGGTGGGAAAGGAATTTTTCCTGGGATTTTCCTATATGGTCTGTTATTTTTTCCTTTCTCCTAGGAGATTGCCTGAGTTGGCAGTGTAAGTGGATTGTAACATATCTGGATGGGGTGGGTTAGATGGACCAGATGGTCTTTTCCTGTCCTCTTCCTTCATACCTATTATTATGTTTGTAGCAGTTTAAAAGCACTTTTTGTGTTGTTGCCCAGTGACTCTTCTATGTTGTATTCCTCCGTGGAGCAGTCTGCAATAGTTCCTCAAGGAACCAGTTCAACTTCTATATTGTGGCGCAAATTCCGTGGCAGTAAAACTACCATGCCTGGAGTTAAGGAGGGGTTTGGAGATTATAGGAATAAGTGCAGATATTCAAATACTCCACAGGACATGGTTCCTGTGGTTCTGAGGTTAGGGGTTATCTGAGATTGACAGCCAGCCAGGCTTGATGGAGGAAATATGAGGATAGATGCATACTTTGGAGTTTTGCTTGTTAGGGTTCAGGTTGTACCTGTGTAGAACTTTCTCAGAGTCCATGATAGGATAAAAAGAAAGACTTGCATTTATCTAGAACCTTGCATTTTTCAAACATCTGGAAATGCTTCATACTCAATTACTTTTTTGAAATGACTTGTTATTAGAAGGAAAAATTTGTATTTATCTAGTGGTTTTCATGTTCTCAGGATGTCCCAAAGTAGTGCATAGTCAATGAAATACTTTCAAATCTAACCTGTTGTTTTGCAGGCAAACATTGCAGCCAATTTGTGCACAGCAAGGTCCCACAAATAATGAATTAGATAAATGACCTGTTGTCTAATTTGGTAGTGTTATTTGATGGCGGAATGTTGGCCAGGATACAAGGTGACCTTTCTGATCCTGTAGTGCCATCAGATCTTTTATTGCCACTTAAACTGCCTTTTCAACATCTCATGTAAAAGTACAGAACTCCCTCAACACTGCACTGCAGGATTCCACAACAATGGGGCAAATGACCAAGTTAATCTATTTTGGTGGTATGTGAGGGAAGAATGTCAGCCACTTGAAGCACTACTTCTACGAACTACTTCTAGGATCTTCAACATCAACCTGAGCCACAGGCCTAAGTTTTAACATCTCATACAAAGGATGGTACCTCCAACAATGCAGCACTCCCTCTACATTGCTGTATTGTCAGTGTAGTTTATGTACTCAAGTACTGGCATGGGTCTTGAATCCATAACCCTCTGAGTCAGAAGCAAGCATACTACCACCTGAGCCACCATCTATGAAAGGAACAGGCTTGATGGGATGAATGGCCTTTTCTTGTTCCCTGCTTCCTCATGTTCTTAATCATATCTAAGGCTTGACCCTTCCAAATATTAGTGTGCAGCACTGGACAAGAAGAAAACTAAAGATAATCTCAGTTTTGTAGTGGGTTAAATGTACAAAGGCAGTACATTATTAATAAAGATAATCACTAATAGCAAAGGGCCTTTTGAATTAGACTTGACTATTTGAAGCCAGGGCCTAAGTGGGTTCACTCCATCTCATTTCCTCATCACAGAAAGTAGTTTTAAGCCACAGGCTGATGTTTACATTTCCCCACCCCCACCCCAATTTTCTCTTCCCATTTCCCAAAATGGTCACTAATGCTGGGAGTACATTGCCATGGTTGACTGTGATACCAGCCCTGCCATATGTCAACCAAGTGTCTTTTTTTAAATGCATAAGCCTAGGCAGTGAATGTAAGGAAGCTGTTTGACCATAGGGGACATTACAACTGAGCTTGATCCTGTTCTCACCTAGCATTCTCTCACATTCCAGTAAGGGTCACTGAATAGCAATCAGACTTCTGAAACCCTTACTGATTTTTGTCCTCCTAGCTCAGAGTCACTGAGGCCATCTGTAGCACTCATTAGGACTACCCTGACCAAGATCAGCTGACTCTCAGCATAGAATGGGGAAATTGAACCTGGGACCTTCTTGGTCAGTATAGCTCAGTTCCACACTGGAGCAGAGCCATTAAAGAAACTCACAAGAAACCTTTGTTGAGAATTTACTTGGAACAACTCAGCTGGGGTTGAAATAGTTGTAAAGGAAGAGGGTGGTGATGAATATTCACATAATTTCCAAATCTTTGTATTTTTTTTGCATCAAATTAAGGAAATATTTCTGACATTTTTCTGTCACCTTGGCTCACATGCTGCACAAAATGTGGCATTCAATTCCGTGAGTCAGGCAGCTTAGAGTCTTTCACGTGTTGGTGAACGTGAGCCTCCTTCCATCTCCAATCTGTCTCAAGGACAGCTCACAGCTCAGCTGCACTGTCACATGGGTCCTTGAGATGTATGCACTCGAGACCCATTGTAGGCAATATAAATTAGAGGGGGGGAAAAAAATTCAAAATATTTCAGTGTTTGTTTGAATCGAATCACAGACAATGCATTCCACTTTGGGTGGGTGCATGGGGCTATCTCTGCGATGTGCAAAGGGTTATATGCAATTTATTTGACCAATAGATTTGCTTTTGTTGGATTTGCAGACAAAAAATATTTTCAAAGAATCTTCACTTTACAAAGTTCCTGGAGTGAAATGTCACATGGGTCTCTTCCATTTGCTTCACTTCGCTGATGCATATTTTTGTAACTATCTTGTGTTGCATTTTGCATCGCAGTGTTTTTTGCATGTTGGCTTTATGTGGGCTCTAAGTTAACAATGTTTTAAATCAAAAGCAAAATACTGCGGATGCTGGAAATCTGGAAAGAAACAGAAAATGCTGGAAGCACTCAGCAAGTCAGGCAGCATTTTTGGAGAAATAAACAAGAGTTAATGTTTCAGGTCGAAGACCTTTCGTCAGAACTGGAAAAAGTTGAAGATTAAACAGATTTTAAGCAAGTACAGAGCCAGGGAAAGCAGGGGGTGGGGGGGGAGGAAAGATCAAAAGGGAAGGTCTCTGATAGGGTGGAGGGCATGAGTGGTTAAATGACAAAAGGGATGATGGTGCGAGGCAAGAAGGGTGGTAATGGGACAAGTAAAGAAATAAAAGATGGGTCTAGAGGAGCTGTAAATGGCAACAGCAGAACCATGAACAGCATATGCTGTGAAAAATGGGACCAGTGGTTACGATATGAAGTTATTGAAATCAGTGAGTCCAGAAGGTTGTAAAGTGCCTAATTGAAAGATGAGGTGCTGTTCCTTGAGCATCCGTTAAGCTTCATTGGAACAGTGTAAAAGGCCGAGGTCGGAGTGTGAGTGGAACGGGGAATTAAAATGGCAAGCGACCGGCAGGTCAGGGTTATGCTTGCAAACTGAGCGGAGGTGTTCAGCAAAGCGATCAACCAAACTATGTTTGGTCTGCCCAGTGTAGAGGTGACTGCAATGTGAGCAGCGAATACTGTATGCTAAATTGAAAGAGGGACAAGTAAAGGTTGCAAAGTACCTAATCCCTCCCTCTGGCCTCTTGCCTTCCCTTGATCTTTTCATTGGGAGCTGCTGGCGTGCCATCGGCCGTCTCAATTGATCCCTCAATCACTCTAACCTACCTCCCTCTGAACTTGCAGCGCTCCGTTCTCTCAGGTCCAACCCCGAGAGTCGTTGAACCTGCTGACAAGGGCGGCGCTGTTTGGCGAACAGACCTCGACCTTGAGGCTGAACGCCAACTCTCCGACACTTCCTCCTACCTCTCCCTGGACCATGACCCTACTGCCGCACATCAAGCCACCGTTTCCCAGACCATCGCTGTTCTCATCTCCTCTGGAATCTTTTTTAATCCCCTGCCCCCCCACCACAGCTTCCAACCTCTTAGTCTCCCAACCTTGCACAGCCCACTTCTATCTCCTTCCCAAGATCCACAAAGAGGACTGCCCTGGTACACCCATCGTTTCAGCCTGTTTTTGCCCCACGGAACTTATTTCTTCCAATCTTGACTTTTTTTCTCCTTGTCCAGTCTCTTCCGACCTACATCTGTGACTCTTCTGCCACTTTAACAGTTTCCCAGCCCTATGGACGTCCAGTCCCTCTACACCTCCATCCCCCACCAGGGCGGCCTGCAGGCCCTCCGCTTCTTCCTTGAACGGAGGCCCAACCAGTCCCCATCCACCACCACCCTCCTCTGCCTGGATGAACTTGTTTTTATGTTGGACAACTTCTCCTTTGACTCCACTCACTTACTCCAAATAAAAGATGTCGCTATGGGAACCCGTATGGGTCCTAGCTATACCTGCCTTTTTGTGGGATACATGGGACATTCTTTGTTGCAGTCCTACTCTGGTCCCCTCCCTCACCTTTTTCCGGTATATTGATGAATGTATAGGTGCTGTTTCTTGCTCTCACCCCAAACTGGAAAATTTCATCAACTTTGCTTCCAATTTCCACCCTTCCCTTGCCTTCACATGGTCCATTTCTGACTCTACCTTTCCCTTCCTCGACTTCTCTCCATTTATGGGGCTAGGCTGTCAACCAATATCTACTATAAGCCCACCAACTCCCACAGCTACCTTGATTACGCTTCCTGTAAGGTCTCCGTTCCCTTCTCCCAGTTTCTCCGTCGCATCTGTTCTGATGATGCCACCTTCCACACCAATGTTTCCGATATGTCTTCCATTTTCTTCAACCAAAGATTCCCCTCCACTGTAGTTGACAGGGCCCTCGACTGTGTCCGTCCCATTTCCCGCACTTCTGCCGTGACCCCTTCCCCTCCCTCCCTCCCAGAACCAATGATAGGGTCCCCACCTTCTACCCCGTCACCTTCCGCATTCAACGTATCATCTGCCACCTCCAGAGCGATGCCACCACCAAACACATCCTCCCCTCCCCTTTCAGCATTCCGAAGGGACTGTTCCTTCCATGACACCCTGGTCCACTCTTCCATCGTCCCCAACACCCGCTCCTTCCCACGGCACCTTCCTATGCGAGAGCAGCAGATGCAACACCTGCCCTTTCACCACCTCCCTTCCCACTGTCCAGGGCCCCAAACACTCCTTCCCAGTGGTACAGTGATTTACTTGTACCACTTTCAATTTAGCGTACTGTATTTGCTGCTCACGATGCAGTCTCCTCTACACTGGGGAGTCCAAACGCAGATTGGGTGATCGCTTTGCTGAACACCTCCGCTCAGTCCACAAGCGAGTCCCAAACCTGCTGGTCGCTTGCCATTTTAATTCCCCGTCCCACTTCCTCTCTGTACTCTGCCTCTTACGCTGTTCCAATGAAGCTCTAGGAATAGCACCATCTTTCGATTTAAGCACTTTACAATCTTCTGGACTCAAACTGATTTCAATAACCAGATCATAACTACTGCTCCCATTTTTTCAGACAGCAAATGCTGGTAATGGTTCTGATGTTGCCATTTACAGTTCCTCTAGACCCATCTTTTTGTTTCTTTGCTTGTTCCATTACCACCCTCCGTGCCTTGCACCATCGTCCCTTTTGACATTAATCACTCCTGACCTCCACCCTATCAGAGACCTTCTCTTTTGTTCTTTCCTCCCCTCCCTTTCCCTGGCCCGTACTTGTTTAAAAACTGTTTGATCTTCAACTTCTTCCTGTTCTGACCCAAGGTCATCAACCTGAAACGTTAACTCTGTTTCTTTCTCCACAGATGCTGTCTGACTTGCTGATTAATTCTAGTGTTTTGTGTTTTAAACTATGTTCTAACTTCCTTCTTGTTGAGTGCCATGTATTGATGTTTGGAAGGGTTAGGCTTTGGATAAGATTAAGAACACGATAAAGCACTGAACAAAGGGCCACTCAGCCCATGGCGTGCGTTCCTTGCATTGATGATGAAGTGTCTTGGTCTAAAATGGACAGGATATGAGAAATAGTCAAGACACATTATAGGTTAGGAAGTTAAACTAGTTAGGTGGGGGAAGGGTAGGAAGAAAAATAGATCCCAGATGAAATACACCATAGAATAGTAGGCAGACAACAGGGAGGTGCGGGCACAGAGGAGGTCATTTTAATCTAACCTGCTAAGTGGGAAATGGCAGGTTCAGGCCAGATGCCTGATTTTACTCTCCATTGACACTGGGAGAAAGTGAATGGAGGTAAATAAGTTGTATATCCATGAATTCTAGAAGCAGAGGGTGGTTGGAGTCTGGAACTCACTGCCTGAAAGGGTTGTGGAGGCAGGAACCCTCACAACATTCAAGAAGCATTTGGATGAGCACTTGAAATGCCATAGCATACAAGGCTACGGACCAAATGCTGGAATATGGGATTAGAGTAGACAGGGCTTGATGGCCGGCGCGGACACGATGGGCCGAAGGGCCTCTATCCGTGCTGTATAACTCTATGACTCTATGATAAGATGCAAGAGTGGTGGTGGTAGTAGTAAACCGGGTATAAAACGTTCAGAAAAGAAAGATGATTTTTAAAAAAAAGGGTGGTGTAGCCCTATGTCAGGGAGGTAAGTTGATCTTGTGGGTAGTAGAAAGTTGCAAAATGAACTACTCCGAGTTAGATTGGATTTTTTCATATTCGATATCTAACACTAGCAGTATTCTGTAAATCACCAGGTCAGCACCAGAAGGAGGATAATTTGCTTTATGAAGAGATAGGAAAGGTATGTTACAACAGAGACTTCAATCAACTTGGGAAAACTCAAGTAGTTTATGGTCACTGTTGATAAATGTAATACATGACTGCTTCTTGACCCAATGTGTCAAGAAAGCTGTGAGGCAGTTCTCAAATGATCCAGAAAATGTGCATAAAATGTGCATAAAATGGAAGTCTTAACCCCCTCCTCCTCAAAGGAACAGTGATAACAGAATGATCAAATTTAATATGATCTGGGAGTCAGAAATACTTACGGCTATGAGCCAGGTATATAACTTTTAAAGGAGCTAATTTTTAAGAAATCAGGGACCAACTAAAATAAATGGACTGGGAGTGCTTGTAGAAGGCGAGTGAAGCACCTTTTTAAAGGAGTAAGGCTGAACATGCCATATAATCACACACCTAAATTCAAAATGCTCAGACTAGACAAATGTGACCCTAAATCATAGTATCATATTGGGTACAGCACAGGAGGAGGCCACTCAGCTCATAATGCCTGTGCTGGCTCTTTGAGAGAGCTATCAATTAGTCCCATGGCCCTGCTCTAAAAATGGATTAACAAACAAATTAAAAGGAAAATAGAGGAAAAATGACCTGTACAAATCCAGCAGGGCGAAAGGTTCACCAGGATGAAAATAAGAAAATTCTAAATGTCAAAGGGATGAAGAGACTTATAAAAATACATAGCAGGGGCTAAACATAAGTTAAACTACAACAGTAAGAAGGCAGTCAAAATAGAGGTGAAAACCATGAAGAATGCAAATGGGATCAAAACTAAGGATGAGGACAAACAAGTAAATATTCTGAATGAATACTACTTCTAAGTGTTCACAAGGGAAAGCATAAGCAACATACCCTCCCCAGATAGATATAATCTAGGAGAAATCAATGACTACAGTATAAATAAGATGGAAGTCAAGCTAAACAGGCTCAAAACAAGTAAGTCCCCAGAGATAGATGGCATTTTCCCAGAGTGTTGATGGAGAATAGGGAGAAGATTTGTGAGGCTCTGACAATCATTGAGGGAGTCAATGCACACTAACGTGGTGCTCATGTTCAAAAAGGTATGCAAAACAGACACGGGCAATTGCAGATCCATTAGCTGTACTTCTGTTCTGTGTAAAATAATAGGAATGAACCTGAGGATTGTCTGTACAACAATAACCTATTAAAATGCAGTCAATACAACTACAACAACTTGCATTTATATAGTGCCTTTAACATAGTAAAATGTCCCAAGGCCCTTCACAGGAGCGTTATCAGACAAAATTTGATACCGAGCCACAAAAGGAATATTAGAACAGGTGATGGAAAGCTTGGTCAAAAAGGTAGGTTTTAAGGAGCTGCTTAAAGGAGGAGATAGAGATGAGGAAATTCCAGACTTTTGGGCCTGGGCAGCTGAAGGCACAGCTGCCCCCTATGGAGGGGCGAAGGAACAGCTACAACACTGGCATCTACCCAACAATGTGGAAAATTGCCCAGGTATGTCCTATCCACAAAAGCAGGACAAATCCAATCCGGCCAATTACCGCCCCATCAGTCTAATCTGAATCATCAGCAAAGTGATGGAAGGTGTCGTCGACAGTGCTATCAAGCGGCACTTACTCACCAATAACCTGCTCACCGATGCTCAGTTTGGGTTCTGCCAGGACCATTCGGCTCCAGACCTCATTGCAGCCTTGGTCCAAACATGGACAAAAGAGCTGAATTCCAGAGGTGATGTGAGAGTGACTGCCCTTGACATCAAGGCAGCATTTGACCGAGTGTGGCACCAAGGAGCCCTAGTAAAATTGAAGTCAATGGGAATCAGGGGGAAAACTCTCCAGTGGCTGGAGTCATACCTAGCGCAAAGGAAGATGGTAGTGGTTGTTGGAGGCCAATCATCTCAGCCCCAGGACATTGCTGCAGGAGTTCCTCAAGGCAGTGTCCTAGGCCCAACCATTTTCAGCTGCTTCATCAATGACCTTCCCTCCATCATAAGGTCAGAAATGGGGATGTTCGCTGATGATTGCACAGTGTTCAGTTCCATTCGCAGCCCCTCAAATAATGAAGCAGTCCGAGCCCGCATGCAACAAGACCTGGACAACATCCAGGCTTGGGCTGATAAGTGGCAAGTAACATCCGCGCCAGATAAGTGCCAGGCAATGACCATCTCCAACAAGAGAGAGTCTAACCACCTCCCCTTGACATTCAACGGCATTACCATCGCCGAATCCCCCATCATCAACATCCTGGGGGTCACCATTGACCAGAAACTTAACTGGACCAGCCATATAAATACTGTGGCTACGAGAGCAGGTCAGAGGCTGGGCATTCTGTGGCGAATGACTCACCTCCTGACTCCCCAAAGCCTTTCCACCATCGACAAGGCACAAGCAAGAGTGTGATGGAATACTCTCCACTTGCTTGGATGAGTGCAGCTCCAACAACACTCAAGAAGCTCGACACCATCCAAGATAAAGCAGCCCGCTTGATTGGCACCCCATCCACCACCCTAAACATTCACTCCCTTCACCACCGGCGCACAGTGGCTGCAGTGTGTACCATCCACAGGATGCATTTCAGCAACTCGCCAAGGCTTCTTCGACAGCACCTCCCAAACCCGCGACCTCTACCACCTAGAAGGACAAGAGAAGAGGCACATGGGAACAACACCACCTGCACGTTCCCCTCCAAGTCACACACCATCCCGACTTGGAAATATATTGCTGTTCCTTCATCGTCGCTGGGTCAAAATCCTGGAACTCCCTTCCTAACAGCACTGTGGGAGAACCGTCACCATATGGACTGCAGCGGTTCAAGAAGGCGGCTCACCACCACCTTCTCAAGGGCAATTAGGGATGGGCAATAAATGCTGACCTCGCCAGCGACGCCCACATCCCATGAACGAATGAATAAAAAAAAGTGGGGGTTGCACAAGAGGCTAGAATTGAAGGAATGCAGAGATCTTGGAGGGTTGTAGGGCTGGAGGAGGTTAGAGATGGGGAGGAGCAAGGCCATGGAGGGATTTGAAGATAAGAATGAGAATTTTAAATTTTGAGGAGTTGCTGGACTGGGAGCCAATGAACAGTGGGTAATATGGATTCAGAAGGGGAAGATCCTGCATGTTTAACCGCCTCAACATTTTTTTGAGGAAGTGATGATACCAGTGGTCTGTGGGAAACCCCACAACTTGATGTCATGATACTTCCAAGAGGTATTTGACAAAGTTCGACATGAAAGGCTATTAGTTATAGGGATTCAGGGTAAAGTTGAATGAAGGACAGAAAATAATGAGTACTTGTTAGACAAGTTATGTCAGAGTGGGCGGAAGAACTGAGTTGGGTACTTGGGGGTTCAGTGCTGGGACCAATACTGTTTCTAATTTACATGAATGACTTGGATTCAGAATCTCAATGCAAAATGACCAAATTTGCAAATGATATCAAACTAGGAAGAGGCAGTGGAAATGGCAGGGACAGCTCAGAAATTAATTGGACCAAAAATGTAAGTGGGCAGAACAATGGAACATAGGAACAGGAGTAGCCATTTAGCCCCTCGAGCCTGTTCTGCCATTCAATGAGATCATGGCTGATCTGTGACCTAACTCCATATACCCCCCTGCTTAGCCCCATATCCCTTAATACTTCTGTTAACAAAAATCTGTTAATTTGCTTACGTTAATTATGGTGAGTCCCCATCCCTGATTCAAAATTAGTTTCCTCGGGGCGTCTGGCATGCTATCTTCCTCTACTGTAAATACTGACACACAGTAATTATTTAACATTTCCACCATTTCCTTATTTTCATTTACAATGTCACCATTATCTGTTTTTAAGGGGCCCACATTGCTCTTGACCACCCTCTTTTTCCATGGGAGATGAAACTTAATGCAGGCAAGTATAAAGTGCTGCACAAAGGCAGGAAAATAGATGACACACGTACTCCATGAATAGTGTTAAGCAGGAGTTGGGAGACCTGGGTATCTTAGTAGACTTGACATTAAACATGTCCAGACAATGCAGATCAGCAATCAATGAAGCCAATAGAATGTTGAACTACATAGTTAAAACAGTAGACAATAAGAGGTAGAAAATAAAATAAGAGATCAAATTATTCAGTGCTCTATTAAGAACTATGTCCAGTCACTGAAACACAAGAGACATTCAAGCACTGGAGGCAGTGCAGAAAAGAGCCACGGGGCTAATCCCTAGTGTCAAAAGTCTGAGTTAGGAAGAAGGCTGGAGAAACTTGGACCTTTCAGCCTGGAAAGGAGGCATCTGAGACGTGATCTTATAGAGGGATATAAGATAGTTAAGGATTGCAAAAAGTAACTCTAGAAGATTACTTTAAATTGCAAGAGTAGAACAAGGGGACACTGTTTAAAACTAAAAAAAAAGTAAATTGAGGCCTGAAATCAGGAAATCTTTCATCACACAGACTGATCAACATGTGGACTGGACTCCAAGATAGAGCAGTGAAGGCAAAAATCCTGGCATCATTTAAGGAACAATTGGGGGACTTTATGATCTTTCAGGATGGATGAATTAAGATCAGCAGCATAGCTTTCCTCATCCATAATTATCTTCTGATCTCGAGAGTAAGCAGGGATGTCAGGCAGTAGCTTTAGACCCAGAGTTACCAGCGAAGACCTTTAAAATTGTATAGTTTGTTTGTTGAACTTGTTTTAACTAGTGGGGTACTGCTAGGATCGGTGTTTAGGCCTCAGCTATTTACAATCTATATTAATGACTTCGATGAAGAGACCAAGTGTAGTGTATCCAAGTTTGCTGTCGATACAAAGCTAGGTGAGAAAGTGAGCTGTGAGGACACAGAGTCTGCAAAGGGATATGGACAGGTTAAGTGAGTGGGCAAGAAGGTGGCAGATGGAGTATAATGTGGGGAAATGTGAAGTTATTCACTTTGGGAGGAAGAATAGAAAAACAGGTGAGAAACTATTAAATGTTGGTGTTCAGAGAAACTTGGGTGCCCTGGTACAAGAAACACAGTTAGTATGCAGGTACAGCAGGCAATTAGGAAGGCAAATGGCATGTTGGCCTTTATTGCAAGGGGGTTGGAGTACAAGAGTAAGGAAGTCTTACTACAATTGTACAGGGCTTTGGTGAGACTTCACCTGGAGTACTGCGTACAGTTTTGGTCTCCTTACCTAAGGAAAGATATACTTGCCTTAGAGGTGGTGCAACGAAGGTTCACTGGATTAATCCCTGGGAAGAGAGGGTTGTCTTATGAGGAGAGGTTGAGTAGAATGGGCCTATACTCTCTGGAGTTTAGAAGAATGAGAGGTGATCTCATTGAAACATATAAGATTCTGAGGGGGCTTGACAGGGTAGAGGCTGAGAGGTTGTTTTCCCTGGCTGGAGAGTCGAGTCGCAGGATAAGGGGTCGGCCATTTACGACTGAGATGAGGAGGGATTTCTTCACTGAGGATTGTGAATCTTTGGAATCCTCTACCCCAGCGGGCTGTGGGTGCTGAGTCATTGAGTATATTCTGAGAGAGATAAATTTTTGGACTCTAGGGGAATCAAGGGATATGGGGATCGAGCAGGAAAGTGGAGTTGAGGTTGAAGATCAGCCATGATCTGATTGAATGGTGGAGCAGGCTTGAGGGGCCATGTGGCCTACTCCTGCTCCTATTTCTTATGTTCTTGAACTTGTTTTAGTCTTCAAAAAATGCACGATTGGATTGATAATTGGCTGCTATTTTTACCCACATAACAGTGGCTGCACTTCAAAAGTAAATAATTTGCTGTGAAGCTCTTTGGAATTCCCTCAGAATGTACAGTTCTTTCTTGAGATTCAAGAAAGCTAGTCAGCAAAACTCCATCTTGCAGACTATCTGACTTGTCCAGTCTAGATTCTTGCAGCACTTGCTGGGGACTGTCTTTGAGTTCTCTTGCTCAAACTAATATCACAAAAATGGACAGTATAAATGGGAGATAATTAGATGCATTTCTAGAGAGAGAAGGGATATGGTGGGAAGATGGTCTTTTTGGATCCAAAATCTTTCTTCCTAAAAATTCTTATGTTCTTAACACAAAAAGGTGTTGGATACAAACAGATGGAACCCCCCCCCCCCACCCCACTTACAATGTACACCCAGGGAGGAGCAGGAAGGTGGCAGAGCAGGTTGTGGCTGCAGTACTGCCATATCTCCCAACTGGTTCTCCCACCACCTCAACCATCCACTTCAGAAGAGGCAATGAAAAAGCATCAAAGTCACCAAATGCAGAAGAGGCATTCACTGCCACTAGCATTGGAACTATCATTAGATTGCTATTATCGCTGTTACCATGACTAGCAACATCATCACACCCCACAACTGCAGTTAATAAATGGTTTGGACATTCAAATATATCAATAATCATTGATCTTATTAAAATTGTAAGCTGAATATTGATACAGTTCCACTGAGTTGTAAGCCTACACTTATTTTAGCTGCTCACCTGTATAGTTTATGAAGTGCCACTCAGCTGAATCTTCTTTTCATGCAGTGCCACAGTGCAAGTCTCATATACTGCCAGGGTTATGGCAGCGGAACGGAGGAAGCCCTGAGGAAATTCACCCCCAAATTTACTATAATCCTGTTTTATATTCCTATCTTGCACTTGTTTCAATTAAATTTACTTAGATTGGCTTTTATGTGCTATGTTACTGCCTGCACTCAATGCAGTTGACAAAATATATTTGAATTTTAGTGCCAACAAGTCAATTTTCAAAACTTCATTAGGAAGGGAATTTGGGCAACATTGCAGAGTAATATCAGTAGGGTGACCTACACATTGCTTGTCTGAAGGTGCATACTCGTTTCATCAGCACAACATGGAGAAAAATGTTGTTGCAGCACTGATGGTGGCCAGGGCACAGGCCACTTGTCCTGTTTTCTCAACCACAGATGCATGTGGTCCAGGGGAGGACTTGTAAGAGAGGAAAAATGGGATAAAATTACACATCCATTTTTGGAGGGCAGTGTGCCCTCAACATATATTTATCTTTATTTAAAAGCTCCCATTAAACTTTATTTAAAATGTGTCTTGTATCACACTCATTAAAACAGAGATCCCAGGAGATCAATGCTTAAATAGCAACCTATAAGCTCTGTGCACTGCTCTCTCCATTTACATTTCTTGCACCACATCAAATCAAAATTTGTTGGAAGGCAGAAATTGTAATTGATGGCTGAAAGGGAATGTAATCTAACTCAGCATATTTACACGATGTGGAGATGCCGGTGATGGACTGGGGTTGACAAATGTAAGGAATCTTACAACACCAGGTTATAGTCCAACTGTTTTATTTGAAAATCACAAGCTTTCGGAGGTTTTCTCCTTCGTCAGGTTAGTGTCAGTCCAGCATATTTACAGGTGGATAGTTACCTGGAGGCAGCTTCCAAAGCCTACGGAAAATGTGGTTGGTTCACTGAGGGCCCCCTGCTTTATATTATTAAGTGTCAGCCATGGCTCAGTGGGTAGCACTCTCACATCTGGGTCATAAAGTTGTGAGTTCAAGCCCCACTCCAGGGATTTGAGCATAAAATCTGAGGGAGTGCTGCATTGTCGGAGGTGCTGTTTTTCAGATGAGACGTTAAACCGAGGCCCCGTCTGCCCCCTCAGGTGGAAGTAAAAGATCCCATGACACTATTTCGAAGAAGAGCAGGGGAGTCCAGGCCAATATTTATCCCCCAACCAACACCTAAAACAGATTATCTGGTCATTATCACATGGCTGTTTGTGAGGCCTTTCTGTGTACAAATTGGCTGCTATGATTACACTTCAAAAGTACTTAATTGGCTGTAAAGTGCTTTGGGGAGCCCTGAGATTATTAAAGGTGTTAGATAAATGCAAATCTTTATCTTCTTCCTTAGTATGCACACCTACTGTTGGTGGCAATCCTTTAGTGTAAAAGTATGAATAATTTACGCCAAAGATTTATAGCATTGTCTTATTCTTTACATCCTAGTTGGATTGACTAAGGAGGTCCCAACACTATATGCAACATCAATCCGTTCCATTCATAGCATTTTAAGGTTGTATTAGTTGTATCAGAGAAGGTTACCTGCAAGCAATTTATTGTGGCTGTTTATTACATTCTGTTCTCTAGATTGGAAAATTGCACATGTCATTTTAAGAAAGGAGAGAGAGGAAAACCAGGGAATTATAGACCAGTTAGCCTAACATCTGTTGTGGGGAAAATGCTGGAGTCTATAATTAAGGATAGAGTGACTGAACACCGAGAATTTTCAGTTAATCAGAGAGAGCCAGCATGGATTTGTGAAAGGTAGGTCGTGCCTGACAAACCTGATTGAATTTTTTGAAGAGGTGACTAAAGTAGTGGACAGGGGAATGTCAATGGAAGTTATTTACATGGACTTCCAGAAGGCATTTGATAAGGTCCCACATAAGAGACTGTTAGCTAAGATAGAAGCCCATGGAATCGAGGGAAAAGTACAGACTTGGTTAGAAAGTTGGCTGAGCGAAAGGCAACAGAGTAGGGATAATGGGTAGGTACTCACATTGGCAGGATGTGACTAGTGGAGTCCCGCAGGGATCTGTCTTGGGGCCTCAATTATTCACAATATTTATTAACGACTTAAATGAAGGCATAGAAAGTCTCATATCTAAGTTTGCTGATGACACAAAGAATGGTGGCATTGTAAGCAGTGATATTGATAGATTAGGTGAATGGGCAAAACTGTGGCAAATAGAATTCAATGTAGACAAATGTGAGGTCATCCATTTTGGATCAAAAAAGGATAGAACAGGGTACTTTCTAAATGGTAAAAAGTTTAAAAACAGTGGATGTCCAAAGGGATTTAGGGGTTCAGGTTCATAGATCATGAACAGATGCAGAAAATAATCAAGAAGGCTAATGGAATGCTGGCCTTTATATCTAGAGGACTAGAGTACAAAGGGGCAGATGTTATGCTGTAGCTATACAAAACCCTGGTTAGACCGCACCTGGAGTACTGTGAGCAGTTCTGGGCACCGCACCTTCAGAAGGACATATTGGCCATGGAGGGAGTGCAGCGTAGGTTCACTAGAATGATACTTGGACTTCAAGGGTTAAGTTACGAGGAGAGATTACACAAATTGGGGTTGTATTCTCTGGAGTTTCGAAGGTTAAGGAGTGATCGGATCGAAGTTTATAAGATATTAAGGGGAACAGATAGGGTGGATAGAGAGAAACTATTTCCGCTGGTTGGGGATTCTAGGAGTAGGGGGCACAGTCTAAAAAATTAGAGCCAGACCTTTCAGGAGTGAGATTAGAAAACATTTCTGCACACAAAGGGTGGTAGAAGTTTGGAACTCTCTTCTGCAAACGGCAACTGATGCTAGCTCAATTGCTAAATTTAAATCTGAGATAGATAGCTTTTTGGCAACCAAAGGTATTAAGGGATATGGGCCAAAGGCAGGTATATGGAGTTAGATCACAGATCAGCCATGATCTTATCAAATGGCGGAGGAGGCTCGAGGGGCTGAATGGCCAACTCCTGTTCCTATGTTCCTATAACCAGCAATCCACTTCCTAGGATTCCTGGATATCAAATCACTGAAACCATGTCATTGATATACAGACCCACTCTTCAGGCAAGACGCTTTTATCTCCATTGACAGCCAACGTCACAGGTAAAGTAAAGGTGGGCACTTAGATATCTTTTAAGTTGAATACCAGCAGAAGAGCGTTCCAAACTTCTACCACCCTTTGTGTGTAGAAATGTTTTCTAATCTCACTCCTGAAAGGTCTGGCTCTAATTTTTAGACTATGCCCCCTACTCTTAGAATCCCCAACCAGCGGAAATAGTTTCTCTCTATCCACCCTATCTGTTCCCCTTAATATCTTATAAACTTCGATCAGATCACCCCTTAACCTTCTAAATTCTAGAGAATACAACCCCAATTTGTGTAATCTCTCCTCGTAACTTAACCCTTGAAGTCCGAGCAACTTTTTAAAAATTTGGATCAGGAGGAGGCCATGACTGAGAACCGAATCTGTGCCTGAAGAGAATGATACAAGAATTTTTAGGAGCAAGAAAAGTTCACTGAGTCCCTTTTATTGATTGATCTCAAGCTTGCTGCCCTCTTCTCACCACATCCTTCAAAACTTTGTAACCTCCACAACTACTTTCTCATCATATCCTTTCCTATCTCCACCTACCTTCACACCATATCCTTCAATGTTTTCTTGCCCCAGAAACACGTAAGCCTAGATATTGCTGTTGGTGCACTATTGAAGTCTTAGCTAAATGTTACTCTGGGTTATTGAAGGTTGCAAAGAAAGCTGCTTTCTGTAAGTAAGAAATCAGTAAATTTTACTGACTTCAGTAAGTGTGCTGAATCTTGCACTTTAACCTCCAAACAATGGGTCAGCCAATTAATTAGTAGGAGCCATAATCCTAATTTAGCTGTGAGCTTCAATTAGGAGCACTTTAAACAGGACTGGGGAGACCTTTGTTAACACAGCAATATTGCCGAGGATAGACTAGATAGAGGAGAAACAGCTGATGTGGTGTATTTGGATTTTCAGAAGGCTTTTGATAAGGTCCCACACAAGAAGTTAGTGTGCAAAATTAAAGCACATGGGATTGGGGGGAATATGCTGGCATTGATTGAGAATTGGTTGACGGACAGGAAACAGAGAGTAGGAATAAACGGATCTTTTTCCGGGTGGCAGGCAGTTACTAGTGGGGTACCGCAGGGATCAGTGCTTGGGCCCCAGCTATTCACAATATACATCAATGATTTGAATGAGGGAACTAAATGTAACATTTCCAAGTTTGCAGATGACACATAGCTGGGGTGGAATGTGAGCTGTGTGGAGGATGAAAAGAGGCTCCAATGTGATTTAGACAAGTTGGGTCAGTGGCAAGAACGTGGCAGATGCAGTATAACGTGGATAAATGTAAGGTTATCCACTTTGGTTGTAAAAACAGAAAGGCAGATTATTATCTGAATGGTGATAGATTGGGAAAAGGAGAGGTGCAACGAGACCTGGTTGCCCTTGTACACCAGTCGCTGAAAGCGAGCATTCAGGTGCAGCAAGCAGTTAGGAAGGCGAATGGTATGTTGGCCTTCATTGCAAAAGGATTTGAGCATAGGGCCTTGCTGAGACCACATCTGGAGTACTGTGTGCAGTTTTGGTCTCCTTATCTGAGGAAGGATGTCCTTGCCATGGAGGGAGTGCAACAAAGGTTTACCAGACTGATTCCTGGGATGGCAGGACTGACATATGAGGAGAGATTGGGTCGACTAGGCCTATATTCACTAGAGTTTAGAAGAATGAGAGGTGATCTCATCGAAACATATAAAATTCTAACAGGACTCGACAGACTAGATGCAGGGAGGATGTTCCCGATGGCTGGGGAGTCCAGAACCAGGGGTCACAGTCTCAGGATATGGGGTATGCCATTTAGAACCGAAGGCAGTGAAGGCCAAGTCATTAGATGCATTCAAGAAGGAGATAGATATATTTCTTAATGCTAAAGGGATCAAGGGATATGGGGGAAAAAGTGGGAACAGGGTACTGAGTTAGATGATCAGCCATGATCATTTTGAATGGCGGAGCAGGCCCGAAGGGCCGAATGGCCTACTCTTGCTCCTATTTTCTATGTTTCTATGTTTAGGATTGGAGTGCAGCAGGGCAGGGAAAGACAAGTTTACTGAGGAGCCATTGGGTGCCCTACTGGAAGGAGTCGGGCAGAGCAGAGACGTAGTGTATGAGACTAATAGTCACCGCTTTAATTACCCAGTGCAACAGGTATTGAAGGAAGTGCAAGAAAGGGTGAATAGTGTCCAAAACTTGTAGCAGCTGGAAAGACATTAAGAAAAAGATGTTTGACTGCAAGGATTCTGTCGAAGTAGGGCACCAATTGTGCTCAACCTGGCAGGCACCTTCCTCAAGTACATATGCAATAAAGTCCTCTCTGCTAACAGTTTAATCTTTAAATACTGGAAGATGCTAAGTGGTAAGACTAGGTTAACTGGATGCAGTCCTATTGTAATAGCCATGATGTGGAGATGCCGGTGATGGACTGGGGTTGACAAATGTAAACAATCTTGCAACACCAAGTTATAGTCCAACAATTTTATTTGAAAATCACAAGCTTTCGGAGGCTTCCTCCTTCGTCAGGTGAATGTCAGGAAATCCTTGAACCTTTCGCATTTATATTCAGAGAACAATACCTGGTGATTACAGATAATCATTCCAACTGCCCGTGGTCAAGGCAATCAAAGTGTTCAGACAGAGAGGTGTTACCTACAGGACCACCGAATATACAAACGGCCAGAACACAAAACAGAGAGAGAGAGAGGGAGAAACATCCGAAAGGAAGAGAAAGACAGAAAATATCCCGTTGAATTAAAAACAGATAACTTTTATTCGCTGGTGGGGTTACGTGTAGCGTGACATGAACCCAAGATCCCGGTTGAGGCCGTCCTCATGGGTGCGGAATTTGGCTATCAATTTCTGCTCGACGATTTTACGTTGTCGTGTGTCTCGAAGGCAGCCTTGGAGTACGCTTACCCGAAGATCGGTGGCTGAATGTCCTTGACTGCTGAAGTGTTCCCCGACTGGGAGGGAACCCTCCTGTCTGGCGATTGTTGCGCGGTGTCCGTTCATCCATTGTCGCAGTGTCTGCATGGTCTCGCCAATGTACCATGCTCCGGGGCATCCTTTCCTGCAACGTATGAGGTAGACAACGTTGGCCAAGTCACAGGAGTATGAACCATGCACCTGGTGGGTGGTGTCCTCTCGTGTGATGGTGGTATCTGTGTCGATGATCTGGCATGTCTTGCAGAGGTTACCGTGGCAGGGTTGTGTGGTGTCGTGGACGCTGTTCTCCTAAAAGCTGTGTAATTTGCTGCGAACGATGGTCTGTTTGAGGTTGGGTGGCTGTTTGAAGGCGAGTAGTGGAGGTGTGGGGATGGCCATAGCGAGGTGTTCGTCGTATTGATGACATGTTGAAGGCTGCGGAGAACATGGCGTAGTTTCTCCGCTCCGGGGAAGTACTGGACGATGAAGGGTACTCTGTTGGTTGCGTCCCGTGTTAGTCTTCTGAGGAGGTCTATGCGATTTTTCGCTGTGGCCCGTCGGAACTGTCGATCGACGAGTCGAGCGTCATATCCCGTTCTTACGAGGGCGTCTTTCAGCGTCTGTAGGTGTCCATCGCGTTCCTCCTCGTCTGAGCAGATCCTGTATATTCGCAGGGCCTGTCCATAGGGGATGGCCTCTTTGACGTGGTTAGGGTGGAAGCTGGAAAAGTGGAGCATCGTGAGGTTGTCCGTGGGCTTGCGGTGGAGTGAGGTGCTGAGGTGCCCGTCTTTGATGGAGATTCGTGTGTCCAAGAAAGAAACCGATTCTGAGGAGTAGTCCATGATGAGCTTGATGGTGGGATGGAACTTGTTGATGTTATCGTGTAGTCTCTTTAGTGATTCTTCGTCGTGGGTCCATAGAAAGAAAATGTCGTCGATGTATCTGGTGTATAGTGTTGGTTGGAGGTCCTGTGCAGTGAAGAAGTCGTGCTCGAACTTGTGCATGAAAATGTTGGCGTATTGGGGTGCGAATTTGGTCCCCATGGCTGTTCCGTGTGTTTGGGTAAAGAACTGGTTATCGAAGGTGAAGACATTGTGATCCAGGATGAAGCGGATGAGTTGTAGGATGGCGTCTGGAGATTGGCTGTTGTTGGTGTTGAGTATTGATGCTGTTGCAGCGATGCCGTCATCGTGGGGGATACTGGTGTAGAGTGCCGAGACGTCATTCATGGTGAGAAGTGCTCCTGGTTCAACTGGTCCGTGGGTACTGAGTTTTTGTAGGAAGTCTGTAGTGTCGCGACAGAAGCTGGGGGTTCCCTGTACGATGGGTTTCAGGATGCCCTCGACGTATCCAGAGAGGTTCTCACACAGGGTTCCGTTGCCTGATACGATAGGACGTCCGGGTGTGTTGGCTTTGTGTATCTTTGGGAGGCAGTAGCAGTCTCCCACGCAGGGAGTACGTGGGATGAGAGCGCGTAGGATGCTTTGAAGGTCTGGATCGAAGGTCTTGATCAGTTTGTTGAGCTGGTGGGTGTGTTCTTTGGTCGGGTCTGCGGGTAACCGTCTGTAGTGTTCCTGGTTGTCCAGTTGTCGGTATGCTTCTTTGCAATAGTCCGTTCTGTTCTGTATGACGATGGCTCCTCCTTTGTCCGCTGGTTTGATGACGATGTTGCGGTTGGTCTTGAGAGCGTTGATGGCGTTGCGTTGTGCTCGGGTGACATTCTGGACTGTCTTGTGAGTGCGGCTGATGAATCTGGCATTGACGCATTTCCTGACAGCTTGAGCATACATGTCAAGCTTAGGGCAGCGACCCTCCGGAGGAGTCCAGTTTGACTCTTTCTTCTTCGGTTGCTGTACTGCGGATCCCTCAATCTGCTGTTCCGGATCGTTGATTGTCTCATTGGGTTCGCTGCTGAAATCTTGGGATTTGTGGAAGAATTCCCGGAGCCTTGACCACGGGCAGTTGGAATGATTATCTGTAATCACCAGGTATTGTTCTCTGAATATAAATGCGAAAGGTTCAAGGATTTCCTGACATTCACCTGACGAAGGAGGAAGCCTCCGAAAGCTTGTGATTTTCAAATAAAATTAAGATTGTTTACTATTATAATAGAAACTCAGGAAGGAATGTTTTAGGAACGGGAGTAGTACATTTAGCCCCTTGAGCCTGTCCCACCATTCTTAGATCGTGGATGATCTGTACCTCAACTCCATTTACCCGCCTTTGCTCCATATCCTTTTATCACCTTTTACTTAATAAAAATCTGCCGATCTCAGTCTTGCCATTTTCAATTGACCCTGCATCCAAGCCTTTTGGGGGAGAGAGTTCCAGATTTCCACTACCCTTTGTGTGGAAAAAGTGCTTCCTGATTTCACTCCTAAATGGCCTAGCTCTAATTTTAAAATTACTACCCCCTTCTGGATTCCTCCACCAGATGAAATAGTTTCTCTGTATCTACTCTATCGAATCCCTATTTCATTTTTAACACTTTTTGATTGGATTACTCCTCAACCACTTAGGATGAATTGTACAGTTACAATTAAGAAATCCATATGGCAATCTGTGAGTATAGCAACATTCTGAAAGGAGCTTAACGTAGGAATATGCACCCTCAATTTGTAGCATGGACTATGCCCCTAAAGCTGTGCAGCTGTTTGACATTGTCACTGTTTAAATACATTTTCAAGATCTCATACTTTGGCTTGCAGGACACGCTAACCTTAAATCATCAAAGCAGACATGTGCAGAAAGTGGCCCAAAGCAATTTAGGCTATTGACTGCTTTCAGAAAGGCCATTCCTGAAATGATTGGTCATGAGAGCATTGAGGGAATGGGGCAGGGTGATGCTGATCACTTTTACTGAGCTTAGGGTCAAGACCATAATGTTCATGTAATGTCATATTGTCCTACTGAGTGGCCGTCAGACAGGCTGTTGCAACTGGAATAACTTCTCACAGTCTTATGGAATGAAAGGAAAAGAATGAAAGTAGTGCTAAAAGTGATTATTTGAGACAGTATTTTGACATTTCGTTCTTTTGGAATAATGGACTTCAGTCACAGCAAGTGTCGCGAACAAGTGAGTACCTCACAATAGCCTGCATCACTATTGCCAAGTACCAGTGCAACTGCACACTAAATAGTGAAGTTGAGGAAGTAGCACAGCATGAGAGAGCCATATATTCAAGTTTGCCGATGACACAGATAGGTGGCATAAGTAGTGTAGGTAGGAGCATAAAATTACAAAGAGACATTGATAGATCAAGTGAGTGGCCAAAACTGTGGCAGATGGATTTCAATGCAGGTAAGTGTGCAGTCATCCATTTTGGACCAAAAAAGGAGAGATCTAACTTTTTAAACAGTGGAAAAACTAGGAACAGTGGAGATCCACTGAGAGATTTAGGGGTCCATGTACACAGATCACTAATATACAAAAAATAATCAAAAAGGCTAATGGAATTTATATCTAGAGCCTTTATATCTAGAGGGCTAAAATATAATGGGGAGGAAGTTTTGCTACAGCTATAAAAAGCCCTGGTTAGACCACATCGGGAGTACTGTGTACAGTTCTGGACACTGTACCTTTAGAAAGGATATATTGGCCTTGGAATGAGTGCAGCGCAGATTCACCAGAATGTTACCAGGACTCCAAGGATTAAATTATGAGGAGCCATTACATAAACTAAGCTTGTATTCCCTGGAATATAGAAGGTTAAGGTGTGATTTGATTGAGGTTTTTAGGATTTTGAAAGGAATTGATAGGGTAGATAGGAACTTTTTTTGCTAGTGGGGGAGTCTAGGATAAAGGGACATAACCTTAAAATCAGAGCCAGGCTGTTCAGGAGAGAAATTAAGAACCACTTCTTCACACAAAGGGTGGTAGAAGTATGGAACACTCTCCTACAAAAAGCAGTAGATACTAGCTCAATTAATAAGTTTAAATCCGACATCAATAGATTTTTGGTAGTCAAGGGTATTAAGGGATATGAAGTCAAGGTGGGCAAATGGAGTTAGGACACCGATCAGCCATGACCTCTTTGAATGGCGGAACATGCTCGAGGGGCTGAATGGCTGACTCCTATTCCTATGTTCCTATGTAAGTGGCGTTGGCTACTCAAGACTGGAGGTCCAGCATGGTTCCAGCCTCTGCTGCAGTGTCAAGGGGCTCAGGCCTCACATGGCTTGGTTGTAGATGGAGCAGAATTGTCTGAGTCACTTGTGTACATTCAAAACAGAGTTCTGGGAAGGAGAATGGAGAAGTTTACTAGCCGGATCTGCACAGCCTTTGGATGGTAAGTTCTTCACACTGCAATGTACCATGGAGCACATGACAGGTCCTGTGTCATCTACAGCAGAGGTCTTAGGAACACAAGTCATAGGTACAGTGCGAGCATCTCTCATGAATTCTCAGTGTTGAAGTAGAGACCGTAGGCTCGAATCTTCAGCATGCTAGGACATTTTAGAGGGACAACCTTGAGACAGGGATTTACAAACCTCATAGCCGCACAAAGCTCTGCTCTCAGACAGATTGGTGGCCATGTAGAGTGAGCAATGGGGTAATGGAGTGAATGGCAACTCCACTTGATGCCTGAGGACAGCATAAGAGTAGCACAGCTTGAATTGGCTTTATGCAATGTCTGTGATGGAGCGGTGTATACACATAGGCTGCAAAATAAAGGACCTTCCATCCCCCCCCCCAAACAAACAGCACAAACTGGACCTGGATAGTTGGAAGCTATGATACACTATATTTACTGCCTCGTATCCATTACAAAGATTTCTAAAAAAACAGATTGACCTTTTTTTATGGAATTGAAAAATAAATGTTGGTGAAGGACCAGAGTCCATAGTGCAAGATACCACCAAGTCAGAAAAGGGAAGATGAGATAAATTAAGCACTACTGGTGTTGATGCCAGGGCTGTAACTGTAAGAGAAGAATGAGGGAATTATCGGGAGTGCCACAATTTTTAAGGTCCTGGGCAAGAATGAGTTAGAGTATGAGACAAAGTGACGATGCAGGGGGAGGAGCAGAGTGTCGTAGGGAGGTACATTTGGAGCTTAAAGGAACAAGAGAGGAAAGATAGAAAGACAATGTGCGCATCAATAACAGAGGAAAAGAAGACTGGTTATGACCAAAGAGAAGAATTGGAGGCTGGAGATGAGATGATCACATCGATTTTTCTGCTGCTTGCTTGATTTTTCTATCTGGTTTGTAGTTTTGGTATTTCCTCTAATCCAACTATAATAGCATATGTTGTGGTACACGGTGAGATGTGTTGGTATCAGTAGTTTGCACGGTGTGGTATCAGTAGTTTGTACGTGTGGTGAGTTGGGACCACTGGACATAGAGTGGCTTTCGCTAGTGGGTCAGCAGAGCAGATGGGGTTTCCGTTCTTTGGCTCTAATCAATGCTCACCACCAAAAATTGCACTAGGTCACGTCATGTAGACCATGTTTGAGCCCATGTTCTGGTCGATCAGCTGGAGACTGCAAAATTGCTTTTATCTTAAAGTGGAGAGATTTTGAAGATTTTAACATTTCTTCAGCTAAAGAAATGGAAAATGCAGATTGAGGACTCAAAAGTGAATGAATTGTTACCTACTTTGTGATTAAGTCTAGACTTGAATCACAGGTGCTGTCTGATCACTTTTTTTTCATCCATGTATATACCAGAATAATTTTGTTGCTTACAGTAGTGGGCACAGTGTATTATGCGTGAAGAATTTTTTTTTAATATTCATTCATGGGATGTGGGCGTCGCTGGCCAGGCCAGCATTTATTGCCCATCCCTAATTGCCCTTGAAGGTGGTGGTGAGCTGCCTTGTCTGTGTGGTGAAGGTTCTCTCACTGTAATTGAGACAACTGAGTGGCTTGCTAGGCCATTTCAGAGGGCAATTAAGAATCAACCACATTGCTGTGGGTCTGGAGTCACATAGACCAGACCGGGTAAGGACGGCAGGTTTCCTTCCCTAAAAGACATTAGTGAACCAGATGGGTTTTTACGACAATCCGGTAGTTTCATGGCCACCATTACTGATACTAGTTCCTTTTAATTCCAGGTTTTATTTAATTAATTGGATTTAAATTCTCCAACTGTCATGGTGGGATTTGAACTTATGATTCCAGATTATTAGTCCAGGCCGCTGGATTACTAGTCCAGTAACATAACCACTATGCTATTGTACCCTTCTGTTCTTAATGTTTGCGTGCAGCACAGGACTGTTGTATGGAGGGACTTAGTCAAGTTTAACATGCCGAAGCGCACAGACTGAATTTTTGACTGGAATAATTTCTCTCTTCCATTTTAAAAAAAACTAAACAAGTATATGTTAAAAACCTGGAAACATAAACTCAAACTCCTAGTACCTCGATTCACTTCTCCTCCAACATGTCCGAGTACCCACCCTCACATCCTTTCAATTCTTTGCCCCTATTTAATTTGAGTGATAATTACCAACAAGGAGCTACACTCAGGGAACGTGGGTTAGAGAATTGGGGCTAGTGTTGTAACTCTGTCTCCAATCTGTGTGTTTCCTTTCAATATAGCTTCTTTACTGGGATCATGGAATTGACCAGTTATGGTTTCTCCCCATCCCCATCCCCAATTTTCTCTGCCCTCCCGACTCATGGTTTCATGGGCACCAGTAGCCTTCCAGTACCACTCCCAAATGTTTAATCTTGTGACATGGGTTGGTAATAGGTTGGGAGGTTGGCGACAGAGGAGGGATAAGGGGTTCGTTCTGATTGGTGGAATCTGTATTGGGGCCTCAGTTTTTCACCGGATATATTAATGAGTGGGTGATGAAATAGAGAATTGTATATCCAAGTTTGCAGATGAGACTAAGTTAGGCGGCAGAGTAATTTGTGTAGATGGGAGCAGGAAGTTACAAAGGAATATAAACAGATTAAGTGAGTGGGCAAAACTATGGCAGATGGAATTCAATGTGGAGAAGTGTGAGGTCATCATCCACTTTGGATCTGAGAAAGACAAATCAGGATATTTTCTTAACGGTGTGAGACTAGGAGATGTGGAGCAGAAAAGACATTTGGGTGCCCAGGCACACACCACGAAAAGCTAATGCGCAATCAAAAAGGCAAAAGGTATATTGGCCTTTATCTCAAGGGGGTTGGAATACATAAGTGAGGAAGTGATGCTACAGTTGTACAGAGCCGTGGTCAGACCACATCTGGAATACTGTGTTCAGTTTTGCGCACTGCACCTCAGGAAAGATATATTGGCCTTGGAGGGAGTGCAGTGCAGATTTAAAAGAATAATAAAAGGTTAAATTGTGAAGACAGGTTGCACAAATTTGGTTTGTATTCCCTTGAGTTTAGAAGGTAGAGGGATGATCTAATCGAGGTATTTAAAATGATAAAGGCATTCAATAGGGTAGAAGCAGAGAAACTATTTCCCCTGGTCGGGGAATCTAGAGCAAGAGGGTACAATCTCAAAATTAAATCTAGGCCAATTAGAGGGAAATCGGGATGATTTTTTGATACAAAGGATAGCGGAAATCTGGAACTCTCTTCCCCAAAAGGCTGTGAATGCTGGGACAATTGTATCTTCACCACTGAGATCGATAGATTTTTGTTAGTTAAAGGTATTAAGAGGTATGGAGGAAAGACAGGTAAATGGAATTGGGGTACGGATCAGCAATGATCTAATAGAATGGTGGAACAGACTCAAGGGGCAGAATGGCCTTCTCCTGTTCCTGTGTTCCTATCTTCATGTGTGAGCCCAGTATCGGCAAGTTATTCATGGTATCGCAGCTTTCCCCTGTACCCATGCACACTTTCCAGTATGGGTTACTGAATACCGATCAGGAGCAGGAACCCTGGCTAAATTTTCCCCATCCAAGCTCAGCGCCATTGCTGCCAATTATATCTTGTGAACTGCCACCTCAACTAAGATCAACTAAACCAGCAGAGACTGGGGATTGAACCTGTGCCTCTATAGCTGTGTTGGCTTGACACGGTGATAGCACTCTTGCTTCTGAGTTAGATGGTTGTGGGTTCAAGCTCCACTCAGTGCAGTATGGAGGAAGGAGTTGTTTTTTTGGATGAGACATTAAACTGGCCCCAACCAGAATCAGGTCCAGCTCTTGTTTGAAGGAATTCAATGAAGCAGCGTCCACCTGCTGCCAGTTACTTTCCAGTCCGTGAGAAGCAGTGCTTTTCTGATTGTGAAATTGTGGAGCATGCAGCACGCCACAATGATCCTGAAGAACCTGGTGGGACTTTACTGGAGCGCACCCCATCCCAGGGGGCCTCAATATCTGGAGTGGCCAGCATTACTTAAAGGCAGCCTGCACCTCTTAAAGGGGAGGTGCACTGTGGCTGCAGGACGTGGTGTGATAAGTGATTCCTGGGCTGGAAGATAATGAGGAACGATTGTGCCTGCGAGAGAGCATGCACCAAAGTTCTCAGACAGTGCACCGGAGGCCTTGGTGGACGAGGTGGGCAGATAGAGGGCCATCCTATATCCGCAGGGGGGCAGGAGGCTCTCCAGACACATCCTCGAGGCAGTGGGAGGCTGTGGCGGACAAGGTCAATGCCAGGAGTATCGCACATGGATGCAGTGCAGAAAAAAGTTCAATAATTTGACATGAGAGTTGAACACACTCACCTTGAACAGTCACTTGGCATATCCTACCAACTGTACCACCAGCCTCATCCACTGCTCCACGCAAAACATCCCCCATCACCCACCTACCAACAAACTTGCAATCAGTGCGCGACTCTTCAGATCAGATTCTTCAATCTCACCCTCACATATTACCACTCTTGCAAGCTGGCAAGGCCAGCATTTATTGCCCATCACTAATTGCTCTTGAGAAGGTGGGGGTGAGCCACCTCCTTGAACCACTGCAGTCCGTGTGGTGAAGGTTCTCCCACAGTGCTGTTAGGTAGGGAGTTCCAGAATTTTGACCCAGCAACGATGAAGGAGAGGCAATATATTTCCAAGTCGGGTTGGTGTGTGACTTGGAGGGGCACCGTGGTTCAGGAGGCCATTCAAGTGGGGGGAGTAAAAAGGAATGTGGTTGTAGTAGGCGACAGTATAGTTAGAGGGATGGACACTGTTCTCCGTAGCCAAGAGCGAGAGTCCCGAAGGCTGTGTTGCCTACCCAGTGCCAGGGTTAAGGATATCTCCTCAGGGCTGGAGAGAAACTTGGAGTGGGAGGGGGAGGATCCAGTTGTTGTGGTCCACGTAGGTACCAACGACATAGGTAGGACTAAGAGGTTCTGCTGAGGGAGTTTGAGCAGCTAGGGACTAAATTAAAAAGCAGAAGCACAAAGGTGATAATCTCCGAATTATTACCTGAGCCACGAGCCAATTGGCACAGGGTAAATTAGATCAGAGAGATGATTACGTGGCTCAAAGATTAGTGTGGGAGAAGTGGGTTTCGATTCATGGGGCACTGGCACCAGTACTGGAGAAAGAAGGAGCTGTTCCGTTGGGATGGGCTTCACCTGAACCATGCTGGGACCAGTGCTGTGGCAAACTGAATAACTAGGGCGGTAGAGAAGGCTTTAAACTAAATAGGGGGGGGAGGGCTCAGGTGGGGCGAAGTTTAGATTGATAAAGAGAAAAAGACAAGGAAGCAGTACAGGAAAGTGATGGGGGTAATGATAAACAGAGTGTGTCAGGAAGGGACAGAGCGTACAAACCTAAGAGTGCACTAGCAAATGGGGCCGGGGTAGGAAAGAATGGTAAAAAGACAAAATTAAAGGTTCTTTATCTGAATGCACGCAGCATTCGTAATAAGATATGGTAGATCGAATCGGGCCAGGACCTACTCCGTTAATGGTAGGGCGTTGGGGAGAGTTATAGAACAAAGAGATCTAGGAGTACAGGTTCATAGCTCCTTGAAAGTGGAGTCACAGGTGGATAGGGTGGTGAAGAAGGCATTCAGCATGCTTGGTTTCATTGGTCAGAACATTGAATACAGGAGTTGGGATGTCTTGTTGAAGTTGTACAAGACATTAGTAAGGCCACACTTGGAATACTGTGTACAGTTCTGGTCACCCTATTATAGAAAGGATATTATTAAACTAGAAAGAGTGCAGAAAAGATTTACTAGGATGCTACCGGGACTTGATGGTTTGACTTACAGGGAGAGGTTGGATAGACTGAGACTTTTTTCCCTGGAGAGTAGGAGGTTTAGGGGTGATCTTATAGGAGTCTATAAAATAATGAGGGGCATAGATAAGGTAGATAGTCATAATCTTTTCCCAAAGGTAGGGGAGTCTATAACGAGGGGGCATAGATTTAAGGTGAGAGGGGAGAGATACAAAAGGGTCCAGAGGGGCAATTTTTTCACTCAAAGGGTGGTGAGTGTCTGGAACGAGCTGCCAGAGTCAGTAGTAGAGGCGGGTACAATTTTGTCTTTTAAAAAGCATTTGGACAGTTACATGGGTAAGATGGGTATAGAGGGATATGGGCCAAGTGCAGGCAACTGGGACTAGTTTAGTGGTATAAACTGGGCGACATGGACATGTTGGGCCAAAGGGCCTGTTTCCATGTTGTAAACTTTTATGATTCTATGATTCTATGAAGATAGATGAATTGACGGCACAAATAGAAATAAATGTGTATGATTTCGTGGCCATTACGGAGACGTGGTTGCAACTGTTTATCCACCATCATTCCATCTAATCTGGGTGAACAAGGTTGGGAGCTAAATATTCAGGGTTATTTAACATTTCGGAAGGATAGGAAAAAAGGTAAAGGTGGTGGGGTAGCTCTGTTAATAAAGGATGAAATTGGTATAATAGTGAGAAATGATCTTGGCTCAGAAGATCAAGATGTCGAATCACTTTGGGAGGAGGTAAGAAATAGCAAGGGAAAGAAATCATTGGTGGGAGTAGTATATAGGCCCCCTAACAGTCGCTACACTGTAGGGCAAAATATAAATCAGGAAATAAGGGGGGGCTTGTAAACAAAAAAAAATGTAATGCAATAATCGTGGCCGATTTTAACTTTCACATAGATTGGACAAATCAAATTGGCAAAAATAGCCCTGAGGAGGAGTTCAGAGTGTATTCGGGACTGTTTCTTAGACCAATACGTCAGGGAACCAGCCAGGGAACAGGCCATTTTGAACTGGTAATGGGTAACGCAACAGGATTAATTAATGATCTCAAAGGATCCCTTGGGAAGCAGTGATCGTAACATGATAGAATTTCACATCCAGTTTGAGAGCGAGGATCTTGGGTCTTAAACTACTGTATTAAACTTAAATAAGGGCAATTATAAAGGAATGAGGGTGGAATTGGCTAAAGTGGACTGGGTAAACAGATTAGATGGAATGATGGTGGATAAACAGTGGCAAACATTTAAAAAGATATTTTATGACTCGCAACAAAAATATATCCCTGTTAGGAGGAAAGACTCCACAAAAAGGGTGAACCAACCATAGCTAACTAAGGAAGTCAAGGATGGTATCAGGTTAAAAGAAAAAGCATACAACATGGCAAAGATTACTGGTAAGCCCGAAGATTGGGAAAACTTTAAAAACCAGCAAAGGATGACTAAAAGAATAATAAAGAGGGAGAAAATAAATTGAGAGTAAACTAGCAAGAAATATAAAAACTGACAGTAAAAGCTTCTACAGATATATAAAAAGGACGAGGGTAATTAAAGTAAACATTGGTCCCTTCAGAGGATAAGACTGGGGAAATAATAATGGAAAACAAGGAAATGGCAGAGGAATTGAACAGATATTTTGTATCTGTCTTCACAATGGAAGACGCTAATAATATACCAATAATAGTAGAAAATCAAGGGGCAAAGGGGAGGGAGGAACTAAAAACAATCACCATCACTAGAGAAAAAGTACTAGGTAAACTAATGGGTCTAAAGGCTGACGAGTCCCCTGGACCTGATGGCTTGCATCCGAGCATCTTAAAGGAAGTGGCTACAGAGATAGTGGATGCATTGGTTGTAATCTTCCAGAATTCACTTGATTCTGGAAAGATCCCAGCGGATTGGAAAACCGCAAACGCAACACCCCTATTGAAGAAGGGAGTGAGACAGAAAGCTATATCGGTAACTATAGACCAGTTAACCTAACATCTGACATTGGGAAAATGCTAGAATCCATTATTAAGGAAGTAGTAGCAGGAAATTTGGAGTCTCATAATACAATCAAGGAGAGTCAACATGGTTTTATGAAAGGGAAAACTGGTCTATAGTTACCTGCTTTCTGTCTCACTCCCTTCTTGAATAGAGGTGTTACGTTTGTGGTTTTCCAATCCGCTGGGACCTTTCCAGAATCAAGTGAATTCTGGAAGATTACAACCAATGCATCCACTATCTCTAGCCACTTCCTTTAAGACGCTCGGATGCAAGCCATCAGGCCCAGGGGACTTGTCAGCCTTTAGACCCATTAGTTTACCTAGTACTTTTTATTAGAGTTCTTTGAGGAAGTAATGGGCAGGGTGGATAAAGGGGAACCAATGGATGCAGGATATTTGGATTTCCAAAAGGTATTCGATAAAGTGTCACATAAAAGATTACTGCACAAGAGCTCATGGTGTTGGGGGTAATATACTGGCATGAATAGAGGATTGGCCAACTAACAGAAAACAGAGTCGTGATAAAAGGGTCATTTTCAAAATGGCAATCTGTAACTTGTGTGGTGCTGCAGGGCTCAGTGCTGGGGCCTCAACTATTTACAATATATATCAATGACTTGGATGAAGGAACAGAGTGTCTTGTGGCCAAATTTGCTGATGATACAAAGATAGGTGGAAAAGCAAGTTACGATGAGGACACAAGGTGTCCGCAAAGGGATATTGACAGGTTAAGTGAATGAGCAAAAATTTGACAGATGGAATATAATGTGGGAAAATGTGAAGTCATCCACTTTGGGAGGAAAAATAAAAAAGCAAAATATTATTTGAATGGAGAAATACTACAAAATGCTGCGGTACAGAGGGATCTGGGTGTCCTCGTACATGATCCAAAAAATCAACATACAGGTACAGCAGGTAATCCGGAAGGCAAACGGAATATTGGCCTTTATTTCTAGGGGGATGGAGTATAATAGCAGGGAAGTCATGCTGCAACTGTACAAGATGCTGGTGAGACCACACCTGGAGTACTGCGTACAGTTCTGGTGCCCTTATTTAAGGAAGGACATACTTGCATTGGAGGCAGTTCAGAGAAGGTTCACTAGGTTGATTCTGGGTATGGAAGGGTTGTCCTTTTGAGGAAAAGTTGAACAGGTTGGGTCTATACTCGTTGGAGTTTAGAAGAATGAGAAGAGACCTTATTGAAACATACAAGATTCTGAGGGGACTTGATAGGGTAGATGCTGAGAGGATGTTACCCCTCATGGGGGAATCTAAAACTAAGGGGCATAGTCTCAGAATAAGGGGTCGCCCGTTTAAGATGGAAATGAGGAGGAATTTCTTCTCCCAGAGGGTCGTGATTCTTTGGAATTCTTTACCCCAAAAAGCTGTGGAGGCAGAGTCATTGAATACATTCAAGGCTGAGTTAGACAAATTTTTGATCAGCAAGGGAGTCAAAGGATATGGGGAAAAGGCGGGAAAGTGGAGTTGAGGTAAAAATCAGATCAGCCATGATCTCATTAAATGGCGGAGCAGACTCGAGGGGCCGAATGGCGTACTCCTGCTCCTATTTCTTATGGGAACGTGCAGGTGGTGGTGTTCCCATGTGCCTGCTGCTCTTGTCCTCCTAGGTGGTAGAGGTTGCGGGTTTGGGAGGTGGTGTTGAAGCCTTGGCGAGTTGATGCAGTGCATCCTGTAGATGGTACACACTGCAGCCACGGTGCGCCGGTGGTGAAGGCAGTGAATGTTTAGGGTGGTGGATGTGATGCTAATCGAGCGGGCTGCTTTGTCCTGGATGGTGTCGAGCTTGTTGAGTGTTGTTGGAGCTGCACTCCTCCAGGCAAGTGGAGAGTATTCCATCACACTCCTGACTTGTGCCTTGTAGATGGTGGAAAGGCTTTGGGGAGTCACTCGCCGCAGAATACCCAGCCTCTGACCTGCTGTTGTAGCCACAGTATTTATGTGGCTGGTCCAGTTAAGTTTCTGGTCAATGGTGACCCCCAGGATGTTGGGGGATTCGGCGATGGTAATACTGTTGAATGTCGTCAAGGGGAGGTGGTTAGACTCTCTTTTGTTGGAGATGGTCATTGCCTGTCACTTGTCTGGCACGAATGTTACTTGCCACTTATCAGCCCAAGCCTGGATGTTGTCCAGGTCTTGCTGCATGCGGGCACGGACTGCTTCATTATCTGAGGGGTTGTGAATGGAACTGAACATTGCAATCATCAGCGAACATCCCCATTTCTGACCTTATGAAGCAGCTGAAGATGGTTGGGCCTAGGACACTGATCTGAGGAACTCCTGCAGCAATGTCCTGGGGCTGTGATGATTGGCCTCCAACAACCACTACCATCTACCTTTGTGCTAGATATGACTCCAGCCACTGGAGAGTTTTCCCCCTGATTTCCATTGACTTCAATTTTACTAGGGCTCCTTGGTGCCACACTCGGTCAAATACTGCTTTGATGTCAAGGGCAGTCACTCTCTCCTCAGCTCTGGAATTCTGCTCTTTTGCCCATGTTTGGATCAACGCCGTAATGAGGTCTGGAGCCAAGCGGTCCTGGCGGAACCCAAACTGAGCATCGGTGAGCAGGTTATTGGTGAGTAAGTGCCACTTGATAGCACTGTCGACGACACCTTCCATTGCTTTGATGATTGAGAGTAGACTGATGGGGCGGTAATTGGCCAGATTGGAATTGTCCTGCTTTTTGTGGACAGGACATACCTGGGCAATTTTCCACATTGTCGGGTAGATGCCAGTGTTGTAGCTGTACTGGAACAGTTTGGCTCGAGTTTGACATACTTCCCTCTTTCTAGCAGGAGAAGGTAACTCATAACACTAGGCAACAAGAAAGACCTGGGGGAGGAGAGGCGCGCCCATGGAGGACACTGTGCTGGCGATTATTGGCCGGTCCATCGCTATGCAACTGGCTGTGCTGGAGGTAGCGATGATGAGCGTCTCTGCATACCTAATCCTCCCTCTCGCTTCCCACTTCTCCCTCAGCCTACAATCTTTTATGGCTCACGTGCTGCAGATGGTGTAAGCACGTACATCTTGCTCTCCCCTCCCCTCCCCTCAACCCATATCCCTTTGTCATTTCAGATACCCAAGACCTGGAACCGGCACCATCAGGAGGCAGAGGAAGTCGGTGATGTTGCAGACACACCGTCACTCGATCCTACACTCGCAGCCTCCAGCTCAGAGATTGACATTGCACGTATTTTAGAGGCTAGGATAGAAGAGGGATCTGTACATGGTGAGACACTGGGCCATAAGTGCACAGGAGCTGGGGCAGGGGGAATGGATACCACAGGGCCAGCTCGCCGGAGGGCAAGGTCGCACACTAGTTCTGCTGCCAAGGATAATGATTTTGATAGGCCAGGCTACTGAAGAAGGCTGATGGGTGTATACAACCAAATGCTTGGTGCACTAGAAAGCCTATACGCAATGTCAAGGGGCCTGAAGGAATCTAGCTCCAACTTGGCATAGGGCTTTACATAGCGTTTGGAGCCCATCCTTCCCCACGTGGAACTGGTGGTCACCCCCATCTGCACACTTGTGGAATGCACCATGATGCAGCGTCTGTCAACTGATGTCTCAGCTTCCATTGAAGCACAAACAGCTGCCATCTGAGGTCTGTATGCTGCATTTGGTGCTCAGACTGCTGCTTTGGAAGCTCAGACTGCTGCATTACAGGCTCGGATTGCGCTGTCATGGCTGTTGGTACCACAATAGAATGGGGCTTCAAGGCGTCACAGCATTCCAACAATCAGTTCTCCAGTAGATCGCCAGGAGTGTTGAAACGCTTCCCTGGGAGAGTAGCAGTGGAACCATGGGTGACGAACCTGCTGATTTCTCACTAGTTTGATTTTGGAGATTCTTAAACATGGGGATGGATATTTGTATGTGTCAGCTGACCAAAAAAAAATTGCTTCCTGCTGCAGCATCTTCAGGAGGAAAAGAAAAAGGCAGCTTTATCTTTGTTTCAGTTCTCTCCTTTTTCCCTCCTGAAGGCACTGACTGGGATACAGTTACAGTTATCAACAGACCACTGTTACCTTATCCAGTGACCACTCATCATGCGCAGGTCTAGATAGTGAGTATAGAAATGCTAATCAACCATGGGCAGCCTCCCTGCTGAGTCTAACAGGGCCACTGGGTGGGAATCTTGGGTGACTCTTTTCCCGCTCCCCATGTAGCTCAGGGGCTCTGAGGCTAGTTCTACCACCTCCATTGCTGCCTTGGCAGAGATCAGCTCAAATCAGCTCATAAATGCATCTATGCTAGCTGCCTCAATTACCCTTTGTGGTAGCAAGTTCCACATTCCAACCACTCTCTGGGTAAAGAAATTTCTCCTGAACGAGAACAAGAGAGGTGCAGACCGAAGGATTTCCTTCAAATTGGGGGATATAGTGAATACCAAAGACGACTGTAACATACTACAGGAAGACATTTTTAAACCTGTAGAATGGGCTTGTAATTGGCAAATAAATTTCAATGTAGATAAGTGTGAGGTATTACATTTTGGTAGGAAGAATAAGGGGGCCACGTACTGCTTGAATAATAAGAGTTTAAATGGGGTAGAGGAGTGGAGGGATCTGGGGTGTTCAGACACACAAATCACTAAAAGTAGTGATGCAGGTTAATAAGGCCATTTTTTTAAAAAAAGCAAACCAAGCCCTGGGGTTCATTTCTAAAGGGATAGAATTGAAAAACAGAAGTTATGTTAAACTTGTATAGAACTTTGGTTAGACCACACTTGGAGTATTGTGAACAATTCTGGTCTCCGTATTATAAAAAGGATATAGAGGCATTGGGGTTCTTTAGTAAAAAGACTGAGGGTAACCTGATGAGGTCTTTAAGACCTGAGAAGAGTTTGATAGGGTAGACGTAGAGAAGATGTTTCCCCTTGTGGAGGAGACCAGAACTAAGGGCCATATTTACAAGATAGTCACTAATAAATCCAATAGGGAATTCAGGAGAAATTTCTTTACCCAGAGAGTGGTTGGAATATGGAACTTGCTATCACAAGGAGTAATTGAGGCAGCTAGCATAGATGTATTTAAGGGAAAGCTAGATAAACACATGAGGGAGAAAGGAATAGAAGGATATGCTGATAAGGTTAGAGGAAGTAGGGAGGGAGGAGGCTCTTTTGCAGCATAAACACTGGCGTGGATCTGTTGGGCCGAAAGGCCTGTTTCTGTGCTGTACATTCTATGTAATTCTACGTAATATCATTTAAATAAGAACCATTTTGCTAATGACCATTTTCATACCCCAAATAGGCCCTTAATAAAGAAACACAGCGATGAATGTCTGATGATGCAGGAGAGAATTAATTTAATTATGACTCCGTCTTTCAATTTAGTTCTCATTTTACGAGCCTTTGTCTGTTCTTTTGCCCATTCTTTTGTGTACAAAGGAATAATCAGGGCCACAGCCTCATATACTTCAAGAGAACGTATGTAGGTGCTGTAGTCTCATTATCTGTAATACAACTAATTTAATGATTAGCCTTACATGATAACTAAATTAGATGCTGCTATACTGCCTAACATCAGAAGATATTTTCTCATACAATTGCTGGCAATTTTTTAAGGATATTTCCACAAGTACCTTTCCAACCTTTAAGAGTTTAATTATATGGAGGTTATTTAATTATTGGGGAACTGAGAAAAATATCAATGCTTTTACAATTAGTAATTATGCAGGCAGATATCTGAAGGCCAGAATTGCAGATGATTTTAACTCTCTGAACTCCACCGAGCTTTTCAAACTGGGGTCTCGAAAAGAAAGAACGAACTTGCACTTATATAACTCCTTTCGCGACCTCAGGATGTCTCAAAGCGCTTTACAGCCAATGAGGTATTTTTGAAGTGCAGTCACTGTATAATGTAGGAAATGCGGCAGCCAATATGAGCACAGCAAGTTCCCACAAATAGCAATGAGATTACGACCAGATGATCTGTTTTAGTGATTTTGGTTGAGGGATGAACGTTGGCCGGCACTTCGGGGAAAACTCCCCTGCTCGTCTTTGAAATAGGGCCATGGGATCTTTTATGCCCACCTGAGAGGTCAGACAGCATCTCTGATTAACGTCTCATCCGACAGACGGAAGCTCTGACAGTGCAGCACTCCCTCAGTACTGCACTGGAGTGTCAGTCTAGATTTGTGCTCAAGTCTCTGGAGTTGGGACTTGAACCCAAGACCTTCTGCCTCAGAGGCGAGAGTGCTTCTGCTGAGCCACTGCTGACACCTTCAGGGAGTCCAAGAGGAGATCCCAGGGGGTCAGTGAGAACATCACATTTCCGTATTTATTAATTTTTGACCTTGTTGACCTTTCTATTGGTGGCCTAGGCAGCTGAAGGCACAGCCGCCAATGGTGGAGATGAAAATCGGGGATGCGCGAGAGGCCAGAATTGGCGGAGCGCAGAGATCTCGGAGGGTTTTAGGGCTGGAGGAGGTTATAGGGAGGGGCAAGGCCATGGAAGCATTTGAAAACCAGGATGAGAATTTTATAATTGAGGTGTTGCCGGACCGGGAGCCAATGTAGGTCAGCAAGCAGAGGGGTGATGGGCGAACGGGACTTGGCGCGAGTTAGGATACGGGCAGCAGATTTTTGGATGAGCTCAAGTTTATGGAGGTTGCAAGGTCGGAGGCTGGCCAGGAGAGCGTAATTACAGGCTTTTATTTGGAATAAAAAGGTTCCTTTTAAATACATCTTTAATTTTTGTAGAATTTGTAGAATACAAAGCACTTTAAACCAGACATGGAGTACCCAAACCCTACTTAGATTGCAATATGCAACCTCCTGACCTGACTTAAATTTCCAGTTGACACTTTGCTTCTGGGCTAAGACTGGCAGCATTTTACCTTGAATGGCCTACTTCAAGCTGAGGTTCTGTACCTTTCTGTCATTTTTACTCAGCAGAGTTCCAAATATTTTTCTTCCTCTCTCATGCTCGCAAGTGAAGTTTTAAAGGCACACATTATGGATCAATTTATTGCAGTCGTGAGTGCAGTACTCCAAAGGAGCTTTCTTTCGTTTTACCCAGCAGTGTGTGACAGGTTGAACGATTGCACTGGTTGCCATGTCAACAAGACCAGCTCTACCTCACCACCACTGCCTCTGTTGTCAGACTGCTTGTCCAACATCCAGCCCTGGATGAGCCGAAATTTCTTCCAATTAACCATTGGGAAGACCGAAGCCATTGTCTTCGGCTCCTGCCACAAACTCCCTTCCCTAGCCACCGATTCCATCCTCCTCCCTAGCCACCATCTCAAGCTGAACCAGACTTGATTGACCTTGAGTTAAGCTTCTGTCCCCATATCGTCTCTATCACAAAGACTGTATACTTACTGGCCTTTGTTGCTCCTCCTGAGGTTTAGATGAAGAGGGATGGGAAGAGGCTCGTGTGGAGCGTAAAAGTTGGCATAGACCAGTTCGGTAGAATGGCCTGTTTCTGTGCTGTAAATTCTATGTACTTCCATCTCCGCCCCTATCTCAGCCTATCTGTTGCTGAAACCCTCATCCATACTTTTATTACCTCCAGACTTGACTATCCCAATGCTTTCCTGGCTGGTCTCCCAACTTCCACCCCCATAACAGACCAGAAGCGAGTTTAACAAGCCCATTATCAGCTAATTTATGACTTTTTTGGAGGGCTCTTTTTGTCTTTTTTTTGCTGTTGCCTACTACTTTGATATGTCTTTGTTGCAATTGCTGTGCGGCTACTACCCCCCACCCCCACCACCACCAATTCACAGAGGACGCAATGGATTTTCCATTGGGAATTCCCCTATATCTTTTGCTTTTGGAAGAAGATGAAGAGGAGCAACAATGGCCGGTCCCACCACAAGGGCACAGCACCCACCTGCTACCCCAAACCAGAATATACAGGCAGAGTCCCAATTACCTGCATTTGTCCTGGGCGCATTGTCTGAAGAGACTTTGCATTACAAAGGTAAGCGACATGGAGTCATGACACGTTCTGGAATCCGACCTACAGGCCACCTCCACCACAGGCAGCACACTGCCAGTAACTCTGAAGGTCACAACTGCCCTTTTATGCCGTGAAGTCATTCCAAGACTACCACTGGGGATAGCACTAACATTAACCAATCAGCTATGCTCAGATGAATTAAGCAAGCCACTGATGCATTGTTTGCTAGAACGAGCAACTTCATCTACTTCCCTATGGACAATCGATGGCAGCATGACAGGAGCCTGCAATCTTAGTGGTAGGACCCCCAAAAGTTCAAGGAGTCATCGTTCCAGACTCTAAATGTGCAGCTTGCTTGTGGCCAATAGCACATGATTCATCAAGTAAATTCTCACTCCCCTGTGGGCTGCCACAATACTTTCATTTTGAGGCAGTTCATAGACCCACCACTGTTTGACCCAGAAAAGTAAGTCACGTGGTGGCTTCTGGGAGTTCAAGGCTTTCCTCTGCAGCCATGGCTCATGATACCTGTGTGGTATCCCAGGACATGAGCTGATATAATGCGATCCTTTCATCTACCAGACTAATGATTAAGCACACCATTGGCATAATGAAGGCATACTTCAGGTGCCTAGATCGATTTAGGCGTGCCCTGCAATATAGTCCTGCTAGAACCCCAATACAATTTAAGATGAGAAGAAGAGAAGCAGAATGTCATCACGTACCCACAGCTAGCACATGCCTACTTTCCCATCGCCGAAGCATTTCCTCCACTTAAATGATCAGAAGTTGGAGGTTTGGGCAGCCACCACCTGCTGTAGCTCTCTCCCTCTGCTGTTATGGGCTGTCTTGTCTGAGTAAAAAGTGAGAATTACCATTGTTCCTATGACCCAAGTGCCAACCTGCAGCCATAGTGGGTGCAATGCAGTTGAATCCAGCAAGCAATTGTATTCCACGTGAGGCTTTTTGTAGGTTGAATGCATGTAGTGATGTGAATGAAGGAACACTTCCAGGTGGAGACTGGGAATATTCAGAGCACTGTGCTGCCTCCTGGGCATTGATGACGGTCAACTTAAGCACTTTAATTGGGTGTCCATTGCTAGTGACAGGCTTGGCACAGTGCCTATTTGGAAGGTATGGCTGGCTCCATTTATTATGGGTGTGCTGCTGGTGTTTTAGCACCCAGTGATTTCAATGGGTAGAAAATTGCAGGTAGTTCTAATAGTTGCAGGCAGTTTTACCTGTTGCCTGCAAAGCTCAGCCAGTGGTGTGGGATTTTGAAAAATTTCACCTAGAGTCTTCACAAAAGGAAGAGGAAAAGGATTAGTGGGAAGCACTCCATGTGAAACTGGTGGAGGAAGAATTGGAATAAATGTCCTGATTCCTAGCAAAAACTGAATTTCAGTAAAAGAGGAGAGAAAAACTGTATGAGATCCTAAACTACACCTTTGCCTGGTCCCTGTGAGTTTGCAACAATAAGGTTTGCCTCTAATAATGTGACCACTACTTTCAGCGCAGGTGTCTCATTATTTCACAGATCAGTGGATAATTCTGAAAATTTATGTGGCTTTGTTGGGCAAATTGTGCGACTGAAGGAGAATGTTGGTCTGTGTGGGCGGAGTGCCATGGAGTTAAAAGGGAACGCATGAAGAAAAATGTAAAGAAAAGTTTATATCCAAAATTCACACCTGGTAGACTGAGGCTGGTATTTTAGAAAGTGGTAATATGCAATGTTTAGTCAGTGCAACTGGGTTTAATAGACATCAAGCTGGCTACATACAACTGAGAAAGAACTGTTTCCTTCAAATGAACAAAAGATTTGCAAAGCTTTTGAAGGTTCCCGTGTAAAAGAGAGACCTTGAAGGCCCTGGAGCCTTATCGTGTTTTGGGACCACAATAGCATCCTTACTTTATTGAGAGAATACAAAGCTGTCTCTTTCTCTAGGATTTTAAAGCACAAACTTAGCATCACCCAACCACCACCACTATTTCTTGACTCATTTTCGTCTCATCTCCTACTTGGTAGTGTTCTGCATTATGGGCCTAGACCCTTCATCCAACTTTCTCACTACAAACTGATAACTGATCACACCAATGTCATATTCTAACTCCACTCATCAGGTACCCATATCTTGCTTGTTACTTTATCACTCGGGCGAAGGCGATTTTAAAAAAGCTAAAATTGGGCTATCTAATCAGAACAGTGGTGCAGAACAGGGTAGTAGAAATCTGGAATTCTCTTCCCCCCCCCCCCCCACCCCACAAAAGGCTGTGGATGCTGGGACCATTGGAGCTTTCAAGACAGATTGATAGATTTTGGTTGGGTAAGGGTATCGGTGGATATAGAGTTGAGGTACAGATACATGATCTAATTAAATGGCGAAGCAGGACTGAGGTGCTGAATGGCATACTCCTGTTCCTAATGTTACTTAGGTTAAGCTGAGTATGTCAACGACACTTACAGGCCTATCGTTCTTCCCTTCAGTTCCTCTCTAAAGTCAGAGAGCACATCGCATCCTTTGCCCTCCTCTGCTTCCACTCCTATCAAGACCCTGCAGTTTGGTTTCCACCATGCCCACACCTGAGACTGCTCTCACCAAAGTCACTAATGACATCCTCTGTGACGGTGTCTGTGGCTTATTGTTACTCATCCTTTTTGATCTCTTTTTGGCTTTTTTCACCATTGATAATTCTATCCTCCTCCAACACCTCTCCTTGGCCATCTATCTTCGTGGAACAGCTCCCTCCTGGTACCAAGTTGTTGTTGTTGCATGGTCACCATCAGTTTCCCTGGGGGTTTATCCTTGGTCTCCTCATCTTCATAGTCTACACGCTAATTTTTGTGACATTATCTGAAAGCATAGGACCAGTATCCACATATATGCTGATGATACCCAACTTTTACCTTTATCTCCTTGTTTCATTCCAAAGCTTGACTCTCCAGCTACTTGTCCAATGTCAGATTTTGGATATATCAACATTTTCTCCAGCTTAATGTGCACAAAACTGAAGCCATCCTTTTCAGCTCCTACAAATCTCTGTTGTTCAGTCCATCAACATCCCTGATTGTTGCTTCAGGCTAAGTCTGGTGGTGCAGAATTTGGGAGCATTGCTGGATCCTGAGCTGAGTTTCCTACCCCACACACTTACTGTCGCCAAGACTGTCTTTTTCCACCTTTTATAACATTGCCTATCTCTGTCCCTAACCCTCTCAACTACTGCCCAGATTCTAATCCATTCATTTCTCACCTTGAGGCTCTATTTCTCTCATACTCTCCCAGCCGGACTCTGCACTTCCACCCTCCACAGACTGCAACTCATTTAGAATGCTGCTCCCTGCATCATTACTCACTCAAAGCCCACAATTCCATCACCTCGGTTCATACCAGGCACCACTGGCTCTCAGTGCCCCTCTGATCAATTCTGTAACCTTGCCTTCGGATATTTCCGCGGCCTCGCTCAACCTGACCTCGGGGATCTCCTTCAGCCCAGATCCCTACTTGCACCCTTAGTTCCTCTAACACTGGCCTGCTCCTCGCTCCCCCATTTACTTTTCTCTCCATCATTGGTGGCCACTCATAGCCACCATATCCCTATTACCTGAAACTTTCTCCCAAAAGGCCTGCACCTTACCTACTGCCTCCCTTTTATCAGAAGCCCATTAAAAACTTATTCTTTCAAAACTCTCTTTTGACTGTCCCTTAACTCCATTCTTTTTCCTCCTACTCAGTGCCCATTTCATTCTCTGATCTATAACCTGCTCTGGGATGGCTTTTAGACGAGGAGCAATATATAAATCTGATTGTTGTTACTAGGGATAATTTTCCAACATTGTGATCCCACACGGAGCTTAGCCTGCCGGGAGATGCACCTCCCATGATTGTCAGTCCATCCCCAGCTCTGCTTACTGTGCTATGAAAGAGTTGTGTAGCTGCAGAGATTAAAATGAAACAGAGAAAGGAGGTTTATGACAAATGTTAGGTTCATAATACAGTAGAGAACCAAACTGAATACAGAAACTACAGAGGCGATCTAAAAAAGGTAATGAGGGGCAAAGAGAAAGTATGAGAATAGATTAGCGGCTAACATAAAAGGGAACCCAAAAGTCTTTTATAAACATATAAATAATAAAAGGGTAGTCAAAGGAAGGGTGGGACAGATTAGGGACAACAAAGGGGATCTTCTTGTAGAGGCAGAGGGCATGGGGCATGGCTGAGGTACTAAATGAACACTTCGCATCGGTCTTCACTCGAGAAGAGGATGCCATTGTAGCAGTGAAGGAGGAGGTAGTAGCGATTTATTGGATAGAATAAAAATAGATAACGAGGAGGTACTTAAAAGATTGGCAGTACTCAACGTAGAAAAGTCACACGGTCCAGATAGGATGCATTCTAGGTTACTGAGGGAAGTAAGGGTGGAAATTGCAGAGGCTTTGGCCATAATTTTCCAATCGTCCGTAGATATGGGGATGATGCTGGAGGATTGTTAATGTCACATCCCTGTTCAAAAAGGGGAGAGGGATAAACGCGGCAATTACAGACCAGTCAGGTGGGGAAACTTAGAGACAATAATCCGGGACAAAATTAGTTGGCACTTGGAAAAGTATGGGCTATTAAATGAAAGTCAGCACAGATTTGTTAAAGGAAAATCGTTTTTGACTAACTTGATTGAGTTATTTGATGAAGTAACGGAGAGGGTTGATGAGGTGTGCAGTTGATGCTGTGTATATGGACTTTTAAAAGGCATTCGATAAAGTACCACATAATGGACTTGCTAGCAAAATTAAAGCCCATGGAATTAAAGACACAGTGGCAGCGTTGATAAGAAATTGGCCAAGGGACAGAAAGCAGAGAGTAGTGGTGAACAGTTGTTTTTCAGACTGGAGGGAAGTATACAGTGGTGTTCCCCAGGTTGAGTATTAGGACCACTGCTCTTTATAATATGTATTAATGACCTAGACTTGGGTATTTTTTTTATTTGTTCATGGGATGTGGGCGGCCCTGGCAAGGCCAACATTTATTGTCCATCCATAATTGCCCTTGAGAAGGTGGTGGTGAACCGCTGCAGTCCTTGTGGTGAAGGCTCTCCCACAGTGCTGTTAGGTAGGGAGTTCCAGGATTTTGACCCAGCGACCATGAAGGAATGGCAATATATTTCCAAGTCCGGATAGTGTGTGACTTGGAGGAGAACACGCAGGTGCTGTTGTTCCCATGTGCCTACTGCCCTTGTCCTTCTAGGTGGTGGAGGTCGCGGGTTTGGGAGGTGGTGTCGAAGAAGCCTTGGCGAGTTGCTGCAGTGCATCCTGTGGATGGTATACACTGCAGCCACAGTGTGCCAGTGGTGAAGGGAGTGAATGTTTAGGGTGGTGGATGGGGTGCCAATCAACCGGGTGCTTTTTCCTGGATGGTGTAGAGCTTGTTGAGTGTTGGAGCTGCAATCATCCAGACAAGTGGAGAGTATTCCATCACACTCCTGACTTGTGCCTTGTAGGTGGTGGAAAGACTTTGGGGAGTCAGGAGGTAAGTTATTCGCTGCAGAATACCCAGCCTCTGACCTGCTGTTGTAGCCACAGAATTTATGTGGCTGGTCCAGTTAAGTTTCCAGACAATGGTGACCCCCAGGATGTTGATGATGGGAGATTCAGCAATGGTAACGCCGTCAAATGTCAAGGGGAGGTAGTTAGACTCTCTCTCTTGTTGGAGATGGTCATTACCTGTCACTTGTCTGGCACGAATGTTACTTGCCACTTATCAGCTCAAGCCTGGATGTTGTCCAGGTCTTGCTGCATGCAGGCACGACTGCTTTATTATCTGAGGGGTTGTGAATGGAACTGAACGCTGTGCAATCATCAGCGAACATCCCAATTTTTCACCTTATGATGGAGGGAAGGTCATTGATGAACCAGCTGAAGATGGTTGGGCCAAGGACACTGCCCTGAGAAACTCCTGCAGCAATGCACTGGGGCTGAGATGATTGGCCTCCAACAACCACTACCATCTTCCTTTGTGCTGGGTATGACTCCGGCCACTGGAGAGTTTTCCCCCTGATTCCCATTGACATCAATTTTACTAGGGCTCCTTGGTGCCACACTCGGTCAAATGCTGTATAATTTCAAAGTTTGCAGAAGATACGAAACTCGGAAATGTAGTAAACAATGTGGAGGTCAGAAACGGACTTCAGGAGGACATAGACAGACTGATGAAATGGGCAGACATGTGGCAGATGAAATTTAACGCAGATAAGTGTGAAGTGATACATTCTGGTAGGAAGAATGAGGAGAGGCAAAATAAACTAAATGGTACAATTTTAAAGGGGGTGCAGGATCAGAGACCCCTGGGGACACACACACAAATCATTGAAGGTGGCAAGACAAGTTGAGAAGGCTGTTAAAAAAGCATATGGGATCCTGAACTTTAATAGAGGCATAGAGTGCAAAAGCAAGGAAGTTATGCTAAACTTTTATAAAACACTGGTTAGGCCTCAGCTGGAGTATTGTGTTCAATTCTAGACACCACTTTAGGAAGGATGTCAAGGCCTTAGAGAGGGTGCAGAAGAGATTCACTAGAATGGTATCAGGGATGAGGGACTTCAGTTATATGGAGAGATTGGAGAAGCTGGGGTTGTTCTCCTTAGAGCAGAGAAGGCTAAGGGGAGATTTGATATAGGTGTTCAAAATCATGAACGGTTTTGATAGAGTAAATAAAGAGAAACTGTTTCCAGTGGCAGAAGGGTCGGTAACCAGAGGGCACAGATTTAAAGTGATTGGGAAAAGAGCCAGAGGTGACATGAGGAAACTTTTTTATGCAGTGAGTTGTAATGATCTGGAATGCACTGCCTGAAAGGGTGGTGGAAGCAAATTCAATAGTAACTTTCAAAATGGAATTGGATAAATACTTGAAGAGAAAACATTTACAGGGCTATGGGGAAAGAGCAGTGGAATGGGACTAATTGGATAGCTCTTTCAAAGAGCTGGCACAGGCAAGATGGGCTGTAGCTACTATGATGAGAACAATAGGAATGTTGTAAAGTGGATGAGTTGGAAGGGAAGGGTAAAATACCTCAGCTTTAACAATCTGGAAAGAAGATGGTTACTGAGGGATCTCACTGAAGTATATAAAATATTAAATCGTATAGAGTAGATAAATCTTTACCTTTAATCTGTTAACTTTAAAAAGACAAATGAGACAGCAGAAGAAGTTTTTTCACACGGAGCGTTATTCATGTCTGGAACAATCTGCCAGGCAGAAATGCAGACTTTTGAGGGGGTTCCAAAACACAATTGGAATGGGAGATTTAGGGTGCTGGAGGGAAGGGCTTTGATAGGCCGAGTGGCCCTTTCTCAGCCTTGACTTTTCATGTGTTATTCATTCGGGCCTGTTGCAATCTGGCCCTTTGTATTCGGGTATGAGATGAACTGAAGGTTCAAACCGAACACTTGGTCCAAGCTGAACACTCAGTGAACTGAAACAATGCAGCTGTAGATCCACTTTAAGAATGCGTGCTTCAGTTTTATTTTAACCCACCTCAACAAATGAACACACGATAGTGGGACTTTCTTCCACCCTCTCCACACCACCGATAACACGCTTCATGTTTGCACAACACCACCGCAACCATGGAAACTGCATCCACCATCCATGCATAAGCCAATTACAGTTATTATTCCTAATGTGTTCTCCAGCGATACTTGAGTGGCCTTTTGTTTTTTTTTAAGAGTGCCTGCCTGATATGGTGTAATTAAGAGGAAGTCTTGAATTCAGAAAGCAAATGAATTTTACCTTTTTTGTTCCTATCTCTCATCTTGCTTTTAAACATCTCTGCTTTTAATTCGCTGCTGTGTGCAAAGAGGTTTTTTTTTAAGAGGTTTTACAAGCATGAGGCAGAACTATTCCATTTATTTAATTGTCTGTCAATAATAAGTAAAGGCTCTTTATGATTTTGTAGGCAGAACCAACTAAAATCGATGTGTTGCATGACATGCTTATTTTTTTCTGAGATTTTTTTTTAGTGTTTGTGGGATAGAGGTTCAATGCTGTAAGGTAAAAACCATGTCAATATTTGGTATAGTCCAGCACAGCCTCCTGGAGAAACTTGCAAGGCCACAGGTGGATGAAGGAAGCTTGTTTGCCTATCGTACCTCAGCCACCCAGAAAAAAACTTAAGTCTAGACTTTCCTATAGGTTACACCCAATAAATGTATGTAATGTGGGTGCAACCGATTGAAGTATCACCAGAGATCATTTATGCTGGATCTCTGCCCACTTCATTTTCCAGTTGGATCTTCATTTGGCACCGAAAGTACCTGCAACATTTAACTGAGGCCTCAATTGCATCATCTAGACATCCATGTAACTTTCCAACGTTGGCATCCAAATGGCGCTGGCCCTATTTAAAATGGGCATATGCTGTTGCTATGAACTGTGTTTTATGCACAACTGCATTTACAAGGGTTCCAAGAGGGCTCAAAGATGCCCTATGGCTGCATTTTCAGCTATTTTATTGCTTTTCCTTTTTTCTCTGTCAGCACTTAGTTGCTCAGGAGATAAATACGTTGGCATTGATTTTTTGGACTATCTAAAATCTTAGCACAAGGGATTGCCCCAATTGTGCCCCCCATCCCTTTAACTTTACCGATGGCCCTTCCATGGTGAGCTCCCAATGCTAGGCTCAATATGGGCTGGGAGATGGCCCATAGTTGCTTCTCTCCATCATGACAACTAGCCGTTACTTAAATGATTCCAGTGTTTTTGCCGCTACTCAACCAGGAGTCCATTCCATGTGTTGATCATTCTTTGTATGAAGAACTTGCTGATATCAGTTTTAAATTTTCCTATCGACGGTTTGAACCCCTGTCCCACAGGCACATTTTAAAACGACCTTACGATTGACCTTTTCCACACCATTTACTATCTTGTATGCCTCCATAAGATCCCCTCTCAGGTGCATCTTTCCAAGGCTGAAAAGCCCAACTTTTTCCTTATCTTTCCTCACAGCCCGGACCCTCTTTCAAAGACTGAGCACTTCTCTGTACAGTCTCCGGGGCTTGAATGTCTCTCTTGTGTCTTGGTGCCCAGAACTGGACACAGTGCTCAAGGTGCGGCCTGAGCAGAGCACCGTATACTTTTGGTATGACTTCCTCTGACTTGTACTCTTCTGCCAGTTTGATGATACAAGTCTTTTTGCTTTGTTCAGCACATGAAATGTGGCCATGCAGCTTGCTATCTGAGATTTAGCAATTTGTTTTTATTTATTCAAACTTTCCCCCTTAATTTTGATTTAAATTAAAAAGGAGGCAGATGGGATGGGACACATTCATACCATTGGGCCATTGTGCACATGTCTGTTTATAGGTCTGGTAAAGTATCTTGTGAAATACCTTACCATATGACACTGTCCTTTTGAAGATTGTGTAGGTATAATAATACTGCTTAAAGAGGGACAGTGTCCATTTCAATTGCCACATAAAAGGCAAAGTATTTTAATCTTATGACCCTCTCATGCTGTTTTACATTGTCAGTTAGGGCAGTGAAGAGTGGCAGTAGTGGGTCTCCACTTGACTGCCACTCTTCACTGCCCTAACTGACAATGTAAAACAGCATGAGAGGTTCATAAGATTAAAATACCTCTTAAATCAATAACAATAACTTACATTTATATAGCGCCTTTAATGTAGTAAAACGTCCCAAGGCGCTTCCCGGGAGCATTATTAAACAAAATTTAACACTGAGCTACATAATGAGATATTAGGACACGTGACCAAAAGCTTGTTCAAAGAGGTAGGTTTTAAGGAGTGTCTTAAAGGAGGACAGAGAGGTGGAGAGACGGAGAGGGTTAGAGAGGAAATTGCAGAGCTTAGGGCCTAGCCAGCTGAAGGCACAGCTGCCAGTGGTGGAGCGATGAAAATCGGGGATGTGCAAGAGTTCCTTTTGATCTTATTGTTGCAACAATCTTCTAAAAATGCATTCTATGCAAAAAGATGCAATAACGACCCTGGTGGTGAAGAAAACAGCAAGATTAATGGGCAGGAGTTTCCTCGGAGCTGCTCCCACGAGGTTTCCGCCACACTTACAGCAAAGTTACGGTGGTGGAGTGAGGAAATTTTCCGCCATTCTTTTACAACATTACCTGACATGAACAAAACTCTATAGTACAAAGTGAGGTGTAATACATAACTGAAGGCAAGTTATCACACTGAGGTTTTTTTTCTTACTCCTCCATTTCTTGCTATAAAATCAAAGGGAATGGTTTTCCACTTGGCGCACAGCATTCATAGAATCTTACAGCACAGAAGGAGGCTATTTGGCCCATCGTGCCTGTGCCGACTTTTTGAAAGAGCTATCCAATTAGTCCTACTCCCTTGCTCTTTCCCCATGGCTCTGCAAATTTTGCACTTTCAGGCAGTGCATTCCAGATCATAATAGCTCGCCTCTGGTTCTTTTGCCAATTATCTTAAAAGGTTCTTGGGATGTGGATGATGGACAAGACCACATTTCCCCATCTTTAAGTTTTCCTGAGAAGGCCATCTTCTTGAACTACTGTAGTCCTTGGGTGATCCAATGATGATGGAAGTAGCTGCTTTTACAGTTGAGTGGTTTGCTATGCCACTTCGGAGGGTATTAAGAGTCAGCCACGTAGTGTGGCATACTGGTCTTGTGTAGGCCGGACTGGACACTACCGAATTAGTTGGGTTCTTACAACAATCCATCAGATTTTTGGGTCATTTTTATTAGTGCCAGCCCATAAATTATATGATTTATTTAAGTCAATTTTATATTTGCCACAGTGGGAAATCCAGAAGACTCTGATCAGTGATCCGTGCAGCTCTCTGCTGGTGTTGTAAGATTGCAGAATTGACCTTCATGTATTCAACATTGATTGTGGTGGGGTTACTTTGATTTTGAATTAAAATGGTTGTCTATTAGATAGTGTCAGATTTGTCTTCCTTGCTGCAGCTCCAGTGAAGTTGGCAAGTCTTCAGCCTTGGGGCTCACTATCAGTGTCCTCTTCAGCCCTCCCCTGACCCTCCGCTTCCACCCGTTGTGTGGGGCTCCCCTTCTGAGAGCGTAACTGTGCAGCACATAGCACTCACTCTCATTCTGGATACCGTCTTGGCGCTGTACCATGGGACATCCCAGACCGGTCCAGGAGGTACTTGCGTTTCTATACTGAGTAATCTTGTTTACCAGAAACACCTCAAAGTGCTTCACATGCAAGGAATTACTCTGAAGCACAGTGCAGGCAAATGCCATTAGTACACGGAAGGTGAAGTGTATTTTCACATTATCCTATATGAGAGAGCTACTTGTATTTTTAGCAGTGTCTGTCTCACTCCTTGTTGATAGAATAGTCAACATTTGGCAAGTCCCAGCTGTGAGATTTTCAGTCACCTGCATATCCCAGGTGTCACCCCTCCCCCCCCCAATAAACAAGATAAATGGTGAAGAATGCCAAGTTGTGTCTATTGCAATGGCTGCCTAGTCTGTCCTTCAATAGACTAGATGTGGAGATGCCGGTGATGGACTGGGGTTGACAATTGTAAACAATTTTACAACACCAAGTTATAGTCCAGCAATTTTATTTTAAATTCACAAGCTTTCGGAGGCTTCCCCCTTCGTCAGGTGAACGATGTGAAAATGAAATCCTCGAAATGAAATCGCATTTATAATTCACAGAACAATGCTTGGTGAGTACAGACAGTTTTTTCAACTGCCCATTGCCAAGGCAATCAGTGTGCAGACAGACAGGTGTTACCTGCCAGGTCTCACAGAATATACAAATCACCAAAAAAAAACAACAAACAAAAAAAAAACAGAGATAGAGAGGTAGAAACATAGAAAAGACAGCAACTGACCCGTTATATTAAAAACAGATAACATTTGTTCGCTGGTGGGGTAACGTGTAGCGTGACATGAACCCAAGATCCCGGTTGAGGCCGTCCTCATGGGTGCGGAACTTGGCTATCAATTTCTGCTCGACGATTTTGCGTTGTCGTGTGTCTCGAAGGCCGCCTTGGAGTACGCTTACCCGAAGGTCGGTGGATGAATGTCCATGACTGCTGAAGTGTTCCCCGACTGGGAGGGAACCCTCCTGTTTGGCGATTGTTGCGCGGTGTCCGTTCATCCGTTGTCGCAGCGTCTGCATGGTCTCGCCAATGTACCATGCTCTGGGGCATCCTTTCCTGCAACGTATGAGGTAGACAACGTTGGCCGAGTCACAGGAGTATGAACCATGCACCTGGTGGGTGGTGTCCTCTCTTGTGATGGTGGTATCTGTGTCGATGATCTGGCATGTCTTGCAGAGGTTACCGTGGCAGGGTTGTGTGGTGTCGTGGACGCTGTTCTCTTGAAAGCTGGGTAATTTGCTGCGAACGATGGTCTGTTTGAGGTTGGGTGGCTGTTTAAAGGCGAGTAGTGGAGGTGTGGGGATGGCCATAGCGAGGTGTTTGTCCTCATTGATGATATGTTGAAGGCTGCGGAGAACATGGCGTAGTTTCTCTGCTCCGGGGAAGTACTGGACGACAAAGGGTACTCTGTTGGTTGCGTCCCGTGTTAGTCTCCTGAGGAGGTCTATGCGATTTTTTGCTGTGGCCCGTCGGAACTGTCGATCGATGAGTCGAGCGTCATATCCCGTTCTTACTAGGGCGTCTTTCAGCGTCTGTAGGTGTCCATCGCGTTCCTCCTCGTCTGAGCAGACCCTGTGTATTCGCAGGGCCTGTCCATAGGGGATGGCCTCTTTGACGTGGTTAGGGTGGAAGCTGGAAAAGTGGAGCATCGTGAGGTTGTCCGTGGGCTTGCGGTAGAGTGAGGTGCTGAGGTGCCCGTCTTTGATGGAGATTCGTGTGTCCAAGAAAGAAACTGATTCTGAGGAGTAGTCCATGGTGAGCTTGATGGTGGGATGGAACTTGTTGATGTTATCGTGTAGTCTCTTTAGTGATTCCTTGCCGTGGGTCCATAGAAAGAAAATGTCGTCGATGTATCTGGTGTATATTGTTGGTTGGAGGTCTTGTGCAGTGAAGAAGTCGTGCTCGAACTTGTGCATGAAAATGTTGGGGTGCGAATTTGGTCCCCATGGCTGTTCCGTGTGTTTGGGTAAAGAACTGGTTATCGAAGGTGAAGACATTGTGATCCAGGATGAAGCGGATGAGTTGTAGGATGGCGTCTGGAGATTGGCTGTTGTTGGTGTTGAGTATTGATGCTGTCGCAGCAATGCCGTCATCGTGGGGGATACTGGTGTAGAGTGCCGAGACGTCCATCGTGGTGAGAAGTGTTCCTGGTTCAACTGGTCCGTGGGTACTGAGTTTTTGTAGGAAGTCTGTAGTGTCGCGACAGAAGCTGGGGGTTCCCTGTACGATGGGTTTCAGGATGCCCTCTATGTATCCAGAGAGGTTCTCACACAGGGTTTCGTTGCCTGATACGATAGGACGTCCGGGTGTGTTGGCTTTGTGTATCTTTGGGAGGCAGTAGAAGTCTCCCACGCGGGGAGTACGTGGGATGAGAGTGCGTAGGATGTTTTGAAGGTCTGGATCGAAGGTCTTGATCAGTTTGTTGAGCTGGTGGGTGTGTTCTTTGGTCGGGTCTGCGGGTAACCGTCTGTAGTGTTCCTGGTTGTCCAGTTGTCGGTATGCTTCTTTGCAATAGTCCGTTCTGTTCTGTATGACAATGGCTCCTCCTTTGTCCGCTGGTTTGATGGTGATGTTGCGGTTGGTCTTGAGAGCGTTGATGGCGTTGCGTTGTGCTCGGGTGACATTCTGGACTGTCTTCTGAGTGCGGCTGATGAATCTGGCATTGACGCATTTCCTGATAGCTTGAGCATACATGTCAAGCTGAGGGCAGCGACCCTCCGGAGGAGTCCAGTTTGACTCTTTCCTCTTCGGTTGCTGTACCGCGGATCCCTCTGTCTGCTGTTCCGGATCGTCGATTGTCTCATTGGGTTCGCTGCTGAAATCTTGGGGTTTGTGGTAGAATTCCTGGAGCCTCATTCTCCTGATGAATTCCTCTGTGTCCGCCGCGAGACTAGTGGGGTCCATTTTGGTAGTGGGGCAGAAATTGAGCCCTCGGCTGAGAACTTCGATTTCGTCTGGTTGAAGGGTGTAGTCGGACAAATTGACAATAGACTTCCCTGTGGTCTTCCCTTCTACTCCTCAGAATCAGTTTCTTTCTTGGACACACGAATCTCCATCAAAGACCGGCACCTCAGCACCTCACTCTACCGCAAGCCCATGGACAACCTCACGATGCTCCACTTTTCCAGCTTCCACCCTAACCACGTCAAAGAGGCCATCCCCTATGGACAGGCCCTGCGAATACACAGGGTCTGCTCAGACGAGGAGGAACGCGATGGACACCTACAGACGCTGAAAGACGCCCTCGTAAGAACGGGATATGACGCTCGACTCATCGATCGACAGTTCCGACGGGCCACAGCAAAAAATCGCTTAGACCTCCTCAGGAGACTAACACGGGACGCAACCAACAGAGTACCCTTTGTCGTCCAGTACTTCCCCGGAGCGGAGAAACTACGCCATGTTCTCCGCAGCCTTCAACATGTCATCAATGAGGACAAACACCTCGCTATGGCCATCCCCACACCTCCACTACTCGCCTTTAAACAGCCACCCAACCTCAAACAGACCATCGTTCGCAGCAAATTACCTAGCTTTCAAGAGAACAGTGTCCACGACACCACACAACCCTGCCACGGTAACCTCTGCAAGACATGCCAGATCATCGACACAGATACCACCATCACATGAGAGGACACCACCCACCAGGTGCATGGTTCATACTCCTGTGACTCGGCCAATGTTGTCTACCTCATACGTTGCAGGAAAGGATGCCCCAGAGCATGGTACATTGGCGAGACCATGCAGACGCTGCGACAACGGATGAACGGACACCGCGCAACAATCGCCAAACAGGAGGGTTCCCTCCCAGTCGGGGAACACTTCAGCAGTCATGGACATTCATCCACCGACCTTCGGGTAAGCGTACTCCAAGGCGGCCTTCGAGACACACGACAACGCAAAATCGTCGAGCAGAAATTGATAGCCAAGTTCCGCACCCATGAGGACGGCCTCAACCGGGATCTTGGGTTCATGTCACGCTACACGTTACCCCACCAGCGAACAAATGTTATCTGTTTTTAATATAACGGGTCAGTTACTGTCTTTTCTATGTTTCTACCTCTCTATCTCTGTTTTTTTTTTGTTTGTTGGTTTTTTTTGGTGATTTGTATATTCTGTGAGACCTGGCAGGTAACACCTGTCTGTCTGCACACTGATTGCCTTGGCAACGGGCAGTTGAAAAAACTGTCTGTACTCACCAAGCATTGTTCTGTGAATTATAAATGCGATTTCATTTCGAGGATTTCATTTTCACATCGTTCACCTGACGAAGGGGGAAGCCTCCGAAAGCTTGTGAATTTAAAATAAAATTGCTGGACTATAACTTGGTGTTGTAAAATTGTTTTCAATCGACTAGGCAGCGATACAAATCATTGTCCAATGATCCCTACAGGCAGTGCGTAGGTGTAGGCAAGGACAGGATTGGGTTCAGGCAAATGGTCCATTAAACACTCACCATCCAGGCTCACACATGAAGAACGACCTGTTGGACAAAGGTCCCTGGGTGTCACCAGTGCCCACGGGACTGTCCCCTGCCCCAGTGTGAGTCACTACTCCGGGTTCGGACTAAATCATATTAAGAGGGAAGATTAGAGAAGAAAAGCGCTAAGCAAGTTCAGGAATAATGTCCTCGACACTCATTAACAATTCACTGATTTTTGTACTGTTTCTTAATGTGTTACAAATCACAGGGATGGGGGAAGAGAGAGAAAGAGTTCTCTGTCCCTGTGAATAGTGTGTGTTAAATTAATGGAGCAAAATCAATAAATCATTAATAAACTTGCAAGTATTGGCATTGTTAATTTTGCAACTACACCATACCATCACATAACTATGGGCTGAGATGGATTGACCAAATGATGCTAGGTAACAAGGATTCATGGGAAGACTCATACCCATTGGCAAATGGGTTCAGGGCGACCTCACTCATTTCATTCACCTGGCTCTAAAGGGTTAAATCACTTTCAATTGTAAGAGGGTTAAAAAGCCTATAAACAAAACAAAAATGGCTACTTGAGCACTGGACTCCAGAAGAGGTTCCCTCAGCTCAATAATGGTCTATGCACTGTCCGATTCACTGGATATAAAAAGCACCTACTTCACCACACTTTGCGTTTGTTTGCTTGTCTAACCCAGCTACTAATTGTAACGTTCTTCGTCAATGCATATGTTACCATGCATTAATTCACTTTCCAAACTGAACAAAGACAAAATTCACACAGACTTGAGATCAACGTATTTTCAAATGTATAATCCACTGCTAGGGCTGAGGCACCTGGGTTACCACGTAAATACAAATGAAGCCCAGTTTTCAGTAGGCAGCTTGCAGACAATATCAGCCACAAGAAGGTTCGAGGTATTCTCATCATTACTCTGTGTCACTCTTGGATGAAGGGACCGAATGTATGGTTACTAAATTTGCTGATGACGCAAAGGTAGGTAGGAAAGTAAGTTGTGAAGAGGACATAAGGAGTCTGCAAAGGGATATAGATAGGTTAAGTGAGTGGGCAAAAATTTGGTAGATGGAGTATAATGTGGGAAAATGTGAACTTGTCCACTTTGGCAGGAGGAATAGGAAAGCAGTATATTTTTTAAATGGAGAGATTGCAGAACTCTGGAAGTACAGAGGGATCTGGGTGTCCTAGTACACAAATCCCAAAGTTAGTATGCAGGTACAGCAAGTAATTAGAAAGGCAAATGGAACTCATTCATTCATTCCAAGGGGAATGGAATATAAAAGTAGAGATGTTTTGCTACAGTTGTACATAACATTGGTGAGACCACATCTGAGAGGAGCCGAGCGGAGGGAGCGTCCGATCAAAGGCGGGATTTCAGAGCGCTGAGAGGAGCCGAGCCGAGCGGAGGGAGCGTCCGATAAAAGGCGGGATTTCAGAGCGCTGAGAGGAGCCGAGCCGAGCGGAGGGAGCGTCCGATAAAAGGCGGGATTTCAGAGCGCTGAGAACAGCTGAGAGGAGCCGAGCGGAGCGGAGGGAGCGTCCGATAAAAGGCGGGATTTCAGAGCGCTGAGAGGAGCCGAGCGGAGCGGAGGGAGCGTCCGATAAAAGGCGGGATTTCAGAGCGCTGAGAGGAGCCGAGCCGAGCGGAGCTGCGACCGAGTTCGAAGTGACGTCAGGAATCAGATCGGGACACGACACAGGGGAGGCACCTGATTGGGGAGTAGGTTCAGGTGAGTATTTCTACTTATCGACAGTAACTGAAGTAAAAGGAAAGGGAAGGTCTGCAGGTCTTATTGGAAGTAGCGTTTATTTTTTAGTGAATCAAGGTCCCTAGTGTAGTTAACATTCTCTAAATTGAGAACAATTTAAAGGAGTAAACTCCTTAAAGGGAGTGGTAAGTAGTTTTTCTTTCCTTTTTTTTCTCTTGACATTGCAGTTGTTGTTAAGCTAACTTAAGGGTTAAGTCATGGCAGGAGATCCCAGAGCCGTGTCATGTTCCTCTTGTGAGATGTGGGAATTCAGGGCTCCTTCCTGTATCCCTGATTCCTTCACCTGCGGGAAGTGTGTCCAGCTGCAGCTATTGTTTGACCGCTTGACGGCTCTGGAGCTGCGGATGGACTCACTTTGGAGCATCCGCGATGCTGAGAAAGTCGTGGATAGCACGTTCAGTGAGTTGGTCACACCACAGATAAAAATTACTGAGGGAGATAGTGAATGGGTGACCAACAGACAGAGGAAGAGTAGGAAGGCAGTGCAGGGGTCCCCTGCGGTCATCTCCCTCCAAAACAGGTATACCGTTTTGGATACTGTTGGGGGAGATGGCTCACCAGGGGAAGGTGGCAGTGGCCAGGTTCATGGCACCGTGGCTGGCTCTGCTGCACAGGAGGGCAGGAAAAAGAGTGGCAGAGCTATAGTGATAGGGGACTCGATTGTAAGGGGAATAGACAGGCGTTTCTGCGGACGCAACCGAGACTCCAGGATGGTATGTTGCCTCCCTGGTGCAAGGGTCAAGGATGTCTCGGAGCGGATGCAGGACATTCTGGAGGGGGAGGGTGAACAGCCAGTTGTCGTGGTGCATATAGGCACCAACGATATAGGTAAAAAACAGGATGAGGTCCTACAAGCTGAATTTAGGGAGTTAGGAGTTAAACTAAAGAGTAGGACCTCAAAGATAGTAATCTCAGGATTGCTACCAGTGCCACGGGCAAGTCAGAGTAGGAATGACAGGATAGCTAAGATGAATACGTGGCTTGAGAGATGGTGCAAGAGGGAGGGATTCAAATTCCTGGGCCATTGGAACCGGTTCTGGGGGAGGTGGGACCAGTACAAATTGGACGGTCTGCATCTGGGCAGGACTGGAACCAATGTCCTAGGGGGAGTGTTTGCCAGTGCTGTTGGGGAGGGTTTAAACTAATGTGGCAGGGGGATGGGAACCGATGCAGGAAGTCAGTGGGAAATAAAATGGTGACAGAAACAAAAGGCAGTAAGGGAGAGTGTACAGAACATGACCGGACAGATGGTCTGAGAAAGCAGGGCAAAGACCAAGGGAAGTCTAGATTAAACTGCATTTATTTCAATGCAAGAATTCTGATGGGCAAGGCAGATGAACTCAGGGCATGGATGGGTACATGGGACTGGGATGTTATAGCTATTACTGAAACATGGATAAGGGAGGGGCAGGACTGGCAGCTCAATGTTCCAGGGTACAGATGCTATAGGAAAGATAGAGCAGGAGGTAAGAGAGGAGGGGGAGTTGCGTTCTTGATTAGGGAGAACATCACGGCAGTAGTGAGAGGGGATATATCCGAGGGTTCGCCCACTGAGTCTATATGGGTAGAACTGAAAAATAAGAAGGGAGAGATCACTTTGATAGGATTGTACTACAGACCCCCAAATAGTCAACGGGAAATTGAGGAGCAAATATGTAAGGAGATTACAGACAGCTGCAAGAAAAATAGGGTGGTAATAGTAGGGGACTTTAACTTTCCCAACATTGACTGGGACAGCCATAGCATTAGGGGCTTGGATGGAGAGAAATTTGTTGAGTGTATTCAGGAGGAATTTCTCATTCAGTATGTGGATGGCCCGACTAGAGAGGGGGCAAAACTTGACCTCCTCTTGGGAAATAAGGAAGGGCAGGTGACAGAAGTGTTAGTGAGGGATCACTTTGGGACAAGTGATCATAATTCCATTAGTTTTAAGATAGCTATGGAGAAGGATAGGTCTGGCCCAAAAGTTAAAATTCTAAATTGGGGAAAGGCCAATTTTGATGGTATTAGACAGGAACTTTCAGAAGTTGATTGGGAGAGTCTGTTGGCAGGCAAAGGGACGTCTGGTAAGTGGGAGGCTTTCAAAAGTGTGTTAACCAGGGTTCAGGGTAAGCACATTCCTTATAAAGTGAAGGGCAAGGCTGGTAGAAGTAGGGAACCTTGGATGACTTGGGAGATTGAGGCACTAGTCAAAAAGAAGAAGGAGGCATATGACATGCATAGGCAGCTGGGATCAAGTGGATCCCTTGAAGAGTATAGAGATTGCCGGAGTAGAGTTAAGAGAGAAATCAGGAGGGCAAAAAGGGGATATGAGATTGCTTTGGCAAATCAGGCAAAGGTGAATCCAAAGAGCTTCTACAAATACATAAAGGGCAAAAGAGTAACTAGGGAGAGAGTAGGGCCTCTTAAGGATCAACAAGGTCATCTATGTGCGGAACCACAAGAAATGGGTGAGATCCTGAATGAATATTTCACATCGGTATTTACGGTTGAGAAAGGCATGGATGTTAGGGAACTTGGGGAAATAAATAGTGATGTCTTGAGGAGTGTACATATTACAGAGAGGGAGGTGCTGGAAGTCTTAACGCGCATCAAGGTAGATAAATCTCCGGGACCTGATGAAATGTATCCCAGGACGTTATGGGAGGTTAGGGAGGAAATTGCGGGTCCCCTAGCAGAGATATTTGAATCATCCACCGCTACAGGTGAGGTGCCTGAAGATTGGAGGGTAGCAAATGTTGTGCCTTTGTTTAAGAAGGGCGGCAGGGAAAAGCCTGGGAACTACAGACCAGTGAGCCTGACATCTGTAGTGGGTAAGTTGTTAGAGGGTATTCTGAGGGACAGGATCTACAGGCATTTGGAGAGGCAGGGACTAATTAGGAACAGTCAGCAGGGTTTTGTGAGAGGAAAATCATGTCTCACGAATTTGATTGAGTTTTTTGAAGGGGTAACCAAGAAGATAGATGAGGGCTGTGCAGTAGACGTGGTCTACATGGACTTCAGCAAAGCATTTGACAAGGTACCGCATGGTAGGTTGTTACATAAGGTTAAATCTCATGGGATCCAAGGTGAGGTAGCCAATTGGATACAAAATTGGCTTGACGACAGAAGACAGAGGGTGGTTGTAGAGGGTTGTTTTTCAAACTGGATGCCTGTGTCCAGCGGTGTGCCTCAGGGATCGGTGCTGGGTCCGCTGTTATTTGTTATTTATATTAATGATTTGGATGAGAATTTAGGAGGCATGGTTAGTAAGTTTGCAGATGACACCAAGATTGGTGGCATTGTGGACAGTGAAGAAGGTTATCTAGGATTGCAACGGGATCTTGATCAATTGGGCCAGTGGGCCGATGAATGGCAGATGGAGTTTAATTTAGATAAATGTGAGGTGATGCATTTTGGTAGATCGAATCGGGCCAGGACCTACTCCGTTAATGGTAGGGCGTTGGGGAGAGTTATAGAACAAAGAGATCTAGGAGTACAGATTCATAGCTCCTTGAAAGTGGAGTCACAGGTGGATAGGGTGGTGAAGAAGGCATTCAGCATGCTTGGTTTCATTGGTCAGAACATTGAATGCAGGAGTTGGGATGTCTTGTTGAAGTTGTACAGGGCATTGGTGAGGCCACACTTGGAATACTGTGTACAGTTCTGGTCACCCTATTATAGAAAGGATATTATTAAACTAGAAAGAGTGCAGAAAAGATTTACTAGGATGCTACCGGGACTTGATGGTTTGACTTACAGGGAGAGGTTGGATAGACTGAGACTTTTTTCCCTGGAGAGTAGGAGGTTAAGGGGTGATCTTATAGAAGTCTATAAAATAATGAGGGGCATAGATAAGGTCGATAGTCAAAATCTTTTCCCAAAGGTAGGGGAGTCTATAACGAGGGGGCATAGATTTAAGGTGAGAGGGGAGAGATACAAAAGGGTCCAGAGGGGCAATTTTTTCACTCAAAGGGTGGTGAGTGTCTGGAACGAGCTGCCAGAGGCAGTAGTAGAGGCGGGTACAATTTTGTCTTTTAAAAAGCATTTGGACAGTTACATGGGTAAGATGGGTATAGAGGGATATGGGCCAAGTGCAGGCAATTGGGACTAGCTTAGTGGTATAAACTGGGCGACATGGACATGTTGGGCCGAAGGGCCTGTTTCCATGTTGTAACTTCTATGATTCTAGAATACTGTGTGCAGTTTTGGTCTCCTTATTTAAGAAAGGACATAATTGCTTTAGAGGTGATTCAGAGAAGGTTCACTTGACTGATTCCTGGGATGAGGGGTTACCTTATGAGGAAAGGTTGGACAAGTTGGGCCTGTATACATTGGATTAGAAGAATGAGAGGTAATCTTATTGAAACATATAAAATCCTGAGGGGACTTGAAGGGGTGGATGCTGAGAGGATGTTTCCCCTTGTGGGAGAGACTAGAACTAGGGGACACAGTTTATAAATAAGGGGTCTCCCATTTAAGACGGAGATAAGGAGAATTTTTTTCTCTGAGGGTTGAGAGTCTGTGGAACTCTCTTCCCCAGAGGCTGGTGGAGGCAGAGTCATTGAATATTTTTAAGGCTGAGTTAGATAGATTCCCGATTAACAAGGGAGCCAAAGGTTATAGTAGGTAGACGGGAAAGTAGGGTTGAGGTCACAATCAGATCGGCCATGATCTTATCAAATGGCAGAGCAGGCTTGAGGGGCCAAATGGCCTACTGCTGCTCTTAATTTGTATGTTTTGAAACTCATCAAGGTAAGGGAATGGAATTACTTTTCTCCTTTTTGCAACCTGCGTTATCATCAGGTAATCCCAAGGCAGGTATAGGACAGGATGGATGCAGAGTACCACCCATCCCCGACTCCATCCTAAACACCAGCCTCAGAAGAGGACCCTCACTCCACCAGTATGACATTTTTATTTCCTGCACCCACTATCCTTGTGATCACTCTGGTCCAATTTAGAGCCAATCTATGGGCAGAGCTGACAGAGAAGGGACCTTCATCCTGCCAGTTTGGACCTGGATTTGAACATAGTTCCTAGAAAAGAAAGGGCAGCATTCTACTTCCTGGCACTATCCAGGCCTCGTAAAATGGAAAATATCAACAAGGCCTTTTTGCACTGTTAACCCCTCCACGATCCCTTTCCATTTTTATTTATATTTTTTAATCCATTGTATCAGCAGGAATTGGAGTTTCTAACTAGAGTGTCCCCCTAGTGCTTTAGTTGGGAAATGGCCCTCTTGGTTGTTGTTGAGCCACACCAGGGCCCAGGGCGATTCCAAATTCGATGTCCAGTCTGTGCTAAGTAGGCTGATATCAGTTAAGGTAATAGTTTAGGGGGCTACAATGGGCTCCAGCAGCCCTGGATTAGGGAGCGAAAAACTAGCTATGTTCCTCAGTGCTACACAAGCAACTCCTGCTGGAAAGTGCGGGCTTGTGTGGAAGACAGGTGAGGGTAGGCTGGGGCTAGGCTGTGATACAGCTGGATAGTTTGCCGACGCTCACCGTCAAGGCTTACGCACAGAAGGTGTCTGGTACCTGTGGAACTGTACCCCAGCAGGGATTAGTACCTCGGGGAGGAAAGGAGAGAAAGTTGGGGTGGGGGCAAAAAAATTTTTTAAATAGATAATAAGCATAAATAATTTTAAAATACATTATATAAAAATATGCGACAAAACCCATTTGCTGTGGCAAAAAGCTTTGAAACTGTCCTTAAGTGGATGGTTTTTGAGCCTTGTTTAAAAAAAACACTGATTCCTCAAAGACCACCACATTTTGAGTGAAAGTAAATTCATCACGGGTATTCCTTTTGCTGAATGTTGAAAAGGATCAGTGAGAAACAGTGTTACAGAACATAGAGGGGAGACTGATTCCTGCTGTGTGGTTCTACACAGAACTCAAGTAAAAGTAAAAGAACCCCAGACAGTTTGGCTCCAATCAATCACTCACAGGGAGAGATTTTACAAATTAGTGCTCCCGACGTGGAGCTTCGAGCACTGGGAGTCCACGTCGGGTAGAAATTCGTCTTGGCCAGTTACTCAAAAAACTGGGTGTTTCGCATTGCCGTCGGTTATACACCGATATTCAGTCCCATTGAAAGAAAGGAAGAACTTGCATTTATATAGCACCATTCGTGAACTCAGGATGGCCCAAAGCGCTTTACAGCCAATGAAGTACTTTTGAAGTATAGTCACTGCTGTAATGTAGGAAATGCGGCAGCCAATTTAGGCACAGCAAAGTCCCACAAACAGCAATGTCATAAATGACCAGGTTATCTGTTTTAGTTGTTGATTGAGGGACACATAAATATTAGGCAGGGCAGAGAAATGGGTGGCTGGTGAAATGCCGCCTGTTTTGGGCTACCGTCCTAGAAGTATTTCTACCTCTATATCGGGAATTCAAATGCGGAGGTCAGTAGGCCTCACAGTATTTTCTGGTTTTCGATGAAGAAGAGAGGATCTGAAGAGGCATGAGATGGAGGTGCGTTTACATCTAAGATGATCTTGCCACACCCGCCCCTGCACCAAGTATCCATGTGTACAGACCTGGACCCATATAATGAGATCTGCCTTCTTCAACTGTGTTTCACCAGGCAGGCAGGCACGGAAATATGCTGTCCCCTCAACAAGTTCCAGGATAATGATGGATCTGCCAGTGGCTGTCAAGGTGACCACAACTGTGAACGTCTAGGCTACTGCATCATTTCAAGCAGCAGCAGGGGATAGACGGCAAGTTTCACAAGCAGCAGTGCACCAATGCATGAAGCAGGTGATAGACGCCTTGATCCCAGAATTATATCCTTCATCTCTTTCTCCATGGAAAACAGCCAGCAGCACTAGAAAGTGGTGCACTTCCACCATGTGGCAGGTGAGATTATTTTACTTGTTCATTATTTAATAAATTTGCTCAATATTTTAAGCTTAAAATAAGGTCTGATATGATGCTCTACCGCTATGAAGTCTGAAGAGAGAACCTGTGGAGGCCTAGGATATATTCCAGTAGCTTAAAAAGAACGATCAGACAGGGTTGTCCTGTTAAATTCTCTGGGCATGTTGTTTAAAGTTACCCAAATCACACGGCAAGGATGGAGCTCTCTTGAAGGAATGAGGAGTTGGGACTTTCCCACATTAGCGATCTAAGATACGAAAGCCGAAACAATCTAGAGTAAGAAGGGTAAAAATATAACATACAACAAAAAATTCCTGCTCATGCCTTGCTGCAGTATGAAGCCGCTTTCAAAGCCCTTTTGTTTTAGGGGTCGCCCTCCCTGCTAACCTGTCCTATTTATTGTGGAGAGAAGGCTTTAGCGGGAGAGTGAAAACATGGCTACTGCCACCTGACTGGTTGAAGCCGTACTGCCCCCTCCCCCCAAAGGAAGTTTTCCTCTCACCTAGCAGTATGGTAGCTCCAGTGTGTAAAAAAAACCACTTGTGAGTTTGAATAAGATTAATCGTAGATTGTGTATTCTGTCTGAACAATTGAGCCAGGATTGCTCATATGCAGGTTTTTGACAGAGATTCAGGAGGGACTGTGCTCATAAGAAAACCACCGCTTTACTGATAAAGCAGAGGTTCATCAAGTCAAGCTGCCGGCAGCCATGTTTTTTCATTAATGTCATTCTTTACCGTGGCAGCAGTGCCTGGAATTTTAATTCTTTTTAAAATCACAGGAATTTCAGGGGCAAACAGTGGGAGCAACACAACAAAATCAGTATCTTTTATATCCAAATGCCTCAGGTTGGTGCCTGCCACACAATTCCAAAATATTGCTCTTGATAATTGAATCTTTGACAATGTTCCAAGGCTTTTGGATTGGGCAAGTTGTTGAAGGTTATCCATATAAACTCGTTTCTGAAAGGGTGATGAGCCTCGGCTTTCAAGAGCTCTTAATGAACTGAAATCATTTTTTAGCCTCCAGTGGCTCAATCATTCTTGGCTTTCAATGAAGGCAGATTCCTTACAGGCTAGCAGAATCTATTATCTGCTGATTATTACCTCCAAATTTTAATAAGGAGCATTTTTAATTGCTTTTTTAAAATAGGATTTCTAATATTAATTATACTTATATATGTTTTGGTTATCTTTAGCTCCTGTGTTCATGAACTGACTCCTGGTAACAAATCAGCCGCCTGTTATACCCCCCTCCCGATATTCCTCTCCATTGACTTCAATGGAAAGGATAATCGGACAGGGTGTATAACAGGCAGCTGATCCACTACCGCCAGTTTTCCACTTCTGGGGAAAGTCAAAATAGCTCCCTTTATTTCACCGGCCATGAAACCCGACTCACTTGGGTCTGTACATTGCTGCCGTCAAATTAAAGGAACTGGTTTTAGTAATCGAAATACAGGGAGCCAGCTCCCGAATGTCACTCTCCCAAACAACAACAACAACTTGCATTTATATAGTGTCTTTAACATAGTAAAACGTCCCATGGCGCTTCACAGGAGCTTAACCAGACAAAAAATTGACACCGAGCCAAAGAAGGAGACATTAAGACTGGTCAAAGAGGTAGGTTTTAAGGACTGTCTTAAAGGAGGAGAGAGAAGTGGGGAGGCGTTGAGGTTTAGGGAAGAAATTCCAGTGCTGGCATGGTCGTCAGTGGTGGAGCGAGGGAAGTGGGAGATCCTATGATCCAAACCACTATGTGTAAAAGTACCCTCGAGGGAGATAGGACAGTGACACACACCTCACCTTCTTTCTATTCCACTCTTCGACTAATGATATTTCTGAGAGCTGTAACAATGTGCAGTATAAATATGAGTCTTTTCTTCATATACCCGCTTTACAAGTAACTCTGTGATATGTAGCTGGGGCATTTACAGTTCAGGGGCAGGTTCCACAGAGCCGGGTATTACATGCAGAAGACCAGATGCGTATGGTTGTTGGAACTGCAGGTTTCGTTCTGTGCCTGTTCGATCTTCCCCGCTGCATGAGGAAGTTGCGTGCTTGTCACTGGTCTGAAAATCACAGCCATGGTCTGAGCGGATGGGCTGAATCTCAAGTCCTCCCTCAGCCAGAAAAACCAAAGCGGTGACAGCAGCTGGTTACATTTGGCACCGGTGGCTCTGCTGCCATCTTAAGCCGGTTCTCTGTGGATGCAGCAATGGCACTTGGCTTACCCTCTATCTTTGCTGGTCATGTTTTGCTCAGTAATATAAAGGGGGTATAACATGCATTCCTACATTGAGACATCTATATATACATCTTTTGATGAAGTTGGGGATTTACAAGCAGCTACCAATCTACAAGTTTCCCTTATCAACAGTAATTAGCTACCAGTTGACCTCAGAAAGTGCCTGTTTGCAGAAATTGGACGTTTTGGTCTTGAAGACATTGAGCAGGTTAAACACAGGTCCACTTCAGCAGCACAGTAATATACTGTGGACGTTAAATTGAGCCTTGTAGTGCCCGTTGTTTCGGCCTACACAGCCTCTTTGACATCCAAGATGACGTCTTGGATGTGCACGCACGTTCCCAGTGTGGCGTGCGCCAAACGCCATTTTGGTATAGGAGCTAGTGCAGGCGCAGATAACGAACTCTGGAATCATATAAAGTAGGGAGCAAATGGCTTCAATCAGTGTGCAACGCTGATTTAAAGTGATAGACATCATTTTGGGACTTAACGCTCAATTCTACGCAGTCTTAACCCCAACCATCTGAACATGTCTTAGAATGCCTGGAGGACCCCCCTCTGGTGCTATTTAATGCAGGATTTATAGGTTAGTGGCTGGATTATTGCTTCTGGCTGCCGAGACATTTGTAACTGTTTTTGGAGGTCTGCTACACTTGAACACTAGGACGCAGGGACATAACCTTTGCGTTACCGTGAGGTCTGTCAGTATTTTCAAGCACAGTGACCTCTTGGATCAAACATTTTCTTATTGCTATTCTGGTTAGCTGCTTCTGCACAAATGAAACACTGTACTGATCAAAGAGTAGCAGACAACATAGAGAAGTCCAATGCAATAGCTGCCCGATGACCTGGTGGGTAAATGCACTGCCCAGGTGGTACAGAGTCATACAGACCACAAGGTCCCAGACCTGAGCTGATCCTCTGGGACAGCAGTTGCGGTGCTACAATTGATCTCAATGCCTCTGGGTGAAGGAGGTAAACCAAGGCTCCGGCTCGTTATCCAGTGGTCCCAGGTGGAAAGCGCGCATGGACAGTGTCCTATTCAAGCCTGAGCTGAGCTTTACGCCCCACATCAGGTGCATCATCGAGGTCACCTACTTCCATCTCTGGAATAGCTCAGCAGACGAAGAATGGCGCCAGGGCAAGGTCCCAGGGCACTGCTGGTTCAGACATGGTTCACAAGATGCCCAATTCGCGGGCCAACTGGTTGCCTATCCATTCACTTCCAACGCCAGGAAATCAGTCGGCCTGTGAATCGGGCACAATCATTGGTGCCTGAATTCTGGATATGCACAAACACTCAAAATTACACCTGAATATTTGTATTGTGGTTTGACTAATGCCTAAGAGTGTGAGCGCGTTGTAAAATTGCGACACGCTGCCCACGATCTTCCAATTGGTACCGTGCCACGGAATGAGGTCCCAGGAAACCAACCCTTTAGAGTCTTTACATTGTTCTGGGCCACTTATTTATCCAATCAGTGGTACATTTTACAAGCTCATCTTTGGAAAGAGGATTAAGCAGCACACTACACCTGAGAGTTAACTGAAGTTTACTAAGAATCGAGGGAAGTTTCAGATTGTATGGTGCACTGAAGGAACGTAGGGGCATAAATTCAACATAGTTGCAGCCGTTTTATGGGTGTAAAACAGGCACAGCAAAAACTAATTTAGCAGGATTTAGCAGGCCAGAGGCATGGGCATTTGGGCCACTGCTAAATTGGTCAGGGCCTTTTTTTAGGTGGCCCTGATGCACGCCTGACATGAACATAGGCCCTGTTTCAATATAGAAATGAGACTTCTGTGCTTATTTCCTTCTTGGATTTATGAATTCATTTACACCAGTCATAGCTTGTACTTTGCACGCTCCAACTAGTATTGCTGGGTCTTGAGCGGTCTCACCAGCGTTTAAAGGGACCGCTGGAGGCCGCTCAGTAAAAGGCCCCAAAACTTGGGGAGTTGGAAGTTGCAGGAGTGCTCCTCCTGGCTCCACAAAATAACTGCGAGCCGCTGCTAGCCTGCCCTCACACCCACCCCCCTGCCGCCCCTGCTCCTGATCACCTCCCACCCTCCCGGAAATCTCCTAGTATTTATAGACTTCACACTTTGTATAATACACCAACAATCTTTAAAAAGATGCATACAAAAAATGAAACAGTCAGATTTTACTGACCTTGAGACAACCTGGAGAGTCTGTTGAGATATGATATCCCCCCCAGGAAGTACCTGAAAGGTGGCCTTAAAAAGATAGGCCAGGTTTTCAGCTAAACATTACTTGTAGCTAAACCTTAACAATCATGCACCAGATCGTAGACTACTATGAACAACGTTACAGATCAACAAATATCTATCTATCTATCTTTTTTCAAATTTTGTTTGAAAATGCTGCTACGAAGTGCCTTGGGATGTTTTACTGTGTTAAAGGCACTATATAAATGCAAGTTGTTGTTGTTGTATCTGTCTATCTATCGATCTTTTATTAAAAATATTAAATCTGCATGCATTTTCTGTCTACAAAACTTTACTTCCTGTTATCACTCTTGTCACATTTTAGCATCAACTTCTTTGCATTATAAATTCCAGTGCCCACATTTATGATGGTAAACTGTCCATTTATACTTATCACATTGTAATTGCACAATCTAGCCACAGGGTGGCACTATATTATCTTTCCCCCAAAATCTGTCAAAATGCTTTATGAAAATTTTGCATCACAAAGTTGTTTATCTGCCATTTTTTAATTGGTAACTGACATTTCTAATGTCCAAAATAAGTGTTTAAGCAAAATCAAAAAAAAATTAAAAATACATATTTGAAAGTAACATGATTACATGTATCCATATTTGTGTCTTTTAATGCCTTCACTTTTTATCTGAAGGCCTCAGCTTTTCTTAAAAGCCTGGGCTTGGACATGATATTTTTGTCCATAGCTGTGATGCTATGAGTTGAATTTAGATTGTACAGTCTGAGCATGTATGCTTAATTTCCTAGGATACCTCAATACCATTCAATCAGCTATACAGACTTCTTCAAAAACTTTTACCAGTTTCTGTTCATCTGTTTTACAAAATTATTTGAAGAAAAGATAAGAGGATAGATTTTAAGAGTTTTATTCAGCTAAAGTTTATATTGAGTGTTTTTTTAAAACAGAGAGGCTGTGTGTGTGGGTGTGTGTGTAAGAGAAATAACAATGCACTGATTGTACACCTGTTGTAGTTTTTATTTTGTGTTCTATAAACTTTAGAAAATGCATTAAGCTGAGAGGAAGAGTTTTTCTTCATGTTGATGTTAGCTTAATTTTCAAAAAAGTTTAATTTTGAAGCCAGCTAATTATCTTACCTATATTTTGTTGATGGTTTGCGAAGGTAAACGTCCTAATTACTAACACTTGTGAGATAGCGAGAAAGAGGGCGACAGAGAGAAAGACACATGAACAGAGAGAGATCTTTCAACATTCTAATTTGATTTCTTTTTTAAAAAAAAAACAAGTACGTTTAATTTTGAAAGCAAGTAAATCCTCTTTGAGGGAAACCGATAGGAAGGGGGGAGAAGGAAGGAAAGCGGTTGAGGATGAAGGGTTTCTGACCTCACCACCTGCCCTTAGAGGCAGCAAGTTGGAAAGGGTGAGTGGATAGAGGGTTAAAATGAGTGGCAGCAGAGTGAAGAGGTGCAGAGGATACAGGTGTTAAGTGGGTAGCTCAAAGGTAAAGGGGCAGGGGTAATGATGGGAGTGAGGGTCTGGTAAGAGGGGAAGGAGTAGGGCATGTGATGGCAGCAAGGAGATGAGGGAATGTTTGAGTGATTGGGGAGGGAATGGGAAGGAAGCCCCCAAAGGACATATTTTCTTTGCATTCACACTTCAAATGTAGCTTGCACCCATTCAAAGCTCTTTTCCCGGTGACACCATACCATGCCACTCACCACATCCACTTGAAGGGAAATAAAGAAGAAAAAGGAAGAGAGAAAAGCAGAAGAGGACAGAGAGAAGCAAAAAATAGAGTTAGAGAAAAAGAAGCCAGAGAGAAGAGAAAGATATAGAGAGAGACCACAGCATAGAGAGACAACAGAGATAGGTAAGAGAGAGCCATATTCTCTGACATACCACACGCAATGCCATGAGAGATCAACTAGTAATACATTAAATTTACTAGTACATCACACACTCCTTATTTGGGCGTTGCCATTTCCATCATGTCGCTAGTTGGCACCTTGAAAGAATTTGCCATTATTAAGCTTGCTGCTAGACAGTCACACCTGCAGTCTCACACTTCTATTACTAGATGGGCTTCAGAAGTTCCAGTTTCACACCATCTTTTTAAAAAAGTATTTGTTCTTGGGATGTGGGCTACGTTGGCAATGCAGTATTTATTGCCCATCCTTAGTTGCCCTGAGGGCATTGCATCAACCACATAGTGTGGGACAGGAGTCACTTGGAGGCTAGACCAGGTAGGGGTGGTAGGTTCCCTTCCCTTGAAGGACATTCATGAACCAGTTGCATTTTTGGGATAATCTGACAGCTTTCATGGTCTTTTTCTGGTAAGTCGTAGTTTTAAATTTCACCTTTTTAAAAAACATTTTTTTTACACTTCAGTTTTAATTTTTTTTCTCCTTATCAGGATCTTGGCCATTTTCAGCCTCCTGTCCCTCCTCAAAACTTTAATATAATATAAAATTCCTGGGCTTTGCCTTCACTTCACTCCTCCAATAAACATACAGTATACACCATACCATGCCAGTCACCACGTATTTACACGTTATTGCCAAGTAATTATATCCATATTAAGATCTACATAACTAAATGCAGATAAAGCACCCCATTGGTTCTGGGGCTCCAACTTTATTGAAGTCGATTGAAATAAATAATTAAATAAATCGTACATAAATGTTCCTCTGTTGGCTCCAGACTGCTGAGGCAACTGTCCTGGCCAATATTGCGCCTCCTCCAGGAGCTGCTGCAAACTGCAGCTGTCACCTTGCTCCCCCGCCCCAGTTGCTGCTCCTGGTTGCGGCCCAACTCCAGCCTCCATGCCTCCCTAATGGCGGTGGAGACTCACTATCCGGCCGCTCCTCCTACTTTGCTCTATCATCTCCACCACCGCCTCCCCCCCCCGACCAGCCTCTAAGCAATATCTACTGTCCCCCTCTCTTACCCTACTCTATCTTCCCCTTCGTTCCTGCCTCTCACCCTGCCTAACCTTCCCCTGCATTTCTAACCCCAATCTACCCTCCCCCTCCTCAAGACCTCAAACCTTGCTCTACGATCCCCTTTGACCCCTCCTCCTTGCTCTCTAATTCTCCCCAGCTTATCCCAGCCTCTGTCACTGCTCTACCTTCCTCTTACTTGCTCTACCCTTCCCCTCTGCCCTCTTGTGACCTTCGGAGCTGCAGTCCTCCTCAGACCTGCTCTAATTATATTGAGTCCTCCAACCCCACTTGACCCGAAGACTGTACTTGGTGTTGACTTCTCCTGTGCAATGCTATGGGAGATTGTCTAGTAATATATTAAAAATCTTGTGTACTGCGGCATTTCCTGTAAGCGTCACACTTACTTCATGTCACACTTTGCCATCACACTTCAGATGTTATGTTTCAGACATCACAATTTTGCATATCCTCGGCCTCAGCCCGAGCACCACAGAAGATCTGCTAGTATATTATATAAACACACATACATATAACCATCAGGTAGAATGAAAAGTTCCAGAGGGGGGAGTGAAAGAGACAGCGTGAGCAAGAGAGAAAGGAAGAGTGAAAGGGAGAGAACAACAAAGACAAAGAAGGAGAGAGCAGAGAAGAAAGAGGGAAAAAAGCTTGGCTTAAGGCAGCAACGTTTTTGTCCAGAAGAATTAAATCCTAAATTTTTGCAATCGAGTCAACAGGACTTGCTGGTTAGATGTTCATTCTTTTGCTCTTAAGACCCAAATTTAGCTAGTGAAGGTCTGTAATAGCACTCAGTGGTACCTGGAATGTAGAGAAAAGTGAAGCTAATTTTGATAATGGAGTTTCTAATAAGCCCTTTATGAGCAGGATAATCAGACTTTCTCGGTTTTGATAATACAGTCTGTCTTCATTAAGCTTCCAAGCCCAATCTGTGATGCAAAGAGTGCATACGTCTGTTCTTGTACATATTACTCACTAGGTCGACATTTTCAGTCCACAATACAAACTGAAGCTCATTGACATTTGAAGCTTATATTTTTCTGGGAAGTGATAAATGGATTTGTTATTTGTTTGAGTCACCAGTAATCTAAAGATTGAAAAAAATGGAACCTCCTGTCATTCAAGCTTTGTGTTGACCTGGTTTTACAAAGCCATTGTCAATTTTATCTGCTTTCTGATCTAGGATCTGGACTTCCTCTCCACTCTCTGTTAATAAGCTACATTTACCCCTAAATGATAAAACATCCCATCATCAACTAGAACAAATTCTATATATAAAACTCTTGTGTCCGACACATCTGTTGAAGCCTCAAGTGTCGCAGTTGAAAGTATGTGTTAGCCTTAGCTCAGTGGTAGCACTCTTGCCTATGAGTTAGAGGGTTGTAGGTTCAAGCTCCACTCCAGAGACTTGAGTGTGTAATCTATGTGGATACTTTAGTGTGGTATTGAGGGAAAGGTGCCATCTTTCGGACGAGATGTTAAACTGAGGACCCGTCTGCCTCTCAGGTGGATGTAAATGATCCCATGACACTATTTCGAAGAGGAACAGGGGAGTTCTGCTGTTCTGGCCAATATTTATCCCTCAAATAATACCACTAAAAGAGATTATCTGGTCATTCATCTCATTGCTGTTTGTGGGTCCTTGCTATCTGATGCTTTTCTCTACTTTACAACAGCAACTACACTTCAAAAGTACATCATTGGCTGTGAAAGACACTATGTGAATGAAAGTGCTTTCTTTCCACCTGATTGGCTGAAATATATTTTTATATACAGCAACAAATCACAACTGAACAATGTTAACTTCTCTCAGCAACAGCAATTAGCCTCTAATAGATGTGCCAGAGATTTACAAATAACTAATAATCTAGACACAAACTTCCCTCAGTAACAACAATTAGCATGGAATTGTTGAATGTGCCTAGTCCCCATAAGAAGCTAACATTGTCACCTTAAAGGGACGGGGTCGATTAATAGCTGAGCAGTCCCTTTTAAGACTATTAGGAACAGACTGCCCAGGTGTAAATATTTCCCTTGTATATAATAAATTGTGCCTTGCATGGTACACCACTTTCTGTTGTTGTAAAATAGAATATCACCTGTCTTAGTCTGAGCAATGCCACAGAAAATCCACTATGTATATAAATTCATCAGGAAAAAAGTTCAAACAGGAAAGAGACAAAAGTGAAACAGGAAAAGAGGCTTCCTGCTAGTGATTTCTTTCTATAAATAGCCCGACATGGAATTGAACAGTGATGGCCACCTGCTGTTTCAGCTCCATTAACTCAGCATAAAGATCAGCACAGATGAGGAAAAATTTGCAGGGCAATGGGGAAATGGCAGGGGGGGTTGGACTAATCCTTCTCCAGCGTCTCTCCTCTATTAAATTTTGCAAGCGTAAAATCTGGCAGGTGGCACAAGTGCGCCCGTCCCGTGCCGGAAGTGCACTGCCCGCCATATTGGAAGTGCACTGCTCCTCCATAGGCATCCAGGGCGCTCAGGAACTCATGCGGCTAACACGCAACAAAGACCCTTCAGCAGTGTTATTTAAAGGGCTTATCCACTATATACAGGTTAGTTGCTAGTTTGTCCTTATAGGCTGCTAGTTTTTGGCCTATTTTGTGACTGCTATAACTTAATTCTAACTTCTGAGAAGAGGTTTTTGCTGGTGCTGCTCTGATCTTGGCTGCTTTCAAAACAGTTTCATGCAGTCATGGGTGGTTGGTAGGTCTGCCTTTGGGGCTGGAAGAGGAAGGGGGGCAGCCAAAAAGACATGAGAAAGCAGGAGGGGCTGGGAGAAGAGGGATAAATATTGGCCAGAACAGCAATATTTGCTCCTCTTTGAAATTGTGTCATGGGATCTTTTACATCCACCTGAGAGGGCAGACCCATTTACAGAGCGAAGCAGGATATGAGCGTACCAGGCTTCGCCCGCATTGAGTCGGCAGAATAATAGTAATATGTTCAGGCTACACAATATGCAAGAGGTGTGCACATGTTTGGCAAAGATGAGCAGCAGGAGGAAGACAGATCGAAGGAAGAGGATGAGCATGAATTGACCCTCCTGAAGTGGTCCAGACAATGATGGAAGTTTCATGGATAAGGTTGGATCTCATCAGTAAGAGTCATGAACAACATTCCCTGTGACTGCGATTCTCTGTTACTGTGACCATTGTGTGTTATACCTCCTTATCCTCTTTGAGCTCTCTGCAGCCTTTAACAAGGTTGGGCATACCATCCTCCTCAAGTGCCTCTCTATTATCCAGTTTAGTGTAACTATTCTCACTTGGGTCCACTTTTACCTAACCTAGCAATGGCTTCTTCTCTCATCACTACATCAACAGCTCAGGAGTTCCCCAAGGATTCATTATTGGTCTCCTTCCTTTTCTTCATCCACGTGCTTCCCCTTGGAGCATCATTTGGAGACATGGGGTCAGTTTTCATATGGGGTACGCTGATGACACCCAACTGAACGTCTCCATCACTTGTCTTGACCCTCCACTGCCTCCATGCTGTCAGACTGCTTATCCAAAATCCAGGCCCCCCCTCCCTGACCATTTCTCAGGTTGAACCAGACTGTTCCCAACCTCGACCTCTTGTTCAACCAGAAGCTGAGCTTCCAACCCCATATCACCTCCATCACAAAGTTCGCCTCCATAACAGGTAGCTACTGAGGTATAAAGTAGAGTTGAGTGTTGAGTGAGGACCAATGTCTGGAGCCATCCAAAGGATGTGATTGCTCCAGGTACAGTGGTCATGCCACTGTTCTAAGGACCCATGCAGCCCAGTAGGCACCTACTACCTTCTTGGATTGGCACTGACAACAATGTAATACAAATGTGTGTAATACCCGTATATAGTTATGTGAGCTCAGTGTAGTTCAGATCCTAGGTTAGGCAATATTGTGACTTAATTGACAATCGTCCTTCATATTTTGCCATTTTGCTTGTTCAGGGTACACACTGCCTCCCTTATATCGTCCTATGTATGGTGGATGCGAGACAACACATTTATCTGGTGGCAATTGAGCACTCGGGCCATTTGATTATTTCTTGGATGCTCTTCATTGGGATTCCTTTTTTCTCTTACGCTGTTAGCCATATTCTGCACGGTATTGACTGTAAGTCTGCCCTTTTTGTGCTTTGCACTCTCCACTGCTCTTCAAATTTGCTCAGTCCACAGCTGTATTTACTCACTGTGGACTAGTAACCCATAGCTACCAACTGGGCTGCTTAAATGGAGATTAAATGATTATCAAACAGGTGTCATCGGAGTGGCTGATCTGTTATGGGCTAGGACCATCGTGTCAGAGCTCAAAGGTAGCGCACACTCATTAAAGTTGAATGGAAGTGACATGGGAATTAAAAAAACACGAGTTCTAATTAATTCATTTAATGTACTTTCGGCGAGTAAACTGGGCCCCTTAAAATTCAGGGAGACTTGGAGTTCAGATTCTGTCAGAACAACTTTGGCTCAATTTGGTTTTAATTTATGACACACAGCATGGAACACACATAGAACACACAGCATAGAACACACAGCATGAAATACATATAGAACATACAACATGCAACACACAGCATGGAGCACACATAGAACATACAACATGGGACACAGTATGCAACACACAGCATGAAATACACATAGAACACACAGTATGGAACAAACAGCATGCAACACACAGCATGAAATACATATAGAACATACAGCATGGAACACACATAGAACATACAACATGGAATACAGTATGCAACACACAGCATGAAATACATATAGAACATACAGTATGGAACACCCAGTATGGTACACACAGCATGCAACACACACCATGAAATACACGTAGAACACACAGCATGGAACACACAGCATGGAATACACATAGAACATGCAGCATGCAACACACAGCATGGAATACACGGTATGGTACGCACAGCATGAAATACACATAGAACACACAGCATGCAACACACAGTATGGAACACACAGCATGCAACACACAGCATGGAATACACAGTATGGATCACACAGCATGCAACACAGCAAGGAATACACATTGATCACACAGCATGGAACACACAGTCACAGCATGCAACACACAGCATGAAATACATATAGAACGTACAGCATGCAACACACAGCATGGAACACACATGGAACATACAACATGGAACACACAGTATGGAACACAGCATGGAACACACAACATGAAACACACATCATGGGACGCAGATAGAATACACGCTCTTATCTTTACCTTTCAATGTCTCTGCAATGTTAGTGAATAGCTCTGCGCCCCTCCCACCCTGCCCCTTGAAGGTCTCCATTTGCAGCTGTGCATGACTTGAATGCTTTATTTTTGCAAACTTTCAAAATACAGCAATACACTGTGGGTCACAGGTTGATGATGCTAATTTCCTCTCTCTGGGCACTGACTCCTTGCTGGAGTGCAGGCTTCCTCCAGTATCTGGCCCAAGTGACCATTACTCATCCATGAGCCCAGGCAATGAGTGTCAACAGACGACCCGGCCACAGGGGGCATCGTAGATGAGTCCCACTTTTTCCTCACACGACATCGACACACGCTCCCAGGGGACCCTGGATGCCGATCAGATGTGGCAAACCTGGATGATTTTGTTCTCTCCTTAGCACAGGAGCGCTGAAGTCAATTATAGCATTTGCTACCAACCCCACAGTCCATCGGCTGATATCAGCTAACTCAGCACAGATAAGCAGAACTCTACCCTGTGGCATATTTACCCACTAGGTATTGGGGAGCTAACATTGTAATTTATCATCTCCTCTTTCCTGCCTCCCCATGACTTACACCATATGAGGGCAGGATATGTCCTACTCCCTGTCCCCGGCCAGTGCTGTTCTAAGATGGCCACTAGGAGGTGCACAGGAGCAGCCAGGGATGACTCTCCTTTGGAATCTCCCTCCCTGTGTGAAAGAGCCTGGCGGTCGCTTGGCATCTCCCCACAGTGACATGTGTAAAATCAGGCTGGTGGACTCAAACCCCATACCCACCGTTCAGAGGCACAGAGCATTAGTGCTGCAACATGCTGTGCCACTGTGCCATCCCTAATAATCACTGTACTAATTGTGCTGCGTGCTGCAGCAGGCACTCACTATGAACCACAGACTGGATCCCCATTATTCCTTTGATATTTTAATAAGATATTTGAATGAGAAGATCAAAGGAGTAATTGGCATTCAGGCTGTAGTAATACCAAAGCGGGAGCGCAATAGTGTGCATCGCAGTCTGAAATGAGCAATCAATAGCAAATGGATTCACTTCTCCTGTTATAGTCACTGCAACCTTTATCTTAAAGGGGCACAGTTGTCATTTTAAAGAATTTGTTGAAGGGGAAAATAAAACGTTTGACGAACGCTTGATACAACTTGCATGGTCATTGTGTCACCGATGACTCCACAATCGGACCTGCAAACGCGGACTGCGATAAGCAAATGGGGGTAGGGTGGGCAGAACTTGGGGGCGGCTTCCCCAAGATGGCTGCTGCCATGAGGTCACGGGAAGACCCGTACAAGCGTCACTGAGCTGACTTCATAGTTGCAACCTTCTTTTCCCCCAGGGTGATGTGTAGTGCCTACTTGGACCTTTCCTCCTGTCCAGTAAAATTTAAACTAAGAGCTATCGTTTCACCCCACTCTGTTATAAAAGAACATCAAAACATTTTTTTGATCGGGAAAAGACCCAACAATCCTGTCCCCTTCTATCTCACCTGACTGCCGTGGCCCCAGTTATCAGCTTTGGCTCAGTGGTAGCAATGTTGCCTCTGAGTTAGAATGTTGTGGGTTCAAGTCCCACTTAAGTACATCATTTAGGCTGACACTTCAGAGCAGTACTGAGTGAGTACTGCACTGTTGAAGGTGCTGTCTTTTGGATGATACAGGGCTCTGCCCTGTCTTCCCTCTCAGGTGGATGTAAAAGTTCCTATAGCACTATTTGAAGAAGAGCAGGAGAGTTGTCCTGGCCAATATTTATCCCATAACTAATGCCACCAACAACAGATTATCTGGTTATTTATCTCATTGCTGTTTATTAGACCTTGCTGTGTACAAATTGGCTGCCGCGTTAGCTTACAAGACAACAACATTGGCTACACTTCAAAAGCTGTGAAGCATTTTGGGACGTCCTGAGGTTGTGAAAGGCGCTATATAAATGCAAGTTCTTTCTCCTTTCTAAACTGCTTAATCCCTTCTCCCTGCAGAAACACATCTAATGGTGGGTTGAAAGTGGGCCTTGGAGGTTGTGCTCAGCCCCCTGAGATTACATAAGAAATAGGAGCAAGAGTAGGCCATACGGCCCCTCGAACCAATAAGATCATGGCTGATCTTCTACCTCACCTCCACTTTCCCGCCCTATCCCCATATCCCTTAATTCCCTTAGTGTCCAAATATCCATCGATCTCAGTATTGAATATACTCAACAACTGAGAATCCACAGCACTCTGGGGTAGAGAACTTTAAAGATTCACAACCTTCTGAGTGAAGAAATTTTTCCTCATCTCGGTCCTAAATAATTGACCCCTTATCTTGAGACTATGACCTCTAGTTCTAGACTCTCCAGCCAGAGGAAACAGCCTCTCATCATCTACCCTGTCATGCCCTCTAAGAATTTTATACGTTTCAATAAGATCACCTCTCATTCTTCTAAACTCCGGAGAATATAGGCCCATTCTACTCAATCTCTCCTCATAGGGGCCATCTCCCTCTCAAACAGATTTGGATATTGTTGGGGGAGATGGCTTATCTGGGGAATGCAGCAAGAGCCAAGACCATGGCACCATGAGTGACTCAGCTACACAGGAGGGGAGGAAAAAGAATGGGAGAGCAATAGTGATAGGGGATTCCATCGTAAGGGGAACAGATAGGCGTTTCTGTGGCCGCAGACGTAACTCCAGGATGGTATGTTGCCTCGCTGGTGCTAGGGTCAAGGATGTCACGGAGCGGCTGCAGGACATCCTGAAGGGGGAGGTTGAACAGCCAGAGGTCGTGGTCCATATCGGTACCAATGACATCGGTAAGAAAAGGGATGAGGTCCTGCAAGCAGAATATAGGGAGTTAGGAAATAAATTAAAAAGCATGACTTCTAAGGTAGTAATCTCAGGATTACTCCCAGTGCCACGGGCTAGCGAGACCAGATGAATGCGTGGCTTGAGAAATGGTGTAGGAGGGAGGGGTTTAAATTCCTGAGGCATTGGGACCGATTCTGGGAAAGGCGGGACCTGTACAAGCTGGACGGGTTGCACCCAAGCAGAACCGGGACCAATATCCTCGCGGGGGCATTTGCTAGTTTTGTTGGGGAGGGTTTAAAGTCGTATGGCAGGGGGATGGGAACCAAAGGGCAGGTACAGATAGGACAAATTCAGGAAACGGGAAGTGGAAAAGCAGTTAGTGACGTAGTTAGCGACTCAGAAAGGTAAAAGAAGCAAACGTTAAATAGTATTCAGCACAGGAATTTGACGGGGTTAAAGGGTATATACTTCAATGCAAGGAGTATTACAAACAAAGCAGATGAGCTAAGGGCACAAATAGACACATGGCAGCATGATATCATTGCTATAAACGGAAACCTGGCATAAAGAGGGGGATAATTGGCAGCTCAATATCCCTGGAAATAGAGTTTTCAGGCAGGATAGAGTGGGTGATAAAAAAGGGGGTAGCATTATTGGTTAAAGAATCAATTACAGTTGTGAAAAGAGATGATATGCTAAATGGATCATCAATCGAGGTCATATGGGTTGAGCTAAGAATTAAAAAAGGGGCAGTCACACTACTAGGAGTGTACTATAGACCCCCGAATAGCGAAAGGGAGATAGAAGAACAAATATGTAGACAAATTTCTGAGTGCAAAAATAAGAGGGCAATAATAGTAGGGGACTTCAACTACCCTAACATCAACTGGGATTCAAACAGTGTGGGGGGCACAGAGGGCGCAAAATTCTTGATCGGTGTCCAGGAGAACTTTTTTAGCCAGTACGTGACAAGCCCAACAAGAGGGGACGCAATTCTAGATTTAGTCCTGGGAAATGAAGATGGGCAAGTGGGTCAAGTGACAGTGGGTGACCATATTGGGGATAGTGACCACAATTCAGTTAGTTTTAGCATTATTATGGAAAAGGACAGAGTTAAATCAGGAGTAAACATTTTAAATTGGGGGAAGGCAAATTTTACAGAACTAAGAGGTGATTTGGCAGAAGTGGACTGGACACAACTAATTGAGGAGAAATCAGTGGCAAGCCAGTGGGAGGCACTAAAAAGTGAAATTCTACGGGTACAATGCAGATACGTCCCCTCAAAGAAAAAGATCTGAGGATCATTTTCCAATCCTCACTAGATACAGGGGAGGTACTGGAGGACTGGAAGACTGCAAACGTAGTACCATTGTTTAAAAAGGGTACGAGGGAAAGGCCGAACAATTATAGGCCAGTCAGTCTTACCTCAGTTGTGGGCAAACTATTAGAATCAATCCTGAAAGATAGGATAAACTGTCACTTGGAAAGGCATGGTTTAATCAGGGATAGTCAGCATGGATTTGTTCAGGGAAGGTCATGCCTTACAGATCTGATTGAATTCTTTGAGAGACCTTGGAGTGCATGTGCACAGGTCCCTGAAGATGGCAGTACAGGTAGGTAAGGTTGTGAAGAAGGCATACGGAATGCTCTCCGTTATTAGCCGAGGTATAGAATACAAAAGCAGGGATGTAATGATGGAACTGTATAAAACGTTGGTAAGGCCACAGCTGGAGTATTGTGTGCAGTTCTGGTCACCACATTATAGGAAGGACGTAATTGCTCTGGAGAGAGTGCAGAGAAGATTTACAAGAATGTTGCCAGGGCTTGAAAATTGCAGCTACGAGGAGAGATTGGATAAGCTGGGGTTGTTTTCCTTGGAGCAGAGGAGGCTGAAGGGAGACTTGATTGAAGTGTACAAAATTATGAGGGGCCTAGATAGAGTAGATAGGAAGTACCTGTTTCCCCTAGCGGTGAGTTCAAGAACTAGAGGACATAGATTTAAGCTGATTGGCAGAAGGATTAGAGGGGACATGAGGAAAAACATTTTTACCCAGAGGGTGGTGGGTGTATGGAATTCGCTGCCCGAATTGGTGGTAGAGGCAGAGACCCTCAACTCTTTTAAAAAGTACCTGCACCTGCACCTAAAGTGCTGTGAGCTGCAGGGCTACGGACCGGGTGCTGGAAGGTGGGGCACCTGGTTGTTCTTCGAGCCGGCGCAGACAAGATGGGCCGAATGGCCCCCTTCTGTGCTGTATCTTTTCTATGGTTCTATGGTTCTAGGACAACCCTCTCATCCCAGGAATCAATCTAGTGAACCTTCGTTGCACTCCCTCTAAGGCAAGTATATCCTTTCTTAGGTAAGGAGACCAAGACTGTACACAGTAGTCCAGATTTGATCTCACCAGAGCCCTATATAATTGCAACAAGACCTCCTTACTCTTATACTCCAACCCCCTTGCAATAAAGGCTAACATACCATTTGCCTTCCTGATTGCTTGCTGTACCTGCATGTTAACTTCCTGTGATTCATACAAGGATACCCAAATCCCTCTGAATACCAACATTTACTAGTCTCTCACCTTTTAAAAAATATTCTGCTTTTCTATTCTTCCTACCAAAGTGGATAATTTTACACTTCACCACATTATTCTTTTTCTGCCACCTTCCCGCCCACTCACTTAACCTGTCTATATTCCTTTGCAGCCTCTATGCGTCCTCCTCACAGCTTACTTTCCTACTTAGTTTTGTATCGTCAGCAAACTTGGATATATTGCACTCGGTCCCTTCACCTACATCATTGATATAGATTGTAAACAGTTGAGGCCCAAGCACTGATCCTAGCGGCACCCCACTAGTTACAACCTGCCAACCTGAAAATGACCTGTTTATTCCTACTCTCTTGTTTTCTGTCCGTTAACCAATCTTCAATCCATGCTAATATACCATCCCCAATCCCATGAGCCCTAATCTTATGTAACAACCTCTTGTGGTGGCGCCCTATCAAATTTCTTTTGAAAATTCAAATATACTACATCCACTGGTTCCCCCTTACCTAACTTATTAGTTACACCTCAAAAAAACTCTTAATAGATTTGTCAAACTCGATTTCCCTTTCATAAAACCGTGTTGACTGTGCCTAATCATATAATGATTTTCTAAGTGTCCTGTTACTAATTAATCCTTCACTATGAGATTCTAGCATCTCCCCTGCTACTGATGTCAGGCTAACTGGCCAATAGTTCCCTGTTTCTCTCTCCCTCCTTTCTTGAATGATTTGCTACCTTCCAATCCACGGGGACCTTTCTAGAATCTAGGGAATTCTGAAAGATCAAAACCAATTCATCCACTATCTCTGCAGCCACCTCTTTTAAAACCCTAGGATGTAGGCCATCAGGTCCAGGGGATTTGTCAGCTTTTAGTCCCATTAAGTTCTCCAGTACTTTTTCTTTACTAATCTTAATTGCTTTAAGTTCCTCACTCTCATTAGACCCTTGGTTCCCCACTATTTCCAATATGTTTTTTGTGCCTTCTACTGTGAAGACAGATACAAAATATTTGTTTAATGTCACTGCCATTTCCTTATTCCCCATTATAGTTTTGCCTGTCTCTACCTCTAAGGGACCCATGTTTATTTTAGCTAATCTCTTCCTTTTTACATACTCGTAGAAGCTCTTACAATCTGTTTTTATATTTTTTGCTAGTTTACTCTCATATTCAATTTTCTCCCTCATTATCAATGTCTTGGTCATCCTTTGCTGACTTCCAAAACCCTCCACATCCTCAGGCTTCCTACTCTTTTCGCAATATTGTAAGCCTTTTCTTTTAATCTAATACTATCCTTAACTTATCTAGCTAGCCACGATTGGATCATTTTTCCTGTGGACTTTTTATTCTTCAAGGGAGTATATATTTGTTGAGAATTATGAATTATTTCTTTAAATGTTCACCATTGCTTATCTACTGTCATATCTTTTAATGTAATTTCCTACTCTACCTTAGCCAACTTGCCCCTCATACCCACGTAATTGGCTTTGTTTAAATTTAAGACCTTAGTTTTGGACATAGCTACATCATTCTAAAACTCAATATGAGATTCCACCATATTATGATCACTTGTCCCCAGAGAATCCTTAACTATGAGATTACTAATTGTCCCATTGTATTGGAGAATCTGAGAAGAAGCTGCCAGCAACCTCCTCCCAGCTCCAGACAGTTTTATTTCAGGGGCATCAAGGAGGATCAGTTGGGCTGGATGCCATCTGGCTGCTGTTTGTGGACAACAGCCAGAAGGATCCAAAGCCAGCAGTCATTACTGCTGCTGCAGGCCTCTCAGGGCATGGTTCCTAGAGGTCATGGTACTGCATGAGCAATCCAGAGCTTGAGTTCAAATCCCACCATGGAATCATTAAAAATCTGGTGATTCTGGGCTGGCACTAAATACAATAACCATGAAAGATGCCAGATTGTCATAAAAACCCAATTGGTTCACTAATGTCCTTCAGGGAAGGGACCCTGGCATCCTTACTCGATCTGATTTACACGCGACTCCGGTCCGACACTGCATGGTTGATTCAATGCCCTCAGGGCAACTAAGGATGGGCAATAAATGCAGCGTTGCCACTGTTTCCCACATACCAAGAACAAATATATATATATATATATATATATATTAAAATAAAGGCCTGCAACAGTCTGATGTCAGGAAGTTCTTCACACAGAGAGTGATCAACACATGGAATGGATTTCACTCTTACTTTAAAAATGTATTTTAGTAGTGGAATTTATTTTTGTGTGTTCATCGAGGTACAAGAGATTGGAACACTTTCTGCTTCATGAACTCAGAATCAGCATCAAGCATTCCCAAGTCAATAACTGGTCGTTTACTCTACACAGTCCCAACAATGTGCCTTAACCCCAAATTCAGAAGAGCCTTCCTCCTACTGTGAGTTTTTCCATTTTCCACAGCAGTCATTTTTGAGTTGCCAGTTTGGTGCCAAATTGTGTTGAAGGACAGACAGTTTTGCGTTGTAGGCCCAGGTCCACCAGGAATTTGATTGAAGTTGCTCAAAACGGATTTCATGTATGACCTTTACAGACAGAGGAGACTTTAACCCCACCAATCTGGACTGGGTTTGGGCCTGGGTTCCAGAGGGTTACATGAATCTTACATGAAGTGGGCAGAGGTGAATTGCAAAGTCCAGACTGGACAAACTCGGTCGTATCTGATATAAATGGGGTTTTACACGGACTGCCAACAGACTCCGTGGAGCATGCTATGTTTGCAGTCTGACCCCTTGCTGCAACAATCCATCAAACTGCAGTGTTGGAGCTCACCCTCCAGTAATGGGTAGATGTATAACATGGTGTGGTGCTGAGTTATATAAACCAGAATATCTCTGACTCAAACCCGGCTATGCTGAGTTAGTTGATCTCAGTCAGGGCTGCGGTAAGGCTGACATGGTTGGCCTCAGCGCCCTGTGTTAGAGAAGGGTAACACCAACCCGATCACTAACCAGCCACTTTGGCTGAAAAGTATTCATTTAGTTGATTTTGAGTCAGGATAGGACTGGGCTTGACTGTAATAAAAACAGAAAGCACTAGAAACACTCACCAGGTCCAGTAGCATCTCCGGAGAGAGGAAAGATTGAACTGGCTGGGGATCTTTTCTCTAGAAAAGAGAAGGCTGAGGGGCGACCTGATAGAGGTCTTTAAAATTATGTGGGGGTTCAATAGGGTAGACGTAGAGGAGATGTTTCTACTTATAGGGAAATCCAAAACTATGGGTCATAAATATAAGACAATCACTAATAAATCCAATAAAGAATTCAGGAGAAACTTCTTTACCCAGAGAGTGGATAGAATGTGGAACTCACTATCACAAGGAGTAGTTGAGGCGACTAACATAGATGCATTTAAGGGGAAGCTAGATAAACACATGAGGGAGAAAGAAATAGAAGGATATGCTGATAGGGTTAGATGAAGTAGGGAGGGAGGAAGCTCATGTGGAGCATGAACACTGGCATAGACCAGTTGGGCCAAATGGCCTGTTTCTGTGCTGTAAATTCAATGTAATTCTATGTAATCACTGTAGGATCAGGTCTATGACCTTCGTCAGGACCAGAAGATGTTACAGATGAACAACTTATAAGGAGAAGGCTCCTGTGGCCCAGGAGTGTGGTGGAAGAAAAAGTCAAGTAGACATGAGGGGCGCAGACCACCCCACGTTGTGTATCGATAGGGGATCCCCATCCTGAGCACTAGTCAACAACCTCCCCCATTCCTGGAAGCGCTGCTGCACACATCCTACATTACCAGCACCCGCAGTCTGAGAGACAGTGGGAGCTGTGGTTAAGGTCTGAAGTTGGTAAAGTCAATGTTAAGGCCAGAGAGCTGTAAAGTGCCCAGTAGAAACATGAGGTGCTGGTCCTCGATTGTCCTGATAAGGTAGATAGGGAGAAACTATTTCCACTGGTTGGGGAGTCTAGGACTAGGGGACATAGCCTAAAAATTAGAGCCAGGACTTTCAGGAGTGAAGTTAGGAAACACATCTACACGCAAAGGGTGGTAGAATTTTGGAACTTCCTTCCGCAAACGGCAGTTGATGCTAGCTCAGTTGTTAATTTTAAATCTGAGATTGATAGATTTTTGTTAACCAAAGGTATTAAGGGATATGGGGCTAAGGCGGGTATATGGAGTTAGGTCACAGATCAGCCGTGATCTCATTGAATGGTGGAACAGGCTCGAAGGGCTAAATAGCCTATTCCTGTTCCTATCTTCCTATGTTCCTATGTCACTTCTGCCATTTAATCACCTTCTGTCTTTCACCTAATCACAGACCATTCTTTTTCCTTCTCTCCATCCCCTTTTTCCTGGCTCTGTTGCTCCTTATAGGCTGCTCATCTGTAACATCTCCTGGTTCTGACGAAGACATGACACGTTAACCCTCCCTTCCTCTCTCCACAGATGCTGCCGGAACTGCTGAGTGCTTTCAGCATTTTCTGTTTTTATTTCAGATTTTCAGCATCTACAGCATTTTGCTTCTTGGGCTTGATGTGATGCCTCCACAGTTGAAGACCCCACCGACACTTACTAGTGTTTGGGCCCAGACCCGAAGAGTGGCCAATTGGCTGAGATACTGCAGGGCAACCAGTGCCTGTGGAAGTGAACCCCAGCAAGAGTCGAGGAGAGAAGATAGGAGGGGTGGAGAGTGGGGGGGAACTGCGGAACTAATTGAAAAAAGTCTCGTCTCTTTCTGCCTAATTGTAGTATTGGAGAGAACGGCAATTGTTGAATGTAGTTTTATTCGTACAATAAAAGGTTTTTAATTAGATTCATTATCAGAGCATGCTGATGCTACATTTCCTTCCATTGAAATCTTATAACTCTCCAATCAGATAGTCTGCAGGTTCAGCTGGGAGTGAATTGGCTGCATGGACTCTGTGTACTATTCAAATGTTAATTTTTGTTTCATTATCAAAGGTACTTAGAGACAAACAGAGGTAGGCCTCCATCCAACCCACCCTCTTATTTTATATGCTGCTAATAGGTTTTTCCTTTCAGTTTGAAATCCATTAAAGTGTATGCAATAGCTTTTACTTAGCTGATAATACAAGGCACGGGTCAAATGTACAATATAACGCTATCAGGGTAGCGAATCCAAAGGATGTACATGACCTCAGCTTTGATTCTGACCAGAGTCACTATTGTCCCACAAAAAAAAATCCACTTCCTTGTTTTCATTCTCTTTTCCATTGGGGTTTCCTTTAGTTTAGATGGGCCGGGAACTCTGCGTTGCAGTCTGCGATTCTGCCGTGAGGATAAGAGATAATGGAGGAGCTGTGGGCTGGTGCTTGGGCTGGGGATCCCCTATGGGTACACAGCCGGCGTGTTGGTCCGCAGCCCTGGGGTCTACCTGCCTTTCTCCACCACATTCCCGGGTCATGGGAGCCTTCTCCTTTTTACCAGATATTCCATCCTTCTCTCCTCCTCTGCTATTCTGCTGTAATCACTTACACCTCCTCTGGACCCATCTTTTGTTTCTATACTTGTCCCATTATCACCTCCTTTTGCCTTGCACCATCATCATGTTTGTCGTTTAATCACTGCTACCCTTCACAGACCTTTTGTTCCTTTCCTGCCCCACTTTTCCCTGTCTCTCTCCACTTTTGCTGCCTGACCTGCTGAGTATTTCCAGCATTTTCTGTTTTTATCCCTAACTCTGTCTTTGCTTAAAAGTTGTTCATCTCTAACATCTTCCAATTTTGATGAAAGGTCATCGACCTGAAACGTTAACTCTGTTTCTCTCTCCACAGAGGCTGCCTGACCTGCTGAATGTTTCCCCGCATTTTCTGTTTTTATTACAGATTTCCAGCATCCGTAATATTTTGCTTTTGTGTTTGTGTGAGGATAAGAGAGCTGGTTTTAACCAAGTAAACATAGGGAGTCAGTGCGTGGACCCCTCCCTCCCACAGTCCCAACTAAAGTCCCAATGGAAAAGTGCTTTCAGTTGGATCACAGGCAAGTATTAAATACATTTGGAGTGCAGCTGAATTTAGATGTGGGATCTTCCTGCACTAGCTGCACCCTTTAATGTAAACAGGAACCGACAGCACTGTAGAGCCACAGGGTCTATGACTCTGCTGTCAGGATTAGGGAGCCGGTTTTACTGATGTCCTGGTCAACATTCCTCATAGAACATCACTAAAAAACAGGTTAACTAGCCAATTGCCTGATTTACTGTGCACAAATTGGCTGCTGTGTTTGCCGACATGACAACAGTGACTTGTAGTCGATTGTAATACACTTTGGGACGTCTTGAGGGTGTTAAGGACGTGAGATAGATACAAGTTCTTTCCTTTTCTCCCTATGCAAAGGCAAGGTGCTGGGCCCACATGTTTTTCTCTCTGTGGGACTCAGTGTCAAAACGCTTCCAGAAACTGGATCCCTGGCCAGATTATAAAAGCAGGGAATCAAAAGCAAAATACTGTGGATGCCACTTGACTCTTTAACATCTTCCAGTTCTGACGAAAGGTCTTCGACCTGAAACATTAACTCTGTTTCTTTCTCCACAGATGCTGCCTGACTTGCTGAGCTTTTCCAGCAGTTTTTGTTTTTATAAAAGCAGGAGGTCAGACCATGGAGAGCGAGTAAATCTGCCAAACCCTGTCATCTTCACACAAGCAAACAGTAGACAACGTTTAAAGGTGCTCTTCTCTTTCCCCTGTAACTCCTCACCTCCCCCCCGCCCCCACACCCCCCACCATTGCGGAGATGTTGATTTGTGCTGAGGAATAATTCCACAATCACCAACTGGACTCTGGTCCCTCGCCCAAGTGGCATTTAGCATTTTCTTTGATACCTGGAATCGTTCTTTAAAAGTATACATATCGTCGTGATCGTGTGTCTCCCTGACACTGGCAGCACCACCATTTTGGAAAGCAGCAGGGCCGTCCCATGATGTAAGAGTTCATTCACCTCTATTTTTTATTTTAAAATTGATAAAATTGTGACAAGGGTAAAATGTGGTGCCGATAAATGCAGAGGGATGCATTCCATCCATGACCTCAGTTAAAAACAGAAGCTAGGCCTTCAAGTGTGTAAAAAGGAAGAGATTAGCGAAAGTAAACATGGGCCCCTAAGAGGCTGAGACAGGAGAAATTATAATGGGGAATAAGGAAATGGCAGAGACATTAAACAAATATTTTGTATCTGTCTTCACAGTAGCAGACACGAAAAACATACCAGAAATAGTGGGGAACCAAGGATCTAATGCGAGTGAGGAACTTAAAGTAATTAATATTAATAAAGAAAAAGTACTAGAGAAATTAATGGGACTAAAAGCCGATAAATTCCCTGGACCTGATGGCCTGCATCCTAGGGTTCTAAAAGAGGTGGCTGCAGAGATAGTGGATGCATTGGTTGTGATCTTCCAAAATTCCCTAGATTCTAGAGTTTTTTGAGGATGTAACTAGCACGGTAGATAAAGGAGAACCAGTGGATGTAGCATATTTAGATTTTCAAAAGGCATTCGATAAGGTGCCACACAAGAGGTTGTTACACAAGATAAGGGCTCATGGGGTTTGGGGTAATATATTAACATGGATAGAGAATTGGTTAACAGACAGAAAACAGAGAGTAGGAATAAACGGTTCATTTTTGGGTTGGCAGGCTGTGACTAGTGGGATGCTGCAAGGATCAGTGCTTGGGCCTCAGCTATTTATATTAATGACTTAGATGAAGGGACCGAGTGTAACGTATCCAAGTTTGCTAACGATACAAAACTAGGTGGGAAAGCAAGCTGTGAGGAGGACACAAAGAGTCTACAAAGGGATATAGACAGGTTGAGTGAGTGGGTGAGAAGGTGGCAGATGAAGTATAATGTGGGGAAATGTGAGGTTAATCACTTTGGTAGGAAGAGTAGAAAAACAGATTCGTTTTTAAATAGTGAGAAACTATTAAATGTTGGTGTTCAGAGGGATTTGGATGTCCTTGTACACGAAACACAGAAAGTTAACATGCAGGTACAACAAGCAGCTAGGAAGGCAAATGGCATGTTGGCCTTTATTGCAAGGGGGTTGGAGTACAAGAATAAGGAAGCCTTGCTGCAATTGTACAGAGCTTTGGTGAGACCACACCTGGAGTACTGTGTACAATTTTGGTCTCCTTCCCTGAAGAAGGATATACTTGCCTTAGAGGAGGTGCAACGAAGGTTCACTAAATTGTTTCCTGAAATGAGAGCGTTGCCTTATGAGGAGAGAGTGAATAGAATGAGCCTATACTCTGTGGAGTTTAGACGAATGAGTGGTGATCTCATTGAAACATATAAGATTCTGAGAGGGCTTTTCAGGATAGAAACGTAGAAAATAGGAGCAGGTGTAGGCCATTCGGCCCTACAAGCCTGCTCTGCCACTCAATATGATCATGGCTGATCCTCTAGCTCAATGCCATGTTCCCGTTCTCTCCCCATACCCCTTGATGCCTTTTGTGCCTAGAAATCTATCCAGCTCCTTCTTAAATATATCCAGTGACTTGGCCTCCACAGCCTTCTGTGGTAGAGAATTCCACAGGTTCACCACCCTCTGAGTGAAGAAATTTCTCCTCATCTCAGTCCTAAATATTCTACCCCATATCCTGAGACTGTGACCCCTCGTTCTGGACCCCCCCAGCCAGGGGAAACATCCTCTCTGCATCCAGTATGTCTAGCCCTGTCAGAATTTTATACGTTTCAATGAGATCCCCTCTCATTCTTCTAAATTCGAGTGAATACAGGCCGAGTCGACCCAATCTCTCCTCATACGACAGTCATGCCATCCCAGGAATCAGTTGCACTCCCTCTACGGCAAATATATCCTTTCTTAGGTAAGGAGACCAAAACTGCACACAATACTCCAGGTGTGGTCTTATCAAGGCCCTGTATAAATGCAGCAAGTCATCCTTGCTCCTGTAGTCAAATCATCTTGAAATGAAGGCCAACATACCATTTGCCTTCCTAACTGCTTGCTGCACCTGCATGTTTGCTTTCAGTGACTGGTGTACAAGGACACCCAGGTCCCTTTGTACATTAACATTTCCCAATCTATCACCATTTAAATAATACTCTGCCTTTCTGTTTTTCCTTCCAAAGTGGATAACTTCACATGTATCCACGTTATACTGCATCTGCCATGTATTTGCCCACTCACTCAACTTGTCTAAATCGCCTTGAAGCCTCTTTGCATCCTCCTTACAACTCACGATTCCACCTAGTTTTGTGTCGTCAGCAAACTTGGAAATATTACATTTGGTTCCCTCATCCAAATCATTGATATATATTGTGAATAACTGGGGCCCAAGCACTGATCCCTGCGGTACCCCACTAGTCACTGCCTGCCACCCTGAAAAAAGACCCATTTATTCCTACTCTCTGTTTCCTGTCTGTTAATCAATTTTCAATCCATGCCATTATATTACCCCCAATCCCATGTGCTTTAATTTTGCAAACTAACCTCATATGTGGGACTTTATCAAAGGCCTTCTGAAAATCCAAGATAGATGCTGAGAGGCTGTCTCCCTGGCTGGAGAGTCTAGAGCTAGGGGTCATAGTCTCAGGATAAGGAATCGGCCATTTAGGACTGAGACAAGGAAAAATTTCCTTACTCAGAGGGTTGTGGATGCTCAGTCATTGAGCATATTCAAGACTGAGATCGGTAGATTTTTGGACTCTAAGGGAATCAAGGGATATGGGGATTGGGCAGGAATGTGGAGTTGAGGTCGAAGATCAGCCATGATCTTATTGAATGGCAGAGCAGGCTTGAGAGGCCGTATGGCCTACTCCTGCTCCTACTTCTTATGTTCTTAAGTAGGCAATGTTTATGGCAATTGATAAGATGGCTACTGTGTCACTGGGAATTTTGTTGGAAAACAGGTATTGAACTGGTTTGAACATTCATTCCAGACTATACTTCGATGCATCACAGTGTTTGTGGCAAGTGCACATTTACTAATGTGGCTGGAAAAGAATGATCTGCAGTGTGGGGATATAATATGGCATTTGCTGATTGAACACACGGCCCATCACATTGGTGGACACTGCAACACTGTTTCATAGTGTGGCTAGAAGTCTCCACAATTCCTCACATGGTGATCGCCAAATATCAATTGTCTACCTGCCCTGGCTGTCAGCAAATGGCCATTGCATGAAGGGGGGGATGAGAGAAAATAACTTTTGTTTTAATAAAAGTGTGGGAATATTTTACTTTTTTGGGGGCAATTTTCTCCTCTCCTCCTTCCCCTGGTGGGCACGATTCCATTGACTTCACTGATGCCTCGCCCAAGGGGTCATTCTTCAGGTATGAACCTAGTCAGTATATGTCAGCAGTCCATTTCACCTTCTGGAATACATACCAAGCCCAATCCTGCCCTCACCCCATGTACACACACTTGGGCTTTCCAGCAGAGGTCACTGGATCATGAACAGGAGCATGAGCACCGGTCCTGGCTGATGTTTTTTCCGCTCTCAAGCCAGAGGATGTTGAGGCCAATTGTACGGACTCTACTGCGAGTAGTTAACTCAGGACCAGGAACTGAACCGTTGACCCTTCTGATACATAAAAAATAGAAAGAACTTGCATTTATATAGCGCCTTCCACCACCTCAGGACATCCCAAAGTGCTTCACAGCCAATGTACTTTTGAAGTGTAGTCACTGTCGTAATGTAGGGAAATGCAACAGCCAATTTGCGCACAGCAAGGTCTCAAAAACACTAATGAGATAAATGACCAGATAATCTATTTTAGTGATGTTGGTTGAAGGATAAATGTTGGCCTGGGAGAACTCCTCATCTTCAAATAGTACCACAGGATCATTTATGTCCACCTGAGAGGGCAGACAGAGCCTAGGTTTAACACCTCACCTGAAAAGTGGCACCTCCTGAGTACGGCACTGAAGTGCCAGCCTAGATTACATGATTAGGTCTCTGGAGGGGGGCTTGAACTCACAACCTTCCAACTCAGAGGCAAGAGTGGTACCACTGAGCCAAGGCTGACACTTAAATAGAGTTCAGCTACACACTATAAGCAATAGAGCCATCAGATGAGCTTGTGGCACACTGGATGAATCAGTACAACCACTGCTCAGGAGCCTCTCGATTAGAATCATAGAATCGTTACAGCGCAGAAAGAGGCCATTCGGCCCATCGAGCCCATGCCAGCTCCTTTTAAGAGCAATCCAATTAGTCCCATTCCCTCTCTTTCCCGGTAGTCCTGCAAATTTTTTCCCTTCAAGTATTCATCCAATTCCTTTTTGAAAGCCACGATTGAATCTGCCTCCACCACCTTTCAGGCAGCGCATTAGAGATCATAACTACTCGCTGCGTAAAAAAGTTTTTCTTTACATCGCCTTTGGTTCTTTTGCCAATCACTTTAATCTGTGTCCTTTAGTTCTTGACCCTTCAGCCAATGGGAACAGTTTCTCTTTATTTACTTTATCTAAACCCGTCATGATTTTGAACACTTCTATCAAATCTCCTCTCAACCTTCTCTGCTCTAAGGAGAACAACCTCAGCTTCTTCAGTCTAGCCACATAACTGAAGTCCCTCCTCCCTGGAACCATTCTAGTAAATCTTTTCGACACCCTCTCTAAGGCCTTCACATCCTTCCTAAAGTGCGGTGTCCAGAATTGGACACAATACTCTAGTTGTGTTTTATAAAGGTTCAACATAACTTCCTTGCTTTTATATTACACTTCAATATATCCAGACCACTCACACTGGGCCACACAGCATGTAATGTCATAGCAGTTAGTCTGTACAGCTTCCTCACAACATCACAAAACAACGTAGTGCCCTCAGTGCGAGTTTCTGTCATAATGAAAGGGCTACTCCAGGGAAATATCTAGAAAAACAGGAGTCACTCACTCTTTCGTGAATTTACATTCAATTGAAATGGCAGATGGTGGTAATGAATCCTACCTATGTGGCACCCAAAATGGTTGCTCTTGTACCTTGCACCTTCTGTCTCCAGTCTGCACCTACAGCAGAACAGAACTGTGAGGATGCAGTACAAACTTTCTCTCCCCTTTGTCCTTTTTTCTTTATATTACCTTTTCCTTCTCCTTCTCCCTGCACCTTTTTGTCATCTTCTTTTGATTAATGTAACTTTCTCCTTCCATCCCCATGCCTCTCTCCCGCCATTCATCCTTCTTTTTTCCTCTTTTCCTTGGCCACTTTTCTTCCCCTCTTCCTTTCTTTCTTGCAGCTGCCTTGTGCAAGTGGCGAAAATTCATGTCTGAGCCTTGGCAGTGAGCATCAGCAGACCTTTTTGACCCTAGTGGGCATCCTGTCCTCACCAACATCCACAACTTCTTTAGTGTATCCAAGAAAGTTTTCTGCAGCAATATGTTCTAGAACCAAAAGGAAGTCAGGCCATACTAGATATAGTAATGAGTAATGAGCCAGACTTAGTTAATAATCTAACAGTAACGGAACATTTATCTAATAGTGACCATAATATGATTAAATTCAATGTTAGGTTTGAAAAGGAGAAACGTAACTCAGTTACTAAGATTCTAGATTTTGGTAAGGCTAACTTTAACAGGATGAGACAGAGACTGATGACAGCAAACTGGTCAAAACTGTTCTCGGGTATAATCACAGATGACTAGTGGAAGGTGTTCAAAAAAGAATTTAACTTAATACAGGAAAACAAAAAGGGGCAAGAGCTCTACTAAATAAAACAGCCATGGTCGACAAAAGAGGTGAGAGGTAATATAAAACTAAAGGAAAGAGCACATAAAAGTGCAAAGAATAGTGTAGATGCAGGGGACTGGGAGAGTTATAAAGTACAGCAAAGGAAGACAAAAAAGATAGTAAGAGCTGCAAAAAGGAATACAGAAAGAAACTTGCAAGGGATATCAAGATTAACAGAAAGGGGGAAACAATTCGATAGGGCCCATTTTCAGGTACGGGTAGCGTGATTGCTATTATCCCACGCCCAATGGTCCCTGCATTCAACATGTGAATTTTGAGCCTGCTACTTACATGATATCTCCGTGCAGCCAGCGCTACCCGCGCTGCTGAGAGGCTGCATGGAGAATGAGGAAGTCGGAAATGGGGCGTGCTCAGCACACGTCATTGACAGCCTGCAGCTCTTAAAGGTGCAGATGAACATTTTAAATGGGACATGCATAGTCCACTAGGTGGAGGGAAAGATGGCCGCAAAGATGGCAGGACCGGCGCGAGAGAGGGCCCCAACGCTTCTTGGATGATGCACTGGAGACCCTGGTGGAAGGGGTGGATGAAAGGAGGGCCAACACGTACCTGCAGGGTGGCAGGAGACCCTCCAGACTGCAGCTCCGCAGGCATTGGCAGGCCCAGGAAGTGAATGCCAGGAGCATGGCACCACGCACATGGGTGCAGTGCTGAAAGAAGTTCAATGATTTGACACGAGTGGTCAAGGTGAGTGAATGCAAGTTTCAAGTGGCACATCCAACCACTGCACCACTGCTCCATACGTCACACTCCCCATCACCCACCCACCAACAAACACTGTCCATCCATACACAATGTTGCACTCGGCATGCTGCATCTCACCCACACATAGTACCACACTTGCAAGCCACACAACCACCACTCACAGGTCACACACATTGGCAGCTATTCTACCATGACAGGCACATCACCCACACCACCTTGCAGGATACTCACTAACACACTGTCCTCTGTCTTGCAGGAGAAGGTGGCGCATAACAGCCGGCAGCAGGAGAGGCCAGAGGGTGGACAGGAATGCTTACACGTCCTCACCCCCCTAGAGGAGACAGTAGCTCGGATCATTGGGCGGGCCGTCGCTGCAGCCATGACAACATGCCGCATTGGAGGTCCCGATGAAGGGGGTCTCCGCATATCTAATGCTCCTTCTCGTTTCCCACATCTCCCTCCTCCCATAATCTTTTCTGACTCACGTACTGCACACGCTGTCAGCACACACCTCTTCCTTGCTCCTCTCCCCACTCCACAACTCAACCTGTTTCCCATTGTCATTGCAGATACCCAAGAACACGTGGCAGCACCGTCCAAGGAGGAGGAGGAGAAGACTGAAGCCACACCACTTGATCTAAAACTCACTTCCACCAGCTCAAAGACTGACGCTGCGTGTCCTTTCGAGGCTAGTTTCGAGGAGGAATCTGCACGTGGTGAGACACCGGGCACAAGTGCGCAGGAGCCGGGCGGGGGGAACGGGTACCGCAGGTCCCAGCTCGCCGGAGGGCGAGGTCACTCACTAGTTCTGCTGCAGAGGAGTCAGATGAGGACTTCGATGGGCCAGGCTACAGAAGGCGGCTGATGGGCGTACACCACCAAATGCTTGGAGCACTGGAAAGCCTGCCAGAAACTAAGGAACGGGGCTTCTGGGGCATCACAGCACTCCAGCAATCCGTTCTCCAGCTGATCACCAGGATTGCTGAGGCGCCGCCCCGGGAGAGTGGCAGTGGCACCATGGCAGTAGGACCTGCTGTCCTCTCTCAGGATGACAGCCTTCCTGCTCCCACCTCTGCCACTCCGCCAGTGCCCTTGTTGTTGCCTTTCAGCCAGCCAGGTCAGACTGCTGAGCCCATGCTGAGATGGTGCAGTCTGAAGCTGGGCCCTCCAGGCCTAAAGCTGCTCAAGGTCGTCCACCAGGCCATCTGCATGCTCCTCCATTGAAGGCCAGCAACTTCCCACCACCCATGCTCCAGCCACTGGGGAAGCACCTCATAGGAGCATTAGGATAGGTAAAGGTACACGAACAACAGGCATTAAGGGAATGCACAAGGGTGAATAGCTCTGTTCTGTTTCCATAATTTCATTTGTTCATTGATAAATGTGACTTTGCATTTGCATTTGGTGGTGGTTTTTATTTGTGCGATGAGCTGAGGGGGAAACCAATGTGCAATCAGATGGAGGGTGATTTGATTGTCTTGTGGGAGTGGTAAGGTGGGGAGTGTAGGATTGTTGTTGAGTTGGGGGATGTAGTTGATATTATTGATAGCGGGCACGGATCAGGCGAGCACGCAAGAGCCCTCGCAAACAAGGTGTGTGTTCCCTGTTGCACCCTTGCGTCTTCTTCCACTTCCTCTTCCGGCTCCTCCCCCTCCTCCTCCTCAGCCTCTTCCTCCTCCTCCTCCTCCTCCTCCTCCTCAGCCTCTTCCTCCTCCTCCTCCTCCTCCTCCTCCTCAGCCTCTTCCTCCTCCTCCTCCTCCTCCTCCTCCTCAGCCTCTTCCTCCTCAGCCTCCCAATCCTCCACCTCTGGCTCAGGATCTTCTCCGATCATCGGTGGCAAAGGCTGGTCCCTCATGATGGCGAGGTTTTGCACCATGCAGCAGACCACCATGAGTACTGCAGGCCTCCTCCAGACAGGTCCAATCAGCGGAAGCGTTGTTTGAGGAGCCTATTGTGATCTCCACGATGTTGTGTGTGGCAGCATGGCTCTCATTATAGGCCTGCTGTGCACGTGTGCGTGGGTTCCTGACCGGAGTCATGAGCCACAGCGTGAGGGGATAGCCCTAGTCACCCAGTAGCCAGCCTTTGACTTGCTGAGCCAGGGGAAAGATAGTCGGCATGTTGGACTGCCGCATGACGAAGACGTCGTGACTGCTCCCAGGGTAGCGGGCATTGACCTCCCATGATTTGATGCGTGTGGTCGCACACCAGCTGCACATTCAGGGAGTGGAAACCCTTTCGGTTGACGAAGACGGCCAAGTTGATATGCGGGGCACGCAGGGCAATGTGCATGCAGTCAATGGCACCCTGCACCATGGGGAAACCAGCAATGCAAGCGAACCCCTGTGCTCGCTCGTTCTGCTTGTCTCTGTCAAGAGGGAAGGTGATGAATCTGTTCCTCGTGATACAGTGCGTCTGTGACCTCCCTTATGCAGCAATGCACTGCATACTGCGAGATGTTGCACATGTCGCCAGCAGAGGCCTGAAAAATCCTGAAATTCAGCTCCATGGTGATGTTCACACCAAAGGGAATGCTGTCCTCGCTCTGCTCTGAAGCTGCAGTTGTGGCTGCACCAGTTGACAGATCTCGGTCACAGCTTCCTTGGTGAACCTCAGGCGTCGGATGCAATCCTCCTCGGTCATGTTGAGGCAAGAGAATTGGTCCCGGAAAGCCCTCATTGGATACAGCCTCCTGCTTAGTGCCCCACGCCTCCTCGTCCTCCCTTTCCTCACAGCTTGACCTGCTGTGTGCATGCTCTCTGCATACTCCCAGTCGTGCTCAATGCCCAGCGGGAGCCCTAGCAGACCACTCATGGTTGCCAGGAATGTTGTTTAACCACAGTTGTAACTTTCCGAACCGTAAGGCAGTACGTGCCAAACCATTCTCAAATGTACTCCAGGAACTTTCAGTAAGTATAGAGAGTTTCAAAAAACACTTCCTATTCCACCAGCAGCCAGAAGCAATAATCCAGCAACTAACCTGTAAATTCTGCATGGTCCCTTTAAATAGTGCTGGTGGGGGGTTCTCCAGGCATATTCAGGTGTGAGTGGTTAAGACAGTGCGTTGAGTTGAGCGTTAAGGCCCAAAATGGTGTCTATCACTTTAAATCAGTGTTGCATACTGATTGCATGCATTTTCTCCTTACTTTACATGCTTATGGCATTCAGTATTTGTGCATGCGCCAACTTCTATACCAAGATGGTGTCCGGTGCCCGTCATGCTGGAAACATGCGTGTTTTTTTTAGTCGTTCATGGGATGTGGGCGTCGCTGGCAAGGCCGGCATTTATTGCCCATCCCTAATTGCCCTCGAGAAGGTGGTGGTGAGCCGCCTTCTTGAACCGCTGCAGTCCGTGTGGTGACGGTTCTCCCACAATTCTGTTAGGATGGTGTCAGTTTGAGGGGGGTCCGAAAAGTTGGTAAATATGAGCAAACTGAACAATTCTGAGTGGAAACCAAGAATTTTCAGTCTAAAAACAAAGACCTCCCAGCCAAAAGTTTGTCTGTGGGAACTGAGTGCCCTGCTGCAATAACTCACCTTTTATCCCCATCTGTCAAACAGGCATTTAAACGTCCAAATGGCTGCCGGCTGAAACACGACTCCTTCACCATGGCGTGTTTCACACAGCACGGGAAACACACTAAAATCACTTGCCAGCATCATTAATTACATTGATGCAGATTTCAAGTATTTTAAGTACGTGAATTGTTGGTTTAAATATCGTCACGGTGGCGTTAATTGCCGGTGGGATTTCCGGGTTTGGGAAATGTGCGCGCACCCAGATGACTCTGGTTCGTGCGCGTTCTTCAGCGAGTTGGAGCCGGGATTCCTGCCCACTCCAGAAGATCCCGATTTTCTTTCCCCCCCCGCCCCCAACATACCCGGACTTCTGTTTTAAAATTGAGCCCTATGAACATAGGAACAGGAGTAGGCCATTCAGCCCCTCGTACCTGCTCCGCCATTTGATAAGATCATGGCTGATCTGTGATCTTTGGCCCATTGGCCCATGGCCTTTGGCCCATATCCCTTAATACCTTTGGTTGCCAAAAAGCTATCGATCTCAGATTTAAAGTTAGCAATTGAGCTAGTATCAATTGCCGTTTGCGGAAGAGAGTTCCAAACTTCTACCACCCTTTGTGTGTAGAAATGTTTTCTAATCTCACTCCTGAAAGGTCTGGCTCTAATTTTTAGACTGTGCCCCCTACTCCTAGAATCCCCAACCAGCGGAAATAGTTTCTCTCTAGCCACTCCCCTTAATATCTTATAAACTTCGATCAGATCACCCCTTAACCTTCGAAACTCTAGAGAATACAACCTCAATTTGTGTAATCTCTCCTCGTAACTTAAACCTTGAAGTCCGGGTACCATTCTAGTAAACCAACAGTGCACTCCCTCCAAAGCCAATATGTCCTTCCAAAGGTGCGGTGCCCAGAACTGCTCACAGTTCTCCAGGTGCGGTCTAACCAGGGTTTTGTATAGCTGCAGCATAACTTCTGCCCCCTTGTACTCTAGTCCTCTAGATATAAAGGCCAGCATTCCATTAGCCTTCTTGATTATTTTCTGCACCTGTTCATGACACTTCAATGATCTATGTACCTGAACCCCTAAGTCCCTTTGGACATCCACTGTTTTTAACTTTTTACCATTTAGAAAGTACCCTGTTCTATCCTTTTTAGATCCAAAGTGGATGACCTCACATTTGTCTACATTGAATTCCATTTGCCACAGTTTTGCCCATTCACCTAATCTATCAATATTGCTTTGTAATTTTATGTTTTCATCTACACTGCTTACAATGCCACCAATCTTTGTTGTGGAGATGCCGGTGATGGACTGGGGTTGACAATTATAAACAATTTTACAACACCAAGTTATAGTCCAACGATTTTATTTGAAAAAATTTCAAATAAAATCGTTGGACTATAACCAATCTTTGTGTCATCGGCAAACTTAGATATGAGACTTTCTATGCCTTCATCTAAGTCATTAATAAATATTGTGAATATTGAGGCCCCAAGACAGATTTTTAAAATTTTTTTTTATTCGTTCACGGGATGTGGGCGTCGCTGGCAAGGCCGGCATTTATTGCCCATCCCTAATTGCCCTCGAGAAGGTGGTGGTGAGCCACCTTCTTGAACTGCTGCAGTCCGTGTGGTGACGGTTCTCCCACAGTGCTGTTAGGAAGGGAGTTCCAGGATTTTGACCCAGCGACAATGAAGGAACAGCGATATATTTCCAAGTCGGGATGGTGTGTGACTTGGAGGGGAACGTGCAGGTGGTGTTGTTCCCATGCGCCTGCTGCCCTTGTCCTTCTAGGTGGTAGAGGTCGCGGGTTTGGGAGGTGCTGTCGAAGAAGCCTTGGCGAGTTGCTGCAGTGCATCCTGTGGATGGTGCACACTGCAGCCACAGTGCGCCGGTGGTGAAGGGAGTGAATGTTTACGGTGGTGGATGGGGTGCCAATCAAGCGGGCTGCTTTATCTTGGATGGTGTTGAGCTTCTTGAGTGTTGTTGGAGCTGCACTCATCCAGGCAAGTGGAGAGTATTCCATCACACTCCTGACTTGTGCCTTGTAGATGGTGGAAAGGCTTTGGGGAGTCAGGAGGTGAGTCACTCGCCGCAGAATACCCAGCCTCTGACCTGCTCTCGTAGCCACAGTATTTATATGGCTGGTCCAGTTAAGTTTCTGGTCAATGGTGACCCCCAGGATGTTGATGGTGGGGGATTCGGCGATGGTAATGCCGTTGAATGTCAAGGGGAGGTGGTTAGACTCTCTCTTGTTGGAGATGGTCATTGCCTGGCACTTATCTGGCGCGAATGTTACTTGCCACTTATGAGCCCAAGCCTGGATGTTGTCCAGGTCTTGCTGCATGCAGGCTCGGACTGCTTCATTATCTGAGGGGTTGCGAATGGAACTGAACACTGTGCAGTCATCAGCGAACATCCCCATTTCTGACCTTATGATGGAGGGAAGGTCATTGATGAAGCAGCTGAAGATGGTTGGGCCTAGGACACTGCCCTGAGGAACTCTTGCAGCAATGCCCTGGGGCTGAGGTGATTGGCCTCCAACAACCACGACCTGTCCACTAGCTTTTAGCGATTTCTGTACATGGACCTCTAAATCTCTTTGCTCCTCCACAGTTCCCAACTTCTCACCATTTAGAAAATACTCTGATTTATCTTCCTTATGTCCAAAGTGGATGACCTCACACTTCCCCACTTTGAACCCCATTTGCCCACTCACTTAATCTATCAATGTCCCTTTGCAACTTTCTGCTCTCATCTACACTATTTACAATGCCACCTAATTTAGTGACGTCAGCAAACTTGGATATACGGCTCTCTATTCCTTCATCTAAATAATTGATAAATATAATGAAAAGCTAAGGCCCCACTATAGATTCCTGGAGGACTCCCCATGTCACAGCCTGCCAATTGGGGTACACACCCATTATCCCTACTCTCTGTCTCCTATCTTCTAACCAATTCCCTACCCATGGAGACAGTGAAATATGAAAAGAAGGTAGGTGGGGCACCATTTACCTGCATCTACGCAGTTCTATCTTGTGTACTGCATGTCTGGAGCATAGCAGGGCTCGATGAAAAGCCCAACGAAAAATCCTCCTTATAGGCTGTCAGAAAATAAACAGAGGATGCCAACCTGACCCCTCAAAGGTACAGTCTCCATCTCTGAACCATCCAGACTAGGAAGGTCCCAGGCGTGGTAGCAGTTGAGGACAGGATTATGATACTTTCCATGGTCACATATCCTGCCAGCACGTAGAGTTAAGGATATCACATGTATCATGGCCACATGGCCAAGGCACCAGAGGGAAAAACAGAAGCCATGGAACCAAACCACAAGTCAGTTTTCAGATAACAGGAGGGGAGAAAATTAGAGGGGGAAAAAACTCATCAATTCAAAACAAAAATTCAAATTTATACACATTATTAGTCAATTAACTTCAAATCATTGAGTCACGTTTCCCCCAATTATTCCAGTGATTCTCTGTTGATCCAATTTTTTATAATTAATTTTATGTTGATAATTTAAAATGTTTCACATAATTATTCTTTTTGGGAAATGTTCTTTTGGGAAGCACTTCGATTGTTGCTGCCTTTCATACTATTCCATAATTGATCATTAATATATTATTTAATTTGATATAGATATTGCTTCATAAATAAAGCATTCCTTATTTATCTCAGAACCAAAAATATGTATAGAGTTCCACAGGACAGCTAAAGTGCACAAGCCAACCTTTGGAATATCACCTTGCTCAGTATTCACCGCAGGCAGACGAAGTGATGGCATCTACTATTGGTGAAACTATGTGATTTAACAAGCTTCATCTCTCCACAGTATAGCATCAAATGGAGGGTAAGATTTCATTTCACCTATAAAGAACAGGTTTACAATTTTGCTACATAGAGGGAATCCTCCCCTTTATTGAGTTAAGATAGCCATTTTAACTCTTAGGCTTGAATCTAATCCTTTGGGTGGGATTAAAGTCTCCTCTGTTTGGTGACTATAAGTAACCTATGCAAAATTAATTTGTCTACAGCACGTTCATTGGGGTGGAAATTTGTTTCGGCCCATTTTCAGACAAAATAAGCAGCGAGCTGGGAGTGCGTGCCAGAAGCCAGAGGCCCGCGGCTCACCCAAATTTAGGCCTCGGGCCTTGGGCCTCATCAGCATAATGCTGACAAGCTGCGGACGCCGATCAGGCATCCGGGGATAGCTCGCCGGTTCCACGAGGTCGAAGTTGGACCGGCAGCAGCTGTCAGGTAGGTCCTGGTAGGGGGCAATCAGGAGGGGGGTGATTATGGGCCGGCAACTGTCCCCATGAATGAAGTGGATCAGGGAGGAGCACTTCTGCTCCCCCTGTCTCCACACAAAAGTAAGTTTTTAAAAAATTACTTACCATGAGTCTGTATCTAGAACCAAAAAACTGAGTGGAGCAGGCCCGATGCTTCCTCTGCCCAGCGCTGACCAATTTCACTGAAAGGTCCTTACAGACTCTGCAGTAAAATATTCATGTTTAAGGCAGCTGAGGCCAATATGCATCGGATGTATTTCAGGTGTCCTTGGGCCGCAGGGCAGAGCCCTGCAAAATTGTTCATTTTTCCCATTTTCCACCCGGAAATTGGGCACAGTGAGGACCAACTTCTACCCATTGTGTCTAATTTTAGATGGCACTACATTGACAATGGTATGGAAAATGGCAATGCCACAATGTCACTTTTTCCTATTATTGAAAACCCAAGTCCAAGTGGACATTGTGTGCATAATTCCTAGCGGAGGGCTTAAATCTGTAATCTTCTGACTCAGAAGTGAGAGCTTTATCACTGGGGCCAAACTAACAAATAGGATTAGTCAGTACACATTGGGCTTTCAACAGGGACAGGAGATCATGGTGGGCCTCTCACGTGACTTTCAGTGCGCAATATACCATGATTAGAAGTTAATTGTTAAATTGCCACTTTAACCCATACATAGCATGTACAAGGATGCAAACTATCATCTAACCATCAACACAGAGATAAGATATTGAAAAAAAACCTCAAACTGTAACAGCCACTAAAGCTAAAAAGATTGACAGAGAAGATGAGGGAAATCAGGAAGTAGAAATCATGTGACACCAAGCTTGAGTTTCAAGCTTGGTGAAAGGATTGGGGAGGGGTGAAAAAGGATGAAGTTCAAGAAAGTGTGATTGAGGGAAAGATAGAAAAAAGGGGTTTGGTACATTTCCCTGGACACTGGAGCATCCTTGTAGGGTTTAGCAATGTGTACGGAAGATGATGGTGCTATCCAGTAGAAATAGATTTACTATTGGGGTTAAGGCACCTTTTGGGGCAAGAGCTTCGCTCTACATCTAACCTGTACTAGACCTGACCTGATACGACACTGGATACAAAAAACAATGTTAAAGCGTTCTAATGCCCATCATTGAGAGGAACTCGAAGAGCATAAAAATTCATCTAAAAATTAATTAAACCAAAAGGAAAATTACAATCAGAGAGATGATGGTCTGAAGGTGCAGTGTGAATGTGTGCAATCCTGTTATGCCACAGAGTGTTCGGGCGTGGTTCCACGCTCAGGATTCCCTATATGGTGAGTCCTTGATTCCAGTACAGATTGCCTGTTTCTCAGCTGTCAGTCATAGCTCAGTGATAGCACTCTCATCTCTGAGTCAGAGGGTCGTGAGTTCATAGTCCCACTCCAGAGATTTGAGCACATAATGTAGGCTGATAGTCTAGTGCAGTACTGAGCAAGTGCTGCGCTGTTGGATGGTGCCATCCTTCGGATGAGACGTCAAACCAAGGTCCATCTACCCTCTCAGGTGGATGTATGTTAAAAGATCATTACGGATGAGCAAGGCTATTAGGTTAATCTTAATTGTTCCATCCAAAATGACCCTAAAGCCACCCCCCCACCCCCTGCAATAGCAGCATTCAATTGGCGCTTGAATGATTCCAGGGATTTTATCTACACTTTTGGGTAGCATTACATAGAATTTACAGCACAGAAACAGGCCATTCAGCCCAACTGATCTGTGCTGGTGTTTATGCTCCACATAAGACTCCTCTTTGATGTATAAATAGACTGAGGATACACACCCCAAACTGTTCAATGTTCAAATCCTGATATGTACTGAATTAGCTGATCTCATCTGGAATGCTGTCACTGTCCAGTGACTCTGGCTGGAAGGATGTGCTGAGGACAGCATTGGGCTAGGCCTTGATGGTCCACTTTCCTCTCCCAGGTTGAATAAGCTGCCAATGCTCTGTCCAGACTCATGCATAAAGACTAACCACTTGATGGAGGAATTGGAGGAAAGTAGAACTGGACTCCAACACAGGCTAGCCACTTCAGGAATGGGAAACAAATAAACAGTTTTATTAATAAGGTAAAAATCCTCTTTAAAGTAGTTTAAGAATATCATCCCATGTCCTGTAACAGGTTAATATGGCAGCAAATCCATTATCTACGGCCCTATCCTGACTGGAGACAGCGCCCCCAGCTATCAGCTCCTTGATCAGACGTCATTAAGGGGCACAGCACCAATCACATCAGTGATATAACTAAAAACCATCAAATCAAGCCATCAGAGCATCCCATTCACCGCCAGCTACCCTGTCATAGGGTACGGTTTAGCTGCCTGATGTCTGCAACAGGCTGCTCATGTTATAAAAAGAATTAGAAGGAAAATTAATGACACGATTTGTTCATATTACTTCAATTTATCTGACGCTGACTTGTGCCTGGGGTGCGGTTGCACAAGCACCAACTGTCCTTCCATTTATCTCCCAAGTAGCTGATCTTTATGTGTGAGGGCAGACAATTCGCCCACAGGAGGCATCGTGCCAAGCCTGATCCTATCCACACTCTTTGCCCAAACGCATGCAGGTTTTCCAGCAGGGGTTACAGGTGGTCATCGTACACACATATCGTACCCAGATATACGCACACACACACACACACACACACACACGCTTGCATGCACCTCCTTTACTCTTGTCACAGAAGGCATCAGCTCACTATGGCATGCTTCCTTTATTTTATGAGCAATGCATTGAATCCAACAGCTGTGTATATGTGCAAGACTTTTCACACCTTTTTGATAGGTCTAGCAGTTCAACATCAAGGGGCCGATCCAACTGGGGACCAGTTTTCAGCGGGTGTATTTTGGTGTCAGTTCGAAACTCACCCGCTGCAGCAAAAAAAGAAGCTGGGGGTATTTTAACTCCTCAGCCTCATTTAAAATCCTGCCGGCCAACTTCTCACCTGTTCCAGGCAGGAGGGTGACAGGAAGTTTCATAACACTCAGGAAAGATACATTCCAGTGAGAAAGAAAGACTCTAGGGGAAGGACGAACCATCCGTGGCTAACTAAGGAAGTTAAAGATAGTATCAAATTGAAAGAAAAAGCATACAATTCCGTAAAAATTAGTGGTGGGTCAGAAGATTGGTCAGAATATAAAAAACAGCAAAGAATGACAAAAAAAAATAAGGAGGGAGAAATTAGAGTACGAGAGAAAGCTAGCTAGAAATATAAAAACAGATAGTAAGAGTTTCTACAGGTATTTAAAAAGGAAAAGAGTAAGTAAAGTGAGCTTTGGTCCTCTAGAGAGTGAGTATGGTGAATTAATAATGGAGAATAAGGAAATGGCGGATGAATTGAACAGATATTTTGCGTCCGTCTTCACTGTAGAGGATACAAATAACATGCCAGAAATAATTGTGAATCAAGAGGGAGGAACTTAAAACATTTACAATCACCAGGGAAAGGGTTCTGAAAAAATTATTAGAACTAAAAGCTGACAAGTCCCCAGGTCCTGACGGACTTCATCCTAGGGTCTTAACAGAAGTGGCTGCAGAGATAATAGATGCATTGGTAATAATTTTCCAAAATTCCCTAGACTCTGGAAGGGTCACATCAGATTGGAAAATAATGAATGTAACTCCTCTATTCAAGAAAGGAGGGAGACAGAAAGTAGGAAACTACAGGCCAGTTAGCTTAGCATCTGTCACAGGTAAAATGCTAGAATCTATTATTGAGGAGGTTATCGCAGGGTACTTAGAAAATCTCAATGCAATCAGGCAGAGTCAACATGGCTTTGTGAAAGGGAAATCGTGTTTGACTAATTTATTAGAGTTCTTTGAGAAAGTAACAAGCAATGTGGATAAAGGGGATCCTGTGGATGTGGTGTACTTGGATTTCCAGAAGGCTTTTGACAAGGTGCCACGTCAAAGGCTACTACACAAAATATGAGCTCATGGTGTAGGGGGTAACATATTATGAAGGATTGTATGAAGGATTGGTTAGCTAACAGGAAACAGAGAGTAGGCATAAATGGGTCATTTTCAGGTTGGCAAGATGTAACCAGTGGAGTGCCACAGGGATCAGTGCTTGGGCCTCAACTGTTTACAATCTATATTAATGACTTGGATGAAGGGACCGAATGTATGGTTGCTAAATTTGCTGATGACATAAAGGTAGGTAGGAAAGTAAGTTGTGAAGAGGACATAAGGAGTCTGCAAAGGGATATAGATAGGTTAAGTGAGTGGGCAAAAATTTGGGAGATGGAGTATAATGTGGGAAAATGTGAACTTGTCTACTTTGGCAGGAGGAATAGAAAAATCAGTATATTATTTAAATGGAGAGAGATTGCAGAACTCTGAGGTACAGAGGGATCTGGGTGCCCTAGTACATGAATCACAAAAAGTTAGTATGCAGGTACAGCAAGTGATTAGGAAGGCAAATGGAATGTTGTCATTTTTTGCAAGGGGAATAGAATATAAAAGTAAAGATGTTTTGCTACAGTTCTACAGGGCATTGGTGAGACCACATCTAGAATACTGTGTGCAGTTTTGGTCTCCTTATTTAAGAAAGGACATAACTGCTTTGGAGGCGGTTCAGAGAAGGTTCACTCAACTGATACCTGGGATGCAGGGGTTATCTTATGAGGAAAGGTTGGACAAGTTGGGCCTGTATACAGTGGAGTTTAGAAGAATGAGAGGTGACCTTATTGAAACATATAAGAAGGGGTAGATGCTGAGGGGATGTTTCCCCTTGTGGGAGAGACTAGAACTAAGGGCCACAATTTAAAAATAAGGGGTCTCCCATTTAAGACGGAGATGAGGAGAAATTTTTTCTCTCAGAGAGTCGTGAGTCTGTGGAACTCCCTTCCCCAGAGACCGGCGGAGGCAGGGTCATTGAATATTTTTAAGGCTGAGTTAGATAGATTCCTGATTAACAAGGGAGTCAAAGGTTATAGTAGGTAGACGGGAAAGTAGGGTTGAGGTTACAATCAGATCAGCCATGATCTTATCAAATGGCAGAGCAGGCTCGAGGGGCCGACTGGCCTACTCCTGCTTTTAATTCGTATGTTATTAAGTGGCGCAAATTCGCACGGCTCGGAGACCCTTCACTAAGATGGATCGGCGGTGGGGGGAGTGGGATGGGGGGGCGAGATCGTGGCGGGGGGCTTAAGATTTCCATGTGCAAATGGCCTGGAGGAGCTGGTGAAAACCTTGGCAGGTCAGCTCCCGGCTGCTTCAGGGCGGGCAAGAGACCTGGGGGATTTTAACTGCCCACCCGCCCGGTTTCCGCTGGGTGGGTAGGGCTAAAATAACCCTCCAACTCTCGTTATTTGTTATTATGACTTTGAATATCTTTGCAGGTAAAATGAGGAGATCCTCCACTTCCTTCACATGGAATGCCATGAATTGGATTCCATCTTCTCAAATTATTGGGAGTCCTAATCTCTGAGATAATGTCCCAGAATCTCATGTGGGAAAGATGCTCAGTTCAGTATGCCTCAGGGTAACCAGTACTTATCACACATTTATGGGCACAATCAGTGAAAGCAGGGCATTTGTTTGTTGAGATTGATTTAGCTGAGCAAGCCTCACTGAAATGGTACGTCTCATATCCTGTGGGTCCCTGGAGAAAAAGGAGACATAACAGATAAAACACTGGATAATATAAGAAACAAAAAGTAATTTAAAACTTAACTGATAATAAAATGAGAGAATACGATAAAATCTTAAACAGGATTGTCGGGTAGATCCATTACCCAAGTGCCTGACTCTCATTCGTGAGCCCAGTAGGTCTTTTATAGGGTCTGGATTCCCAGTCAGAGTCCTTAACAGCATGTTGGCAGAGTATTTGACTCATGCCATTCAGAGGGTCAGCAGCCCAGGGAGTAGAGTGCCATACACTCCTATTCAGCAACTCCAGGAAGTCAGTGAGTACGAACATACGAAATTGACGGGCAAGAAAAGACCAGCTGATCCTTCAAGCCTGCCCCACACCTTGATGGCTGGACCATCATGACTAAACACTTCTTCCCTCCTCCTCACTCCGCAGCCACGTAATCCCCGGGGAGAGACAAGAAAAACAGAGAGAAAACCCAGGGCCAATAAGGGATAAAAATACTCTGGAAAATTCCTCTCCGATGCCCCCCCCACCCCACCCCGGCCAGGCGATCGAAACCAGTCCAGGAGATCACATGGACCACATGTTATCTATAAAGCCACTTACCTTCTATATGATGTGACCTCTGCCCTACTCAAGAACCAGTCCAGCTCCCTCTTGAAGGCATGCAGAGTGTCAGCACCCACCACACCAACCGGCAATGTATTCCAGAGGCTCATAATTCTTGGGGGAAAAGAAGAACCACCTAACATCCAGTCTAATCCTAATAGCATGTATTCCTGATCAGAGGGGCCAGGAGCTCAAGGAGTAGAGTGCAGAAGTTGGTCACTTCGCTACGCCACTCTCCTTTACATCTCTTGATGTTAAATGTATTTAACCATCCATTTGCCCAATATGGGGAACTAAAATACTGTGCAGAATTCTGATTTGCTACACAACCTAGTGGGGATATAAAATAAGGGAAGTTTCTCTGAAAAAGTTACTTTGTAGGTTGGCACCAGAAAAACCATTTGCATTTATATAAGGGCAAGTTAATGGGCAGAAAATCATGGGCTTGGGGTATGCAATTAACATGTCCTAGGAACACCAAAGTAGAGAATTTCCTCGATAGTACCTTTGGTGTGAAGAAAAAGTCCCAAGGTGCTTTGCAAATAGGTGCCAGGAAACAAGCATTGAGCCAGGAAGGGAGAGACTAAGAGGAGTGACCAGAGCTTGGTCAAAGAGATGGTTTCTAAAAGAGGAGAGAGTGATGGACAGGCGCAGAAGTTGAGAGAGGGAATTCCAGTGAAAAGTCTATGGTGCAAGTGAAATTGGCTGAGCTCTATAATTTTTCTAAGTAGGGTTCATGTTTTTGTAGTGGAGAACTTTAGAAAATGAAATCCAACCCAAAACTTCCCACCCAATTAAACACAGTTTGGGGGTAAGACGTCTTCTGGTCGTTATGGGAACCGAGATTGTAACTGCACTTGGGCATCCAATATTTCCAGAGAAATCACAGACGTTCTAAAACAGCGCGTCTACAGTTTCATTAAGAACGCCGAACAGACAAAATCTTCCCAAGACGCATTTACAATCTCCGTTCCTATAGCGACCAAAAGAACCCTTACCCCTTTGTGCTCATCCCCAGTAACACAATAGTAACCAAGTAATCAGTTCATGCATTAAGCACTGACTCCCATAAGCGGAAGAAGACAATTTTCAGTCCCTTATTGTAGAAAGCCTTGCTTCAGAATAAGCAACAATACAGTAATCTTTTGAACAGGGTTTATATTAGCTTCAGTCTTCAAAACTGATCTAGATAGTCGGTCGGGAAAAAGGCACCACCATTAAAGGGACAAAACAGTTTTACGAATTCGGATACTCACAGCTACTGTCTTAAACATTTAATTCTCAAACCCTGTAAAGACAGAAAGGACTTGCATTTATATAGCACTTTTTCACATCCTCAGAACATCCCAAAATGTTTTACAGCCAATGGGTTACTTTTGAAGTACAGTCCCTGCAATGTAAGCAAACACAACAGCCATTTTCTACAAAGCAAAATCCTACAAACAATGAATAAATAACCAGCTAGTCTTTTTTTGTGTGCTGTTGGGTGAGGGAGGAATGGTGGCCAAGACACCAGGAGAACTCACTGCACTTAATGTGCCATCCAAAAGATGGTACCTCTGACAAAGCAGCACTCCCTCAGTACTGCACTGAAGTGTAAGCCTAGATTATGTACTGAATTCCATAGTGGGGCTTCAACCCATGGCCTTCTGACTGAAAGGTGAGAGTACAACCAACTGATCCAAGCTGCAGCTCCCAAAGTACAGAAGTTACGAGCGTATAAGTCAATATACAAGTCACTAATTTCCCTTTTTCGGTGAAGCTATTCCATTTGGAACTGGTTTGGGACCAGTCTGATGGTGAACGGACTATCATAAAATTACTAGGACTGGACAGAAGAATAATTTCTGGGTCTGAATTGACGCATTTGGATTTTTTCTGAACTTCCTTGGTTCATGCTTGAGTTGCCATGTCTGGCCAATTCAGTTTAATGCAATAACGGAAGTTGGGGCACATTAAATAATGCTGAGTGTGGGATGGAATTAATGGTTCCGAATTGCCATGTGGCATGTATAGAGGTAGGAACTTTGGGGAATGCAGAAACATTATAAAAGAGCTGAATTCCAGAGGTGAGGTGAGAGTGACTGCCCTTGACATCAAGGCAGCATTTGACCGAGTGTGACACCAAGGAGCCCTAGTAAAATTGAAGTCAATGGGAATCAGGGGGAAAACTCTCCAGTGGCTGCAGTCATACCTACCACAAAGGAAGATGGTAGTGGTTGTTGGAGGCCAATCATCTCAGCCCCAGGACATTGCTGCAGGAGTTCCTCAGGCCAGTGTCCTTGGCCCGACCATCTTCAGCTGCTTCATCAATGACCTTCCCCCAATCTTAAGGTCAGAAATGGGGATGTTTGCTGATTATTGCACAGTGTTCAATTCCATTCGCAACCTCTCAGATAATGAAGCAGTCCATGCCCACATGCAGCAAGACCTGGACAACATCCAGGCTTGGGCTGATAAGTGGCAAGTAACATTCGCACCAGACAAGTGCCAGGCAATGACCATCTCCAACAAGAGAGAGTCTAACCACCTCCCCTTGACATTCAACGGCATTACCATCACCGAATCCCCCACCATCAACATCCTGGGGGTCACCATTGACCAGAAACTTAACTGGACCAGCCATATAAATACTGTGGCTATAAGAGCAGGTCAGAGGCCGGGTATTCTGCGGCAAGTGACTCACTTCCTGACTCCCCAAAGCCTTTCCACTATCTACAAGGCACAAGTCAGGAGTGTGATGGAATCCTCTCCACTTGCCTGGATGAGTACAGCTCCAACAACACTCAAGAAGCTCGACACCATCCAGGACAAAGCAGCCCTCTTGATTGGTACCGCATACACCACCCCAAACATCCACTCCCTCCACCACCGCTTTGGCTGCAGTGTGTACCATCTGCAGGATGCACTGCAGCAACTCGCCAAGGCTTCTTCGACAGCACCTCCCAAACCCGCAACCTCTACCACCTGGAAGGACAAGGGCAGCAGGCACGTGGGAACACCACCACCTGCACGTTCCCCTCCAAGTCACACACCATGCCGACTTGGAAATATATCGCCGTTCCTCCATCATCACTGGGTCAAAATCCTGGAACCTCCTACCTAACAGCACTGTGGGAGAACCTTCACCACACAGACTGCAGCGGTTCAAGAAGGCAGCTCATCACCTCCTTCTCAAGGGCAATTAGGGATGGTGAATAAATGCTGGCCTTGCCAGTGAAGCCCACATCCCATGAACAAATGGAAAAAAAATTGTAGAACTATATTTCCCTCTTGTGCTGCTGGCATGCTGTCACACCAAAAATGATGAAGTCCCCAGCTTTCTTAAAGAGGGCATCCTTCACTAGACAATTGCATCCTGACTATTGCACTCGGCCCCAGTAACAGCCTGTCAGGAACCAAAGGCATAAAAGTTACTGCCACCACAAGAGCTGTGCGGGCACTGGACCTGGGCTGAAGGTCTGGATCCAGAAGCTGGCACAGGTCACCAGGGCTTCCTTGGTGAATCAAAGTCTCCTCAACTGTGCCTTTGTTTAATTTCTAGGGCCTATAAAACATGCCTAGGTGGATTTTGACAGGTTGGTCGCAGTCTTGTCTTCTGTTGCTACACGTGCTTTAGCTCCCTTTGGGACTCTTAATCCTCTTCCAAAATCATTAGATGAAGAGGGATCACCATAGGGAATCGCATGGTTGAAACTTGTATTCTGCATTGGGCACTGGGGGAAGAAATTCTGCAGGATTTGAGATTGCCTCACTCTGTCAGTCCATGATGGATCTCAGCAGATCCCCAGCAAAAAAGAAATTGCAAGTCAATCAAATAAACAATTTGAGATCAAACAAAGTTCTCCAGGGTGAACACTTTCTGGCTCATTTACTTTGGTGTTTCTTATACTGAATCCAATGGAGGTGGTAATAATAGGAGTTTGGAAGCATACTGTCATTACATCTGATTTTTTAGGTGTCAGCCATGGCTCAGTGAAAACATTCTTGCCTCTGTATCAGAAGGTTGTGGGTTCAAGTCCCATCCACAAAATCTAGGCTGACACTTCAACAATGCAGTACTGAAGGAGAGCTGCACTGTTGGAAGTGCCATAGGGACTGGAGGTCTTTTGAATGAGATGTGAAGTTGATGCCCTGTCTGCCCTCTTAGGTGGATATAAAAGATTTCATGGCACTATTTCGAAGAAGAGCAAGGGGGCGTTCTTCTCAGTGTCCTGGTCAACATTTAATCCCTCAACCAACATCACTAAAACAGATTATCTGGTCATTTATCTCATTGGTGGGATTGGCTGCCACATTTCCTACTTTATAACAGTGTCTACATTTCAAAAGTACTTCATTGGCTGTGAAGCGCTTTGGGACATCCTGAGGTTGTGAAAGGCGCTATATAAATGCAATTCCTTTTATTTCTTTGCGCTCACTACAGAAAGGGATGGGTACAGGAAGAGCTCGGCCCTACTTCCGCTGGAAATTTTGTTGGATTTGAATAGGAGGGAACCCAGTGAGATCAGACCCCGTCCCAAAATCTGCCCCAATCAGATCACACCTTGATCCCACTATAAATAGTGAGGAAATTCGGTGGCAGTGTTCTTTATTTCAAGGTGATAGACAGAAAGAACTTGCATTTATATAGTACCACATCTTTACATACAATAAAGAAAGACTTGCATTTATATAGCCTCTTTAACAACCTCTGGATGTCCCAAAGTGCTTTACAGTCAATGAAGTACTTTAGACATATAGGGCGCTAAATTGGGCTATGTAGCGCCCGTTGTTTCGGTGCTACACGGCCTCTCCGACATCCAAGATGGCGTCTTGGATGCACACGTACGTTTCCTGCGTGACGTGCGTCAGACGCCATCTTGGTATATGTGTTAGCGCATGCACTAATACTGGACACTGGAATCATGTAAAGTAGGGAGAAAATGGCTGCAATCAGTGTGCAACGCTGATTTAAAGTGATACACACCATTTTGGACCTTAACACTCAACTCAACGCACAGTCTTATCCCCGACCATCTAAACGTTTCTTGCAGTGCCTGAAGGACCCCCTACCAGCATTATTTAAAGGGCCATGCAGGTGTTGCAAGTTAGTTGCTGGATTATTGCTTCTGGCTGCTGGAGGAGTAGGAAGTGCTTTTTGAAACTTCCCATTCTTATTGAGAGTTGCTACACTACTTTTGAGAGTGCTTTGGCAGGTACTGCCTTACGGATCGGAAAGTTACAACCCTGGTGGAACAACATTCCTGCCAACCATGGGCAGTCTGCTAGGGCTCCCGTTGGGCATTGAGCATGACTGGAAGCATGCAGAGAGGCCATGCCCAGCAGGTCAAGATGCAAGGAGATGGAGGATGATGAGGCGCAGGGCACTGAACAGGAGGCTCTACCCAATGAGGGCCTTCCGGGATCAATTCTCTTACCTCAACATGACCGAGGAGGATTGCATCCGACGCCTGAGGTTCACCAAGGAAGCAGTGACCGAGGTCTGTCAACTGCCGCGGCCACAACTGCAGCCTCAGAGCAGGGCGAGGAAAGCGTTGCTTGTGGCTGTGAAGGTCACTGTGGTGCTGAATTTCTACGGCTCAGGAGCATTTCAGGCCTGTGCTGGCAACATGTGCAACACCTCGCAGTATGCAGTGCACTGCTGCATACGGGAGGTCACAGACACACTGTACCACATGAGGAACAGGTTCATCACCTTCCCTCTCAACAGAGACAATCAGAACGAGCGAGCACGGGAGTTCGCCCGCATTGCTGGCTTCTCCATGGTGCAGGGTGCCATGGATTGCACACATATTGTCCTGCCTGCCCCGTACATCAACTCGGCTGTCTTCCCTCAATGTGCAGCTGGTGTGCGACCACACGGATTGCATCTTGGAGCTTGATGCCCGCTACCCTGGGAGTAGTCACTACGCCTTTGTCATGCGGCAGTCCAATGTGCCAGCTATCTTTCATCTTACACGGTAAGTCAAAGGCTGGCTACTGGGCGACAAGGGCTATCCCCTCACGACGTGGCTCATGACACTGGTCAGGAACCCACGCACATGTTCACAGCAGGCCTATAATGAGAGCCATGCTGCCACACGCAACATCGTGGAGCACACCATAGGCCTCCTCAAACAACGCTCCCGCTGCCTAGACCGGTCTGGAGGAGCCCTGCAGTACTCCCCTGAGCGGGTGGGCAGATTTGTGGTGGTCTGCTGCATGCTGCACAACCTTGTCATCATGAGGGACCAGCCTTTGCCACCAATGATTGGAGAAGATCCTGAGCCAAAGGTGGAGGAGGAGGAGGCTGAGGAGGAAGAGGCTGAGGAGGAGCGGGTGGAGCCGGAAGAGGAAGTGGAGGAAGATGCAAGGGTGCAGCAGGAACCAAACGCCTTGTCTGCAAGGGCTGTGCATGCTCGCCTGATCCGTGCCTGCTATCAATAATTGGATCTACATCCCCCAACTCACCAGTCCTACATTTCCCACCTTTCCCCTCCCATAAGACAATCAAATCACCCTCCATCTGATTACACATTGGTGTCCCCTCTCAGCTCATTGCATGAATAAAAACCACCACCAAATCCAAAATCAAACTCTCATTTATGGATTAATAAATGATATTATGCAAACATAACAGAACTATTCACCCTTGTGCATTCCCTTCATGCCTGTTCTCCGTGTGCCTTTACCTATCCTAGTGCTCCTACGAGGTGCTTCCCCAGCAGCTGGAGCATGGGTGGTGGAAGGCTGCTGGCCTTCAATGGAGGAACGTCCAGATGGCCTTGGAGGACAACCTCGAGCAGCTCCAGGCCTGGCGGGCCCGGCTTCAGACTGCACCATCTCGGCATGGGCTGCAGCAGTCTGGCCTGGCTGGCCGAGAGGCAACAACAGGGGCACTGGCGGAGTGGCAGGGGTGGGAACAGGATGGCTGTCGTCCTGAGAGGGGACAGCAGGTCCGACCGCCATGGCGTCACTGCCACCATCCCGGGGCGGCGCCTCAGCAATCCTGGTGATCAGCTGGAGAACGGATTGCTGGAGTGCTGTGATGCCCTGGAAGCCCCGTTCCACAGTGGTCCGCAGAGCCACGATAGCAGCAGTCTGAGCTTCCAAGGCAGCAGTCTGAGCTGCAAATGCAGCAGTCAGACCTTAGATGGCAGATGTTTGTGCTGCAGTGGATGCTGTGACATCAGTCATCAGACGCTGCATCATGGTGGGTTCCACAGGTGCACTGATGGAGGTGACCACCTGTTCCATGTTGGAAAGGATGGGCTCCAAGCTCTGCGCAAAGCCCTGCGCCAAGTTGGAGCTGGACTCCTCCATGCCCCTTCTCATTGTGCGCAGGCTTTCTGGCAGGCTTTCCGGCAGGCTTTCCAGTGTCCCAAGCATTTGTTGGTGTACACCCATCAGCTGTCTTCTGTAGCCTGGCCCATTGAAGTCCTCATCTGACTCCTCTGCAGCAGAACTAGTGAGCGACCTGGCCTTCAGGCGAGCTGGGACCTGTGGTAAACATTCCCCCCGCCCCGGTTCCTGCGCACTTGTGCTCGGTGTCTCACCAGTGCAGATCCCCCCTCTAACCTAACCTCTAATGGACACGCAGTGTCAGTCTCTGAGCTGGTGGAAGCAAGTGTCAGATCGAGTGATGGTGTGGCTTCAGTGTCCTCCTCCTCCTCCTCCTCCTCCTCGGGTGCCGTCACGTGTTCTTGGGTATCTGCAATGATAAAGGGAAACAGGTTGAGTTGTGGAGTGGGGAGAGGAGCAAGGAACAGGTGTGTGCTGACAGCGTGTGCAGCATGTGAGTCAGAAAAGATTATTGGAGGAGGGAGATGTGGAAAAGGAGAAGGAGCATTAGATACGCAGAGACCCCCTTGACCGGGACCTCTAGCGCGGCACATTGTGACGGCTGCAGCGACGGCCCGCCCAATGATCAGCAGCACCGTCTCCTCTAGGGGGGTGAGGACATGCAGACGTGCTCGTCCACCCTCAGGTCCCTCCTGCTGCCGGGTGTTATATGCCACTTTCTCCTGCAAGACAGAGGACAGTGTGTCAGTGACTGTCCTGCAAGGTGTGTGGGTGATGTGCCTGTCATGGTCGAATAGCTGCCAGCTTGTGTGACTTTTGAATGGTGGTTGTGTGGCCTGCAAGTGTGGTACTATGTGTGGATGAGATGCAGCATTGCGTATGGATGGGCAGTGTTTGTTGGTGGGTGGGTGGGTGACGGGAAGTGTCGTACATGGAGTATTGGTGCAGTTGGTAGGATGTGCAACTTGACACTTGCATTCACTCACCTTGACCACTCGTGTCAAATCATTAAACTTCTTCCGGCACTGCACCCACGTGCATGGTGCAATGCTCCTAGCATTCACCTCCTGCGCCACAGCCTGCCAATGCTGCGCAGCTGTAGTCTAGAGGGTCTACGGCCACCCTGCGGGTACATGCTTGCCCTCCTTTGGTCCACACCTTCCACCAGGGCCTCCAGAACATCGTCCGAGAATCATGGAGCCCTCTCTCTTGCCGGTGCAGCTACTCGCGATGCCATTGTATCTGCCATTGGAAATGTGCCTGCACCTTTAAGTAGCGCAGGCGGCTGATGACATGCGCTGTGCACGCCCCATTTCCAACTTCCTCATTCTCCATGCAGCCTCTCAGCAGCGAGGGCTGCGCAGGCTGCACTGAGATTTCATGGTAACTAGCAGGCAGCACGAAGTTCACGTGCTGCCTGAGTCGGGTCCATCGGGCATGGGGTGGTAGTGCATCACGCTACCATCGCCCAGAACGGACCCTTATCCAATTTTTCCCCCATAGTCACTGTTGTAATGTAGGAAATGCGGCAGCCAATTTGCGCACAGCAAGCTCCCACGAATAGCAACTTGATAACGACCAGATAATCTGAAGTACAGTCATTATTGTCACCTTGACAAACATGCAGTCACTTTGCACACTCAAGCCCCACAGAAACTTTGGGCTGGAAATTGCTCTGAGCAGCGAACACATGTCGCCCACCGCTGGTAAGTAACTAATTCACCCACATACTTTTCACACTCTTCTGGGCATCAACTTGCTTTAATTGAGAACTGCAAGAAATGCAACAGTCATTCCCGGGCTTCTCTGAACTGTGAGAGGAAGAAAGGATCTCTATGTCCCCTCCTCCAATCAGCTCAAGGCAAGCCATGCTGTGAGAACCAGGAAGTGAAGCTCATTCACAAACCGTGCAGAATAAGAACCAGGAAACATAAGAAATAGGAGCAGGAGTAGGCCATACGGCCCCTCAAGCCTGTTCCACCATTCAATGCGATTGTGGCTGATTTCTACCTCAACTGTACTTTCCCGTCCTATCCCCATATCCCTTGATTCTCTTAGTGTCCAAATATCCATCGATCTCAGTATGGAATACACTCAATGACTGATCATCCACAGCTGTCTGGTGTAGAGAATTCCAAAGATTCACAACCCTCTGAGTGAAGAGATTTTTCCTCATCTCGGTCCTAAATGTCCGACCTCTTATCTTGAGACTATGACCCCTAGTTGTAGATTGAACCAAGGGAAACAACCACTCAGGATCTATCCTGTCAAACCCCTTAAGAATTTTATGCATTTCAATGAGATCACCTCTCATTCTTCTAGGCTCCAGAGAATATAGGCCCATTCTACTCAAGCTCTCCTCATAGGACAACCTTTTATCCCAGGACCAATCTAATGAACCTTCATTGCGCCCCCTCTAAAGCAAGTATATCCTTCTTTAGGTAAGGAGACCAAAACTGTACACAGTACTCCAGGTGTGGTCTCACCAGAGCCCTATATAATTGCAGCAAGACCTCCTTACTCTTATACTCCAACCCCCTTGCAATAAAGGCTAACATACCATTTGCTTTCCTAATTGCTTGCTGTACCTGCATTTTAACTTTTTGTGATTCGTTTACAAGGACACCCAAATCCCTTTGACTATCAACATTTCTTAGTATCTCACCTTTTAAAAAAATTCTGCTTTTCTATTCTTCCTACCAAAGTGGATAGTTTCACATTTTCCCACATTATACTTTATCTGCCATCTTCTCGCCCACTCACTTAACCTGTCTATATCCCTTAACAGCCTCTTTGTGTTCTCCTCACAGCTTACTTTCCCACCTATCTTTGTACCGTCAGCAAACTTGGATACATTATACTCGGTCCCCTCATCTTAGTCATTGATATATATTGTGAACAGCTGAGGCCCAAGCACTGATTCCTGCAGCACCCCACTAGTTACAACCTGCCAACCTGAAAATGACCCGTTTATTCCTACTCTCTGTTTTCTGTCCGTTAACCAATCCTCAATCCATGCTAATATATTACCTCTAATCCCATGAGCCCTAACCTTGTGTAACAACCTCTTGTGTGACACCTTATTGAATTCCTTTTGAAAATTCAACTATATTATTTCCACTGGTTCCCCCTTATCTGCCCCGCTAGCTACACCCTCAAAAAATTCTAATAGATTTGTCAAACATGATTTCCCTTTCATAAAACTGTGTTGACTCTGCCTAATCATATTATGATTTTCTAGGTGCCCTGTTACTAGATCCTTAATAATTCTAGCATTTTCCCTATTGTTGATGTCAGGTTAACTGACCTATAGTTCCCTGTTTTCTCTCCCTCCTTTCTTGAATAATGGGGTTACATTTGCTACCTTCCAATCCACCGTTCTAGAATCTAGGGAATTCTGGAAGATCAAAACCAATGCATCCACTATCTCTTTTAAAACCCTAGGATGTAGGCCATTAGGTCCAGGAGATTTGTTGGCTTTTATTTCTTTTAATTTCTCCAGTACTTTTTCTTTACTAATCTTAATTACTTTAAGTTCCTTGCTCTCATTAGACCCTTGGTTCCCCACTATTTCCGGTATGTTTTTTGTGTCTTCTACTGTGAAGACAGATACAAAATATTTGTTTAATGTCTCTGCCATTTCCTTATTACCCATTATAATTTCTCCTGTCTCTGCCTCTAAGGGACCCATGTTTACTTTTACTAATCTCTTCCTTTTTACATACTCGTAGAAGCTGTTATAATCTGTTTTTATATTTCTTGCTAGTTTACTCTCATATTCAATTTTCTCCCTCTTTATCAATGTCTTGGTCATCCTTTGCTGACTTCTAAAACCCTCCACATCCTCAGGCTTCCTACTCTTTTTAGCAACATTGTAAGCATCTTCTTTTAATCTAATACTATCTTTAATTTCTCCAGTTAGCCACGGTTGGATCACTTTTCCCATGGAGTTTTTATTCCTCAAGGGAATGTATACTTGTTGAGAATTATGAATTATTTCTTTAAATGTTCACCATTGCTTATCTACCATCATATCTTTTAATCTAATTTCTCAATCTACCTTAGCCAACTCGATCCTCAAACAATTGGCTTTGTTTAAATTTAAGACCCTAGTTTCGGACTTAACTACATCACTCTCAAACTCAATATGAAATTCTATCATATTATGATCACTCTGCCCCAGAGGATCCTTAACTATAAGACTACTAATGAACCCTGTCTCATTACACAATAATAGATCTTAAAATAGCCTGTTCCCTAGTTCGTTCCCTAGCTGCAAGTGCCAGACAAGATTAGTAAATGTACTACAACATTAGATAGAGAAAATGAAATAATAATAGGATAGGTTAAAAGACTGAGATAAAAGTGACAGAAAGAAAAAGTAAAAAAAAATTTTTAATTTTTTAATTTAAAAAATTGTTTTCTTTAAATGTCCAAAAACTACTACAATCAGGAGTAATGAGACGCCACATTTTTAAAATTAAATGTTTAGTACCAGAGAGGTTGTTTGGCAATTATTAATATTTACTACACTGTTAAAACTTAGTTTAGACCTAAAAAATTCAGCATACATGTTTTATGACGAGTTTAGTTCGTTTCCAGTTGGGCATGAGAGCAAGTTGACGCTGGTACATTGATTGCAGCCAGCGAGGTCCCTTTAAGGCGAAGCTTTCATACCACTTGCAAACCAGAAAGAGCAAATTCCGGATTTCTGTGTTTAACTGCACATGTGCGATCGCCAGAACTTGCTCTTCGATTTCGCCATTAATATCTGTGAGCGCTATTAGGCTCACCATTATTTTAAAAGCAATTTCCGGCCCAATGTCCAGGAATTCAGAAGATCTACTCTTCTTCGAATAATTCTTTTAGATCCACTTGAGTAGGCAGATGAGGCCTTGGTTTAACATCTCACCTGAAGCTCAGCAACTTTGTCATTAAGACATTCCCTTAATAATGCACTAAACTGTCAGCCTAGATTACATGCTCAGGGCCTTGGCTTGAGTTCTGGCTCAAGTAGAACTTGTACCAACAGTCTTCTGATTGAACCAAGCTGACATCATGAGATAAACATGAAATATTGGCAACAGAACAGTTTTCCAATTTAGTATCCACTGTCATGATCAAATATTCACTAAGCACATTCCTATCACTCAGTAGACTGCCTCACTGATAAATGATAACACACAGCCCCTCGGCAAAATCATTCACAGGAATGGGTCAGCTTTCATATGTATGCTGATGACACCCAGCTCTACTTCTGCGTTACCATCTTCGACCCCTCGACAACCACTATGCTGTCCGACATTTAGCCAATATCAAGTTCTGAATCAGCAAGAACTTTCTTCAACACAACATTGGCAAGACCGAAGCCATCCTTCTCGGCTCGACCAAAGCTCTGAACCTTAGTCCCAATTTAGGCTAAGCCTAAAAGTGCAGAATCTCAGTGTCCTTTTTGGCCTTGAGCTGAGCTTCAAACCCCATATCCTTGCCACCACCAAGTCATAGAATCATAGTCCATCTATTTCGACCTACACAATACCGTCTATCACTGCTATTACTTCACCCCCACTGCTATTGAAATGCTTATCCATACCTTTAGTTCCTTCAGACTCAATTACTTCAACGACCTTGTGGTGACCTCCTGAATTCTGACCTTCACAAATTACAACTCTTCCAAAATTCTGCTGCTTGCATCATATTCGCTCCCCATCGGCTCTGTGCTTGTCAACCTTCATTGACTCCCTGGTCCCAACATATCATTTCCTAATCGTGCCCTTTATCTACAAGTCTCTCCATGGCCTCACCCATCCTTACCTCTTCAACCTCACCACATGAATTATGTTCCTGTCCACACCTGCTGTTCTCCCAGTTCTGGCCTCCTTTGCATCCCCTTTTTTCCCATGCCAACCTTGGCTCATTGAAACTTATAAAATTCTGACAGGGCTAGACAGACTGGATGCAGGGAGGATGTTTCCCTTGGCTGGGGGTCCGGAACGAGGGATCACAGTCTCAGGATACGGGGTAGGACATTTAGGACTGAGATGAGGAGAAATTTCTTCACTCAGAGGGTGGTGAGCCTGTGGAATTCTGTACCACAGAAGGCTGTGGAGGCCAAGTCACTGAATATATTTAAGAAGGAGCTGGATAGATTTCTAGACACAAAAGGCATCAAGGGGTATGGGGAGAGAGCTGGAATATGGTACTGAGATAGAGGATCAGCCATGATCATATTGAATGGAGGAACAGGCTCGAAGGCCGAATGGCCTACTCCTGCTCCTATTTTCTATGTTTCTATGTTGGCTGCAAAGGCCTCAGCTATCTTTCCTCCACATTCTGGTATGCTCTCCCTAACTCCCCTTCAATTGTCACCTCTTTCCCTCATTCAAAAACCTCCTTAAATGGTATCTCTGATCTTGCTGTCGATCACCACCTCTGTCCCACTACTCTGTGTCCAATTATTTTTGTCTCTGTGAAGCACTTTCATAGAATAATACAGAACAGAAGGAGGCTATTCAGCCCACTGTGCCTATGCCGGCTTTTTGAAAGAGCTATCCAATTAGTTCTACTTCTCTGCTCTTTCTCTGTGGCCCTGCAAATTTTTCCTTTTCAAGTATATATCCAATTCCCTTTTGAAAGTTACTATTGATTCTGCTTCCACTACCCTTTCTCTTTAGCCATGATGTGGAGATGCCGGTGATGGACTGGGGTTGACAATTGTAAACAATTTTACAACACCAAGTTATAGTCCAACAAATTTATTTTTAATTCCACAAGCTTTCGGAGGCTTCCTCCTTCGTCAGGTGAACGGTATGGAAATGACATTTTCGAATCCTTCGCATTTTAAAATCCCAGAACAATGCCTGGTGATTACTGCCCGTTGCCAAGGCAGAGCAGAGAAGGTTAAGAGATTTGATACAAGTGTTCAAAATCATGAAGGGTTTAGGTAAAGTAAATAAAGAGAAACTGTTCCCATTGGCAAAACGGTCGAGAACCAGAGGACACAGATTTAAGGTGATTGGCAAAGAACCAAAGGCGACATGAGGAAAAACATTTTCTGCAGCGAGTAGTTATGATCTGGAATGTGCTGCCTGAAAGGGTGGTGGAAGCAGATTCAATTGTGGCTTTTTAAAAGGAATTGGCTAAATACTTGAAGGGAAAAAATTTGCAGGGCCATTTTGTAAAGCAAATGAGTATCCCGACAACTTTTTAAAAATTCATTCTCGGGTTGTGGGTGTCGCTTGCAAGGCCGGCATTTAGTGCCCATCTCTAGTTGTCCAATGTATGATACAAGTGAGTGGCTTGCTAGACCACTTCAGAGAGCAGTTAAGACTTAACCACGTTGGGACTAGAGTCATATATAAGCCAGACCGGGTAAGGACGGCAGGTTTCCTTCCCTAAAGGACATTAGAGAATCAGTTGGGTTTTTACCACAATCTGGCTGCAGAATATAAAGAGGACTTTTAAGAGTCTGTGGTTTTCACCCACTGTTTGAAAGAGATACAAAGTGTGTGGTTATGCTAAGGAAAAGTGAACAGCAGACTTGTTCTGAAAAAGTTCCAAATGGCCAGCGCTTTAACTAACTGACTGTCCATTCATGACTCACCCTAACATTACACCTCTTCTGTCTTTATTATCTTCATTTGTCTGAGCACTGCAGCAGTACATGATAATCAGGCTTGCCCTTCAAACTGTGCAGACTATCTCCCTGAGGAGACTCAGTCCATGGTAGACGGGCTTTGACTCTATGCTGCAGCAATGCTATACCAATAAAAGACTCAGAATGAGGAAAGTGTGCTAAATGATGAAGATGCCTCCGAGTGACATTTAGCTTTATTAGTCTTTAGCAGAGAGAAAACAGCAAGAGCCATGGGGAACAATATGGCTGAGAAACAGACTTTGCAGTTATCAACAACACGAGGCTGGAAATGTTAGGACATTCCACAAATCTTTCTTTGTGCTAGTTGACAGATCCCTAATCACTGTGCTTAAAGTTTCAAATTGCCCGTATTTTGCACTTCTCAGTCTTCTTATCTTCACTGAGTTATCTCATGCTTCTAGTTCTTCTCAGCGATTTTCTCTTCCCCCCTCCTGCTGGGAGAGGGGGGAGTTGCAAAGGTGCTGGTAGCCTCCAACTATCTCATGCAGTAATTGTCAGCAGGCTATTCGACCTGTAAGAGGCATCACAGCCGAGCCTAACTCTGCTGCACTTTTTCAAACATGGGTCACTAAGTAGTAAACAAGGATGGGAATCTTGATTGATTTTCCCCACCTCCTCACCCCCATCTGCTGTTTTTATTTCAGTTTCCCATAATTGCATTTTTTTCCTTTCATCTCTCTTTTTTCAGCCGGTTTGCATTCTGGGTACGGGTAATGTAGTGGGTATGTTACTGGACTAGAGGCCTGGACTAATAATCCAGAGAATATGAGTCAAATCTCACCATAGCAGTTTGAGAATCAGAATTCAGTTTTTAAAATCTGGAAATAAATTGCTGGTACCAGTAAAAGTGACCATGAAATTGTCGGATTGTTGTAAAAACCCATATGTGACACCAGTCCTACTCCAACATGGTTGACTCTGAAGTGGCCCAGCAAGCCACGCAGTTGTATCAAACTGAGGGCAACTAGGGATGGGCAGTAAATTTCAGTGACATCCACATCCCCAGAATTAATAATAAAAATATACAGGAGTCCGGGTAACAGAGTGAATTCCCTGTACTGAAACCTCTTGGTTTGACAGTAACCCCTGTAGATTATAGAAGCCATGGCTGTTGATCTATTAAGACAATCAACTTTCATTTCTGTATGCAAATAAGTCTAGATTCCAGATGGGACTAGGCGTATCTTTTTCTTACATATGCAAATGAGTTGCTTCACACTGTGGAAGACCATAATGGTTTTGCCATGTTTCATTTGGATATAAGTCATTATCCAGGGCTTAAATTAGCTTGCCTCTACTCTAGCTAAAGTATGAGACTGTTGAAGTGAAATCAGCAAGGCAATAACTCAAATCCAGTTTGCACAGTAATTATACTTCAAACATATTGTGCAGGCTCAGCTCTTAAATTACAGCTTGTTTGCCAACACAAATGGAGGAAATAGCAATTTCTCTTCTCCCCTCTACTGTCTCCAGTCATTCTTGTTAAAAGTAAAAGACATGGTCCCAGATTCATCGCCTGGCCTGTGCTGTTTTTTTAGTAGGAAATAGTGGAGGTGCTACAATTGGCTTCAGCTCCTCCGAGCCGGAGAGGAGGGAAAGATTCAACCAGGTTTCCCACTTCTGGTCCCCATATGCTGGAAAAGTGCATCTGCCCAGATGTGGAGTGAAAATAGGATCACTCAACGGCAACTTGCATTTATATAGCACCCTTAACGTAGTAAAACGCCCCCAAGGTCCTTCACAGGAGCATTATCAGACAAAAAAATTGACATCGAGCCAAAGAAGGAGACATTAGGACAGGTGAGCAAAAGCTTGGCCGAAGAGGCAGGTTTTAAGGAGCTTCTTAAAGGAGGAGAGAGAGGTGGAGAGGCAGAGAGGTTTAGGGAGGGAATTCCAGAGCTTAGGGCTTAGGCAGCTGAAGGCACAGCTGCCAATGGTGGGGCGAAGGAAATCAGGATACACAAGATACACTCCCCATAATTGAATAGCTGATAGTTTGGTGAGGTACCAGATGGCAGCTGGCAACCGTGGAACCATACCCCAGGGAGAAAACTGCAGGGTGAACTAAAACTTAGAGACCCTCCCTTGTGATTGTCTTCTCAGTCTTTGATTTGATATGTTTGCTTATGGTTCTATCTAATTTATAGTTCCACTTCAACCTCCCTTAACACATTGCATTCAATTTCCGATTCTATCCCTGTCCCTTTCTTGGTAGCCCACTCTCCGTCTCTGTCACTTGGCCCTTCACCCTCCCTTTTTATGCAGCTTTTATAGTTTTGCCTGTTCATGTCTTTCTTCTTGATCTGTTACTCCTGCTCTGCTCCTTCTACCCCTCCTTACTTCTGTTGATCTTTGCATCAACCAGATTTCCACCAGGACTCCTGTCCCAAATCCACCCCCAAACTCCAAACACCAAAATTAGGGTGAGTGAGACCCTGTCTGAGGATTTCATGGCTGTCCTAATCGGTCCTTCCCCTGTCCTCCAGGTAATCTATTTCATGCATGCATTTCAGATTTCGCTTTGAAAATCTCAGGGCGGCAGCTTCAGTAATTGAGCCATAGAAACCAGGAAGGGTCCAGTTTCAAACTTCAGTCTATGCTGAGTTAGCTGATCTCAGCCAGGATCCTGGGAGTAGCACTACATTTGGCCTCAGCACCCCTGGGCAAGGGAAGTACTGATTGGCCAGGACTTCCTTTTCTGATTGCAAACCAGTGCCCCTTCCTGGAAATGGGCAGGAGTGGGCTTCACTGTGGCATGTCATCCACCCCACCCACCCCATCCACTATGGTCAAATAACTTGCCCACACTCATTGTCTAGGCTGGCCGCCAAATATGATTTTTAATTGAGGTACCAGGTGGCACTGCCACTTTTGCGTGTACATTCTAGCATTGAGTCAACATGCGCAGGAAAAGCGAGGGCAGAAAATTGGCAATATTTTTTTTAGAACAGCAGTTTTTCCTCTAACTGTACAACATTGGATTTATTATTGGAAGGAACGATCTGATTGCAATCTTGATTGTAATGTCAAGCTGGCCACTCTGTGATTAGGTTTCACCAGTTTACTGCCAGGTTGCAGGGCTGTTGATTTTAATGAAATGAAAAGGAAAGGAAGGAATATTGTTTGGGAGTCCTGGTGGATAGGCTGAAAGAGGGGATACAGCAAGAGGGACACATTGCAGAAAGAAACTGGTTGACTTAAGTCCTTGGTCACATAGTGAATCTTACAGAAGCAGTGGAATCCTGCTCAGGTAAGGAGGCGGGGGGCGGGGCTTTATCTGTTTTTCTCTCCTTTAAGTTATTAACCATAAAACAATATTAGGGAAGGTCATGGAATTCTATGGCTGTTCTAACAGCTCCCCACCTGCTGCCACTAACGGAATTCTGGAAAATATGGTTGGGCATTTTCAAAGTAATGATGGAATGAATCAAACGACATATTTCCCATCATTACTGCCATAGCAATACCGGCTAACACCCAGTGTAACTACAGCAGATGGGAGGGGATTTAAAAATTGAACCAAAAACCCGACTTCTCTTCAGCTGCCTTGGAGACAACTGGACTCCACACCACTGATACAGGCATCCGGTAGCAATTTTCCTCCCCTCCCTCAAGATCAGTGTGGGGGTGGAGGGGGAGGTGGGGTCTCCGGCGCAGCTGAGAATCCCAGCAGGAGTCAGCCCACCACAGTAATTACATTAAGCCAATTCCAGGAAGTCAGTCAGGGTCAGTGCTGAGACGAGCAGGTGGGCAGAAGTCCCACACTCCTTGCAGATACACCAGAATGGAAGGACCCACCTTCCTGGTCTAGGCACACACATGAACAATAGTCACTTGGATGAGGTACCGCGGGGAGCTAGCAATACTTGTACCAGGAGCAGAGGGGAGAGAAATTGAGATAAAAAGGATGATGAATAGTACCTATTACTCCGCATTGTTGTACACCTGCACCAACCTGAAATTACCCTTTTCACTGAAAAAAGGAACTAACTGTGTCATCTATAGTCTCAATTTCTTTTTAATAATTGTCTTAATATTCTTCAGAGAAAATGGGCACAGAGAATATTCCTCATCTCATTGTCCCAGGGCATAACGTGGCTTAGAATGAATACCCAAATAAAGGAAAAAAGCAAGCATATTCTTCAAATTCTATTAGCAAAGCTCAACTAGTTAACAATCACCTCAAATGATCGTAGAGGAATGAAGAGTGACAACCTTTTGCTGATGAACCTTGCCTGATTGTTAAGAGTTGAGTCTGAATGCAGCTTTTCATATTCGGGCCTGCACAGATATTGACATTCCCAGACTTTTGTCAAATAGATTTTTAAAAATTTTTTTCTAAACTATCACAGCCTTTTTTGTGAGATGTCTTCTACTCTCTCTCCCCCCCACCCGACATTCCCACCTTGCACTTGTTGATGAAGCCCCACTCTAAGGCAGCTGTAGCCATGGCAACACCTGGCACCAGCGATGAACAGGTGCCACGTGATCAGGTGTGCCGAACGGAACTGTCTGGACTCGCAATGCTGCATTTGCAAATGTGGCTTTAGATATCTCATGCCCCTATTTAGTGGTCATTTTCTCTGCAGTAAGACATAGTTATGAGGGACACTATTAACTCCCCCCTACGCCCGGTTGGAACACTGTGAGCAGGGGCTGCGGGGTGGGGGGTAATATAGGGGTATTCGTGCCAGCTCCTCGTCCTGTTCCCACTCCACCTCCCCACCATTTTAACTTGCCTGACTTCAGGTACAAGAAGGACGCCCACCCCAGAGGAGCAGGGGCCTAATTTAAATGACAGTGTCGCCTTCCGATGACTTTTTTTATTATTCGTTCATGGGATGTGGGCATCGCTGGCAAGGCCAGCATTATTGCCCATCCCTAATTGCCCTTGACCACTTGCCACTCCACCACCATTTTAATCGTGGGCTGGACTACGGTCTGCACGGTCTCCAGTCCGCTGGCAAAAAGCTGGTGGCAGCGAAGGATCCAAGCGAACAAGGATTCCTTGGACCTTCCTTGCCCCGGGCTTCCATCCTACCCCGATTGCGGACTTTCCAACCCACCCAATTTGTACTTGCATTGCCGGGGACTGTTTCCGTGGTTCCCTGTTGGTGGCCTGAACCTCCCTCCACCCCATCAATTCGGGTAGGAGTCAGTCAGGCATACAAATAAGGCCCAAATCTCCCGGGTCTCATGCTCATGAGTGGCCGGAGAGTTCACCTGCACCCCCGATTCCTGCCCCGAGTTAAAATTGGCCCTATAGAATTTGGTTCAAATGTAAATCACAAATGGAGAAGGGGATGGGAAATCTGCCTGGATTCCTGCTATCCAGTGACTCTTGTTGGAAAGAGTGGATGTGCGCGTTTCGGGTGAAGACAGGACCTGGCTTGACTGTGGCACCCCCACCCGCTCGCAGTTGAATAGCCTACGGGCACTCAACATCTGGACTCACGTGAAGAATGGCGATCTTGTGTGATGTGCGGGAACCATAGAACTATACCTCAGCACGAGCCACCAGAAATGGAAGAAGAGAAACTGGAAAGGTGAAGGGTGGGAATAAAGAACCAGTGCAAAATTGAAATTCCATCACCCGCTGTCATTTCGATAGATAGACAGGTATCTGTTTTTGGGCCAAATCTTATTTTGTCAGAACTGTGTTTGTAATCAAATGTTGGGATACCTGGTTGGTAGCCCTCAGTACCTTGCCCAAGTATTAATGCTTGAGCCCAGTGAGTCCAAAATATGGCCCATGGCCTGTACAAGGCCCACGAGCTCTGGGGATCCAGCCCACAAAACCAAGATGGCTGACTCCTGTTCGTGACAATACTTCATATCGGTGGTTTTGGTATTTTTTGTATCTATTAAGTTGGTATAAATTAAACAATCAAAAAAAGAAATGCCCATAGGCCACCATCTCCCTGTTCAGGATTTTGAAGATCACAGATCTTCGCAGTGTCACAGCAATGAACCTCTATCACAAAGTGCCTGCTCCCAGGCCGGCTTTTGAAGCTTGACACAAAGGAACAAGGTGGAACTGAGAGACGCCAGTAATTGTAGAGATAACACCGATCGAATATTTGGGATAGTGCGCAATTCACAAGAGTATAATAAGAATATTTTCATCTTCAATAACTGCTGGTTTGCCAATCAGACCTTGGATTTTGTTCAACTATTTACAAATGTGATATAATCCATTTCCTAAGATTTGGTTGGTAGGGAGGTGTAAATTATTAAAACTGAGATCTGACTGTGGTGAAAATGAGATCTGTGTGACAATGATAGTTGCTGCGGGGGTAGGAGGGGGGATGTTGGAAGGAACAATTGATTAAATTTGACATCCCGCCTGGTTGTTATACATCTGAACTGTGACTTGCTTCAGGCCGTAGACCTCAGTCTGTCTCACAAGTGACTCCTTTGTGATGGGTTCAAATCTAACATTGTCATCCAAGTTCTGCAGTTTCAAATCAGCAACAAGGCTGCTGAGACCCTGCTACAGGGTTTCTATCTCTCCAGGTCAACACAGGTACATCGCAGACTAACCCTAACCCACCCCTTCCCCACACACAAGGTGACTGAGAGGGGACCTCATAAAAGTATAGAAGTCATGAGAACTTACTGATTGATGTGGGGCTCAGAAGCTCCCAAATATCTGCCTGGTTGTGCCCCCTTTATGCAATTGGAATAGAATGACACTTTGGACCATCAAATTACTATAAACAACAGCAACTTGCATTTATATAGCGTCTTTAATGTAGTTAAACATCCCAAGGTGCTTCACAGGAGCGTTATCAAACAAAATTTGATACCGAGCACATAAGGAGATATTAGGACAGGTGACAGATAGGTTTTAAAGAGCATCTTAAAGGAGGGGAGAGAGGTGGAGAGGTTTAGGGAGGGAATTCCAGAGCTTAGGGCCTAGGCAGCTGAAGGCACGGCCAGCAACGGTGGTGTGAAGAAAATCGGAGATGCGCAAGCGGCCAGAATTGGAGGAGTGCGGAGATCTTCGAGGGTTGTAGGGCTGGAGGAGGTTACAGAGATAGGGAGACAGGACTAAAATTTCTCCATGCTCACCTCAAAAGACATCTGAGTGAAAATCATGTAAATCTACCTAAATTACACTGTGCATCATCCAACGGTTACTGCCTACATTCAGATATAAAGGGATAAAAGTTCCAGCCCATGACTGTTCGCCCATTGCCCTAGCATTTCCATATCCCAACAGGGCTGGAATTATGCAGATCAAAAAATATCCGACCTCAAATCAAGTTTGAAATTATCAGAGAAAACCTGGTCCTACACTAAGCCAGAACCACATGTGGCTTTTTATCCTATTCATTTTATTCAAATATCAACGTTTTCTGTTTCACGCAGAACCTGCAGTGGTGCCTGATAAACTCATATATTTTAACAACACATGGAGCTTGATGATTATTAATATCTATGCATATTAGTGAAAGTCTGGTACCTGCTGTTACCATCGAGGTCGACTTAAGGACTAAGGGGAATTTAGGACAAACGGTGCTCACAGTCTGTCTCCAGCATTTTGTATTCACAAACCAGTTCTCAGTATTAGTTTTTGTGTTACAATTGTTGAAGCCTAGGTGCAATTATCATGGGACAACTACGCGCAGCATGACTCAGATTAACCCTTGTGAGGGCACTTCATATTGACTGTAAGATTTGTGATACCTTTTAATTTCTTTCTGTGCAGGATACAAGAATCTTTCGGTTTTGTTAGTGCCTATTTTTTCCTTCCAATTTTTTCTCCTCTTTTTTTACTGTCTCCCGAGGGCCTTGGATCGTGCTGGGCACCGTTCCACGGGCGATGGCATCCCTCCAGTGTCTTGCCCAGGTTCTTCAGGCGTGAGTTTAGTCAGTGAGTGTTGGCAGCCTGTACAACTATGGGGTGCAAGACTGTCGAACCTGATCCTGTCCTCACCCAAAGTCTACACAACTGCATTGTCTAACGGGGTTTCCTGGTAGCAGAACCATAGTTGATTTATTAACACTCCCTAGCCCAGAGACATTGAGGCTAGTTGTAGTGCACCCAGTAGACGGCACAGTAGTGTAGGGGTTATGTTACTGGACTAGTAATCCAGAGAATGTGAGTTCAAATCCCTGTATTAAGTTTAAAAAGCAAAAAGCTGGTATCAATAAAAGTGACTATGAAGTTATTGGATTGTTGTAAAAACCCAACTGATTCACTAATGCCCTATAGGGAAAGAAACCGATCTGGCCTAATATGTGACTCCAGTCCTACACCAGGTTTGTTGACTCTTAACTGCCCTCTGAAGTGGCCTCGCAAACACTCAGTTGTATTACCATCTTCTCAGGGCAACTAGGGCAATGAATGCCAGCCTTGCCAGCAACGCCCACATTCTGAGAATGAACAATAGAAATGACCCCAGAGATCAGCTAACTCAATACAGTTTGGTGATTGAACCTGGGACCTCTTGGTCTGTATTGGAATTGCAGGTGGCTCATCTGGGGGTACTGGTGGATAGATGGCCAATCAGCACAGTGTGTGGCAGCAGTAAAGAGAACAAGTAAGATCTTGGGCTGTACAGCCAGAGAAATAGAGCACAAATCTCACAGTGATTCCCACCTGGGGTATTGTGTACAATTCCAATCATTGCATTATGAGAAAGAGATCTAGGGCAACTAGCTAGAATCAAGCATCTAAGTTGTGAGAAGAGGCTACAGAAGCTGGGAGTGTTTACACTGGAGACGAGAAGGCTCAGGGGTGATCTTAAGGTATAGACAATATGTTTAACATGCTCGCAGATTCTACAAAAGGGCGTAGCTTACAATTGAGAAGAGGGAGACAGCTTAGATTTAACTACTTTACAAGGAGGGGTGACTGGACTGCCAAGGGAGGAATTGAGATCTGATTATATCAGCAAACTGGAGAAAGTTGGATAAATGCCTGGAGAAACATTTGATAGAGGGATAAGAGGGGTATGATATTCCCTAGCCTAGACACTGGGACTGCAATGCTCTTCTAATCCTGCACAGTCCTACATTCCTATGTAACTTCTGAGCCCGAGGAGAAGTTTTTGTTTTTTTTAAGTTCAGCTTCCGTGTTCACAAGCAATTCATTAGCAACAAATTAAGCTGTTGCAAAAGCTTAGAGATATTGCAACCTACATTCTTGTTTCATGTCTTATTGAAGAATGTTTCACAGCATTTATATTATTTAGGGAGGAAAGACAAGGCAGAAGGTTTTGGTGCCAGTTCTACCGCTATGCTTGTGGACAAAGTTTGGAAAGATATTTTTCCACAGAAATGGCGCCATACACAATTTTGTTTTTTAGTTATTTTTCTTACCTTATTTTAGGTATCAATGGGTACAATGAGGCCCAATGTCTTGCGGCCAAGGATGCCTGATAAATGACTGATCCGAAATTGGGTTGGGCCATTTTTCTAGCATCTCTGGCGTTAGGTCCCTTAAATATGTAAATGAGGGGCCTAATGCCAGTTTTAGGTCCCCTCACAGAAATTGGGCAGCGATGAGCGGGACAGGCATCGAAGCAGTACAAATGTACATAAAGGGGTAGATTTTCAACTTGGCCCCCGGACGTAAAACTGGCGTTACAGATCAGCCGCCCGTTACAGAAATTTCCATTGATTTGAAAATGAAAATCGGGCGGTTTCTGTGATGGGCTACCTCAATGCCGGTTTTACACCCAGGCACCAAGTTGAAAATTTACCCCGTTATATCCGTTTATGATGCTTATCTGAGTGCTGCTCCCAGTCTCATCCTCAAAACGGGTTCACAGAAATTATCAAGAAGACATTCTTACTTGCTGCAATGACCTTGTTAAAAGCCAATCAAAAACAGATTTGTGTAGAATTACACAGGGGCTGAGGACAAAAACAAAAAGTGACCCTTGAACTCCAGCTCAACTCTAGCTTTAGTCAGCTTAATGAATAGCAAGAATCACAGTTTACAGAATATAAAGGCCTCAACCACTAACTTTTTTAGGCCTTGGATTTGGCCAAGGTTTAAACATGAATTTCTTTCTCTTCTCTTCGGGGGTCTAATGCCCCTTTAAACTGCCTCCGCATCATCAGGTGCTGCAGTGGTGGTTTCACTGCAAAACCGCCACAAGTTTCCACACTAGCAGCGGTGGGCTTCCTCTCAGTGGCTGGGACCTGGCCGTGACCCAGCCCTGCATTTCTGATGAATCCTGACCCAGGAAAATGGGTTGGGGTTATAGTGGGGTCAAAGAAGTGGGCAGAAGTCTCGCCTCGCCCCCACCGCTAACCCCCTGACATCAGGAAAATCCAAGCCCAATTCTTTGAATAGTGTCATGGTATCTTTAACATCAACTTGAACCACTAGGGACAGGCAAACAGTACCTCAGCTTAATTTCCCATCTGAGGGTAGCACCTCTGACAATGCAACACTCCACTCAAACATCAGACTAGATTACATTCTCGAATCCTAGAGTGGGACTTGAACCCACAACCTCCTGAAACCAAGAGTGCTACCAACCAAGCCAAGTTTACACTAATATAATAGTGATATATTATTATATATTTAATGTACAACAATAGCTATTTAATATTGGCATACAATGTTAAATTATATATTATTGAATTCTAAAAGATTAAGTATGGATTACTAATCCTTGTCTAGCCTTATATTTTAATATCATAGGCCCTGAAATTCTGGGGTCCTGCCTCCTGTTGGAAGATGTAAAGAATTACAAACAAGTAATCAACTGAAATCAATTCAAAATAAGTAATTTTTGTTTGTAATCCTTTATGATTTTCAACAGAGAAGTTCTAGGTGCTTCTACAAATGGCTTTCTGTAGCGCTGACTGCGGGATTGTAATGTCGGGGAACATGGTGCTCTAGCCCCTGGTACATAGAATTTACAGCACAGAAACAGGCCATTCGGCCCATCGGTCCATGCTGGTATTTCTGTGTGTGCCTCCTCCACCTGACTTCATCTCACCTTATCAACATATTCTTCTATTCCTTTCTCCCTCATGTACTTCTCTAGCTTTCCCTTAATTGCATCCCAATAGAGTCATAGAGTTATAGAGTTATACGGCACGGATAGAGGCCCTTTGGCCCATCGTGTCCGCGCCGGCCATCAAGCCCTGTCTACTCTAATCCCATATTCCAGCATTTGGTCCGTAGCCTTGTATGCTATGGCATTTCAAGTGCTCATCCAAATGCTTCTTGAATGTTGTGAGGGTTCCTGCCTCCACAACCCTTTCAGGCAGTGAGTTCCAGACTCCAACCACCCTCTGGGTGAAAAAGTTCTTTCTCAAATCCCCTCTAAACCTCCCGCCTTTTACCTTGAATCTATGTCCCCTTGTTATAGAACCCTCAACGAAGGGAAAAAGCTCCTTAGTATCCATCCTATCTGTGCCCCTCATAATTTTGTACACCTCAATCATGTCCCCCCTCAGCCTCCTCTGCTCCAAGGAAAACAAACCCAATCTTCCCAGTCTCTCTTCATAGCTGAAGCGCTCCAATCACTCCATGTTCCACATTCTAACCACTCAATGGGTAAAGAAGATTCTCCTGAATTCCCTATTGGATTTATTAGTGACGATCTTATATTTATGGCCTCTAGTTTTGGACTCACCCACAAGTGGAAATATCTTCCCTATGATACCCTATTAAAACCCTTCATAATTTTAAAGACCTCTATCAGGGCACCTCTCAGTCTTCTCTTTTCTAGAGAAAAGAGCCCCAGCCTGTTTAGTCTTTCCTGATAGTTGTACCCTACCAATTCTGGTATCATCCTTGTAAATCTTTTTTCCACTTTCTCCTGTGTTTCTATACCTTTTCTGTAATATGGAGACCAGAACTGTGCACTGTACTCTGGGTGCGGTCTAACCAAGGTATGGACATAAGTTTATGGATATAAGTTTAACATAACTTCTCTGCTTTTGAATTCTATTCCTATAGAAATGAATCCCGGTGCCTTGTTGGCACCTTTTATGGCTTTATTAACCAGCATTGCTACTTTTAATGATTTGTGAATCTGTATCCCTAGATCCCTTTACCCCTCTACCCCATTTAGACTCTAATTTTCCAAAGAGTAGGCGCCGTCCTTATTCCTCCTCCTAAAATGCACCACTTCACACTTATCAATATTGAAATTCATTTCCCATTTACACGCCCATTCTGCAAGTTTATTAATGTCATAGATACAAACACAGATGTGAAAATGAGACTCTACCATTCTGCCATTGGGACAAGTGAGCTGGTTTTTTCAGTGGAAAAGATAGGAGCCTGAGAATGGACACTATTCTTCCACAGACCGAACTATAGGGTCGTCATTAATAAAAACGCCTTAACACTACTAAGCAATGGGTACAAGTGATGTAGATAATCTCAAACCCAGACACAATACTAAAACTGACAGATAACTGTGAGCTAAATATTTGTGGAGAGAACTGGCTGGTGATAATGAAATCTTGAGTGTATTTTTGATACTATTTTGGTACTGTCTGTGTACATCATTTTACAAGCAGGTTAAATGTTGCATTTGCGCAGAACGTATAAGACAAAACACAACGGAAATTGCTATCCATTAACAGCTCAGCTCAGTTGGAGCTGTCAACTGCATTTTTTTGCTAGTTTTGCACTGTTCAGATTCTGGATTTCAATGTCACTTATTACATTCTCAAAAGCCTTCACAAGATGTCTCAGTGGGTTCCCTTTGCAATTCTATACAATCCCGCTCTAATCTTCTTTGTATTCTTTGTATTTGTACTTGAATTCTTATTATTTTTGAAGGGCCTGGCCAACTCAGCATTTTGTCTATTTCTGTTGACCCATTATATACGACTATGGTGTGCTCCACGGTACATTACTAAACTTTATATTGCTAACACCGGTTAAGAGATTATCTTGCTGTTTAAGAAATGTTAAAGGATCACTATTACAAGTGCTGATTTTGAGTCGTGCCTAGGAATGAAATCCTATTTGACTAAATCACCCTCAACAAAATTGCACTCAGTGGCCAATTTAATTAAGGGTCATCAAAACCTACAAAAAGGTACTAATGCTGGGGGGTAATTTTAACTTAAACGGCCCGGCGGGAAACTGACGGGATTGGATTAGCTACCCATTAAAAATCACACACGATTTTACTTTCAATCGACGGTAGTGGGTTGGAAAATCGGGCGGGTGTAAAACGGGCAGACGACCCCATCCCGTCAGTTTCTCGCTGGGCGGATTCGGTGAACATTGCCCCCTCTTCTAAAAAAAAAGGACGAAAACCTTGCCCATGGTTTAGGTGATGGTTGTAAAACGTTGTCCAACTGGCTTATGTATCATCTCAACTCCTCAATTAAATTGCAGCCTTTGTAATTACACTCATATTGGTACAGATGTTCCTCTCTTTACAAGTCTTCACAATTCCACACTCATTTCTTTATGTTTTTGCATGTGTTTGGCCTGATAATTTAGCATAAAGAGAACAAAATTCACAATTACTGTCCATGTCTCAAAATCCTAAGATGTGTCATTGTTTGAATATGGGTTAGTGTGCTATCCTTTCACCTCTACAACCTGGGCTTGAATCTAGCCCTGACGGATGGGATGAATGATTCCTTCTGAGGCTGTGAGGATCTTTCATGAAATGAGTTTGCCCAGGCTCAGCCCCAGTTCCTACTGGGTGCAGGTTTACAACACAAACTAGGCCATGATTCAGCACAATTGACATTAAGATGTCAGCTCACTCAAAGGTCATAAGGTTGGTGGGTCTGGGGAATGGGAACATTACCACAATGGAGAAATAGAGGATGCTCTTTTGAGTTTGGAGTTAAGGCATGTTGTTGGGGCCTGGTAGAGGGAGCTATACCTTGTATCTAACTTAAGCTGTACCTGATCTGGGGGTACACTGGCCCTAGTGCTGGCATTCTTCACCTTAATAAGCAGAAACACGGACAAGGAAAAGACCTGACACTTTAGGGGAGGTTTTAACCCTACCCGCCTGCTGATGTCCCGCCTGGATCCTGCTGTCTTCAATTTTAACCTGCTGTTCTGAGGAGGCGGCAAAGGTGCCCGCCTGAAGTCGGCCGGGTCCTTCTTTAAATATCCAGATCCAGGGTCCGATGATGTTGTTGGGCCCCAACTGCAATTTTAACTCTGGCCTGGGCCGATGCGGCTTTCCCTCCAGGTGAAAACAGAGGGGAGAGGATCCGGGACCAGAAATTGACATTTAAAGTAAGTTATTGTACTTTCCTGTGGGGCCAAAAAGAGCAGGAATGCTCTTCGGGGCCCACAAAGAAAGTTTAGGTCTCCCCTGGCCTGGGCTCCCGCTCTTCCCTCCAAAGACTGATGCCTGTGTTATTAATATTGCACAGTCTGATTTATACTCTGCGTGTCTTGTCTTACAAATGACATCACCAAGACTGATACAAACAATCACACGTGCCTTGTTTAAGCACAATTTTAGAAGTTTGAGAGCGTACAGAAACCAAGATCTGCCTCACTGGACCTCAAAGCTGACATCTACTCATTTCCTGAGCCGCTTATTCATTACTTAAGACAGTTGGGCATCAACACAGAGGCCTGACTCCCAACTCAACATCACAGTGCCACTATCATCGTATTAAAGAAAGAACTTGCCTTTATACAGTGTCCTTCATGGCTTCAGAGCGAACCAAAGCGCTTCACTGCCAATTAATTACTTTTGAAGTGCAGTCTCTGTAGGCAAACATGGCAGTCAATTTGTGCACAGCAAGGTCCCACAATCAGTAAATGAGATGAATGACGAGTTAACCTGCCCCAGTGATGTTACTTGAGTAACGAATGTTGTCAGGAGGCCGGGAGAACTCCCTGCTCTTCTTCAAAAAAGTACCTTGGGATCTTATATGAACAGGCAGATGTGGCCTCCATTTAATGTCTTATCCAATAGACAATGTAGCACTCTCTTGGCACTGTACTGATGTATCAACCTAGATTATGTGCTCAAATACTCCACTTAGAGTTAATCCAGTTGACCACACTGTTTGCTCATAAGTGTAGTAGCAGGTCGGTTTACAAAGCACCAGTGTTACTGAGCTCAGGTACCTCCTGAAACTTTTAATTTATTAATTTTGTAAATGTAGAACTGCACTAAAATGAATGGTGGGATCTGGACAGCTTTTTTTAACAAGAAAGAAAAAAAGAAAGAAAGAAATTATATAGCGCCTTTTATGATCTCAGGACGTTCCAAAGTGCTTCACGGGCAATGAAGTACTTTGTAAGTGTAGTCACTGTTGTAACGTAAGGAAGCGCATCAGCCAATTTTCACACAAGGTCCAACAAATAGCAATGAGATAAACGGTTGAGGGATAAATGTTGGCCAGATAACTGGGAGAACGTCACTGGAGGGTTAATGCTTGAGCTACTGGCTCCTATTCAGGCCCTTTTTCATTGTTTTCAGCCAAGTCTCATAGGCAGAGGCAACCAGGATATAAACATGTCAAAATTACTAAATCTGGTCATTGGGAAGATCTGCTTTATACTGGATCTTCCCAGTGGATGGATTTAGCAAACGTGGCAGGTTTATGCTAAGGTTGCCACTGTCTATGTGAGACCCGCACTTCAGGAACCAACGTGGACACACTTTAAGTGACCCCAATATAATAGAAGGTGAAGTATGGGTCCAATGCTCCATTACTGCAACTCTCAATATGAGTTTCTCGCTGTGAATTTAGTGCTCAATTACTTCAGCTGTCCAGGCTTGTTTTTGCTACCTTTCTCCTGTCCTCTTCTCCTGAAGGTGTTGACTCAAGTTAGGGTTTAGGTACCAGGCACCCTCTGGTACTTCCCCAGGAACTAGCCTTCACCAGTTGGTTTGGATTGTGAGTGTCAGCAGCCTACTCAAGAGGAGCTTCACAGTTGAGTCGCATCCAATGTCCACTCATGCACTTTCCAGCAGGGGTCACTGAAGTGTTCGGGAGCAGGAACCATGGCTGATCATCCCCTCTCCCGGGGCTCCTGAGCTAATTACAGCACCCCATTGCCACCTCAGCTCAACATGGCAAACTCAGCATAGACCAGGAATCAAACTAGTAGCCCTTCCCAACTAAGCCACCTGAGCAGCTAAGCTACCTACCCCTTTGAACATCAGTTTAGTTCTTTGTTGTAACAGGCCCTCTGCACCTGAGCCTAGTGCCTTGTTACAAGAGCTGCTAACCCTTGGAGTGGGCTTCCAATACCCTAACAGTTGTTCACCCCAGATTTCTTTGTCATTGCAAGAGATTTCTATTGTGTAAAGAAGTTTTTTTGTGTGACTCTCTCCTTGAGCCTCTCCAGCTTGCCATTACACCGTTGAACGGAGACCACAGCACTGTCACAGTTAGCAATGGGCACCAGCCCAGGCAACGTGATTCCTCTAACACTTCAAGGTAAGAGGAAGAGCAGCATTGTTTTAATGGATAAATGGACAACAATTAGAAGCAGCAGGGACAATCCTGGAGGGCACAGTAGCCATCCAGGTTCCATCAAAATGGAATGGAGTCTGGGCGGTTTCAAAACTCTTTGCTGCAATGAGTCCCTTGCCCCTAACATGATGCATTATTTTAATAATTATTATTTCTGTACCTATTTCCAGAACCGCTGCCGTTTTTAAAATATTTTCTTTTTGTAATTGTTCTTTGAGTGCATGTGATACATTTATAGATTGTGCTCATGCTACCCGCTATGCATGGTTCAGTATATCTATTATAGAGTGACAGGGACTGAGCCTTACTGAATGGCTTGGAGGTGGCCCAGGGGATTGGTCCTGGTGTGCAGTATTTGGCCGCCTATTGCACCAATGTCTCTTGGATAGAAAGAGAAAAAGACTTGCATTTATATCACGCCTTTCATGACCTCAGGATGTTCTAAATCACTTTACAGCCAATTAAGTACTTTTGAAGAATAGTCACTGTTGTAATGTAGGAAACATTAGGGTGGCAGCCGATTTGCGCACAGAAAGGTCACACAAACAGCAATGTGATAAAGTCCTGATAATCTGTTTTAGTGATGTTCTCAAGGGATAAATATTGGCCAGGACACCGGGGAGAACTCCCCTGCTCTTCTCCGAAGTAGTGCCATCCACCTGAGAGGGCCCGGTTTAACATCTCATCCAAAAGATGGGACCTACGACAGTGCAGCACTCCCTCAGTGCTGCACTGGAAGTGTCAGCCTAGATTTTGTGTTCAAGTCTCTGGAGTGGAACTTGAACCTACAACCTTCTGACTTCAGAGGTAAGAGTGCTACCACTGAGTCATAGCTGACACCCAAATTTAGCCTCATTCCATAGACTCATGAGCTTTCATAGTCAAGGGTAGTTGGCATGTACTTGGCTGCATGGGAAGTGTCAATGGGGCAATTAGTTGGCTGGAGGCCAGGAGTGGCAACCATATTATCAAAAATTTCTCATGACACAGCGCCAGTGAATGGGTGACATTTTTTCGGACCGGGCAATACTCCACAGCACCTCAGCCCATGGTGACTGGTGGCCGGCGAGGGTGAGGGGGGGCGGGGCAGGGCTGGGGAGGGCAACAACTCCACCACCTCAGTGGGATCCACACCCTGGTTGTGGTTAAGTGCAAATCCAAAAGCTAACCCCTGCCCGAGTCAAGGGGGCCCACTGCAGGGAGGTCCAGAAGCCAGTGTGCTCGATGATCGTTTTGGTTTCACACAATATTTTTCATGGGAAGGGCTGGATCTTAGAACATGGCCTCAAAATGTCAAAGACTCAGCCCACCCCAACCACCTTTTAAATCGACTGCAGCGACTCCCTTTCTCACTGTGGGTAGATTGGATCTCCACTTTCCAGAAGCAGGAGCAGAGCATAATCCCAGTTAAACCCTCTGACCTGCCTCAGGTTACACTCTGGTCGCAGGTGTCTGTGTCGCCTACCCGCTCCCCTAATCTTTCTGTGCAGGAGTACAAAAATAGCACGGTTCAGGTGGGCCATGGACACCATCTGGCTGGTAGCACTTGTGTGATGAGCACACAGAAAGGACGTTACATGGTTACCATGGTGATGTTTGCTTTAGATTGTAGTGTGTCTGTGATTACCGCTTTTATAGTCTGCCGAACAAATCAGTGATTTTTAGTGTAAACATGCGTTTTGATGCGGATTTAACCCTTGGACTTCCAGTGTACCGCTGTCTCCACTTGTTCCGGACGCCCTGTTCAAGGCGGTTTTGTATTCAGGAGCTATCAGCTTTGCTTTGAAATATGAATAAATTCATCCCAAAGCAGGTTCATTCAAAGTACTAGAGGGTGTGAGTTCAGATAACACACAAAGAACAGAATGTACATTGCTAGTTTGATCATGGTGTTCTATTTAATTTGTTCATTTATGTATTTTTTCTGTCCCTATTCAGATTGGCTACATGCACACACACACACACACACACACACACATTTCGTAACTCTTGAGAGGGAAACCTGATCCCAGGCTTTGGACAATGTCACTATGTGGGAGAAAAAACAACATCCTATCGGGATACAAAATTAGGAACTCACCATATGAGGAATCGTGGGTGTGACTCTGTACCCTGTCAGTCTGTAGCACAGTAAACTGCTGAGCCCACCATTCCATTGTAACCAATGTTTATATATTGTAAATGAAGCACAGTGATGATAAATTGTTGGCTACCACTGCTCATGGTGCGGTCTCCTGTACAGTGGGAAGACCAAATGCAGATGAGGTGGCCTCTTTGCCAAACACCTCTGTTCTGTATGCAAGTGTGACCTGAGCTCTCTGTTGCCGTACCCCTTCAATTCCTCGTCCCATTCCCATTCCGGCCTCACTGTCTTTGGCCTTCCATACTGTCCCAATGAAAGTCAATGCAAGCTTGAGGAACAGTACCTCATCTTTCTCTGGCCTTAACACTGGTTTTAAAAATCTTCAAATCTTAACTATAGCATCCACTTTCTTTACAGCAGAAAGTGCTGGCGACGTGGGATGGGTCTGTTGGCGTCAGGGGTGAGGAGGTGGGTTCACGTTTGGGATAGAGACCCTTTGTTAGAACACAGTACTGACGAAAGGGTCTGTGCCCTCGATGCTGCCCTGCTTTTCTTCTCTTCAGGCTGTGAGACCCCACCCTGTTTTGCCAACTTCTCATGTTTCAGTGTCAGGCCTGGCTTATCTCCCACTGCCCTCAGATCTTGCTCATTCTTTGTCTCCCTTTTGTCTTTAATTTCTTTCCTGCTATTTCCCATTGTCCGATATAAAGATGATCTCAGCCATCCAACCATCTCCTGTTTTTCCTTTAAGCAGATTACAGGTTCATTACACCAATACTTCCTCTCTTGGTTTTTTTTTTGTCTCTTCCTCCCTTTAGTTCTGCATCTATTTAAATGCTATTCATTTTTTCAGTTCTGATGAAGGGCTACGCCTAAAATGTTAACTGGACTGTTCCTGCCACAGATGCGTACTGACCTGTTGTGTGCTTCCAGTATTTTCTGCTTTTGTTTTACAACACAAGAGGCATCCTGCACCTTGCCATAGGTTAAACATTTCTTGATTGTTGCTTATGGCGGGGGACGGGGAGGGGGGGGGGCTTATAATTCAGTTCTCTACTTGAGGGGAGGTGGAGATGTCATGACAAGAAAAATAATTGATTAGCACCTTTAAAGTGCTGAAACATCCCAAAGCAGTTTACAAGGGAGGATTTGGCACAGAGCAGGAGCTGGGAAGTGACTGAAGGTGCAGGCAAGACGTAGGTCTTGAGGAGGCTTTTGGGCATGGGGAGAGTTAAGGAAGAAAAACTTCAGAGTGCAAAGAACACACAACAGCCCAACAAGTGGTGAGTAGATGATCCATCACGGCCTCCTCCCAATATCCCCACCATCACAGAAGCCAGTCTTCAGCCAATTCGATTCACTCCACATGATATCAAGAAACGGCTGAGTGCACTGGGCCCTGACAACATCCCTGCTGTAGTGCTGAAGACTTGTGCTCCAGAACTAGCTGCGCCTCTAGCCAAGCTGTTCCAGTACAGCTACAACACCGGCATCTACCCAACAATGTGGAAAATTGCCCAGGAATGTCCTATCCACAAAAAGCAGGACAAATCCAATCCGGCCAATTACCGCCCCATCAGTCTACTCTCAATCATCAGTAAAGTGATGGAAGGTGTCGTCGACAGTGCTATCAAGCGGCACTTACTCACCAATAACCTGCTCACCGATGCTCAGTTTGGGTTCCGCCAGGACCACTCAGCTCCAGACCTCATTACAGCCTTGGTCCAAACATGGACAAAAGAGCTGAATTCCAGAGGTGAGGTGAGAGTGACTGCCCTTGACATCAAGGCAGCATTTGACCGAGTGTGGCACCAAGGAGCTCTAGTAAAATTGAAGTCAATGGGAATCAGGGGGAAAACTCTCCAGTGACTGGAGTCATACCTAGCACAAAGGAAGATGGTAGTGGTTGTTGGAGGCCAATCATCTCAGCCCCAGGGCATTGCTGCAGGAGTTCCTCAAGATGTGGAGATGCCGGTGATGGACTGGGGTTGACAATTGTAAACAATTTTACAACACCAAGCTATAGTCCAGCAATTTTATTTTAAATTCACAAGCTTTCAGAGGCTTCCTCCTTCGTCAGGTGAACGATGTGAAAATGAAGTCCTCGAAATGAAATCGCATTTATAATTCACAGAACAATGCTTGGTGAGTACAGACAGTTTTTTCAACTGCCCGTTGCCAAGGCAATCAGTGTGCAGACAGACAGGTGTAACCTGCCAGGTCTCACAGAATTCTGTGAATTGTAAACAATTTTACAACACCAAGTTATAGTCCAGCAATTTTATTTTAAATTCACAAGCTTTCGGAGGCTACCTCCTTCCTCAGGTGAACGATGTGGAAAATGGTTCAATCGCTGGGTCAAAATCCTGGAACTCCCTTCCTAACAGCACTGTGGGAGAACCTTCACCACACGGACTGCAGCGGTTCAAGAAGGCGGCTCATCACCACCTTCTCAAGGGCAATTAGGAATGGCCAGGTCTCACAGAATTCTCCACATCAAGAATTCTGTGAGACCTGGCAGGTAACACCTGTCTGTCTGCACACTGATTGCCTTGGCAACGGGCAGTTGAAAAAACTGTCTGTACTCACCAGGCATTGTTCTGTGAATTATAAATGCGATTTCATTTCGAGGAGTTCCTCAAGGCAGTGTCCTAGGCCCAACCATCTGCAGCTGCTTCATCAATGACCTTCCCTCCATCATAAGGTCAGAAATGGGGATGTTCGCTGATGATTGCACAGTGTTCAGTTCCATTCGCAACCCCTCAGATAATGAAGCAGTCCGAGCCCGCATGCAGCAAGACCTGGACAACATCCAGGCTTGGGCTGATAAGTGGCAAGTAACATTCGCGCCAGACAAGTGCCAGGCAATGACATCTCCAACAAGAGAGGGTCTAACCACCTCCCCTTGACATTCAACGGCATTACCATTGCCGAATCCCCCATCATCAACATCCTGGGGGTCACCATTGACCAGAAATTTAACTGGACCAGCCATATAAATACTGTGGCTACGAGAGCAGGTCAGAGGCTGGGTATTCTGCGGCGAGTGACTCACCTCCTGACTCCCCAAAGCCTTTCCACCACCTATAAGGCACAAGTCAGGAGTGTGATGGAATACTCTCCACTTGCTTGGATGAGTGCAGCTCCAACAACACTCAAGAAGCTCGACACCATCCAGGACAAAGCAGCCCGCTTGATTGGCACTCCATCCACCACCCTAAACATTCACTCCCTTCACCATCAGCGCACTGTGGCTGCAGTGTGCACCATCCACAGGATGCACTGCAGCAACTCGCCAAGGCTTCATCGACAGCACCTCCCAAACCCGCGACCTCTACCACCTAGAAGGACAAGAGCAGCAGGCACATGGGAACAACACCACCTGCACATTCCCCTCCAAGTCACACACCATCCCGACTTGGAAATGTATCGCCGTTCCTTCATCGTCCCTGGGTCAAAATCCTGGAACTCCCTTCCTAACAGCACTGTGGGAGAACCTTCACCACACGGACTGCAGCGGTTCAAGAAGGCGGCTCACCACCACCTTCTCAAGGGCAATTAGGAATGGGCAATAAATGCCAGCCTTGCCAGCGATGCCCACATCCCATGAACAAATTTAAAAAACACAATAACTTGCATTTATAAAGCACCTTTAATGTAGTAAAACTTCCCAAGACACTTCACATGTGTAATCAGACAAAAATTGACATTGAACCAAATAAGCAGATATTAGGACAGAAGGGTGGGAGCTGGGATGTAGGGTTGGAGGAGGTTCATGCAGTCATGTGGAGCAAGGCCATGAAGGGATTTGTAAATGAGGATTTTGAAATCAAAGCTCTAGTGGACTGGGAGTCAGTGGAGGGTGGCAGTGGTAGGTGAGTGGGACTTTGTGCAATTGGATTTGAGCAGCAGAATTTTGGATGAGTTGGGGTTTGTGTAGTTTGGGAGGCAAGCTGGAAGACTGTTAGAGTTCAGACCTGTAGGTGATGAATGCGTGGATTTGGGTTCGACGGAGGTGGGGGATAAGGTTAGCAGCAGAAGTGGGTAATATTACAGAGGTGGTTTTGGTGATGGATAGGACATAGGGTCTTGAAGTTTACCTCAGGGTCATACAGGGCTCCAAGGTTACCCAGCCTGGGTAAGAAAGAAGGGAGGGAGAGTTGAGGCTAAAGTGTAAAGTTTCTGACAGGGGCCCAACAGTCAATATTGAGTTGCAAAACATTGTGGCTCATCTGCCTGATGACAGACAGACATTTGGATAACATAGTAACAGTTGTGGAGAAAGGATGGTGGTGGAGAGGTGTTGTCACTATACATAAAGATAATGTAGATAAGGTACAGGAGGGGAGGGTGTAGGGAAGTATGGAACCTTGGGGCACCCTGGAGGTGATCTCATGGACACAGGAGGAGAAGCCATTGCCAGACATGAGCTGGCTATGTCGGCACAAGGAGAAACTTTAATAGGGTGTTTCCATGGAAGTGGACCATAAAGGGGAGGTTATGGAGGAGGATGAAGTGGCTAACCCCATCAAAGGCTGCAGAGGCCGAGGAAGGATAATGTGATTGAAGGGACCTGAAAGAAGAAGTGAGAGTGGTGGGTGAGAAGCTGATTGCAATGATACATTCAAAGACCTTAGAGAGGGCAAGGAGGTAAAAGAGGATGGAGAGGTCAAAGGTGAGTTTTTTAAGGAGTGGGAATATGACAGTTTTGAAGTGGGTGGGGAAGTGAAGAGAGAGCAGTTGAGAAGAGGTGCTTGAGTTGTAGGGAGCTGGGTCAGGGAAGGATCAAGGTGTGTCTCATACAGGAGATGAGTCTGGTGAGGGTTGTTGTCAGCCGTGACTCAGTGGTAGCACTCTTGTCTGAGTCAGAATGTTGTGGGTTCAAACCCTACTCCATAGACTTGAGCATATAATCTAGGCTGACACTTCAGTGCAGTACTGAGAGAGTGCTGCACTGTCAGAGGTGCCGTCTTTCAGATGAGACGTTAAACCGAGGCCACGTCTGCCCTTTGAAGTGGATGTAAAAGATCCGATGCCACTTTCGAGGAAGAGTAGGGGAGCTCCCCCCAAGTATCCTGGCCAATATTTATCCCTCGACCAACATCACTAAAACAAATTATCTGGTCTTATCACATTGCTGTGTGTGGGATCTTGCTGTGCGCAAATTGGCTGCCGCGTTTCCTACATTACAACAATGACTACACTTCAAATGTACTTCATTGGCGTAAAGCGCTTTGGGATTTTCTGAGGTCATAAAGGCACGAAATGCAAATCTTTCTTTCAATGGAAAATGGAGAAGAAACTACAGAGTGTTTTTGGGTGGGGTGGAGCGAGAGAGTCTGGGTTGGTGTTTGCTTCAAGCGATGATGATGCTGAGTATTGTGGTGAGGATCATTGCTGATAGAATCCAACCTGCTACTCTTGGGTTGTTCTGGCCTATCTGTAGTAAGAAGTAAAGGAAAATTGTAAATCCATTAGCATAGTTAGAGGTAAGTGACTTGTCTTGTGTGGTGCTAGAGTCACTGCTTTACATCATGAAACATTTTCACAGACAATGCAATTGTAAATGCACAAAACAGAACAAGACTCTGTCCTCCAAGTTGCGCCTCGCCCATGCTGCGTACAGTCTTCCAGCTGATGACATCCATTTTGGCCTCATCAAAGGAGTGAGAGTGAGAGTTTTCCAGTCGCCCATTTAGCTTGCTGCCTTCTGTTAAACCTAGGAGAAGAACGATATGCATTGAATTGCATCAGTTTTATGGCCTTACCCATAGATTGCTTGAATGTAAAGTACTTCGACTACTGAATATTTGAGAGCTGACTGAATGCATTAGAACTGACAGCTGCATGTGCAAATGACCATTAGTCTCCAATCTTTCTCAACTGCACCTTGCAAGGTTATCCTTATTTTGGCCTGCTCTACTACTTCTTAACCATTTACATTATTTCCCTTTATGCTGCAGTTCCAGCATCTTACTGCACTGATTAAGGCTAAGTATACAAAGGCGTTCAAGACTGAAGCCTGACACCTGTAACCTACTCTGATTGGCATAACTAGTCTCCCATAAGTATGATAGCCGATGTTTTTTTCTTGATTATCCTCATTACTCTCCTTGGCTGTTCAGGTCAAACACCTATTCCGAGATATCCCTTCTGCTTCATAACCCCACCCCCACCTCTCACTAGCAGCTAAAATCTGGGCCGATATTGGAAAGCACTCGTTGCCCCAATATGCGTCCAGGGCAGTAGCCTGCCCATCAGTGCTATTGATTCATTGAACAATCAGACAAGTCGCTGATATGATGCCTTGCTAATCTACCCCACAGTTTTATGAGACAAGCTAAATGGAGCCCTGGGCAGAAAGGCATTTAATTTATTGACCAGAGTGGTTCCAGTCAACAAAAATAGGACTTGAGTCTGTTTAATCTCACCTTTTCTTGTGAAGGTGGTGAGGACCACACTAGGGTATGGTTCCACAGGCTTCAGCTGCTTCAGGACCATCTCACTCAAATGGTTATTTCTCATGTGTGAGGCTAGACAGTGACATCATTAGGCTATTTAACGTTGTGGAGGTGCTGGGGGAGTCACAGCCTCGCCTGATACCTGTTCACACTTGCAGCTTCCAGCAGACGTCACTGAACAGCAAACCAAAGTGGGAACCTTGGGTGGGTTTCTCCCATTCTAGTTAAATTAGTCTCCGAATCCCCAGGAAATTTGGCTTCACCTGAGTCCTTATGCACTTGGCTGAGTCTTCACACTCAGAACATTTTCTTGAGTTGGAAGTACTGGGAGCCCAACGATTTGCATGCTGCCTCATCGCACCTCTCAGAAACATCTCGAAGCATTTCAAGAGCGCATGAATTATTTCAAAATCAAAGGCCTGTTTTGTTTATCGGCGCTGTCATCTGAGTCGGAATGTTGTGATTTTGAGCCCCACACCAGGACCTGAGCACACAACCCAGGCTGACACTGGAGTGCAGTACTGAGGGAGTGCTGCACTGTCAGAGGTGCTGTTCTCGGGGCGGGACGTTGGGCCCGATTTTAACTCCGGGCGGGTTTTGGGTGGGTGGGTGGTGAGCTGAGTTGGAAACTCACCCACTGCTGCAGAAATTAGGCCCAGGCTATTTTAATTCCAGGGCTTCATTTACATCCCGCTGGTTCTGGACAGGAAGAGACGGAAAATCATGCAGCTTTGAAGCCAACCGCTGACACAGGGTAGGTAGTGGGATCAGGTTCTTGGGGTGTCTCATGTTCGGGAATGGGAGGGGGTGTGGTGGGGGGGTCCAGGCCTAAACCTTCTTGTGGGGCCCGTAGCAGCACTCCTGCTCCTTCTGGCCCCACAAAGGAAAGAAAAGCGTTTACATTTCTTGGCCTGGCCCTGGATCCTCTTCTGTTCCGGGTTGAACCGTCAGGAAAGCTGCAGACGTCATCGGGCCCCGATCTGCATATTTAGAGGGACTGCACTGCCTTCCTGCTGGTGACCCGCTCGCCTGCTCAAAAGAGCATGCTCACATCGGGACACGGCGGGAGGGCAGTGGGATCAGAGGAGGCAAGTGACTGCTCTCATTTTAACTGCACCTTCCCCGCCCACTTTCCGCCAAGCGGGATGGGGGGATTTAAAATCGGGCCCAATTGTGTCAAGTGTTTGAGACATTTTGACAATGTGACACAAAGTATTTTATTCTAACTTAGAGATTTAAAAAGCTAACTAAATAAAAAAACCTTTGAATACTATCTGGATTGGCTCTTCGTTTTCTGTTCTTTTCCTGGCGCTGCCCTCCTGCTAACCCCCCACACTAACCTTTACAGATCCTGCAGGAAACACTACACTTGAAATAGAATACACAACCACGGCTGGCTAGGCAGGTAGCGGTTTCCATGGCAGCGAACTGTGATACGGCAGATTCTGCGTTGCTATAATCAGAGAAGGCAGAAACAGCTGGTGCTTTTCACGTTGACACCGTTACAGTCAGCAGCTGGGCCGACCGTCAATGTATCAGAGTAAAAATCCGCGTTAAGATATCAAACGTTACACCGCACGGAGTCAATCTGCTCACACAAGATCTGCGGCCGCATGACACTGGGATGGAATCTGATGCTATTATTGTTTTACAAGAGTGAATTTTATCATTAGTGTCACTTTTAATATGGCGTGGCGGGGTGGGCATTGGGGACTGAGTGGTGCAAGGGGTTAGACGCAGGCCTTTCACCTCTGGCACCTGGGTTGAGTTCTAGACTGATTGGGGGTGAACACCTTCTCTCTCTGCTGGCTGTAAGGGTCCCATATTACATCCGTTAGGGCAGCTATAATAAAGTGGGCGCAAGATTGCCTCAATTTTGGTCCGCCGATTGGCATTAAACTGGCCATCCCACTCAGACAGACCATGAGGGTTGATACAAAATTCACACTGGTAAGAGGGAGGGGGCGTCTTCAGAGATTGGGCAGAGGCTCGTTGTTGAGCGGAGTAGAGGGTAGCTATATTCTTCAACCCCATGCCCCGACCTGGCTGTGCTTGTGAGAAATGTTCTATTCCCCCGCACTGCCATATCCCATCTTGATGGCCAAAAAAAAAATCACCAAATAAGTGATTAAACAAAAAGATCAAACAGAAAGATTTCTGCTGAACTTGCTGGCAGAGCAGGTCGAAGCAGTGAGCTGGTATAATGGAAACTAGATGGGAAGTCGGCAGTAAGTGTTTTTTAAAAAAATGTTGGTTTCACTACCTCTTCATTCCCGCTGAAAAATGGGGGTACTTTTTGTTACTTGTATCCATGTGATTTATATCAATTAGTGTTAATTGTAATCAGGGGTTGCGTGTATCAATTGGGGCTCTCTTACATCCATATATAAGAGAGCTTATCTAGGGGGTGCACTGTGTGTTATGTGCATCTCTGAATAAAGGCTTGGAAGCAACTGAAGACCAGGCTCTAGTATTCTCTCCCTCACCACCAGGCTATCCAGTTTAGAACACCTTTGTCTTGCTCAGAGTGGATCTGTTACCAGAACTTGCTGGCCAGTGGCTCCCTTACCTGGATTCAAATTCCCCCGTGCTCTGGGAATCTGCCCATTAGTTAGGAAGCACAGGAAATTTGAATGGACAGACAACTCCTTCATTGCATAAGCAAGCAGAGCATCTCAGTCCTGCTCCTGCGATGCTACGTGCTAGATGGACCCTCTGTTCTTGGCTGGGGATGGTGCGTGGCCCTTGCAGGTGCAGCTCAGATTACACAACCACTGACCCATGTGTTGGACCGTGGGGAGGGTCACGCTGACTGTCTGCCTCTCTTCCATGGCCTTGTCCGGGCCAGGATGACCTTGGAGAGGAACCCTCCAGTACCCACCAGTATGCTCGAGGCCTTCCATGACCGGAGGGCACCACAGGACGTCAATTACATAATCGACCACAATGAGATTCTGATTTAGTTTACATTACGCTCCCTTCAATTTGATGGGACCTCAGGATTGATTATTTTATTAGTGGTGCCTTGCTCAGCTGTGGCTCAGTTGGTAGCACTCTCGCCCCGAGTCAGAAAGTCCAGGGTTCAAATCCCACTCCAGAGACTTGAGCACATAATCTAGGCTGACACTCCAGTGCCATACTGAGGGAGTGCTGCACTGTTGGAGGTACCATCTTTCAGATGAGATGTTAAACCAAGGCCTTGTCCGCCCTCTTAGGTGGATGTAAAAGATCCCATGGCACTATTTCTAAGAAGAGCAGGGGAGTTCTTCCCGGTGTCCTGACCAATATTTATCCCTCAGCCAACATTACTAAAAAAACGATCTGATCATTATCACATTGTTGTTTGTGGGACCTTGCCGTGTGCAAATTGCCTGCCCCGTTTTCTACAGTGTAACAGTGACCACACTTCAAATGCACTTAATTGGCTGCAAAGCGCTTTGGGATGTCCTGAGGTTATGAAAAGTGCTATATAAATGCAAATCTTTCTTCCTTTCTCCTCAGATTGAGGGGGCACTTGTGGTGCTGATTTCTGTCCAGTGACATTGTTATAACCCCTAATGGTCCCATTAAAATAGGCTGGAGTCATTCCGAGTTAATACCTATAATCTCTGTCGTTATTAATTCAACGCCTTTGGACTGTTGGGTTTAATAACTCTTCAAGGCCAGTTTGACCTGATGAGATCACCACAAGCTCCCTGTATAAACACAGATAGGAAACAAAATCAATAGGAAGACAGAAATAAACAAAAGGATGTTACATTGAATGTAAAATCTAACTTAGGTTTTTAAGAAGGAGTTCTGGTAGCAAAATTAATTCTTCAATGTTTCAAGGGCACTGCAGGGATTAACCTGGAATGTATCACATTTCCCTGCAACGATATTGTAAATTCCATGTCCCGTTCAACTTATTTGAGAGTTTTTTCTCAGGCTCCACTCCTTCTCCTGAAGGCGGTAACTCATGCTGAGGAAAGGGCTCCACAATCACCATCAGCCCTCCGCCACCTCGCACAAATTCGCTTTACTCAACAGCAAGTCCAGCCACTGAGTATTGCAGGCTTTTTGATTATGCAGGGGAGGGTTGGGAGCATAACAGCCAATCCTGAACCTGCTCAGCCATGGCTCAGTTGGTAGTACTCTCACCTCGAAGTCAGAAGGTCGTGCGTTCATGTCCCACTCCAGAGACTTGTGCACAAAATCTAGGCTGACACTCCAGTACAGTACCGAGTGAGTGCTGCACTGTCGGAGGTGACATCTTTCGGATGACACGTTAAACCAAGGCCCTGTCTGCTCTCTCAGGTGGACGTAAAAGATCCCAAGGCACTATTTCGAGGAAGAGCAGGGGAGTTCTCCCCTCATTGCTGTTTGTGGGACCTTGCTGTGCGTAAATTGGCTTCCGCGTTTCTTACATTACAACAGTGACTACACGTCAAAAAAAGTGCTTCATTGGCTGTAAAGCACTTCCGGATGTCCTGAGGTCATGAAAGGTGCTATATAAATGCAAATCTTTCGTCTTGCTCTTGTCTGATGTTCAAATACATATTTCAGCAGGAGGATTGCTGGAAGCCCTCCACAGTTGAACAGCCTGCTGACGTCGTCTAAGATAAATATGTGCAAAATGGCCACTTGGGTGATGTGCTAGAGGGTTACTGGCAAGCATCGAACTGTCCCCTCACCGTAAGTCAGCGGCTTCATGAGCTCTGGAAAGAGCTAAGATGGGAGAATTAAAAATATTTAATTAATCCCCACAAAGAAAAAAAGGTCACTTTAAAAATCTGTCTGTTAGCTCAGGCGGTTGAGAGGTTAAACCAAGGCCCCGTCTTACCTCTCGTTAAAGATCCCACAGCACTATTTCAAAGAAGAGCATGGGAGTTCTCCCCGGTGTCCTGGCCAATATTTATCCCTCAGCCAACATCACTAAAACAGATTATCTGGTCATTATCACACTGCTGTTTGTGGGATCTTGCTGTGCGCAAATTGGCTGCCGCATTTCCCTACATAATAACAGTGACAACACTTCAAAAATAGTTAATTGGCTGTAAAGCACTTTGGGATGGCCTGAGGTCGTGAAAGGCACTATATAAATGCAAGACTTTCTTTAGAAATTTTACATTAAAAATGTACTGGGGCATTGTTCCCTTTAGCAGTTGCAGGGGCTGGGGAATTGCACTGTGACACATTTTTGCCTGTTCCTTCTCCATGCTGTAGTGACAAGGAAGGTAACAGAGATAAGGAGCTGCGAGTCTATAAAGGCATTTAAACATAAGGATCAGAATTTTAAAATTGGAGGCATTGGGGGACCTGGAGACAATATCAGTGGTGATAAGTGAATGGGATAGGATATGGGCAGCAGAGTTTTGGATGAGCTGAAGCTTATGGATGGTGGAGGATGGAGGATGGGAGGCCAGCTAGAAGATTGGAACAGTTGAGTCTGAAGGCAAGAGAGACATGGATGAGGATTTCAACAGCAGATAGACTGAAGTAGGGGTGGAGGTGGGCAATGTTATGGAGGTGGAAGCAAGCTGTCTTTGTGAAGAAGAGGATTTGGGGTTGGATGCTCAACTCAGGCTCGAATAGGATGACAAGGTTGAGAACAATCTGGTCCAGCCTGAGACAGTGACCAGAGAGGGGAATGGAATTGATCGCAAGGGTACGGAGTTTGGGGGGCCAAATACAATGCCTTTGGTCTTGCCAATGTTTAAGTGGAGGAAATTGCAGCTCATGCAAGACCAGATATTGGACGAGCATTCTGATAACAGAGGCAATGGAGGGGCCAAGAGAGGTGGTGGAGAGGTAGAACTGGGTATCATCAGCATACGTGTGGAAGCTGACGCCATGTCTGCGGATAATGTCACTGAGGGGAGGCATGAAGATGAAAAAGAGAAGGGGACCAAGAATAAATCCTGGGGAAATTCTGGAGGCAATGGTGCAGCGGCTGGAAGAAAAGCCATTGCTAGAGATGCTTTGGCTATGATTAGATAGGTAAGAGTGGAACCAAATGAGGGCAGTCCCGCTCAGCTGGACAACAGGGCAGAGGTGTTGGAGGAGATCGTTGTGGTCAACCGTGTCAAAGGTTGTAAAGAGGTCAAGGACGAGGAGGAGGAATAATACAACACAGCTACGGTCACAGGGGATTTCATTTATGATTTTGGTTAAGGCCGATTCGATGCTGTGGCAAACTGATTGAAGAAATTCAAGCATGCCGTTACAGGAACGATGATAACAATGTGAAGAAACACTTTGGGAGGTGCACACTTTGCCTGTCGTCTTCGTTTTCTGGAAGCATTGACTGGGATATGGTTCCACGGGTGCTGATTGCCTTGCCAAGTTGCTAATCTTCAGGTGTGAGATCAAGGTAAGATACTGACTGGGCTGCATTTTGCCAATTTGGTGATAACATCACCTAGTGGTGCACATCAAATTCATATTCTGCACCAGATGCTGCCAGGCACTTTCCTGTGAGAATGGTGCCCTGAGTCCCAAACAGAACAATTCTCCTTTCCTCCATTTCTTGCAGCATCACATCTGTTGCTGCATCTAAAAATCTGGGGCCTCTGCTTTGGCAATGCGCCATTATAAGTCTGCAGACTTCAAACAATCTTCTTGTTGCAACAAAGGTTCACTAGATTGATTCCTGGGATAAGAGGTTTGTTCCAAGAGGAGAGATTGAGTAGAAAGGGCTTATATTCTCTGGAGTTTAGAAGAATGAGAAGTGATCTCACTGAAATGTATAAAATTCTTAGAGGGCTTGACAGGATAGATGGTGAGAGGCTGTTTCCCCTGGCTGGAGAGTCTAGAAGTAGGGGTCATAGTCTCAAGATGAGGGGTCGGCCATTTAGGACCAAGATGAGGAAAAGTTTCTTCACTCAGGGTTGTGAATCTTTAGAATTCTCTACTCCAGAGGGCTTTGGATGCTGAGTCGTTGAGTACGTTCAAGACTGAGATTGGTAGATTTTTGGACACTAAGGGATAAGGCAGGAAAATGGAGTTGAGGAATCACCAGGCATTGTTCTCTGACTATATATGCTGTGCCTTTATGCAACCCTTCACTCACCTGATGAAGGAGCAAAGCTCCGAAAGCTTGTGATTTCAAATAAAGCTGTTGGACTATAACCTGGTGTTGTGCGGCTCCTTACAATGATCTTATTACAGAGCAGGCTTGATGGGCTGTACAGCCTACTCCTGCTCCTATATCTTATGTTCTTCCCAAGATTTGTCAGCAAAAATAGACCCACCCTTAACAGCTGCTACAGCCTTTTAAATTGGTGCTACAGATCCGGATATCCTGCACCCATACCCCCACCCAAGTCAGTGAGTTCCTTATCAGTGGCAAGTTACACACTGGGCTCTGGCTTGGAACGTGTAATTAGGTGGGGCTGATTAAGAACCAAAAAGAGGACCTATGCATGGAGGCAGAGGTACTAAATAAGTACTTTGCATCTGTCTTTACCAAGGAAGAAGATGCTGCCAAAGTCACAGTAAAAGGGGAGGCAGTTGAGATGCTGGATGGGCTAAAAATTGATAAAGAGGAGGTACTAGAAAGGATGGCTGTACTTAAAGTAGTTAAATCACCCGGTCCGAATGGGATGCATCCTAGGTTGCTGAGGGAAGTAAGAGTGAAAATTGCGGAGGTACTGGCCATAATCTTCCAAACATCCTTAGATACGGGGTGGTGCCAGAGGACTGGAGAATTGCAAATGTTACACCCTTGTTCAAAAAAAGATGTAAGGATAAACCCAGCAACTACAGGCCAGTCAATTTAACCTCAGTGGTGGGGAAGCTTTTAGAAATGATAATCCAGAACAAAATTAGTCACTTGGACAAGTGTGGATTAATAAAGGAAAGCCAGCACAGATTTGTTAAAGGCAAATCATGTTTAAATTCTGACAGGGCTAGACTGACTGGATGCAAGGAGGATGTTTCCCCTGGCTGGGGTGTCCAGAACAAGGGGTAACAATCTCAGGATACGGGATAGGACATTTAGGACTAAAATGAGGAGAAATTTCTTCACTCAGAGGGTGGTGAACCTGTGGAATTCTCTACCACAGAAGGCTGTGGAGGCCAAGTCACTAAATATATTTAAGAAGGAGCTAGTTAGGTTTCTAGACACAAAAGGCATCAAGGGGTATGGGGAGAGAGCAGGAATATGGTATTGAGATAGAGGATCAGCTATGATCATATTGAATGGCGGAGCAGGCTCGAAGGGCCGAATGGCCTACTCCTGCTCCTATTTGCTTTGTTTCTGTGTTTCTATGTTAACTAACTTGATTAAGTTTTTTGATGAGGTAACAGAGAGGGTTAATGAGGGCAATGCAGTTGATGTAGTGGATATGGACTTTCAAAAGGCATTTGATAAAGTGCCACATAATAGGCTTGTCATCAAAGTTGAAGCCTATGGAATAAAAGGGGCAGTAGCAGCATGGATACAAAATTGGCTAAGTGACAGGAAAGAGTAGTGGTGAACAGTTGTTTCTCAGACAGGAGGAAGGTATACAGTGGTGTTCCCCAGGGGTCGATATTAGGACCACTGCTTTTCTTGATATATATTAATGACTTGGACTTGGGTGTACAGGGCACAATTTCAACATTTGTAGTGACAAAACTTGGAAGTGTAGTGAACAGTGAGGAGGATGGTAAAATACTTCAAGAGGATATAGACAGGCTGGTGGAATGGACAGACACATGGCAGATGAAATTTAACACAGAAGTGCAAAGTGATTCATTTTGGTAGGGAGAATAAAAGGCAATATAAACTAAATGGTACAATTCTAAAGGGGGTGCATGAACAGAGAGACCCGGGGGTGGTATATGTGCACAAATCACTGAAGGTGACAGGGTAGGTTGAGAAACAGGTTAAACAAAAAGCATACAGGATCCTGGGGCATAAGAGTACAAAAGTAAGGCAGTTATGATGAACTTTTATATAACACTGGTTCAGCCACACTGGAGTATTGTGTCCAGTTCTGGGCACCACACTTTAGGAAGGATGTGAAGGCCTTAGAGAGGGTGCAGAAAATATTTACTAGACTGGTTCCAGGGATGAGGGACTGCAGTTACATGGATAGACTGGAGAAGCTGGGGTTGTTCTCCTTAGAGCAGAGAAGGTTGAGAAGAGATTTGATAGATGTTCAAAATCATGAGGGGGTCTAGACAGAGAGAGAGACTGTTCCCATTGGCAGAAGGGTCAATAGCAAGAGGACACAGATTTAAGGTAATTGGCAAAAGAACCAAAGGCAACAAGAGGAAAAACTTTTTATTAAACACAGCAAGTGGTTATGATTTGGAATGCACTGCCTGAAAGGGTGGTGTAGGCAGATTCAATCATGGCTTTCAAAAGGGAATTGGATAAATACTTGAAGGAAAAAAAATTTGCAGGGCTACAGGAAAAGGGAGTGGGACTAGCTGAATTGCTCTTGGAGAGCTGGCACAGGCTGAACAGACCAAATGGCCTCCTTCTGTGCTGTAACCATTCTATGAGTCTAACTCTGAACCTGGAAAATTAATCTCAGTCAGACATACAACACTCAGGTGTCACAGAACCCACATCTCAACAGCCCCCCCCTATCAGAGGAAACCAGCTATCTCTGTTGTTTCAGTGATAAATCCAGCATTGCTGAACTACTAACAAATGCTCCATTTTGTATAAATACAACATATTAATAAAAATAAGCCCAGTTACCAGCTTTGTTCATGAAGCTGCCTCTGTAGTGAGAGCAACACTCCATACCTGTGCTGCTGGCTCAATTAAGCAGCCACCTGTTGTGAGCAGTCAATTCTTCTCAGAAAGCCAGGAGCCTCTAAATTTAATTAAATGAGACCTGTATTTGGAGTAAGCTACCACCTGCCAGTGTGACTTGCTTCTGGTAAGACTGCAAGACCAGCAATAAGCTCTACCCCATCCCCCATGTGATTGCTGCCCTGAGTTTTTAACAGCTGTTAATGAATAATCACCTGGTAACCATTAATGGTTATGACTGTTTCCAAGTGATTATTCATGAGATCAAATAAAGGCCACCTGTGCACAGCCCTGCCCTGTCAAATTGCTATTTGGGTGAGGTGGGGAAGGCAATTGGTCCCTGTGAAACAATGTCACTGAAAGAATCAACAGCTTAGAAGTAGCAAACAGTCTACCATTTTGTGATTTTACAAGTTCAGGTCTAGGATTTCCCACAGGAAGTGCCTAATCTTGGCTAAGGTTATCAGGGAGCGGTGCCGAGACAAGGTAAGGTGCTGCCTGACACAAGAAGCTCTTCATGCCTGATCTTGGAATCACCCTCCCTTCTATTTTAAATTGGATGCAGAGTAATTTTTTATTCCCCCCTTCATTTTCTGGAGGCATTGATTGGGGTATGGTTCCACGGGTGCTGGTCGCCTTGCCAAGTTACCAATCTTCAGGTGTAAGACCAAGGCAGTGAGTGTTAATGGGCTATTTGACTGTGGGTGGCATCAGAGCTGAGGCTGATTATGTCCTCACCCAGTGCCTACACTTCTAGCATGGGTTGTTGGATAGTAGTCGTGAGTGGCTAGTTTTCCTCTCCTTAACCCAGGGACACTGAAGCCAATTGTGATGCCTCTATCTTCACCCTGGGGATGAGATCAACTGACTCAGCACAGGCCAGGAAGTATCCTCTTCCTACAAGGATCCCTCTCTTCCTGAGAGGCCTGTGCCCAGGACAACACAGCTGTGACCAAGACCTTATTGTATGGAATCATGGGCATGGGCCTGCCTCCAATGTGTGGGGTCTCCAGCATTGTGCCAGTACCCCTGTGTTTTTCATAGACCTAGTTTAACTGAATCTTAACTGTACCAGTCAAATCAACACTGGCTACGAGAGCAGGGCAGAGGACAGGCACTCTGCAACGAGTAGTTCACCCTCTAACCCCTCTATGCCTCTCCACCATCTACAAGGCTTAAGCTAGGAGTATGATGTAAGTCACTCCTCGCCTGGATGGGTGCAACAGTACATCACTCAAGAAGCTCAACACCATCCAGGACAGAGTAATTTGCTTGATTGCTGACCCTGCCACTGATCCCAATATCCTCCCCCTCCATCAGTGGCGCACTGTGGTTGCAATGTAGCAATTCATCAAGCTCACTTTAACAGGAGCTCCCAACGCTGCAACCTCTACCAGCGAGAAAAACAAAAGCAGCAAAAGTCAAGGGAGCTCCATCGCCTGCTAGTTCTGCTCCAAGTCACGTGGCATCCTGACTTGGAAATATATCACCATTCCTTCCTTGTCGCTGGGTGAAAATCCTGGAATTTCCCACCAAGCACCAGAGTGGGAGCACCATCACCTCAAGGACTGCAGTGGTTCAAGTAGAAGGCCTACCACCATCCTTCTCAAGCCAACTAAGGATGGGCAATAAACGAGGCCTTGCCAGTGTCACTCACACCCCAGGACAAGTTTTTTTTTAAAGTTCAAACAGAGGGCAAAAAACAAGTTGCAGAAACCCAAGCAGTTTGCAAACAGAACCAGATGGTCCTCCAGATAATTGACTTCTCTTCCAGGGTACTCCACACGCTGCTATGTGGGTCATTTACGAGTTATGCTAGACTATACACGGCTTAACAGGATATTGACACACATTCTAAGGCTCTTAATGGGGGTTTTTTTCACAATGGGATTGTTTTCCAATCTAGCACACTGTCCCAGGTCAGTTATTCCACCGCTGAAATATGTTATTGTGCTGCAATAATCATTTTTTAAACTAAGCTATCTGAAGAAACTATTCTGCCCTCTTGCAAATCAGATAACACCACCAGTGTTACCCCTGGGTTACAAAATAAACAACAGGAAATAAGCAACAACTTCTCAGACCACATGGTGGTTAGCAATGCAGCCCATTTATTGAAATAGACAGCAGTAACTGACTGCTCTTTTTGTAATAAAAAAACAGAATTATTCATTGATTTAAATTAGGCAACATAAGTGACACAGCAGAGTGAGAATTTAGTGCTAAAAATTATCAGATAATTTTGATTAAGCAATTTTGCATTAAAAGGAGTAAATTGCATCTGCTACTATTGGACAGAAGTAATATCAGGTACTATTGAATAACAATAATGTTTGTTACTACTGGACAACAGTAACATCTGGTATTATTGGACAGCAATAATATCTAGTACTATTGGATAGTAGTAATGTGTGGTAATACAGGACAGCGATAATACCTGGTACTGTTGGAAGATTAACAACAACAACTTACATTTATATAGTGCATTTAATGCAGTAGAATGTCCCAAGGCGCTTCACAGGAGTATTATCAAGCAAAATTTGACACTGAACCATATAAGGAGATATTAGGACAGGTCAAAAGCTTGGTTAAGGTCGGTTTTAAGGAGCATCTTAAAGGAGGAGAGGGAGATAGAGAGGCAGAGAGATTTACGGAGGGAATTCCAGAGCTTAGGGCCTAGGCAGCTGAAGGCACAAATGGACAGTACTGTCAGGTACATATCTAGCACTATTGGACAACAGTATCAGATACTGTTGACAGCAGTACATCTTGTACCATTAGATAGTAGTAATATCTGATATCGTTGGACAGCAGTAATATCTGATACCATTCATAGAATTACATAGAATGTACAGCACAGAAACAGGCCATTCGGCCCAACAGGTCCATGCCAGTGTTTATGGTCCACATGAGCCTCCTCTCACCGTTCTGCATCTAACCCCATCAACATATCCTTCTATTCTTTTCTCCTTCATGTGTTTATCTAGTTTCCCCCTAAAGCATTTATGCTAGTTGCCTCAACTACTCCTTGTGGTAGTGAGTTCCACCTTCTAACCATTCTCTGGGTAAAGAAGTTTCTCCTGTATTCTCTATTGGATTTATTAGTGACTATCTTATATTTATGGTTCCTAGTTCTGGTCACCCCTGCAAGCGGAAACATCTTCTCCATATCTACCTTATCAAACAATTTCATAATCTTAAAGATCCCTATCAGGTCACCCCTCAGTCTTTTTTCTAGAGAAAAGAGCCCCATCCTGTACAATCTTTCCTGATAGTCATAACCTCTCAGTTCTGGTATCATCCTAGTAAATCTTTTTTGCACCTTCTCCAGTGCCTCTATATCTTTTTTTATAATATGGAGACCAGAACTGTTTACAGTACTCCAAGTGTGGTCTAACCAAGGTTCTATGCAAGTTTAACATAACTTCCCTGCTTTTCAATTCTATCCCTTTAGAAATGAACCCTAGTGCTTTGTTTGCTCTTTTAATGATCTTATTAACCTGCGTCGCTACTTTTAGTGATTTGTGCATCTGTACCCTCAGCTCCCTCTGCTCCTCTACCCCATTTAGACTCATTATCCAAGCAGTATGTGGCTCCTTATTCTTTCTACCAAAATGTACCACATCACACTTATCTATATTGAAATTCATTTGCCAATTACATGCCTGTTCTGCAAGTTTATTAATGTTTTCCTGTATTTTGTCACAGTTCTCCTCAGTATTAACTATATCCCCCAATTTGGTGTCGTCCGCAAGTATTGAAATTGTACTTCCGATTCCCAAGTCCAAATCATTCATATAAATGGTGAACAACAGTGGTCCTAGCACCGATCCTTGTGGAACACCACTTCCCACCTTTTGCTAGTCTGGATAATTACCTTTAACCCCTCTCAGTTTTCTGTTTTGTAGCCAGCCTGCTATCCATTCTGCTGCTTGTCCCCTGATTCCATATGCTCTGACCTTAGTCATTAGTCTACTATGCGATACCTTATCGTAGGCCTTTTGAAAATCCAAATATATTACATCTACTATATTACCCTTGTCTACTTTGTCAAAGCATTCAATATGGATGGTCAAACATGACCTTCCCTTTTGAAATCCATGTTGACTATTCTTTATTATTTTTTTGGTTTCTAGATGTTTTTCTATTATATCTTTGAGTATAGATTCTATTATCATTCCTACCCACTGACGTTAAGCTAATTGGTCTATAGATCCCTAGACTTGTTCTATCTCCCTTTTTAAATAGAGGAATCACATTAGCTGTCTGCCAGTCCTCTGACACTATTTCCTTTTCTAATGAATTTTTATATATCTCTTCCCTAACTTCTTTTAATATGCGCGGACACAATCCATCCAGACCAGGGCTTTTATCCTCTCTCGGTTTGATTAGTTTATCAATTATCTCCTCCATTTTTATCTTAAATGTCTTTCTATCTTTTTTGATCTCTTCTTCTAATGTCATGCCCACCGTGTTAGTCTCCCTGGTAAATACTGAGGCAAAGTAATTATTTAATAATTCTGTCATTTCTCTGTCATGACCTGTGAGTTTATTGTGTGTATCCAAGAGTGGCCCTCTACCTATCCTTATTCTTCTTTTGTTATTTATGTGTCTGTAGAATACTTTACTATTTCTTTTTATATTCCTTGATAATTTAATTTCATAATTTCTCTTTGTCTTCCTAATTGTTTTTTTGACTTCTTTCCTAACCTTTTCACATTCTCTTATGTCGTCCTCTCCTTTTTGTCTATGTACTTAGTGTATGCCTTTTTCTTTAGTTTCAATTTTGCCCTTATTTCTGTATTCAGCCATGGTGTGTCATCACTGGCTAGTTTGTTCTTGCTTTTTAGCAGGATATATTTCTCCTGGACTCTATTGATCACTGTTTTAAATGTTTTTCACTTAGTAGGAATAATATCTGGTACTATTGGACAGGATTAATATCTGGTACCATTGGACAGCAGTAATATCTGGTACTACTGGACAGCAATTAAATCTGGTACCATTGGACAGGAATAACACCTGCTACCATTGGAAGGCAGTAATATCTGGTACCGTTGGACAGTAGTACTATCTGTAATGATTGAATAGCAGTAATATCTGGCACCATTGGACAGCTGCAATATCTGATGCATTTGTGACAAGTATCTCAAGGCAGTTATTGATTGCAACACCTACAAATACTTGTACTAGAATTTAGCAAGCATTCATTATAAGCCTTAGTACATAGAATCCACCAGCTTAAATATCCACTCCCTCCATCATTGTGTACCGTGGCTGCAGTGTGCACTGCAGCAACGCACCAAGGCTTCTTTGGCAGCACCTCCTAAACCCGCGACCTCCACCACCTAGAAGGACAAGGGCAGCAGGTGCATGGGAACAACACCACCTCCAAGTTCTCCTCCAAGTCACACACCATCCCAACTTGGACATATATCGTCATTCCTACATCGTCGCTGGGTCAAAATTCTGGAGCTCCCTACCTAGCAGCACTATGGGAAAACCTTCACCACATGGACTGCTGCGGTTCAAGAAGAAGGCCCACCACCACCTTCTCAGGGACAACTAGGGATGGGCAATAAATACTGGATTTGCCCTCAATGCCCATATCCTGAGAAAGAATTAAAAAAATAGAATATTGCTGCTATCCAATTGCCATTCCTTCATGTAAGGACTACAGTAGTAATCTATTGATCAAAGAGTTACAGAACTCACTGTGAGATTGTTAAAATCCTTGAAGTGCAATGCTGAGGGGGGAAACAGTTTACAGCGTAAAACACATTAATATGATAACTTTCTACAAAAGTAATTTATTTTAAAGATTGGGAATACCTCAACTGCCTCACTTTTTTTTCTTTCCCAACACCTCAGCCAATTCTGCTCCCAACCAACTTTTTCTTCTGCCACCATCCCAGGCTGTGAATCTCTTCTTCAATGCAGTGAGTAAAGCAAATCAAGTGTTGACAGTGAGTAAAGCAAATCAGATGTTGGGATGCATTAGAAGGTCAATATTGAGTCAAAATAGCTAGGTAATCCTGCCACTATATAAATCATCGGTGTGACCACACTTAGAATACTGTGTACAGTTCTGGTTGCCGCAGCACAAAAGGGATATTGCAGCTAATGAGAGGATACATAAGAGAGCAATCAGAATGATTGAGGGGTGGAGGAATTGGATTATGAGGAGCGATTACGTAAATTCTCACTGGAAAAGAGAAGGTTGAGAGGTGAAATGAATACTGTTTTTAGGATCCTAAAGGGACTAGATAATGTAGACTATGACAAGCTTTGTCCAGAACAATAGAACCAGAGGACATGGTCTACGCTCAAAGTGGAGTAAATTCAAAACTAATCTGTGGAAACATTATTTCAGTGAGCAAGTGGTAAATCTATGGAACTGGCTTTCTAGGGAGACAGTGGAAGCAGATAATGTTGATTCATTCAAATGCAAATTAGAAAATTTATTTCAGAAATGAATATTTTGCGATACAGTAGATGAGTAATTGGAGAAATGACGTGGTAATTGCAGCATACTTCGGAGGTACAGGTGACTTTGGACCTATGGTTCCCAAAGTTGTCCACCACTGGGGGTTTTCCTCACCTCATGTCTGGGTCTATTGTAGACTAATTGATAGAGACTGATTGCCGTGATTAGTCAACAATTCCATTATTGTTGTATCATGCAAGTAGCAGGATGGTAGAAGGCGAACTGGATGGACCTTGGTCTTTTTATGTCTAGCAATTCCTATGTTCACATGAGACCACAGTTTCCTTCTGTTCCACCCATGATTTCCTCCTCTGCACCCACAGCGATACCCACTGTTGGTTCTCCCAAAGTACCAACTTAACTGCCTCATTCCCTGCTTTCAGCGATCATCCAGCTTGTTCCCTAAGGGATAACCTCCCTAACCTCCTCCCTTTCACCTTCTATTGCTCTCTCACAAGCTCCATTAGTGAATCATTAACCGTCACCCTCTCTATAATGACCCTGCTTGCAAACAAGGATGAATCAATTTGTGGATGAATCAATTGACATCTGGCACTGACAGAAACTTGGCTTACAGACAGTGAGTGACTCCTTCCCTTTCACTGAAACCTCCCCATCTGTTTGCATGTGCCCTGCCCAAACTACTGCTGTGGTAGCAAGGCTCTCCCTGACAAGTCCCACCTACTCCTTGGGCAGCTATTCCTCATTCGAGCACTTAATTCTCTTACACCCCTTGCAACTTTAATTTAAAGTCCTTGTCACCTACTATGCTGAGATCTCCTCCCTTCTCTCCTTCAGTCTCTTCACTGAGGAAACATTTTGACTTTGACCTCTCTCTTACTTCCTCTTCCTTACTTTGCTTTTCTGCCCTTCTGTCCTCCTTTAATCAACCCTTCACATTAGCTCCCACACCTACACTCATAGCAGCTCCCATGGCCTCATCTCTAGTATTTTAATCATTGATATGCTTATCTCTAACCACTTCCCTGTCTCCTGTGTCATTCACATCTCTATGCCTACTTCCAACCCCAATGCCCTTACCATTTGTTCCTGGAAAACACGACCCCCAGTTCCCTCACCAATTCACTCTCTAATTCCCAACTTGTCCCTCCTCCAGCTCTCCATTCATCATGGCAACACTGCCACCTTTCATCTGTTCAACAGTTCCCTCTTGCTTTCACCCATTCAGTTGCCATCTTGCAATGCCATTGTTCTCCCTGGGACATCCCCCCCATCTCCTCACCCTAAAGTTTGAGAGGTGCAGACTTGAGCATGACCAATTTTGCTGGCCATGGTCTAATCTGGTTTGATCATATCAAGAGTTATCACGGTTCCCTCTCCACGGCCAAATCCTCCTCCTACTATTCCGGGATCACTCTGGAGGGTAAGAATAATTCACCACTCCCACTTTTTATGACAAGCCAGTTCTTTAAATCACTTTCCCTCACCCCTTCCATTCCCACCTCTAACTCCAAGAGCGGGAACCTTATGGATTTCTTTATCTCGCATTTGGGGCCACCCGTGTAGCCTCCTCTCCCCCGCCCGAACCTCACTTGTCCTACCCTTGACCTTGTCACGCTGTAGCATCTCTCATATGTCTTCCTTTGCCTTCTTCTAACTCATCTGGTCTATGAGACTGACATCCTGCCCCCTTGACCTAATCCCCATCCAACTTCTGCCCACTCAACTACCTTTCTTGGCCCTAATACTCACCAACATTGTTAATGGCTTCCTCTGTGCAGGCACTGTCCTTTTCCCATTCAAATTCACCATCATCATCCTTCCTCAGAAAGTCTATCCTTGACCTGTCTGTCATCTCCAACTACTGATCTGTCTCTAACCTTCCCTTCTTGTCTAAGCTCCTTGAATTTGTCATCACCTCCCAGCTCTGTATTCACCGTTCCCACAACTCCCTATTCAAATTCCTTGAGGCTGATTTTTATCATTTTGTTTCTTTTTATATCTTTTTGGGATGTGGGCATTGCTGCCAATTTATTGCCCATCCTACTTGCCCTTGAGAAGGTTGTGTTGGGCCTTCTTCTTGAATCACCGCAGTCTGTGTGGTGAAGACACTCCCACAGTGCTGTTAGGTAAGGAGTTCCAGGATTTTGACAAAGCAACGATGAAAGAACGGTGATACATGTCCAAGTCAGGATGGTGTGTGACTTGGAGGGGAACTTGGAAGTCATGATGTTCCCATGCGCTCGATGTCTTTGTCCTTCTAGATTGTGGAAGTCGTGGGTTTGGGAGGTGACTTGCTGCAGTGCATCCTGTAGCTAGTACACACTGCAGCCATGGTGCGCCAATGTTGGAGGGAATGGCTACTTAAGCCAGTCAATGGGGTGCCAATCAAGTGGACTGCTTTGTCCTGAATGGTGTCGAGCTTCTTGAGTGTGTTGTTGCAGCTGCACCCATTCAGGCAAGTGGAGAGTATTCCATCATACTCCTGCCTTGTACCTTGTGGGAGTCAGGAGGTGAGCTACTCACCACAGAATACCCAGCCTCTGACCCGCTGTAGTAGCCTCGGTATTTATGTGGCTGTTCCAGTTGAATTTTTGGTCAATGGTGTCTTGGTGGGGGACTCGGCAATAGTAATGTCATTGAATGGCAAGGAGACGTGGTTAGGCTCTCTCTTATTGGAAATGGTCATTGCCTGACACTTGTATAGCTTGAATTCTACTTGCCACTTATCAGCCCAAGTCTGGATGTTGTCCAGGTCTTGTTACATGCAGGCATGGATTGCTTCATTGTTTGAGGAATTGAGAATGGAGCTGAACACTGTGCAATCATCAGTGATCAACCCCACTTCTGACCTTATGATGGATTTGAAGCATCTGAGTTATCAAGATAGGCTTAAAGAGCTGGGAATCTACACTTAGGGGTGATTTGATAGAGCTTTATAAGATGATGAAGGTAATAGACTGTGTTTCATGAACATAGAATCATACAGAGCAGAAGGAGGTCTCTCCCCATAGTCCTGAAAATGTTTCCTTTTCAAGTATTTATTCAATTCCCCTTTGAAAGTTACTATTGGATCTGCTTCTACCACCCTTTCAGGCAGTGCGTTCCAGATCATAGCAATTCTCTGCAAAAAAAAATTCTCCTCATCTCCCCTCTGATTCTTTTGCCAATTACCTTAAATGTGTGTCCTCTGGTTACCGACCCTCCTGCCAGTGGAAACAGTTTCTCCCAATGTACTCTATCAATACTCCTCATAATTTTGAACACCTCTATTAAATCTCCCCTTAACCTTCTCTGCTCTAAAGAGAACAACCCCAGCTTCTCTAATCTCTTCACATAACTGAAGTCCCTCATCCCTGGTACCATTCTAGTAAATCTCCTCTGCACCGTCTCCAAGGCCTTGACTTCCTTCCTAAAGTGTGGTGCCCAGAATTGGACACAATATTCTAGCTGAGGCCTGACCAGTGATTTATAAAGGTTTAGCATTGCTACTTTGCTTTTGTACTCTATGCCTCTATTTATAAAGCCAAGGATCCTATAAGCTTTTTTAACAGCCTCATCAATTTGTACTGCCACCTTCAAAGATTTGTGAATGTAAACCCCCAGGCCACTCTGTTCCTGTTTGTATAGGCAGTTTGTTTCAACTAAATAGGTTAGGACCAAGGATCACAATCTCAAGTTATGTAAGGCCAGAACTAGGTTACATAGAATATTACATAGAATTTAAAGCACAGAAACAAGCCATTCGGCCTGTGTTTATGCTCCACACGAGCCTCCTCCCACATTACTTCATTTAACCCTATCAGCATATCCTTCTATTCCTTTCTCCCACATGTGTTTATCTAGCTTCCCTTTAAATGCATCCATGCAATTCGCCTCAACTACTCCATGTGGTAGCAAGTTCCACATTCTAACCACTCTCTGGGTAAAGAAATTTTTCCTGAATTCTTTATTGGATTTGTTAGTGACTATCTCATATTTATGACCTCTAGTTTTGGATTCCACAGAAAAAAAGTCAATCCATATTGGAGGAAAGCACGGAGCCATTTAATATTTCTTGATATATACATGTGCTTTGGAATAAATTAATACCACAAAATATTTTAGAAATTTTGGATTTTTAAATTTTGGGGACACAAAAAATTGATAATGCAGCTTTTTTTTATTTGTTCATGGGATGTGGGCGTCGCTGGCAAGGCCAGCATTTATTGCCCATCCCTAATTGCCTTTGTGGTCCTCAAAAGGTCAAACCAAGTGCACAATAAAAAGGCATCAGTGCGACTTTTTTTAAATCTTGAAAGATGTCAGGAAGTGGTTCTTTTCCCAGAGAATAGTGGACCTGTGGAACAGGCTGCCGGCTCGTGGGGTGAATGCTGATTTGCTGAATTCCTTTCTGGCTGGGGCGGAGATCACCTCGTACAAGAGTTTGGCACTTTATGACATTAATCAGGGCCAGAGTGGTCTCCTAGACTAATTTCAATCGCATAAGTGGATCGGAAAGGAATTTCCCAGAATTTTTCTCCTTAAGAGAATGCTGAGGGGTGACCTGATAGAGGTCTTTAAGATTATGAATGGGTTTGATAGGGTAGACATAGCGAAAATGTTTCTACTTGTGGGGGAGTCCGACACCAGAGGTCATAAATATAAAATAGTCGCTAATAAATCCAATAGGGAATTCAGGAGAAACTTCTTTACCTAAAGAGTGGTAAGAATGTGGAACTCACTACCACAAGGAGTAATTGAGGCAAATAGAATAGATGCCCTTAAGGGGAAACTAATAAGCACATGAGGGAGAAAGGACGAGAAGGGTATCCTGATAGGGTTAGATGAAGTAGGGAGGAGGCTTGTGTGAAGCATAAACGCTGGCATAGACCAGTTGGGCCAAATGGCCTGTTTCTGTGCTGTAGTTTTGATGTAACTCAAAGTAATTGTTTTACGTTTTTATCTGGTTTTTCACCTCTCCCAGGAGATTACATGGCTTTCGGGTGCACAAGGCATCGTCGTTGTGTGGGACAGGCTGAATGGGCCATTCAGCCTTTTCCTGTCCGTCATTGTTTATATGTTCATATCTTCCTTTGTTCCAGGTATCACAGGTGTTCATAGCACCAAGACCACCCTGGTCAAAGCTACCAATGATATTCTCTATGATTGCTCCCTTGGCACATTATCCTTGTCCTCCTTGTCCTATTTTATGTAAGGGTTATGTTTAAGCCTTGCTCATGACTGCATTTATCATGATTATATGTTACTAATATATGCGAGATCCTGCAGGAAAGCTCAGGGGCACCTCCAACCCACAACGCTTATGCAGGATTTAGTGTAGCTGGAAAGTGATGATGTTATCTCACTCAGGGCTGAAAAATTAAACTCACCATCTGGCTTGGGATTACTTTCCAGTTTACTTGAAAAATAAAGTGATTGCTCGATTGCAAGTAACAGTGGACAAAAATGTCTTCTCTCTATAATTATTGAGGATATTTATTCCATTATGTCCAATTATTCACATTTTTTCCTTTGTCAATTATTCAGGGTCTTTATCCTTCTATCTTCAATTCTTTAACTCCTCTGCATTCAATCTTTCAGTATGTTTAGTCCACCCCAACTCCATCTCTAATGGCAATGTTTAAGTCACTGTCTCTCTATCTCCATTCTTAAACATGTACCTTTCTGCACCTTAAATTTTTTATTGTATATCTCTCTCCATCTCCAATCTTTAAGTGTGCTCCTCCCTCCATCTTCAACCTTTACTGTGTATCTCTCTCCAACTCCAACCTTAAACTGTGTGGGGGTTATATTGGATAACCCCTGAAAACGGGCGCTGGGATCGCGGTGTACAATTAACCCGCGCCATTTGTTTGCGATGCAGGCAGCATGTAACATTCACGCTGCCTGATGATTTCAATGATTGATGCGTGCAGCCAGCGCTACCTGCGCTGTTGATTGGCTGCAAGCATCAGTAGGGGGGCCCAATATCGGGAGTGGCTAGCGCTACTTAAAGGCAGCCTACACCTGTTAAAGGGGAGGTGCACTGTGGCTGCAGGAAGTGGTGGGAGTGGTGTGAGAAATGATTCCTGGGCTGTGATACTTGGAAGAATGGTTGCGCCTGCACCAAGGTTCTCTGATGATGCACTGGAGGCGTTTGTGGAAGAGGGGGACAGAATGAGGGGCATCCTATATCCGCAGTGGGGGGGCAGGAGGCCCTCCAGATATATGCTCAAGAGGCAGTGGGAGGAAGTAGTGGACGAGGTCAATGCCAGGAGCATAGTGCCAAGAACATGGATGCAGTGCAGGAAGAAGTTCAATGATTTGACATGAGTGGTCAAGGTAAGTGAGTTCAACTTTCCAAGTGGCATATCCTACCAACTGTACCACTAGCCTCATCCACTGCTCAATGCACTACACACCCCATCACCCACCTACCAACAGTCTCTTTCAATCAATACTCAACCCTTCAAATTAGATGCTTCATCTCACCCTCACACATTACCACTGTTGCAAGCCACACACCCACAACTCACAGGTCACACACGCTGGCAACTATTCAACCATGACAGCCACATCACCCAAACATCTTGCAGGACACTCACTGACACACTTCCCTCTTTCTTGCAGAAGGTGCTGGTGGGGGGTCCTTCACGCCGTTTAAGGCTTGTTCAGTTGTGCGAGGTTAAGACAGGGCGTTGGCTGGAGTGTGGAGTTCCAAAATGTCACAGGCTGCTTCAAATAACTCTGATTTGCATCATAATCTCCCTACTTTACATACTGCCAGCGGTCATTAGGTGCACGCGTGCAAACCCCTTTACCAAGATGGCATCCTGGCACTTCACATCGGATGTGTGCGCCTGCATCTCGGACGCCATTTTTGAGGCTTAGATGTCCGTGTAGCACCTACAAAACAGGCACTACATGGCCCAATTTCGCCCCCAGAATCTCCATCTCCAACCCTTAACTGTGTATCTCTCCATCTCCAACCCTTAACTGTGTATCTCTCTCTATCTCCAACTTTTAAGTGTGCTCCTCCCTCCACCATCAACCTTTAAGTAGTACCTCCCTCCATCTCCTATAATTCATTATTTATTTCTTTGCTGCCTCTACTCATTTTTAGTTTATTGTTGCAACTTTTCCCTCTCCCAATGGCTCGCTCTTAGCTCATACCAAAGTTCCTTCATTTCCACTGGATGATGTTAAAAACACTTTCTGGTAAGCGAAAGGTTAACTTAGGTAATTTGGGAAAGAACTGAGAGGTGTAGAGGAACAAAGGGACCTTGGAGTGCATATCCACAGATCCCTGAAGGTAGCAGGACAGGTAGATAAGGTGGTTAAAAAGGCATATGGAATATTTTCCTTTATTAGCCATGGAATATGACAGTTCTGCTCACCACATTACAGGAAAGATATGATTGCACTAGAGAGGGTACAGAGGAGATTTACGAGGATATTGCCAGGGCTGGAGAATTTTAGCTATAAGATAAGATTGGATAGGCTGGGGTTGTTTTCTTTGAAACAAAGGAGGCTGAGGGGAGATTAAATTGAGATATATAAAATTATGATGGGACTAGATAGAGTGGATAGGGAGGACCTATTTCCCTTAGCAGAGGGGTCAGTGACCAGGGGGCATAGATTTAAAGTAATTGGTAGAAGGATTAGACGGGACCTGAGGAGAAAATTTTTCACCTAGAGGGTGGTGGGGGTCTGGAACTCACTACCTGAAAGGATGGTAGAGGCAGAAACCCTCAACTCATTTAAAAACTACTTGGATGAGCACTTGAAGTGCCGTAACTTACAGGGCTACAGACCAAGTGCTGGAACGTGGGATTAAGCTGGATAGCTCTTTTGTGGCCGGCACAGACTCAATGGGCCGAATGGCCTCATTCTATGCCGTAACTTTCTGTGATTTTATAATTCTATGAATAAAATGCCCCTGTAATGTTAAAAAAAATCAGAACCAGCCTATGAGAATGTTTTTGATCTCATTGGTGGAACAGGTAAAGATGCAGAATCCTGCTCCTCCCCCACACCCATCAGTAAAGGGCCAGTTAGTTACTAAGCTCTGCTCTTAGACCAATAACATGACAGGAATTAGTGAACAAAACAATTCTTGTTGAAAGGGTGCCAGAACAGCATGTATCACTGTCTAAATTAGTTCACAGTGAGAATCTGAAATTTGATAATGACTCATATGAATTGTCAATTCAAATTTAATCAATTTTGGCTTCTGGTTTGACCTCGTAGATCAGAACAATTTTTTGGTGGAACATAAATACAAATCTTCAATGCAATATCAAACATTTTTAATTTTCTCATGCGTTCCCACGTATAGAATCGTGAGCCATCAGTAGAATTCTGAATCATATGTAGAATCATGAGCCATTCTTAGGATCATGGAACAAAAATAGAAAATGCTGGAAAAACATAGTAGGTCAGTCAGCATCTGTGGAGAGAACAGAAAAGTTAATGTTTCAGGTGCGGACCCTTCATGAGCCGTACATATATGATCATAAGCCATATATATGTCACATATGGAATTATGAGTTACATATAGAATAACGCACCATCTATAGAATCATGCCCACTGAATGTGCATTAAATCCAGCATTTCATGTAAATGAGGAGGTGTCCCAATAATGCAGTAAGGAGGGAGGACCCTTATAGGCAAAAGGGGGGAGAATTGGGCCGTGTAGCGCCCATTTTGTAGGCTTTTTTTAAATTTCAAAATATACTTTATTCCATAAAATTTGAAGATACTCAAGGTTTACAGATAAAGGGCACAAAATGCAGCACAGCAGTTCAAAGCAATGCAGTACAAATCGTATACACTATGATCTCATTGTTACAATTTTAAAAAACACAGTACATATTTTCTGTACATTCTGGGTGGCTTTATACAGTGGCCTTTCCCCATAGAGCCTTTGCGTAGGTCACACCTCGATTCAGTGCGTCCCGCAGCACATACTCCTTGACCGTTGAATGTGCCAGTCGGCAACACTCGGTCATAGCCGGCTCCTTCAGCTGGAAGACCAGCAGGTTTCGGGCGGATCAAAGGGCCTCCTTCACCGAGTTGATGGTCTTCCAGCCGCAGGCGATTTCGTAGGCGCCACGCGGACACCTATGCCCCGAAAATGGTGTCCGAGATGCGCACGCACACTTCCAGCGTGACGTGTGCGGAACGCCACCTTGTTAAAGGCGTTTGTGCCGATACACCTAACAAACGCCAGCAGCATGTAGAGTAGGGAGATCTTGACGTTAATCAGTGTGCAACGCTGATTTAAAGGGACCGCTGCTATTTTGGAACTCCACACTCCGAACTCACAACGGGTCTTAAATGACATGGAGGAACCCCCCTGCTCCCCACCACCACTGCTATTTAAAGGGATCATTCAGGAGTTACTGGTTAGTTGCTGGATTATTTGTTCTGGCTGCTGGTGCATTTGTACCTGTTTTTGGAGGTTTCCTATAATTGAATAAAGTTGCAATACTCTACAGGGAATGGGCTGGCTAGCTGACAGGCAACAGCAAGGGCACTGACGAGGTAGCAGAGGTGGGACAGGAATGCTGTCATCCTGAGAGAGGACAGCAGGTTCATGTTCCATGGAGCCACTGCCACTCGCTGCCTCCTGTTATGCGCCACCTTCTCCTGCAAGAAAGTGGCAAATGTGTCGGTGAGTGTCCTGCAAGATGTTTGGGTGACGTGGCTGTCATGATTGAATAACTGCCAGTGTGTGTGACCTGTGAGTTGTGGGTGTGCGGCTTGCAACAGTGGTAATGTGTGAGGGTGAGATGAAGCATCTGATTGGAAGAGGTGCGTACTGATTGAAAGAGTTTGCTGGTAGGTGGGTGATGGGGGATGTAGTGTGTGGAGCAGTGGATGTGGCTAGTGGTGCAGTTGGTAGGATATGCCATTTGACAACTGAACTCACTCACCTTGACCACTCGTGTCAAATCATTGAACTTCTTCCTGCACTGCATCCACTTCCGTGGTGCTATGTCCCTGGCATTGACCTCGTCCGCTACTGCCTCCCACTGCCTCATGAGCATATGTCAGAAGGGCCTCTTGCCCCCCTGCGGATATAGGATGCCCCTCCTTCTGTCTCCCTCTTCCACCAAGGCCTCTAGTGCATCATCCAAGAACCTTGGTGCACTCGCAGGCCCCATACAAACTCAGATCGGCAGCTTGGCGGGGTCTGGCATGCAGATTGGAGAATGTGGGATGTAGTTTTGAGAAACCTTTATTCAATATTTTAAAATGCAACACAGTTTTTAAACATAAGGACGAGACCTGCATCTGTGTTTTACTTGTGCAATTTCTGATCTCTGTTCAGACCCGTATCTTATATTTTGAAAATGTAAGAATCCCGCAATCTTTCAGCTGCCAAGTTGTTGCTCATTAAAAATTTCAGAGTTCCCATCTTCACCATTCTTCACAATATTGCAGCGCAGATTCACTTCACCACTGACTCCCACCACTTCCTGCAGCCGCAGTGCACCTCCCCTTTAAAAGGTGCAGGCTGCCTTTAAGTAGCACTAGCCACTCCTGATATCGGGGCCCCCTGCTGATGGGTGCAGCCAATCAACAGCGCAGGTATCATAGAATGTTTACAGCATGGAAGGAGGCCATTTGGCCCATCGAGTATGTGCCTGATCTATGCAAGAGCAATCCAGCTAGTCCCACTCCTCTGCCCTATTCCCATTGCCCTGCAAATTTTTTCCTTCAAGTACTTATCCAATTCCTTTTTGAAAACCATGATTGAATCTGCCTCCACCACCCCCTCGGGCAGTGCATTCCAGATCATAACTAATCACTGCGTAAAAAAGTTTTTCCCCATGTCGCCTTTGGTTCTTTTGCCAATCGCCTTAAATCTATGTCCTCTGGTTCTTGACCCTTCCGCCAATGGGAACAGTTTCTCTCTATCTGCTCTGTCTAGACCCCTCATGATTTTGAACACCTCTATCAAATCTCCTCTCAACCTTCTTTGCTCTAAGGAGGACAACCCCAGCTTCTCCAGTCTATCCACGTAACTAAAACCCCTCATGCCTGGAACCATTCTAGTTAACCTCTTCTGCACCCTCTCTAATGCCTTCACATCCTTCCTAAAGCATGGTGCCCAGAACTGGATACAATACTCCAGTTGTGGCCGAACAAGTGTTTAATCATAACTTCCTTGCTTTTGTACTCTATGCTTCTATTTATAAAACCCAGGAACCCATTTGCTTTCTTAATTGCTTTCTGAACCTGCCCTGCCACCTTCAATGATTTGTGCACATATACCCCCAAATCTCTCTGTTCCTGCATCCCCTTTTAGGATTGTACCCTTTAGTTTATATTGCCTCTCCTTGTTCTTCCTGCCAAAATGTATCACTTCACACTTTTCTGCATTAAATCTCAGCTGCCACGTGTCCGCCCATTCCACCAGCCTGTCTATATCCTCTTGAAGTCTATCACTATCCTCCTCACTGTTCACTATCCTTCCAAGTTTTGTTTAATCTGCAAATTTAGAAATTGTGCCCTGTACAACCAAGTCCAAGTCATTAATATATATCAAAGTCCAAGTCATTAATATATATCAATGATATATAGGTACTGCCGGCTGCACGCAGCAATCATTGAAATAACTAGGCAGCATGAACGTTCCGTGCTGCCTGCATCGCAACCAACAGGTGCGGGTTAATCACGCACCGCGATCCCAGCGCCCGTTTTCGGGGGTTAACCAATTTAACCCCGTATGTCTTTTTCAATTGGCTACTTCTGGGAGGCCTGTTCACTTGGTTGAGACCTTATTCTAAAAGGAGCATGATGTTTTTGGCTGTATTTCTGGAAGTTACTTTGTTTCTGCACAGTTTTTGTTTTGTAACACAAGGGATATTATTGGAATTAGTTGTCCACTTCCTGACATCTCCTTACAGCTGCACTGCATCTGCTGTCACTGATTGCACAGCTATAGTTGCTAGACAGTTCTATACCCTCTGGGCGTGGCTATTTCAGTGGGCACACCTTGCTAATTGCATTTTCTGAAGGAAAAGGCTGCAGATCAGAAGAGGCATGAAAGACAGGGGAGATTGCACCTTGCACCATCCCTGCAGACACATCCTTATACTGACACTCATGGAATCATGACCTGCCTGAAGAGACTTGCCAGTGCAGGCTTTGAGTCCCAAAGGATTGAAGTGTTCAAAATCATTAAGGTTATTGATAGAGTAAATAAGGAGAAACTGTTTTCATTGGCAGAAGGGTCAGTAACCAGAGGACACAGATTTAAGATCATTTGCAAAAGAACCGGAGGGGAGATGAGGAGAATTTTTTTTTTGTGCAGCGAGTTATTATGATGTGGAATGCACTGCCTGAAAGGGGAGACTCTTTCTAACTTTCCACAATAAAATTCTGCCTGGGGCCAATTTTTACAATCTTTGCAATTATTGTTATTATATACACGGTAATTACGAATCAATTACTTCAGTTAGAGCTCACCAGACTTGATGGACTCTCAGGAAGGAATAAAACAAGAATTATATTTGGCTCCAAAAAATGTAGATTCAATGGTGCATTTCACCCACAGAAACTCAACTGGACCAGCGATATAAATGCCGTGGCTACTGGAGCAGCTGCAACAACACTCAAGAAGCTCAACACCATCCAGAACAAAGCAGTCCACTTGATTGGCACCCTATCCACCCACCTGAACATCCATTCCTTCCACCACCGGCGCATCATGGCTGCAGTGTGTACTATCCGCAGGGTGCACTGCAGCAACTCATTAAAGCTTCTTCGGCAGCACCTCCCAAACCCACGACCTCCATCATCTAGAAGCACAAGGGCAGCAGTAAGATGGGAACACCACCACCTCCAAGTTCCCCTTCAAGTCACGTATCATCCCGACTTGGACATATATCGGCATTCCTTCGTCGTCACTGAGTCGGAATCCTGGAACTCCCTACATAACAGCATTGGGGGTATCCCTCCACCACATAGACTGCAGCAATTCAAGAAGAAGGCTCACCACCACCTTCTCAAGGGCAATTAGGGATGGGCAATAAATGTCGATTTTGCCAGCAATGCCCACATCCTGAGAATGAATTTTTTAATAAGAGGGTCAGTGGCACTATGTACTCCAGCAACTATCACTGCTTTCAGGAGAAAGGTAAGAAAGAACAAACTTGCATTTATATAACGCCTTTCACATCCTCAGGATGTCCAAATAGCACTTCATGCCAATGAATGACTGGAAATATAGGGCCCGATATTACCATGGCGGTGGGGGGTTGATTGGGTGCGTGGGTAACGCGCCCGGTGAAATCAGTCTGCCCCGCGCGCAATTGCAGGCTGATTGGATCCACTTACCTGGTCTTCCGGGTTCCCCACTGCTGATCTGCGCGTCAGGCGGACTGCGCATGCGCAGTAAGGTCTGTCAGCTGGAGGAGCTCTATTTAAAGGGGCAGTCCTCCACTGACTGATGCTGCAAGAAATAGGAAAAATTACAGCATGGAGCAGCCCAGGGGGAAGGCTGCTCCCAGGTTTAATGATGCCTCACTACAGGTATCATTAGATGGGGTGAGGAGGAGGGGGAGGACAGAGACCTTCCCCCCGGCGGGCGGGAGGAAGCGGCCTGCCTCTGTCACCAAGAAGGCCTGGCTCGAGGTGGCAGAGGAGGTCACCTGCACCACCAACATATCGCGCACCTGCATACAGTGCAGGAGGTGCTGCAATGACCTAAGTAGATCAGCCAAAGTGAGTACACTTACTCTTTCCCCTACACTCCGTCTGCCACATCACCGCCCCCACCCCACATCTCCTTCTGCACTGTCAACACTACTCTGTCACAACACTCCTCACACCCACTCAAACCTCATCCTCATCTTACCTGCACTTACTCACCTCGCCAGTACTCATCCCGCCACTACCACTTAACCCAATCCTCATACAATCTCATGGCTCTATCTCATACTCACCCTCTCATGCATCTCTTTCACAGTCAGCCTCACTCAACCTGCCACTACCTGTGCTGCAGCCACAGGGCATGCATCACATATGTGCAGTAGGAAGCGTAAGGCAAACGTGTTGTGAGCATGAAGGGGATGCACAAGGGTGTTTGAGGGTTTGTCATGGTTTTTACTTATATTTAATTTCTGATCAACTCACATCACATATTATATTGGCACCACTACTGTCACGTCTTTGCGAATCTTGTCTGGTTTGTGCAATAATGCCCTTTCCTGAGGATCACTATGAAGACCCACAACTGATGCCACCCATTGTGTCACTGCAGAGTGGGTGTAGATGTATTGGCAGGGCTTTTTTGTGCAGACGACTGAGAGACGTCGGCAATGTCCCCGGTGGCACCCTGGAAGGATGCGGAGGAGAAGTTGTTGAGGGCAGTGGTGACTTTGACAGCGACAGGTAAGAAGATGGTGCTCAGGCCAGCCGGGAGTAGCTCGGCATGAAGGAGGCTGCAGATGTCCACGACTACATGTCGAGTGACTCTGAGCCTCCGTGTGCACTGCTGCTCAGAGAGGTCCAGTAAGATGAGCCTCGGTCTGTGGACCCTGTGGCGAGGGTCGTTCTCTCTGCGACGCATCTCTCTCTGCGGTTGCCCTCCCTCCTGCTGTGCAGCACTGTGTTGTGGAGCTCCACGTGTCAGAGGTAGACGGCGTGGCCGGTGAGGCTGGTGATGCTGTTTGCCCTCCGAGGAGGTCATGACTGCAGCTACGGCGGCCCCCATCCGGAAGATGTACATCGAGGGGGTCCGCAAGGTAGGTACATGTGTCTGGACCCCGGGGTAAGTGTACAAGTTGGTGAATTTTATTGTTAGGAGGAGGGTGGTGGAGGCCAAACTTTGTCCAAAGTGACAGAGTGGCCTCCTGCAATGAGTGAGGGTCTCCCCCCCCCCCCCCAACCTGTCAAATGGACCTTTGCAGCTGCCATAGGCTGATGGCTGCGACACGTCCATTTGAACTGGGAGTGTTTCCCCCAGAACGGGAAACAGTCCCAGTCAGTTGCAAAATACCATCCCTGCTAAAATAACAGGTCAATCAGGTCTTACCTTAAGTGGCACCCCGCTGGCTTTAATTGCTGCGCGCGCATGTCAGCGCGTCAGTGGGGAACCCGGAAATGGGGCGGGTTGGAACCGGGCTCTGGACCCGCCCCGGGAATCCCCAATTTTCGCAGCCCCCCCCGCCACGAACGCACCCGATCGCGGGTGCGAAAATCGAGCCCATAGTCACTGTTGTTGTGCAAGCAAATGCAGCAGCCAACTTGTGCACAACAAGGTCCCACAAACAAAAAATGAGATGAATAACCAGATAATCTGTTTCTGACAAAGGGATGAATGTTGGCCAGCACAGTGGGAGTGAGAGAACTCCCTGCTCTTCTTCAATTGGTACCATGTGATTTTTTACATTCACCTGAGTAGGTAGACTAGATCTCAGTTTAATGTCTCATGAAAAAGGCAGCACCTCCAACAATGTCACACAGCCTCAGTAATTCACTAGAGTGAGCCTAGATTATGATAAGTCTTGAACCCACAACCCTCTAACTCAAAAGCACAAGTTTTACCAACTGAGCCACAGTGATACTGAGGGTAGAGAATTGAAGAAGGCACAAAAAGAGAATAAAATCAATGGAAGAGAAACCATTTAAAAGATTTGATTCCAAGTGTTCAGGGCAGATAACCACAAATAGTTATTAACTACAAAAGCTTGCAACAAAATACGTTTTCAATATTTGTTATTAGTCCAATTTTAATATTATACAGTTCAATACCTTTTACAGCATTTGTAGAAGAGGGTGAAAAACACATGCACGTGTGCAGTGATATCAGCAAGAGTTTCTGTCAGGTGAATATGACATCTGTGATTGCAGTTGTGTGGCAATCAGTTCGTTCACTTAAAAAGGAAGCGCATTCATCTGAACTGCTGCACCGTCCTGAAGGTCATAAAGGGAGATAGTTGCATGTTCATCTCTTTCTCTCTGGTCTCTTTTGTTGTCTTTTTTCATCACTGCTGATCAGATGCAGTCTGGGAGCAGATATCATGAGATTTCGGTGACATTGTGAAACTTTGTGAAAGTAATTGACCTCTGTCATCTTGGAATTGAGCTCCATGTTATTTTTCTAGCCTACCGCCTGCCCCCACCTGTTGCTGTTACCTGCTGAGCTTCTGACTGTACTTTAATGCGCTGCTGGTTTCTCAGCTCTATTCTGCTGCTGTGTGGGTTCTGGACAGAAGTTAACTTTCTCCTGGGCTGAAGTCCATTTCTCTGATGTTTCTGGACCTTATAGTGACCTCCAATATTGCCGCCTCTGAGACTGTATTCTCTGATGGGTCATCTCAATTCGAGTATCTGGCCTGCTGCTGCATTCTCAGTTTTCTGCTCCTCTGCCAGGAATTTTTCACTCTATGCTGAGCCAGCTCTGATCTGTTTCTGCTGGTCCCTTGATCCTATCCTGCTCTGGATTCTGCTCCACTGCTGCTGAATTACCTTTGATCTGCCGCTTTCTGCCTGCTTCCCATTGTCGCTGACTCCATTCATCCCTCCGTTGGTATACTGGATCCTTCTCTAACACCTCTCCTCCGTTGTCCAGTTGAGTGGGATTGCCCTCACCTGGTTCCACTCTTATCTGTAGCCAGAGAATCTCCTGCTTCTCCTCTGTCCCCCGCACTGTTACCTCTGAAGTCCCTCAAGGATCTATTGTTGGCCCTGTCCTATATCTCATCTATATGCTGCCCCTCGACGACATCATCTGAAGGCATGATGTTACATTCCATGTGTACGCTGACAACACCCAGCTCTACCTCACCACGACCTCTCTCTATCCCCACACTGCCTGTGTGTTATCAGATTGCTTGCCCGAAATCCAGTCCTGGATGAGCCAAAATTTCCTCCAATTAAATGTTGGGAGGACTGAAGCCATTGTCTTTAGCCCCCCACCACAAACTCTGTTCCCTCATCACCGATTCCAGCCCCCACCCTGGCCACAGTCTCAGGCTGAACCAGACTATTCACAACCTCGGCGTCCTATTTGACCCTGAGTTGAGCTTCCAATTCCATATCCTCTCCATCGCAAAGACCACATACTTCCACCACTGTAACATTGCCCATCTCCTGCCTCAGCTAATCTGCTGCTGAAATCTTCGTCCTTGCTTTTGTTACCTCTATATTTCCCCCATCTTCCACCCTCCATAAACTTCCACCATCCAAAACTCTGCTGCCCATATCCTAACTCACACCAAGTCCCCCTCATTCAATCACCCCTGTGCTTGCTGACCTATAGTGGCCCCCAGTCCAGGAACGTCCCAATTTTAAAATTCTCATCCCCGTGTTCAAATCCCTCAATGTCTTTGCCCCTCCCTATCTCTGAAACCTCCTCTAGCCCCACAACCCTTCAAGAACTCTACGTTCCTCCAACTCTGAACTCCTTTGCATTCCCACTCCCTTCACCCACCATTGGCAGCCATGCCTTCAGCCGTCTACGCTCTAAGCTCTGGAATTCCCTCCCTAAATCTCTCCATCTCTCTACCTCTCTCTCTTTCTTTAAAACACTCCTTAAACCTACCTCTTTGACCAAGCTTTTAGTCACCTGTCCTAATGTTTCCTTCTTTGGCTTGCTGTCGATTTTTGTCTGATTACGTTTCTGTGAAGCACCTTGGGACGTTTCCCTACGCTTTAAATGCAAGTTTTTGTATTTTGTGCAGGGAGGTGAATTCTACACAAAATGCCTCCTCTAGGGCTTTCCCTTACCATAAGAAAATGAGTAGACGACAGGCCTGCTCTGTCATTTTGTTAGCTCTTTAGCTTTTTGATACCAATTCCCAGCCCTCTTTCCATATCTCTCAATACACTTACTTCCCAAGAAAGTACCTATTCCCCTTTTCAACACCTCAATTAATTCTCCATTTCTGGCCTTCTGGGGCAGTTTTCTCACAACACTCTTTGTCCCAGGATTTTTCAGACAGTCAAAAGACAAGATCAAGGAAAAACAACAACAACTTGCATTATATAGTGCCTTTTAACAGAAAAATGTCCCAAGGCGCTTCACAAGAGCGTAATCAGATAAAAATTGACACTGAGCCAGAGGGAGACATTAGGACAGGTGACCAAAAACATGGTCAAAGCGTTAGGTTTTAAGGTGTGTCTTAAAGGAGGAGAGAGAAGTGGAGAGGCAAAGAGGTTTAGGGAGACTGTACAGTATGTACAGAGCTCTCTTTATAAAGGTCTTTTCATTTTACTTTTTCTTTGTTCCAGTTTTGGGAGAGCATCCTCAGTGTACAGGGAGTTATCCCAGCGTCCTGGCCAACATTTACCCATCCACCAAAAACAGATTACCCTTCATTCATCTAATTTACTGTTTGTGGTGCCTTGTTGCACGCAGATTGGCTGGCGTATATGCCTATATAACAACAGTGACTACACTTCAAAAGTAATTGCACCTTCAAGGGCATGTTAGCTGAGTCAGATGCTACTCTGCATAGGCTTACAAGAGGAACTACGGGGTCCCAATTGTCCAATCTGTCCAAACACACAGGACTGGTTTTGTGTGTTTAACTTGCAGTAGTAGAAGTCCTTAATCTGAGGACAAATTCACTGACTCAGATCTTTTATACTGGTGGTGCTCTGCAGTTTAGGTTCTGTTTATATTTAAGGAGACCAGTGCATATCCACCATCAGCTCCGGAGCAAAAGCAACTTCATATTTAGGATTCTGTGGCTACTCAGAAAAAATACATCTCCCCTTTAAGAGGAACCCATTTTATTTTCTATAACTGGATCTTGCTTAAAGGGGCAGTACCACCTGAGGTGCACTGCTCTTTATCGAAGATCACAATGCAGAGCCTTTCATCCATTTAGGGAAAGAACAAAAGGTCATCTCCAAACATAGAAAGTCATAGCACAGGCATGGAAGGTGCGCTGCATTTCTGAAAAAAAAACCTTTCTTGTGTCAAAAGCATAAAAACAATAACTTAAATACCGTTGAATTCTTTTTTTGTCTCTTGTCAATTTGCTCTCCTCCCTTCTATTTCTGAAGCTGTTGACTTCTTGTTAGATTAGGGTTCAATGGATGTCAGTCTCCCCCTGTTACACATGCATGAGTTTTGACTGTGTGTCAGGGGCCTTTTGCATTGTGAAGGGCATGTTGGCAAGGCCAGCATTTATTGCCCATCCCTAGTTGCCCTTGAGAGCCTTCTTTTTGAACTGCCGCAGTGCTTGTGGTGTAGGTGCGCATGGGATTGAAAGGTTTGCAGGGAGCGGCAGGAAAGATCTGAAAGTTTTTCTGATATAATGTTAGTTTATATCAATTCAATTGTTATAAAAATCCACAAGAATGCAATACTCCCTTTTTTAATTCCATGCTTTCAAAACCATTCTTTCCTCTTTTAGGGAAACTGTATCATTCCACATCTGTGGACATTAGGTCAGGACAGGATCAGGCTTGGATACCAAAAGGAGACCTCTATCTGTGGATCTGTACTCCAGCAACAAGCAGCTACACAACACATAGCTTACTCTCAAGCCTCTGCCACCAATGTGTAATGCCACCAAGAGCTGGGTAGCACTGCTTGACTTGATCCAATCACTGACTTTCCTTCCCTCTTTGTGGGAAAGCACAATAGTCACCATTTGGTATTTCTTTTAGGTTATGCAGGAGCGACAGATAAAAATAACAAGACTGCACTAAGTTGACGCCCTCAGTAAGCCAGGTCTTGTCTGCAGACCTATAACTCAACTTCATTTCCAGGGTGACTCTCTCATTTCTGAACGATTGCCTACTTTTATCTCATTAGTTATGGATATTTTGCATCAGAGTAAATGAAGGGTTTACATAGAATTACATAGAATTTACAGCACAGAAACAGTTCATTGGGCCCAATACGTCTATGCTGGAGTTTATGCTCCACACAAGCCTCCTCCAACCTTACTTCATCTCGTCCTTTCAGCATATCCTTCTATTCCTTTCTCCTTCATGAACTTATCTAGCTTCCCCTTAAATGTATTTATGCTATGCACCTCAACTACTCTATGTGGTAGCAAGTTCCACATTCTAACCATTCTCTGGGTAAAAAAGTTTCTCCTGAATTCCTTATTGGATTTATTAGTGACTATTTTATATTTATGACCCTTAGTTTTTGACAAAAAGCTCCTAAAGCAACCCCTGATCCACAACAAATTTGGCTCCACCTCAAGCCTTTAGCATTTGATTGAGATGTAGACTCTCATAAAATTTTCCTCGGGTTAGATGAATTGCTATATACACCTTGTTCCACAGCCGAAGGGTAGAGACTGTCTGTGGCCAAACAGAGATATCACTGTGCCACTTCCCTGTTCCCCCCACCATCACCATTCAGGTAATCCTTTTAGACATTGGCAGTGCACATGGGCAAAGTGGGAGCTGCCAAGCAGGCACATTTACGATGTTCAATGCAAAACAGGGTGACAATGATAATTCGAAGCGCCGACAATAGATCAACGAGTTCATAAGCACAAAAAAAGGAAAAGGATAGTCAAAGAAGACTTAGATTCCATCTTGTATTTGAGCATTAAGGAATGACAGTGTTGATTATTAAATATTTCACCTCAGTGTTTACAAAAGAATGTGTAAGGAGGACTATAGGAGTACCTGAGAAGCGTGTGGAAGAGCCACTACTGGAGATAGATAGTCAAAAGGAAATCATATTTTTTTCAAATTAATCGGATTAGAGGGTATGCATCTTTGAATATTGAGGGAGGTTGGAGAGGAGATAGGAACATAGGAACAGGAGTAGGCCATTCAGCCCCTCGTGCCTGCTCCGCCATTTGATAAGATCATGGCTGATCTGTGATCTAACTCCATATACCTGCCTTTGGCCCATATCCCTCAATACCTTTGGTTACCAAAAAGCTATCTATCTCAGATTTAAATTTAGCATTTGAGCTAGTATCAATTGCCATTTGTGGAAGAGAGTTCCAAACTTCTACAACCCTTTGTGTGTAGAAATGTTTCCTAATCTCGCTCCTGAAAGATCTGGCTCTAATTTTTAGACTGTGCCCCCTACTCCTAAAATCCCCAACCAGTGGAAATAGTTTCTCTCTCTATCCACCGTATCTGTTCCCCTTAATATCTTATAAACTTCGATCAGATCACAGCAGTAATTTTCCAAAAATCTTTGGAGATGGAATAGTTTCAAAAGATTGGAGGGTAGAAAATGATACACCCTCAAGAAAAGGGAATTATAGTCCAGTTAGTCTTAACTTGGTTGTGGGTAAATTTCTAGAATCCATAATTAAAGATGAAATCTGAGAAAGCATGGGTGAACTGGGGACAGTCAGCATAGGCAAGTAGTGCTTGATTAATTAGTTGAATGTTTTGAGGAAACCAGAGTGAATGGATAAAGAAAATGCAGTGCATGTTGTAAACATACATATTCAGAAACCATTTGGCAAAATGCTATATAAGAGTTGCTGCAACCATTAAAACACATAGGGCCGATTTTAACCTGAGCTTAAAACAAGGGCAAAGTGGGCGGGACATCTGTGACCACGGTCAGGAGGCCTGAACCATTTTCAGGTTCGAGCCTCATTTGAATTCAGCCGTTAAATGGTGGCCTCCAAACGGGCGCTCGGCTGCGATTCTCCTGTTTTCGAAGTGCCGAAAATCGTCCAGTTTCTACATGAAGTCGGCTGGAAGGTCGGACCTGTTCGGGGCGGGGGGGTGGGGTTGGGAAGCCCATTCTGGGGAGGGCGCAAACGGGCCAGAAGGTTTTTGTGGGGAAAGGAGCAGCATTCATGGATTTCCTGGCCCCATGAAAATCTTAAAGAAAACGCACAAACTTATCTATTCCTGAGCGGCCTGCAGTGGTCCCTTTAAGGAAGGCTGGTTGGGCCACTCAATGCCCACTACAACCAGGTCTAGTGTGCATGGCGCGTGCTCTGCTCATTTGTACATGAAAATTGCGATCAGGGTTCTACAACCAGTGCAGGACTTGAGCTCATCCAAAACTCTGCTGACCGTATCCCAACTCACACTAAGTCCAGTTCACCCATCACCCTGTGCTCGCTGACCTACATTAGCTCCCAGTCCAGCAATGCCTCGATTTAAAAATTCTCATCCTTGTTTTCAAATCCCTCCATGGCCACGCCCCTCCCTACCTCTGTAACCTCCTCCAGCCCTACAACCTTCCAAGATCTCTGCGCTCCTCCAATTCTGACCTCTTGCGCATCCCGTGCCTAGGCCCTAAGCTCTGGAATTCCCTCCCTAAACCTCTCCGCTTACCCCCCTCTCTCTCCTCCTTTAAGACGCTCCTTAAAACCTACCTCTTTGACCAAGCTTTTGGTCACCTGTCCTAATGTCTCCCTCTTTGGCTCAGTGTCAAATTTTGTCTGATTGCGCTCTTGTGAAGTGCCTTGGGATGTTTTTCTACATTAAAGGTGCTATTATAAATAAAAGTTGTTGTTGTAGGACCCCGATTGGCACACTTAAACAGTTTCCCGTCTATTTTGGGCAGAAGTGCTGGGCGTCCATTTAAAGGCCTGCCTGAAAATTGAATCAGATGGGCCTTGGGTGCCCACCTGATTTCCTCTGCTGGTTGTCCGTTTTTCAGGTGAGAAATGGGCAGCAGGCAGTTCAAGATCGTCCCCAAGGTATTAATGGGAATGTAGGCATATGGATTGAAAGATGGCATGGGGACATCAAGCACAGAAGAGGGTAAATGGACAGTGAAAGGAAATAACATAAATTTTAAGTTTTTTAAGACTGAAGGAACAGAGATCTCAGTGCAAGATACGTAATTTATAAAGGTGGAATTGTAGGTACCTAATGTCATTAGAAGGTAAATGGGATTTGCAGTTTTATATCGTGACATTGAATACATAAAGGACGTGATGTTGAATTTGTACAAGCCATTGCTTAGAGCACAGCTGGAGTATTGTGTGCAAATCTGTGCACCCAATTATAAGAAGGATATTAGATCCATAGAAAGGCTGCAGAAAAGATTCTCTAGGATGATATCATGAATGAGAGGATATAGTTACAAACAAAGGCTCAAAAACATATGGCTTTTTCATTGGAACAGAGCTGGTTAGGTGGGATGTAATAGAGGTTTTCAAAATTTGGAAAGGTTTTGAGAGGTTAACTAGTGAAAGGTAAATAGTGGACGATGCAGACATTGTAGATAAAGGGGAGGAGTGTGAAATATTGGATGGGATAAACATAGTGAGGGAAGAGGTATTAAAGGGTTTAGCATCTTTGAAAATAGATAAATCACCAGGCCCCGGTGAAATGTATCCCAGGCTATTACAAGAAGCAAGGGAGGAAATAACAGAGGTTCTGACCATCATCTTCCAATTCTCTCTGGCTACAGGCACGGTGCTGGAGGATTGGAGGACTGCTAATGATGTACCATTGTTTAAAAAGGGAGAAAGGGATAGATCGAGTAATTACAGGCCAATCAGCCTAACCTCATTGGTGGGCAAATTATTGGAAACCATTCTGAGGGACAGTATAAATCGTCATTTAGAAAAGCACTGATTAATCAAGGACAGTCAGCATGGATTTGTTAAGGGAAGGTCATATCTGATTAACCTGATTGAATTTTTTGAGGAGGCAACAAGGAGGGTCGATGAGGGCAGCATGTTTGACATAGTCTACATGGATTTTAGCAAGGCTTTTGACAAGGTCCCACATGGCAGACTGGTCAGAAAAGTAAAGCCCATGGGATCCAAGGGAAACTGGCAAATTGGGTCCAAATTTGGCTCAATGGCAGGAAGCAAAGGGTAATGGTCGACGGGTATTTTTGTGACTGGAAGGCTGTTTCCAGTGGGGTTTCGCAGGGCTCATTACTAGGTCCCTTGCTATCTGTGATATATATCAATGATTTGGACTTAAATGTAAGGGGCATGATTAAGAAATTTGCAGATGATACAAAAATTGGCTGTACGGTTGAAAGTGAGGAAGAAAGCTGTAGCCTGCAGGAAGATATCAATGGACTGGTCAGGTGGGCAAAAAGATAGCAATCAGTGGAATTCAATCCAGAGAAGTGTGAGGTAATGCATTTGGGGAGGGCAAACAAGGCAAGGGAGTACACAATAAATGGGAGGATACTGAGAGGTGTAGAGGAACAGAGGGACCTTGGAGTGCATGTCCACAGATCCCTGAAGGTAGCAGGACAGGCAGTTAAGGTGGTTAACAAAGGCATATGGAATACTTTCCTTTATTAGCTGAGGCATAGAACATAAGGGCAGGGAGATTATTCTAGAACTGTATAAAACACTAGTTAGGCCACAGCTAGAGTACTGCGTACAGTTCTGGTCACCACATTACAGGAAAGATTGCACTAGAGAGGGTACAAGGAGATTTATGAGGATGTTGCCAGGACTTGACCATAAGGAAAGATTGGATATGCTGGGGTTGTTTTCTTTGGAACAGAGGAGGCTAAGGGGAGATTTAATTGAGGTGTATAAAATTATGAGGGGTGTAGATAGATTGGATAGGAAGGACCTAGTTCCCTTAGCAGAGAGATCAACAACCAGGGGGCATAGATTTAAAGTAATTGGTAGAAAGATTAGAGAGGAGTTGAGGAGAAATTTTTTCATCCAGTGACTGATGGGGGTTTGGAACTCACTGCCTGAAAGGGTGATAGAGGCAGAAATCCTCATTGCATTTAAGAAGTACTTGGATATGCATTTGAAGTGCCGTAATCTACGAGGCTACGGACCAAGAATTAGAAAGTGGGATTAGGCTGGCTAGCTCTTTTCCGCTGGCTCAGACACGATGGGCCAAATGGCCTCCTTCTGTGCCGTAAATTTCTATGATCCTATGATTCTATTGTTTCCACTGATTGGTGAATCAGTAATGAAGGGGTTTAAAATCAAGCTTATTTCTAGAGAATGAAGAGGGAATATAAAAGAGCTGTTTTCCTACAGAAGGGTGATGCCCCCTACAGTCAATTAGCCCACCAATACTAAATATCAAAGCTCACACATGAATAATGACCACTTGGGTGAGGAACAGAGAGCGTCCAATACCCGTGAAACCATACCCCAGCAAGGAAAAGAGTGGAGAAATGGACAAGAAAAAAGAAAATGACATGTCACACACACACTCTCAAAGCACTTAATCACAAGAACAAAATGTCAGTCCATCTTGGGATACTTTTAATCATAAAGAAAGAATTGCATTTATAAAGTACCTTTTTTTTTATTCGTTCACGGGATGTGGGCGTCGCTGGCAAGGCCGGCATTTATTGCCCATCCCTAATTGCCCTAGAGAAGGTGGTGGTGAGCGCCTTCTTGAACCGCTGCAGTCCGTGTGGTGACGGTTCTCCCACAGTGCTGTTAGAAAGGGAGTTCCAGGATTTTGACCCAGCGACAATGAAGGAACGGCGATATATTTCCAAGTCGGGATGGTGTGTGACTTGGAGGGGAACGTGCAGGTGGTGTTGTTCCCATGCGCCTGCTGCCCTTGTCCTTCTAGGTGGTAGAGGTCGCGGGTTTGGGAGGTGCTGTCGAAGAAGCCTTGGCGAGTTGCTGCAGTACATCCTGTGGATGGTGCACACTGCAGCCACAGTGCGCCGGTGGTGAAGGGAGTGAATGTTTAGGGTGGTGGATGGGGTGCCAATCAAGCGGGCTGCTTTATCTTGGATGGTGTCGAGCTTCTTGAGTGTTGTTGGAGCTGCACTCATCCAGGCAAGTGGAGAGTATTCCATCACACTCCTGACTTGTGCCTTGTAGATGGTGGAAAGGCTTTGGGGAGTCAGGAGGTGAGTCACTCGCCGTAGAATACCCAGCCTCTGACCTGCTCTCGTAGCCACAGTATTTATATGGCTGGTCCAGTTACGTTTCTGGTCAATGGTGACCCCCAGGATGTTGATGGTGGGGGATTCTGCGATGGTAATGCCGTTGAATGTCAAGGGGAGGTGGTTAGACTCTCTCTTGTTGGAGATGGTCATTGCCTGGCACTTATCTGGCGCGAATATTACTTGCCACTTATCAGCCCAAGCCTGGATGTTGTCCAGGTCTTGCTGCATGCAGGCTCGGACTGCTTCATTATCTGAGGGGTTGCGAATGGAACTGAACACTCTGCAGTCATCAGTGAACATCCCCATTTCTGACCTTATGATGGAGGGAAGGTCATTGATGAAGCAGCTGAAGATGGTTGGGCCTAGGACACTGCCCTGAGGAACTCCTGCAGCAATGCCCTGGGGCTGAGATGATTGGCCTCCAACAACCACTACCATCTTCCTTTGTGCTAGGTATGACTCCAGCCACTGGAGAGTTTTCCCCCTGATTCCCATTGACTTCAATTTTACTAGGGCTCCTTGGTGCCACACTCGGTCAAATGCTGCCTTGATGTCAAGGGCAGTCACTCTCACCTCACCTCTGGAATTCAGCTCTTTTGTCCATGTTTGGACCAAGGCTGTAATGAGGTCTGGAGCCGAGTGGTCCTGGCGGAACCCAAACTGAGCATCGGTGAGCAGGTTATTGGTGAGTAAGTGCCGCTTGATAGCACTGTCGACGACACCTTCCATCACTTTGCTGATGATTGAGAGTAGACTGATGGGGCGGTAATTGGCCGGATTGGATTTGTCCTGCTTTTTGTGGACAGGACATACCTGGGCAATTTTCCACATTGTCGGGTGGATGCCAGTGTTGTAGCTGTACTGGAACAGCTTGGCTAGAGGCGCAGCTAGTTCTGGAGCACAAGTCTTCAGCACTACAGCTGGGATGTTGTCAGGGCCCATAGCCTTTGCTGTATCCAGTGCACTCAGCCGTTTCTTGATATCACGTGGAGTGAATCGAATTGGCCGAAGACTGGCTTCCGTGATGGTGGGGATATCGGGAGGAGGCTGAGATGGATTATCCACTCGGCACTTCTGGCTGAAGATGGTTGCAAACGCTTCAGCCTTGTCTTTTGCACTCACGTGCTGGACTCCGCCATCATTGAGAATGGGGATGTTTGTAGAGCCTTCTCCTCCCGTTAGTTGTTTAATTGTCCACCACCATTCACGACTGGATGTGGCAGGACTGCAGAGCTTTGATCTGATCCGTTTGTTGTGGAATCGCTTAGCTCTGTCTATAGCATGTTGCTTCCGCTGTTTAGCATGCATGTAGTCCTGAGTTGTAGCTTCACCAGGTTGGCACCTCATTTTTAGGTACGTCTGGTGCTGCTCCTGGCATGCTCTTCTACACTCCTCATTGAACCAGGGTTGATCCCCTGGCTTGTTGGTAATGGTAGAGTGAGGAATATGCCGGGCCTTGAGGTTACAGATTGTGCTGGAATACAATTCTGCTGCTGCTGATGGCTCACAGCGCCTCATGGATGCCCAGTTTTGAGCTGCTAGATCTGTTCTGAATCTATCCCATTTAGCACGGTCGTAGTGCCACACAACACGTTGGATGGTGTCCTCAGTGCGAAGACGGGATTTCAACTCCACAAGGACTGTGCGGTGGTCACTCCTACCAATACTGTCATGGACAGATGCATTTGCGACAGGTAGATTGGTGAGGACGAGGTCAAGTAAGTTTCTCCCTCGTGTTGGTTCGCTCACCACCTGCCGCAGGCCCAGTCTAGCAGCTATGTCCTTCAGGACTCGGCCAGCTCGGTCAGTAGTGGTGCTACCGAGCCACTCTTGGTGATGGACATTGAAGTCCCCCACCCAGAGTACATTTTGTGCCCTTGCTACCCTCAGTGCTTCCTCCAAGTGGTGTTCAACATGGAGGAGGACTGATTCATCAGCTGAGGGAGGGTGGTAGGTGGTAATCAGCAGGAGGTTTCCTTGCCCATGTTTGACCTGATGCCATGAGATTTCATGGGGTCCAGAGTCAATGTTGAGGACTCCCAGGGCCACTCCCTCCTGACTGTATATCACTGTACCGCCACCTCTGGTGGGTCTGTCCTGCCGGTGGGACAGGACATACCCAGGGATGGTGATGGAAGAGTCTGGGACGTTGGCTGAAAGATATGATGAAACATCCTAAAGAATATCACAAACAATTAATTACTTTGAATTGCAGTCAGTCTTAAGCAGGCAAAAAAAGCAACCATTTCACACACAGGAAGATCCCACAAAGAGCAATAAGATAAATGAGCCAGTTAATATGTTTTTTGCTGTTGTTGTTTCGAGGGGGCAGTGTTGGCCAGGACACCAGGAGAACTCCCTACTCTTCTTCAAAATATTGCCGAGGGATCTTTAAGGTCCACCTGAAGAGGTAAGCTAGGCTTCAGTTTGATGTCTAATCTAAGGGATAGCACCTCCAACAATGCAGCACTACCTTACCATTACACTGGAGTCTCAGCCAAGGTTACATGCTCAAGTCATAGAGTGGGGTTTGAACCCATGATCTTATGACTCAGAGGTGAGAGCACTACCAACTGAGCCAAGCTGACATATGAAAATTTAAACAAATTCTACATTATAAAGAGACAAATACAGTACCAAATGGTAATCAACTATGCATGGAGAGTGGATACAAAAGACAGGCCTTATTTAACTGAATGTCTGTGATTATTGTGTCTTTTCAAATTATCCTCAGTTACAACAAAATGGTCATATGAAGGAGGTAGCAAGCAACAGATATAAAATGAGACCTTAGACTGAGTCCTGAGAGATTCTGGATATAATTTTTAGAACAGATTGAAATATCAATTTCTGCAAGTCAGTTGCAGCAATTTTCCTCCTATTACTTCTTTACCCTCCAAATGTTCAAAATGTTTTCTCAGGGAATGCTTTCCAAGAAAAATCCCTGAATTTTATATATCGGCCCTCCTCCTTTCCCCATCCTCTGATCTAGTACAGAAAATGGAAACAGTCTTTGCCATCTCCTGCTCAAAGTCCTCTTCGCCCCTTGTAAAGCCTCTGATGGTTTTATCTATGCAAGGGGCCCTGTGTAAACGTTGACTTAAAGTGTAATTTGGAGGTTTTGGTGTGTTACTGAGAATTTTAAGAGTTACCCTCCGGCCTCACAAAATCAGTGATACTGGGCGATAAGTATTACAAAAATAAATGAGAGAAAAAAAAAGTGCTTTTATTTTGAAGCAGATGCAGTTGTTTCTGATGTAATTCCAAAATGTTTAATTGACAGGGATGAGGTTGGCTTTGTGCACATTACCTCCTCTCAGTTGCTCCTCCCCTTGTCTCAACCTTCAGGTATAAAAAGCCCGGGGACCGGCTGCTCTCTGTCATATTACCAGGAAGGCAGGCGAGAGAGAGGAAGAAAGGTCACCTGCTGATCTAGTAGCGAGAGCCCTCGCACCCCCCACCAAAAAAAAGCAAGAAATACCACAACCACCTCCTGTCAAGACATGTCCAGCAACTTTTTGTTTGCGATATAGATGTTTTAATTAATAAAGTCATCAGACAACCTAGCCTGATAGCGATGAAGGTTCGCCCCGAGCACTCCCGTTCAATAGTGCTTCATTTTATGATAGGCTGGGAGTGTTGTCATTTAGCCTGAGTTGTTTCTCTCCGCCCCTCTCTAGATAGGTTGACGCGGGAGGAGCCTTCTAGTTCTGGCTGAGGTGTTTTCTCATTTTTTAAAAACTTTCAAAAAGAACTCAAAGCTGTTTCAGGTAAGAAAATATTTCTATTCGTATTTTTCATATTGATTTTTTTTGATGTGGTAAAATGATTCCTAATAATGTAATTGTTTACAATGTGCCCAGACAGTCTTGAATTTTACAAAAATATACCGATTTATTTTATTAGTTTAATCGATTCCCATTTGGATGTTGAAATCTGGTCTGTGGGGAAATTATGACTTTTTAAACATTGTTTTAATGCAGGATGTTCTGTAAATTAAATAGCGAAGTGTTAGATTGTTTCAGCAAACTGTTTGGAAGGGTTTGAACTTTCATTGTTAACACACCATTGAGTAAAAAAATTGCAATAATTCTTGCTCATTGTAATTCATTGCAGAATAAAATTATAATCAATTCAAATTTGCTTAATCCAAATAATTCAATTTTTGTTAAAACTGAATTTTCTTTCTTTATTTACATTGCTTCATTCAAATTATGGGATGATTCAGATTTTTTTACACTAAAATTCAGCAGTAAATGGGGGGATTTTCATTAACTCTACAAGAAGCAAATTCATTGAACTTTCTCCTGAAATGTTTGGGAAGAAGTGTTTCGTTTGTAATTGAGAATGTTGCAATTTTTAAAAGAAATCTTAGCGAAGATTTTTTTCAAACGTTTACCTTAACAATGAATTTATAGTTTATTAGTGGGAAGGCAGAAAATGGGTGTTGAGATCTTTACTTGCTGATTGTAGGGTGTCACAGAAAATTACACATAGTAAAATAAAGATCTGAAATAGAGTGCTGAAAATACAAACATCAAAGAAAAGATAGGTTTCGGGTGGAGATAGAGGCCAAAAGTTGTGATCAGGTCTACACCTGAAGAGTTCCCCTGCCTTTTTTCCTGTTGGAGTAGTTTTGATAAAAACCTATCGAGTAAATTTCTATCCACAGTGGAATGACCGTTCCTGGCGACTACTACCCCCAGTTACTTACTTGGAAACTCCACTAAAAGCCGATTCTAATTTTTACAGCAGGTAAGAATGAAGCGCAGATCTGAGAGATTGGGCTATAAATTTTGCTTTCAAATTCGATTGCCAAGGAAACAGATGGTTTTTGATCTTTAAGAAATTAAATTTAACACCTAAGCTGTTATTAATTGTTAAATGTATTTAATGTGCATTAATAGGTTTCCATAAAAAGGGAGTTGCACTTTTCCCACTACATTTACATCTAATTATTTCCTTAGTGTTCAAATTTCTCGGTTTTGCTGTTTGAAAGGCTTATTTATTTTATAGAGAAATGTTATTTTAAAAATAAAATGTTGCCATCACGCTTCACCCTGGGATGGGGAAATGAATGACCCACATTGCGGTTTAACACGCTTCCCTGCTGGTGTTTATCTACGGTCATTAGCGATGTGTGGGGGTTCCGGAGTTAAATGAATTGGATGGGGAAGTTCCACTGTTAATGAGGCCGCTTAACAACCAGATCGACCGAGTGGAGGTAATTACTCAAATCTGGCGTGAAATTGTGTTGGAGAAGGAAACCTTTTTTCCACCATCAAAATCCCATGTATCACCTGCCGAGTATTAAAGCTAAAACCAAGTTGCCGTATTAAACACGAGCATTTTACAATTTTTTATCTCTGTATAGAAATTGTTTTAGACGTTTGGCTATAGATATTTTTGTTCTCTTCCGTTTTCTCTCCTCCCTTCCTGAGGGCTTTGGGATATCTTTCTACAAGGTGCCTCAGCCCTCTGGTACCTCACTGGCCATTCTTCATGTGCAAGCGCTGGAAAGATATTCGACCATAGGGCAGTTTCTTTTTATAGTCCTTTTGGATAATCAGTATAATTCTTAACGAGGAGTTGTGACTAAAGCAATACTAGATCCATTGCTAAACAGCACCCTTTAACAATCTGCTTCTCCAGTTTGTTTCAATGAGACAGACTGCCTGTGTAAAATGGAAAACTCTCTGTACCAATACTTTCTCTTATCCTAAAGGCCTTCAAGTAATCGAGCGCCAGGCATCCGAACCTGCTGTTTTCTGAACCATGGCCGGAGAATCCAGTTTTTTTTTACGGAGTGACAGTGGCGTTGGCAGAGGGCAAGCCACCAGCAAAAGTTCACGTAAGGTTCAATAGCAGGGAATCGGGAGTGTAATTCTAGCTAATTTCAGAAACCAGCACACTGCACGTCAAAAATAATTCATTGTGTGAAACGCTGAGATGTTGTAATACATTACATAAATGCAAATAATGGTATTCATTATTACTAATAGACTTACAACAATTAATTGCTCTGGAAGAAAAGCTGCATTTTCTAAACGTTCTTTTTACTCTTTAAGCCCGAAATGTGGACTCAGCATTCAAATTAAATCATCCTCACTCCAACAATCCCGACATCTAAGGGGTTAATTCCGCGCTCCCAGCGGGAGGCTGCATTTGCAGGGGCTGTGGGTCGGAGAGTTGGCGCTACAGAGCTGTAAAAACCCATCTGACCACACTCCCTGTACATGTCCCTGCTGGGGAGTGCGGGGTTTGGAATTAGTGTCCCCATTTCATAGGGGGGAGGGAAAGAGAAAGATTGTCCAATATCATTATATTCATGTAAAGGTGGAATGTTGATACATTTGACTATCAAATCATTTGTTCTAAATGTGTAGTTATTTATAAATTTAAAACCATATCGAATACAAATGTAAAATTCTGGAAATAGAGCAGGTCATTCAACATTTAGAGACCCTTCACCCGAAATGTAGAGATGCCTTTTCTCTCAGCTGCGGTCGGGCTGCAGCTAAATTCCAGCATTTTATATTTTACTTTCAGATTTACATATTCTTTCTATCAATACTGACTAGATCAAATATTCCCTGATTCTCTTCCCCTCATAAAATATAGACATTAAGGCAATTGTCTTGACAAAGTGATGCACTTAAATTGAATGTAATTGCTGTGATGTATATTGTGTTAAAAAAATACAATAAAACCTTAATTGAAAAAGAACATGGGAGGAAATGTGAGCTTTATATACGGTTTGGGGGGAAAACTGAGCCTTTTTAAAAATCTGATTCCCTTTTAATGGAGAGAATTGATCTTTTATATTCTAGTCAACAAATGACAGCGAAACTTTTTTTGCTTTGTAAATATTAAACGAAAATGTAATGTTTAAATAAGATTGATGCCCCGAATCATGTGGTTTTTTTTGTTTGGCAGCTGATATTTTATCTAACCGTTGGTATACCGTGTTTCTTTTAAAATTAAAAAAATCAAAATATTAATTTAAATGAATTGGTTCCACTGTATAGTGTAGCAAATGGCAAAATCGGAGAAGATCTTAAGGAGGGACATAAAGGAGCAGGTGTGTGGAGAGATCACTGCACCGTGATGCTCAGCTGTTTCTTTAAAGCTATTTGCAGTTTTATTGCAGAATTTATAGCTGCGCAGAAAATAGAATAAAGCTGTTAATGTTCACAGTAAAATCAGCGATCGGTAAAAGTGACTTAGCAATCTGACCAATTACTTTTCACTCACCGCTGCCATTTACAATTTCTGATTTCCCCCCCCCAAAAAAAACATTTGAAGCCTGCGCCTCCGAACAATTGCCCTGATCATTTCGTTTCTGGCTGCTGTATAACTCCGAGTACTGGCTGTCCGAGGGTTTTTTGGGTGTGGGGTGTGGTAAGAGGAGAGATTATAAAGGCAGGTTTCAGCATACGGTAACAGGTTCTTCCTTATTAAAAAGAAACTCCCTTTTTTGTCCCTTCCCCCCCATTACTAATTTTCCTACTGTTTTATCTTCAGTTGCAAGGTAAGTAATTAACTCGTTTAAGCGCCTTTTTAAAACTGTTTGCTAGTGTTCAGTGTAATGCAAGTCTGGAAAAGCAGCGTGTCGTTTCGAGCGCAGTTGTGCGAAGCGGGTGGGAGTTACACCAAAGGGATCATTGGTTTGTAGCGAACGAATGCTATGGACCGAAGACAGGTAAATTGACCAGTTTTTAATGGTCGTTTTTTTAAAAACAAAAGCCTTTAGAAATTCTAGGCAAACCAATTTATTATTGGGAGGGAGGGGAGCAAATGATGGAAATCTGCAATTAAAACAGGAAATGGATGCCAGGCCTGAGAGAAAAATAAGTCAACAATGAGACCCTGCAGCAGAATACTTTTAATGGGGCTCTGACTGTGTTCAGAATACTTTGGTGATCATCTGATAGATCAGTACAAATGCTGCAATCCTCCTGCCCAAGATTACTACAACTTGCATTTATATAGTGCCTTTAATGTGGTAAAACCTGATATAGCACTTATTCTGACATGCCTTCTTCCTTACAAAGGGACACTGCAGTTTTACACAGTTCTACTTGCTGTGATCTACATAGTTGGGCACCAGTTTCAACTGGTCTCCATTAGTTTCCTTAAATATCCATAAATCATCTTTCTGACTCTAGTCATCAATGAGCACTTAACTGCTGTGCTCCTTGACTTTTCTTGAAGTATTTGTCTATTTGGCCCTGCTCCTTTAATGTGTCTAGATTTGAAAAATGAACAGATGCTGGAAAGAATTTCTTAATTAAAATGTTCTGTAGTTAAGGAGTTAAAATCTCAAGGAACAGCAGGTGGTCAGTGATTTATTAGATGGCTTTCTTGAGCTTCTGGTGCTTGTCTCAAAGCCGTACTGCGAATGGTTACTGTTCTTGAACTCCAACTGAAACCTTGCGGCATAGAGTCCGAAACACAAAGCTAAACTAAACCTTTACAATTCATGGTTAGGCTGCAGTTAGCATATTGTCTAGTTTTTGTGCCTTAAGGATGTCAAGGCAATGGTGAGGGTGCAGAAGATTCACCAAGACAAGACCAATGAGAAGCTTTACTTATGAAGTGGGACCAGAGGCAATGGGGGCTCTTTTCTTTCGAACTAACAAGGTTAAGAGGGGATCTAGTAGAAGTGCTCAGAACTGAAGGGACAACTATCTCCACTGAGTTGAGTTGATAACCAGAAATTAAAAAAATTGAAGATGAACAAATGGAAAGATTAGGTGATCGTTCAGAGGGTTTAGAATATTGAACGCTCTACCAGAAACGATGGTTGAAGCAGCATCCATAATAGATTTTTTAAAAAGTGGATGAATATTTGAAAGAGAAATTTAAAAGGATCTGGAAAAGATAGGGCAATAGGACTAAGTGGATAGTTCTCTGAGCCAGTACTTGGTGCGTTGAATGGCCTCCTTCTGTGCTGTGAAATTCTAAACTTTATCTTCCTGGTACAAGCCTTTGGGTCCATTTTATCTGGAACCTTCCATCTCCAATGATTGTTACTTTTGTACTCGTGTTATTTGCGTCTGATCTTACAGCAGGTCTTGTTCAATGTGCTGAAATATGGTTTTATGCCTGTTTTCTAACTACATTGGATCTAGTCTACAAGCTAAGTTTTACCAAAAGTAATTAAACAGTGGTTCATTTAATCAATTAAATTAATCAAATTTCCTTGTTTTTAATTAGCAGCTGTGTTCTGAAGCACTTGGATTTATTTCTTTGTGGTTTACGTGACTGTTTTCTGTCTGTGTTAATTTTGTATCATTTCCAATTTAATATCTGTTTAACACCAACAGTGGGATTCTGGGTTATTTCAGATGCATGACTCAAGGTACATTTTCCTTTTTAAGAGTGCTATTAGTAGCAGATACTTTCTCTGGCATTCATTTTTATACCTGTTCATATTGTAATGCTCAGCATTTAATGCTGAGATCATTCCAGTGCCAGGTTCTTGATACCTGTGCCACATTCCCTTTTATCCAGTCTAGTCTATATTTGTGAAGACTGTAGTGAAGAGCCTTAATTCATAGCAGTGCTGTCCCAGCCTGAAAGCAGAGGCACTTGTTTTTATTCTGATATCTCTAAACGCAGTACGATCTGGGGAAGGGAAGGATTGCTGTCACTTTGTGCTGCAAAATCATTAACCTGTTGAATGTATTTCCAGTGTTGCTACACAAACTATTCCTGGCTGGCATCCCATCCTCCACCCTCTAAGCTTCACCTCATCCCAAATTCTGTTGCCCGTTTCCAATCCTGCACCAAATTCCAGTTCCCCTTCACCCCTGTCTTTGGCATAGATTAACCCCTGGTCTCCAATGCATAAAGTTAAAATTGTCACCCGTGTTTAAATCCTTCATCCCTCCCTATCTAACCACTGTCAGAATTACAACCCCTCCCTCTCCAAACTCTTGATCCTCTGACTGGCCTCTTTTGCATCTTCCTTCCACCCCACAATTGGCAGCTGTGCTTTTGTCTGCCTAGGCCCCTGCTCTGGAGTTCCCTCCCTAAACTCCTGCTTCCCCACTTCTCTCTAAAAACCCACCTGACCCCCCATATCTTTTTTGGCTCTATATTAATTTTTCTCATTACACCTCATGCTTTGGGACAATTTTCAGTGAAACTATATAAATATTTAAAAAAATCTGGATGCAGAGCAGGTCAGTAGGCATCTGAAATAGAAAAGACAAGTTGATAGGACCCTTCACCAGAACCTTTTGGTCTTTGTAACTTGTCAGATCCTGAAACAAGCTAAATACATCTCAACGCTATGTCAGCTGGTGAAACATTACTGTCTGGTTCAGTTACAAAACTGCCAGTGTATGTTTGAATTTAAGTATGTGGTTTACACAAGATAACACATTCTAAACCTTTGCAATTCATATTTGATGGGAGGAAAAATATTGCATGTACCATTACAGGGCTGAGACTCATTGGGAAGATTGTCTGTGCACATGTAACAAAACCATAAACTCACCCTTCAACAGCTGTACAATTCCATTAAAGTGCACAGGAAATCTGCCTTTGTGTAGTTAACTCAATGAAGTCAAATGTTGCTCCCACCACAATGAGATTTAGAATTTAATATATTTAATAACCATATTCAGCTAAGTAAAAATAATTACCAGTAGTGAAAATAATGATTCACATTTCCTTTCACATAACCTTGCATGTAGTTAGAAATGGAGTCCCCAAGTTCACTTTTTGTCCCATTGCTGTAATTTAATAAATGTAGGTGCACATCAATGCCATGTTCACATTTGCAATTTTAATAGATGCAGGCTTTTACAGTAACCCAAAAGTTTGTTTGGAATGATTTGGGCAAACCATAGGTGCAACTGCATACACTGTACCTGAGAGGCACATTATTTTTGCTGGTCCTTGCACTAGTTTTGATTTTATAATGGAAGAATCCCATCTTGTGGAGTTGGGTGCTGTCCTTTGTTTCAGGTACAGATTGGCCTTGTGGAGTTGGGTGTCCTGTGCTTTGTTCCAGGAACTGACTGGCATTCACTTTACATTGAGAAACAAGATCATTTGAGACTTGCATTCCTGTTTCTGTAGGTTGGCCCTCCAATTCAACTACCTGTCAAACTAATCCCCAACTGGAATGATGCATTCTCATGTATGAAATAGGCCTCTAGATACTGCATGCAACCCTCCTCCCTTCCAAGTTCACACTCGTACTCACTTGGATTTCCTTGAAGCCCATATAATCGGGATTTAAAGAAAAATCATTCAATGCTCCAATTCTGTGGGTTTTTGCCAAAGCTATTTTTTTGTACTGAAAATAGCTTTTTCTAATATGCACATACTTGGTAGGGTTTCCTTGGGTTGGGTTTCAATACCTAGCTGTAGTGAGTGCATTGAAAAGAACTTGCTGTTTATATAGCACCTCATGTCTTGACATCCCATAGTGCTTTACAACCAACAGTTACTTTCAAAGTGCAGTCACTGTTCTGTAGGCCAATGCAGCTGGAAATTTACACAAGACAAGGTCCCCACAAACAGCAAAAGTAAATGACCAGTTAGTCTGTGACACTAGCAAGGGAGGAATGTTGGCCAGGACATCAGGTAGCTCAATGCTTTCCTTCAAATTCTCATGGGATCTTTCACATCCACCTGAGATTTGGACAGGGCCTTGATTTAACATCTCATACAAAATATGACACCTCTGACAATGTCTCCGTACCACACTAAAGTATCAGCTTAGAGTCCTCCATTTTATTTTCACTTATTTGCTGTTCACAAAAATACAAGGTACAGGTCTTGTGACAACCTAGTGCAGCTATTATGTGGAATTTGTAACTGGAAGACTCTCCTCACCAGGCAAGTTTGTCTTTTTTTGAGGTGATCCCTGTGTTCACTCCCAAGCACCTATTTTTTTTAAAACAATGATATTCAGCTGTTTTTAAATATAGAAATTGAGCTTGACCTGCTGTTGCCCTGTGAATGGTATTTTCTTCCTCAATGATGGGTGTCACTGCTAATATGTATGGACAGGACATTTCTTTCAGTTGATGTTTGTGACATTATCAATAAAATATTAAATCAGTCACATGGCCAATCCAAGATGACAAACAGAGTTCAGTCTTTAGTATCCCTTCAATTATTTTTCTCCATCTTTCTTTTGAGATGCAGTTATATAGGTTGGCAGTAACCCTCTGCCACTTGCCCAAGTGGCCATGATTTTTGTGCTCCAGCTCACTATTCAACTGCAGATGCATCACAGCCCTCACTTGGTGTTTGTGCAGGCACTTCCAGTGTGGGTCAATCTATAGCGGTCAGGATCGAGAACTCTGCCACTTTGACTGAAGTCGGCTAATTCCATGCAGACTGGGATTAAATCAGGGACTTCTGACACCTTGACTCGACAAAAGACCTGTAATTCCATTTGGACCCAGATGTAACTGTCTGAGGGGTGCCCAGATCTGCTGGGATTCCCACTGTTGGGACATTCCGTGGGGGAGGGCAGGCAAGAGGGCAAATATTCCATCTGTTTTTTGTATATATCAAAGTGGCACATCTGTGGAAGCTCTTGAGTTTCCTTGAACTCCACTCAGGATGCCACCTGTGGTTCGACAGAAACTGTCCCTGCTGAGAGGCATGGGTTCCATTATGGGCCTGCTAAACTCCTGAGGAATAGGAACTGTCCGAGGGGATTAATTACCTTGGAGGTGTGGCTTGGTAGGTACTTTGAGGGCAGCATTTGTTAGGTTCCTTGCTGGGCTTCCTCTGTTAGTGAAGCAGCGTAGCATTGCTCCAACACTCCAGGCATCTGTTGGGACAGGTGCCACTGTTGTACCCCTACAGGTGTGATGCACCCACTCTGAGCAAGCTAATTACTTTGTCCCTGCAAGTGGCAGCAGGGTTAGAATCCCTTGAAGTCAACAGACCTTGGCTGCACTCCATCCAGCACAGCAGGACCATTGGAATTTTGGTGCTGAAGACTTTACAACTGAACCACTGGGACGGTTCCTTGGATTCAGATTGCTGCAGAATGGTCATATCACTTTGCTTCCTGAGATCTTATTGAAGGGGTCCTGTACTATGAGTGTAGCCTGATGTGCTGTAGAACTGAGTTAACTAATCATGTGAGAAAAGGCAAAACTAATAAGTTGCAATTTTGTTACATGGTAATTTTTCTTGCTATTGTACCTGTGCAGACCCCTTGTCAGCCATATTGAGATTTAATGGTCATGGAGTGTATTTTTGATTTGCTGCCCAGGTGTAAAACTGGCATTGTGGATCAGCTGCTCAACTTGATTTTTAAATTTTTTTTTCAAAAAATATACTTTATTCATAAAATTTGCAGCAGTACATACAAAACAGTTGTCATATCACTTTCCAAACGTACACAATACAGATTATACAATTTGCAGGTTACGTTAAGTGCAGTACAATGAACACATTGGACATCATTGCAGTTCATGACACTCTCGGGTGTCTCATTGCATCATACGTCAACACAGATTATTGCTTACAGATTCATTTCTGGTCCATTTCAGATTCATTACAGGTACATTACAGCAATTTGAATTTTACATTCTGCCCGAGGGGGTTTTTCCCTGATTGCAGCCCCTCGGTTTACAATGGCGGGAAGGCTCTAAACGGTTGCCTTTCCCCACAGGGCCTTTGCGGCGGCCGCACCCATCCTCAGTGCATCCCTCAGCACGTAGTCCTGGACCTTGGAATGTGCCAGTCTGCAACACTCGGTCGAGGACAGCTCCTTGTGCTGGAAGACCAGCAAGTTTCGGGCAGACCAAAGGGCGTCTTTCACCGAGTTGATGGTCTTCCAGCAGCAGCCGATGTCCGTCTCAGTGTGCGTCCCCGGGAACAGCCCGTAGAGCACAGAAACCTGTGTTACGGAACTGCTCGGGACGAACCTGGACAGATACCACTGCATCTCTCTCCAGACCTTCTTTGCAAAGGCACATTCCATAAGGAGATGGGTGACTGTCTCGTCTCCACCGCAGCCTCCTCTGGGACAGCGCGCGGTGGCGCTGAGAGTCCGGGAGTGCATGAAGGATCTGACGGGAAGGGCCCTTCTCACCACCAGCCAAGCAAGGTCTTGGTGCTTGTTTGAAAGCTCTGGCGATGAGGCGTTCTGCCAAATGACATTGACAGTCTGCTCGGGGAACCAACCGACAGGATCCACCATCTCCTTTTCCCGCAGGGTCTCGAGGACGTTACGTGCGGACCACTTGCTGATCGCCTTGTGGTCAAAGGTGTTTTCCTGCACAAACCTTTCCACGAAGGACAGGTGGGGCGGAACGGTCCAACTGGACGGAGCGTTCCGTGGCAGCGTGGCCAGGCCCATCCTTCTCAACACCGGGGACAGGTAGAACCTCAGCACGTAGTGACACTTTGTGTTTGCGTACTGAGGGTCTATGCACAGCTTGATGCAGCCGCACACAAAGGTGGCCATCAGGATGAGGGCCACGTTGGGCACGCCTTTCCCCCCTTTCTCTGGAGATTTGTACATCGTGACCCTGCGGACACGGTCCATTTTTGATCTCCAGACAAAGTGGAAGATGGCTCGGGTGACTGTCGCGGCGCAGGAGCGAGGTATGGGCCAGACCTGCGCCACGTACAGCAACACCGAGAGCACCTCGCACCTGATGACCAGGTTCTTGCCCACGATCGAGAGGGATCGTTGATGCCACAGTCCCAGTTTCTGCTTAACCTTGGAGATACGCTCCTCCCAGTTTTTGGTGCACGCCCCGGCCCCCCTGAACCAGATCCCCAGCACCTTCAGGTAATCCGACCTGACGGTGAAGGGGACAAAGGATCGGTCGGTCCAGTTCCCAAAGAACATGGCCTCGCTCTTGCTACGATTTACCCTGGCCCCCGAGGCCAGTTCGAACTGGTCGCAGATGCTCATCAATCTGCGGACCGACAGCTGATCCAAGCAAAAGACGGCGACGTCATCCATGTACAGCGAGGCCTTGACCTGAGTGCCTCCGCTGCCTGGGATCGTCACCCCTCTTATGCCCGCATCCCTCCTGATGGACTCGGCAAAGGGTTCGATGCAACACACGAACAAGACGGAGGAGAGAGGACAGCCCTGCCTGACTCCAGATTTGATCGTAAAGCTTTCTGATTCCCACCCGTTGATTGAAACTGCGCTACTGATGTTTGTGTAGAGCAGTTGGATCCAATTGCGGATTCCCTCCCCAAACCCCATTTTGGAGAGTACGTCCATCATGTACGTGTGGGATATTCTGTCAAAGGCCTTCTCCTGGTCCAGGCTGATCAGGCAGGTGTTCACCCCCCTGTCCTGTACGTAGGCAATCGTATCCCTGAGTAGCGCCAGGCTATCAGAGATCTTCCTGCCGGGTACGGTGCAGGTCTGATCGGGGTGGATCACCACCTCCAGGGCTGACTTGACCCGATTGGCGATGACCTTGGACAGAATTTTGTAGTCCACGTTAAGTAATGAGATGGGTCGCCAATTTTTGATTTCTTCCCTCTCCCCCTTCCGTTTGTAGATGAGGGTGATGATGCCTTTCCTCATGGAGTCTGACATGCTGCCTGCCAGAAGCATACCCCCGTACACTTCCAGCAGGTCTGGGCCTATCCAGTCCCACAGAGCCGAGTACAACTCCATCGGTAAGCCGTCGCTTCCGGGAGTCTTACTCTTCTCGAAGGATCGGACGGCCTTTGTCAGTTCGTCCAGAGTTAGCGGGTGATCCAGACTCTCCCGCTTGCTGTCATCTAGAACCTCCGTGATAGACGACAAGAAGGAGTGGGAGGCCGCGCTGTCTGTGGGCTTCGCGTCGTACAGTCCGGCATAAAAGGATTTGCAGATCCTCAGTATGTCGGGCTGCGAGGACGTGACCGAGCCGTCCTCTTCCTTCAGGCTGCTGATCACAGAGCTCTCTCTGTGCACCTTTTGGAAGAAGAAGCGCGAGCAAGTCTCGTCCTGCTCCACGGAGCGGACTCTGGACCGGAAGATGATCTTGGAGGCCTCGGAGGCAAAGAGCGAGGCTTGCTGGTCCTTCACCTCTGAGTTCCTCCCCGACATCGATCCCCATCGACTGCAGCAGGAGAAGATTCTGCATGCTTTTCTGGAGTCGGGACGTTTCCCTCTGCCTCTCTCTCGCCTTCTGAACACCTTTGAGGAATAAGAACCTCTTGATGTTCGCCTTGATGGCTTCCCACCAGTGCACTGGGGAATCAAAGAGGGGCTTTACGGTTCTCCAACCTTTGTAATCCCTCGTCAGTTCCTCAATGTTTCCCGGGGTCAACAGTTTCACGTTCAGCTTCCATGTCCCCCTGCCCACTCTCTGATCGTCCTGTAGGTGACAGTCGGCCAGGAGGAGGCAGTGGTCAGAGAAGAACACCGGTGTGACCTTGGTGGATCTGACCTTGAGCTTCGGGGATCCAAACAGGAAGTCTATCCTGGAACGGACGGACCCGTCTGGTCTGGACCAGGTGTATTGACGCGCCGCTCCGTCTGCAGGGTTGCTGAAGACGTCGCACAGCTTGGCGTCTTTCACCGCTTCCATCAGGAGTTTGGACGTGGCGTCCAGTTTGCTGTCGGCTCTGCCGGATCGTCCAGCCGCATCGATGATGCAGTTGAAGTCACCGCCGAGAATGACCGGCTTGGACGTCGCCAGCAGCAGTGGGAGCTGCTGGAAGACGGCCAGCCGCTCGTCCTTCAGAGCCGGGGCATACACGTTGATCAGCCGGAGCGGAGCGTTTTTGTACATTATGTCTGCTACGAGGAGACGGCCCCCCACCACCTCCTTTACTTCGGTGATGGTGAAGTTGCCCCCCCGCAGCAGAATCCCCAGGCCGGAGGCACGGTTATCGTTGCCTCCCGACCAGATAGACGGCCCGTGGGCCCAGCGCTGCGACCATTGCCTGTAATTGCTGAGATGCGGCAGGCCGCACTCCTGTAAGAACAGCAGGTCGCTCTTGACCTTGGCCAGGTAGTCCAAGGTCGACACACATCGCGTAGTGCTTTTAACGCTACGCACGTTAATGGATGCGACTTTCAGACCCATTTTAACAACTGTTTAAAGTCTCACCCGTCAGTCCGTTTGCTGTTTCCAGCTCTTGGCCGTGTTTCTGCATATAGGTGATCTGTGTAAAGTGTTCCACGAGCCCTGAGCTGAGGTACGAGTTCTGTTCTGCCTCAGAGAGGGGGTCGTCGTTCCGCCGGGGTGACATCGGCGGCCTGGTGTCGGGTGAAGAGTCCGTGCGATCCTCGATCGGTTGGGGCTCCTCGTTGTCGCTTCTCCCGGTTTCCCGGAGCTGGTCTTCGCTCTCTGCGGTGCTGCTCCCGGTGTCCCGGAGCTGGTGTGCGCTGGGCACTACGATGCTGCCAGCTTCCCGGAGCTGGAGGGCACTGGAGGCGTTGTCGCTCCCAGTGTTCTGGAGATGGGGGCTGCCGATCGCATCGGGGTCACCTTGGGTATTTTGCCGCTTTCGGTGGGACGGCTGACCACTTCGCTCCTGTCGTCCCTCCTCGTCAGACTCGGGGTAGTCGTTGCAGTCCGACTGCGACTCGAGTGCTCTTTTGACCCCTGGTGTAGTGTCGGCAGGGGCTTGTTTCCTTTTCTCTGGCTTCTTCTTTTTGGTTTTATTGACCACCAGCTGCCATCCTCCATCTGCTGTCTCCTCGTCCATGGACTCTGTCGTCTGTTGGGGAGGCTCGGAGCTGGGTGTCGGGGTCTGGCAGTTTTCGGCTTGACCCTTTCCTCGTTCATTGTTTTCCTGGGCTAGGGGCTTCTTGGAGGAGGTCGCGGCCGGGCGCTGACTCTTGGCCTTCTTTGGGGCATCCTTGCTTGTTGCCCCCTCCTCCTCCGCTGTGTTGTTCTTGGCCGCCTGGGCGTAGCTGAGGTTGCGTTCGGGGCAGACCCTGTAGAGATGGCCTTCCAGCCCGCACAGGTTGCAGCGCTTGCTCTCCTTGCAGTCCTTAGTCTGGTGTCCTTCCTGCTTGCAGTTCTTGCAGACTGTTGCAGTGCAGGTGTTCGCCAAATGGCCGGATTTGCCGCAGGTGCGACAGACTCTGGGCTGCCCCACGTACGTGATGTATCCTCGACTTCCTCCGATGGCGAAGCTGGAGGGAGGGTGGACGATGTTGCCGTGGGCGTCCAGTCTCAACGTTGCCGTGACCTCCCTCTTGCTGGTCCAGATCCCAAACTGGTCGGTGACGTCGACGCTGTTCTGCGCCCCGTCGACGTATCTGGCGAGGAACGTCAGCACATCGGCGACCGGGACGTGTGGGTTGTACATGTGTACAATCAGCTTGCGATTCCTCTGCGTTGGGAGGGTGAAAAGCGGCTCCGCAGCGAGCATGGCCAGCAGTCCAACGCTCCCCTTCTCCTTGAGGACTTGAAGAAGTTTCTGGCATCCAGCGACGGTCTTGAAGGTGACGTCAAAATGTCCGCTTCGAGGGAAATCCTGGAGGCAGAAGATGTCCGTCGCTTTGAATCCACAGCAGTCGAGCAAAACGCGTTTGACGAAAAGCTCCCGATCCACCGGCGAAACACATTCGACTGTCGTTACCGTCACCCTGACGGTGTTTGGCACACCATGGCCGACTGCCCGGGTGCCCTTCCCTGCCATTGCAGTGTTGATGTGGGCCTTATGCAAATTTAGGGGCGGAGCCAGCACGCAAACGACCAATCACAGCAAAGTCCGCACTTTGCGAGCGCACGAGGTCGCGGCCAGCGTTCCAGTCCGCTCAGATCCAAATAAGCCCGAAAAGGAACACACTTGATCTTAGCCAAAAGGCCGAGAACTTGATTTTTAAATGTCAATTTTATGTCTGGACGATAAGTTGAAAATCACCCCATACCCTGCAAAGGTAGGGTTAATATTGCACAGCATGATTTTAACAGGCAGCTTTAACGTATTGGTATGAAATTCCTCCCTCTGCTATTTTAATGCTATAAACCAGTTATCATCTTCATTAAAGTAATGGATAAAGGAGGTTTGTGTGAATGATTTTACTATTACTACAACCCAGTTGTTGGCTGTTATGTCAATCTGTATAGAAGGCCATTTTTGCAACAACTTTGGATTAGTGAATTGGAGTTATTTACAAATAAAATCTGCTTTTGCTTACATGAGAACAGTCACTGCACTTTGAGCTAAGTCACTATCTGTAGCTTTTTGGGACATTACTGAGAAGTGATAAGGTGCTATATAACTGATTCCTTTTGCCATTTAACATGAGCTCTACCCCACTGTTCATGACCTGCAGTGTTGGAAAATATCTCTGCCTCCCTATTTTTGTGGCATACTCAAATAGAATGGCACATGGCTGTACCATACCCTGCCCTCCCTCAGAAATCTATTCCCCTCTCCTGGGCTGCAGTGTAGGATAAAAGAATCAAAGGAAAGAACTTGCATTTATATGGTGCCTTTCATGACCTCAGGATGTTCCTGTGCTTTACAACCAATTAAGTACTTTTTGAGGGTAGTCACTGTTGTAATGTAGGAAACACAGCAGCCAATATGTGCACAGCAAGGTCCCACATACAGTAATGAGATAATGAGCAGATAATCTGTGTGATGTTGGTTGGGGGATTAATATTGGATGCCAAGAGAGCTCCCCTGCTCTTCAAATAAGGCCATGGGGTCTTTTACATCAACCTGAAGGCAGAGAGGGACTTTGTTTAATGTCTCATCTGAAAGACAGCGTGCTCTCAGTACTGCACTGGAGTGTCAGCTTAAACTATGTGCTCAACCTTCTGACTCAAGGTGAGAGCTGCCACTGAGTTATGGCTGATGCCTCTAAATTTGAATGGAGGATTCCAATAGAGCACCCTGTAATCCTGCCCAGCAATTCAAAATCAGGAGGGACTACAGTGACAAGTTTCCTCTTCCAACAACAAAAAAGTAACCATTTATAATCTTGAGTCCTGTGACTGTTTGTAGGTTGCTAAGCAACAGAAGGTGCAACATGCATTGAGGCTACATGATCAAACATGGGTCTTGTTGATTTGGGAGCTTCATCTCCTGCTGGCAGCCATCACTTAAGCAGATGATTGAGCGGGGACCCCATCAAAGTATTTTAAATAGTAAACAGGATAAATAGGTAAATGCAGAACATCACTTCCAGCTAAACTGTGCCAGTAAGGTCAGGGAGACGGACTCAAAGCCGATTTAGGGCTAATGTCGGGAAAGTTCTTTTGAACAGAGCAACGAACACGTAGTGGAGGAGGCATGAATCGTGGAATCATTTAAGAAACAGTTGGATGGTGTGATTACTGGATCTTTCTGGATGGATGGGCCCCAAGGGCTTTCCTCATCCGTGTCTACCTTGCAGGTCTTGCAATCAGGAACAATTTACAACTAAGCTAAGCTTTTAAATGGCAGATGTCATAAATTGAGAATACTGCACGATGATACATTGAAGATCTCCCTTCCACCCCCACCCTCCATCACCCCGGGTTCATTTTGATCTTTTGCTGCCTGTACAAATTAGTTTTACAACACCAAGTTATAGTCCAACTATTTTATTTGAAATTCACATAAATTCACATGAATTTCAAATAAAATAGTTGGACTATAACTTGGTGTTGTAAAATTGTTTACAATTGTCAACCCCAGTCCATCACCGGCATCTCCACATCTACAAATGAGAGCTAATTCGGAGCTCCCCACCCTCCTTGTGGGAACTCCCTGCTCACAGGAGTGTGGTTTGGAGATTCAGCACTAGTTGTAGACCTGTCCCTGATCTGCTCTCCCTTCGAGCACAGCTTCCCTTCCGGGATGGTAAAATTAGCTCTTGTATGTCGTGTGAGTTTAAATGATTTATTCTATACAAGGCACCGAACTTACTGAAACAGCGCACATCTTTTAGCAACTGCACGTTGCGGTTCGGTTACATGCAGCAGGGAGATAAGACTGGGTTAGGAGTTGCTTCGAAGTAGATTCAATGAGAATCGCTATGCTCTACCTTGTAACAACATAGCCTGGCAACATGAACAGATCTGAATATTCAAAATTAAAGTAGCCAATCAACTAGTCTCTAATCCAAATGATTGGCTGTCCACCTTTCAGTGGGGTACAGGTCTCATCAGCTGGGACAACAGGTCACACCAGGTTCAACAAAGGATCAGAAATACTGGTTTGAGAGCGGTGATGTGTTTGAATCATACAGTTTAGAGGAAAAAAACTGCAAAAGAAGCAGAGCTGGATTTGTTTTTTTAAATAACTGATAATGGGTAAATTTGACTGTTCTTAGTGTAAAGCCTCACTGGATGGGGGTGTGGGTGGGAGACTTGAGTGCAGAGTGTCCTTGTGAAGGAGCTGGCCTTTGTTGGGGTATGGTACTGATCCTTTCATCATCCAACGTCTACACACCCACACGTTCCAGGAGGGGGAAATAATCAGTCAGACTACACGTTCCAGGAGGAACGTGTAGTCTGACTGATTATTTCCCCCTCCCTTTCCTTGAGGAGTGGCCGTTGAGTTTGGTTGTACCACTGTAAATGTTACCTGGGTTGCTAACAATTGATTAAGCAGTCCACGTATTGAACTGGGACCTTCCTGGTTTGTACAGTTTAGTACCACACGGCGGTACACCTATCTACCGAATCATCAGGCATCCCCTCCCTCTGTCTCCTTAATTAGAAATGCCTACAAGCTCGACTGCTCATTTATCTCATTCCTGTTTGTAGGGTCTTGCTGTGTGCAAAATGGCTGTCCTGCTTGCCTTCATAACCAGTCACTGCACTTCAAAATAATTCACTGGTTGTTAAGCGCTTTGGGATGTTAAGGCGCTAAGCAACATCACTGACGCACAAAGATTCTTGTGGCTGTCATGTCCTCTGCAAAATACCCCTGAAGCTGCTGTAACTGTGATGAGTTATCATTTGTGCGAAACCTTAATTCGTCATGGCCTAGTTTAAAAGATAAACTCAATACTTGGAGAGATCTGAATTGGATTTAGTTTATTGTTCTATTTGGCATTCAATGCAGCAGTCCAAAATTAGAGAGATGTAACCTAATACACAAACAGGTTCAAGCAGAAAAATGTGGTTCAATCAACGGTAAAGGGATTGAACAGAAGTTCTATTGAATTAAGTTTCTTTTTTATTTGTGTTAGCTAATCTGATCGAGATCATCAGCAACAGAACATCACCCCAGACCCTCAATCCGTGCTGTTTGTTCGATAGCCTCACAGACTGTTCTGTCACTCTGGAGATTGGGGCTTGAGGCTCTCATGGAAAGCGGAGAGGCAGTGAGACACACCTGGGCCAAAGGTTACAAAAGATTTAGCAGGGATTACACTGCTGGACTACCTTTTTCAAAAAAAACCCGAGATTTATAACAACAAAATCCACTGGTAGAGAACACAAGGCTGCTGTGCTCCAGTATCGAGCCTCATTTGACAGGAGTGCAGGTTGCACATTGTTCCCTTAACAACGTAGGGCTGTTTCTGGGGCCCATGTTCCCATTGAGCCGGTTCTGCATGGCCTTATTTTCCTCCCTCCTTTCATTATCTTTTCTTTTTTGCCTTTGTTCTTCCTCTCTGAAGGCAGTGACTGCTTGCTGGGGTATAGGTTAGACACCAAGTGCTCTCCAGTGTCTCTCCCATGAGCATTCTTCATATGAACCTAGGCTATTCAGCTATGGGTGCATTGCAGTCAAATGTGTGTGTGTGTGTGAAAACGGGTCATTCAGTGCCGAATCGAGCAAGTGACCTGTAAGGCTCATTGACTCACTGTCTGAAGTAGCTGAACCATTGCGGAGGAGCTTTGAGACACCTGTACTTTAAGGTATGTTCTCATATCTTTCTTTGACTGCCCCAGGGCCATGCACCTTCCATTAATGATCAAGGGAGCGGTCAGGTCCCAGCCCTTCACCAATCCTGGTCACTGCTTCCCTAATATTCCCTCCCTGTGCGAAAAATTTATGGTCTCCACTCGGTATCTCCTCGCTGATACCTGCAACCCAGCACATGGGGAAGCACAGACAAAAAACCCTTGTTAAAGAGTCTTCCATGCCAACAGCCTTAGCAAATCCAGCCAGTTTACTGTGGGGTTTCTGCTGGCTGCAGAAGACTGGTGCATTAGGAGCCGACAGCATGACGACAAGTCTCGCACGGCTAGAAACACTCAAGTTCGGGAATTTGGTACAAAAATTAGATTTATAAAATCTATTGTTGCCTCCAACTGCAACTAGACTGTGATGTTATATGATCTGGTTGGTTGGAATTCTATAGCGGGGAGTGAATGGGGAGAGGCTTATACATTTGAATTCCAAAAATTGGGATGGAAGAGAGATGATTTTTCTGACTTAGTTCTCTCTGCATTGTACTGTCCTGATTTGTCTTTGTAACAAAATTCCCTCCCAAAACAGAACAACTCCCCCACAGAGTATAAAAAGTATAGAGCAACACATGGAGGTTGCTGTCCTGAAACAGGATCAAAACTCCTGGAAGATTTAAAGGTGCCAACTGCATGGAATTCTAGAGTACAAAACGGGATATTCGCTTTCACAATGTTGTGCTCCCAGCAGGTGAGGCTTCCTGCGAGAAGGGCTAAGTCAGACAATGATATGTAGGGGAAGGTAGCGCACATCAGCAGGAAGACGACAAGTAGCATTTATATAGTGCCTTTAATATAGTTAAAACGTCCCAAGGCACTGGCAGTGTATCTCAGAGCATGTCGATAGCCTATTTTAAATAGCGACCGATTTCTCTTCCATTGAAGTGGATGGAAAATGAAATCAGACGCGGTGTAAAGCAGGCTGCTGATTCGCTGACCACGATTCATGTGGCAACTCTTTTTTTTTTCCCCCCCCCCCCCACCGCCCCCAAAAAAAAGTGCTGCTGCATTTTGGGTGCCTGATGCTGCACACAGCAATGCAACCTGTAATTCAGGTGCTTTAAGCTTGCTCAAGGCTCATTCAGGGGATTCATTTTATTCAAATTAAGGGCAAGCCCCATAACTAATTTGGAGCTCTGAGCCCCTTTGAAGCTCGGTTAAAAATTTGACTCTTGTTGGGTGGTCCGCTCCTCCAAATTGGGCCACCCTTTGTTGTAGGACCTCCCTCTGCACATCCTCCAGAATCTGATCTGGGGACATATGCCACAAGGCATTTTGGTGAAAAAAAACAGGCACTGCTTTAAAGGCAGCCAGCAGCCCTTTAACAGCCACCTCAGTGACACTGACATTCTCCCAGAATGACAGGCGCAGTGTCATTACAGAATTTAGTTGAGCTCACATTATGGGGACCTGCAGGCATAGCCAGCGCCCCATACTCCACAGCACTGGGCCCCACAATCTTCGTACACCATTCTTTTCCCCAGTTTCCTGCCCTTCTGCAGGTGCTACCTATTTATGGGACACAGTTACATGAGTAATTACCTTCCAGTAACTTGTCCAAGTAGCTATTCATATGAGGCCATTCAAGGGAAGGGCAGTACAGCTGAGCCTGTCCTCATCCAATGTCCATGCATATGACCTTCTAGCAGGAGTAGGTATCCAGAGTAATCTTTTCTGCTCCCTGACCCGGGCATTGTGGCTGTTGGTAGCACCCCTCTCACCACCGCCTTGGCTGAAATCAGCTTAACTCTGCACTGAGTGGGGATTGAACTTGGGATGACTCAACTACTCTGGACAAACTCACTGAACCAACGAGTGAGCTAATGGGCTATTCAACACTTTAATAACCTGGGCCATTAGAACCATTTATGGTCTCTCTGAAAAAGCCATTAGTTGCCTCTTGCCAGGGAGCAGTCCCACTTCTCTATCACTTTGAAATATGCTGAGATGTTTGCTTTCTTCAGCTTTTAAGGTGCTTCCTAGACGGTCCTTATCTGGCCAGCTGCAAATTGCTCTAATGTGCTGAAATTGAGATTTTTTAAGGCTCTCTTCGCCACATAACTGTTGAACTTTTGTTGGTGTTTGTTCACCTGGGAGGCCAGATTCTGAGCCATTCAGATACCCAGGTGGGAGTCAATCTGAAGACAAAGATTTAAAGCTACTGAGCAGTTTGTGCTTTTGAAAGTATTCAATTGCGTACAAAATAATGAAGGAAGCGCAGGGATCCAAGGATCCAGTCTGCAGTCATTTTAACCAAGTTTTGTGCTTGTAGCAGATTAGTTAGGACAGGCTAGACTTTAAAAAAAAAAAAAAAAAATTTGTTCATGGGATGTGGGCGTTGCTGGCAAGGCCAGCATTTATTGCCCATCCCTAATTGCTCTTGAGAAGATGGTGGTAAGCTGCCGCCTTGTACAACTGAGTGGCTTGCTAGGCCATTAAGAATCAACCACATTGCTGTGGGTCTGGAGTCACATAGGCCAGACCAGGTAAGGACAGCAGGTTTCCTTCCCTAAAGGGCATTAGTGAACCAGATGGGTTTTTACAACAATCCGGTAGTTTCATGGCCACTATTACTGATGCTAGTTTTTTTTAATTCCAGAATTTTATTTAATTAATTGAATTTAAATTCACCAGCTGCTGTGGCTGGATTTGAACTTATGACTTTGGATTATGAGTCCAGGCCTACTGGATTACTAGTCCAGTAACATAACCACTATGCTACCGTACCTCGTAGATGGGCCAGCTGGTCTTTTCCCGTCTGATGTTTGAGGAGTGGAATCTTCATTCTGGCAGTAGCACAGAGGGTACGATGGTAGGAGACTGGAGGCTGTGGCATTTTCCATTACAAAGAATTTACCAGCAAAGAGTCAACTATCTGGCTTCAGTGTCTGTCATTTTAGGCTCACTGGAGATGTTCTCACTGACCAAAGCCATCAGTTTCATGCAGTCACCCTGTGTGATTGCAGCTGCTTTGCCTTTATCTGTGACAGCCACAGTCACTGTGAATGTTTGTGCTACTGGCTCTTGCAAGGCTCCAGGAGGTGATGATTATTGAGGAATCTCAGTCTAGTTGCACACAGGGGTTCTCTGATGCACTACCAGGGGGGACTCCCAAATACATCCATCGTCTTAAAGTACAGGAGCAGCAGGTAACCACTCAACAAGGGGCATAGTAACACATGGACCCGGAATAATGTTATACTTCATCATATCATTGTTTAACACAAAGGGGTCGCTTTTAAGCCACCCCGCTCAGTGGAAATGAGGTAGGGTGGGGAGGGGGGAACCTTTAAACTGGAACGTATTGCCTTACTGCACCGTTTCCCGCTTGAATCCTGCTGGCCACCATTTTAACTGTTCACTGCAGTTCGATGGCTGGAGCCTCGCGAGTTAAAGCAACCTGAGGTCCTATTGTGTCAACAGGACACTGATTTGCATTTTAACCCGGGCCTGAGCTGGGAAAGCTGCCGCAGCTTTCCCGTCGAGTGAAGGCAGACTGGCAGCTGTCGGAAGGACAAAGGGACCCTCAAAGGTAAGTGTAAAGCGTTCCTTTGTGGGGCTAGGAGGAGCAGCACTAGGAAAGTCTTATCCTCCCCTCCCCTGCCCTGCCCTGGACTCCCCTCCATCCCTTCGAATCCCCCTCCCCCTCGACTTACCTGCTTGCCAGTGAGCCTTCCTTTAGTGCCAGCTGACAGCCTCCCGAACTTCTGCTCCTGCCCGTCGGCCAGCTGCTGCTTTCTGCCTGTTTCGGTGGGGCAGATGAGGCCCAGGAGTTAAAATACCTCTGGCCTCAAATTTAGACTTACGATTGTGATTTGCACTCTCCCTGTCCCATCCCGCCAGCCTGAAACCTGCTGGGGTTAAAATCAACCCCAAAATAAAGTGGGTTGAGAATAAATTCAGCCTCATTCTATTCTGGTTAACAATTGTAAACAATTTTACAGCACCAAGTTATAGTCCAACAAATTTATTTTAAATTTCACAAGCTTTCGGAGGCTTCCTCCTTCCTCAAGTGAATGTTGTGGAAATGAAATCTTCGAATCCTACGCATTTATAAATCACAGAACAATGCCTGGTGATTACTGCCCGTTGCCAAGGCAATCACAGTGAGCAGACAGAGGTATCACCTACAAGGCCACCGAATATACAAACCCCCCAAAAATATTCTGGTTAATACAGTAATGGATAGCTGTTGGCTAATTCTGCTTTAAATTAGTCATTTTTCTTTATCAGATTATGACGGTTTCTATATTAAAGCTGTTTTTCTCTCATCTCTCCCTATCTGTGGATGTTTTTGTAATTGGAGCTCTTGCAGTTTGGGTTATGGGAGACTGTTAGTGTCAGCTTCCTGTGTTGACATTACCTCATTCACTCCCTTATCATGATGATGGGATCATGGCCCCACATAGTGCCTGGCCAAGGAGGGTGAACACATCCGTTGTTCCCAGGCCTCAGGTTATGAACCAGCCGTTAGCAGCTGCGCTGAGGGATGACTTTCCTTTCAGCTCCCCTTTTGGTCTTCCAATCCCTGTGGGAAAGCCTACAGCATCCATTTGCCTCCTAGCTATGGAGTGTCGAAGTATTACCAATTGTGTTATTTCCCCAGACTTTGTCAACAGAAAGAAAAGAATTGAATCTACTGAGCAGTGATTCAATCATAACACATGAAAACAGCATTCACACCCTTACCCATTTCCCTCTTCATTGGACAATGCCCAGTCTGTTGGATTAGCTGATTACAGGTAATGGTGGACTTCTGCAATTAGTCTCGGCTCTGTTGGACTAAACAGTGGAAAATCATCCTGATCACCATCTAGTGACTCCCACTACAAGGTGCACAACAGATGCAGAGGGGATCAGGTGCATTTGCGATGCTGTCTGTAGTCAAATAGCCCACCAACACTTGCTGCCTGACTCGCAGCTGAAGAATAGCCACTTGTGTGGGATACCGGAGGATAATTGGAACTGTACCTGAGTGTGAATCAGCATCTTCTGGAGGTGAAGGAGGAAAATAGGATGGGGAGGGGAAAGAGACTAAAATTTGAAAGGAAATGTAGGTTGTGAGCCTTTGATCTTTAATCTTTAATGATCCAATTGTGGTAGAGGGGAAATTAAATTCAGAAAAATGGTAAAATAAATATCAACCCAGAAATTCCACTCTTAGGAATTTCTACTTTGTGTTTTTCCATCGTTGCTCAGATAGGAAGTGGGGGTAATTTTCAGACTTTGCACTTCCACAGGGAACCCCATTTGAGGGGAGCGTTTATCGAATATTCGGTTGCGATTAATTTAACCTTAATTTATTGTCCCGAGGACATTCAGTGCTGAAAGTGTTAAACTACCCAACATCTGACTGCCTTACTCCTACGTGTTGATCAATGTGTTGGCTGTGACGGGATTATCTCACGTTAAAAGATCTAACACTGCACTCGTCTCAAAGAACTGACCCAGAGGATCAGCGCATGGTCAATCGATGTACTTTTACACAAACATTGATATTAGTCCTGAGGGCTCTGCCTTTTTTTAATTTCGGGCACCTTCAAAACCACTTTGTTTTTCAGCCAGTTGAGTCTGTTAAATGTCAACATAACAGGCACCGGATGGGACGGCCTCTGTGATTTTTACCCTTGCCTACATAGTTTCATGTTTCTTTTTATTCATTCTCGGGATGTGGGCGTCACTGCAAGGCCGGCGTTTATTGTCCATCCCTAATTACCCTCGAGAAGGTGGCGGTGAGCTGCCTTCTTGAACCGCTGCAGTCCGTGTGGTGAAGGTTCTCCCACAGTGCTGTTGGGGAGTTCGAGATGAAGGAATGGCGATATAAGTCCAAGTTGGGATGGTGTGTGACTTGGAGGGGAACCTAGAGGTGATGGTGTTCCCGTGCACCCGTTGCTGTTGACCTTCTAGGTAATGGAGGTCGTGAGTTTTGGGAGGTGCTGCAGTTGGTTATCTAACACTAGTTCTACCAGCGACAGTCCTACCACCATTCCACTCTAAGGTATATGAGATTGGACAACTCACTCTGGCAGCCCAGAGAACCACCTCAACAATGGATTTTAACGGCCAGTGGGTTTCTGGCAGGAATCCGCGTTGGCGAGTCAGTTTCCTGCCTGCGGCAGAATGAGATCCGGCTGATTTTAATGGCTGGGTCTCATTTTAAAAAGTGGAGGAAAATCCCCTGTTACCAACAGCAGATAAGTGGCGAGACCAGCTATGAGGCCGTCCCGTGGGGGCCCTGCTATTGAGGTGCAGGGCAACATCACTGCATGGGAGGCCTAAGCTTTCCTTGTGGGGCCCGGAGGAGCACTCCTGGCCCCACAAAAAGTAAAATAAAATTTTAAAACTTACCTTTTTTGGTCTCTTCTGGCTCCGATCCTCTCTGCCGCTGGGTTGACCTGGCGGGAAACTTACTCAGGCCACCTAGTTAAAATGGCAGTCGGTTTTGTGTGGGAGTCCTGGCCGCCAGCTCAGTTGAACAGGTTAAAGTTGCAATCGGTCAGTTTCCGGCAGCTTCAGCGTGGGTAAGTAGAATGGGTGATTTTTAACTGCCCACCAGACAGGTGTAGGGTTAAAGTTTGTCTCTGCAGCAGTGTAACTGGCTCCTGCTGAGGAATAGGCCCTGTTGTCAAACACCATTCCTGCAGGCCACAATCAGGCTGAGTCCTCAACATGCCCATACAGCCTGAGTATTTAACCTGCCACTTCAGCCTACCCATCCAAGGCAAGCAATGTGGTTTTCACAGTGAGCTTTACACAGCCTTCTCCAAACATAGAGAGAGAGACAGAACTTGCATTTATATAGTGCTTTTCACAACCTTCGGGCGTCCCAAGTGCTTTACAGCCAATTAAGAACTTTTGAAGTGTAGTCACTGTTGTAATGTAGGCAACGTGTGGCAGTTAATCTGCACACAGCAAGATCCCACAAACAGCAATGAGATAATGGCCAGATAGTCTGTTTGTGATGTTCATTGAGGGATAAATATTGGGGAAGAACTCGGTTTGAAAAATGCCACAGAATCTTTTACATCCACCTGAAAGGGCAGACGGGTCCTTGGTTTAACATCTCTTCCGAAAGTCAGCACCTCTGACAGTGCAGTGCTCCTTCAGTACTGCACTGGAGTGCCAGCCTGGATTAAGTGCTCAAGTCTCTGGAAAGGGACTTGAACTCACCCCCTGCTGACTCAGACTAGTGGTTACCACTGAGCCATGGCTGACACCAAATTAGGACAAACATAGGGGCTGGTCCAGCAGAATTGGGACTTGTGTATATGCTGTTGCTTCTGACTTGTCATCTGTACTCCAGAATCCTCTCTGGGGTGAATTCCACAGAACTGCTATCCAAGATGATCACAATTGCTTCAATTTGGCATCTGAAAGAGAAGGAAGTTAATGTTTCGAAAAGTTAACCCGTCTTTTCTCTTTCAGGTACTGATTGACCTGCTGTGCATTTCCAGCATATGCTGGCTTATTTCAGGTTTCCACTAATTATGGTTTTCTTTTAAATTAATACCACTGTTGCTGTTCTCTGATCTTACCGTTACTATAATGTGCTGGGATTAATGGAATAATTTTTACATATTGTGCTTTAAACTTTTTAGGGTCCAGGGAAATTTGGTCCAGCTAGAACCATGACCAATTGATCTACGTACGCGGCACTCCTTTCTCTTTCTCCCCACTCCACTCCCGTTTAGTTGCTGCCTTGTTCTGATCTTTGTGTAGGCCTGTCCTGTCAGAAGTCTGTTCAGGGCCGGGACTGGAAACAATTCTATGCAGCGGTGGGCCAGGGAATTTGATACCAATCTGGCCACGTGCTTGCATCTCAACGCCATTTTGCATCGCGGCGCAAGCGCATTGAAGTGGCTCGGCGCATTGTGGATCCAGTGAGAGAGGCCATTGTTCTGCAGGTACATTGAGGCGACCGTTGAGAAAGTGTCGGCAAGTATGTGGAGGATGTGCTGTTTACTAGCTTTTAATGATTTGTGTACTAAACAGGTCCAAAAAGTAATCAAAAAATCTAATGGAATGTTAGCCTTTACCTCAAGGGGGCTGGATTACAAAGTTATGCTTCACTTGTATCGAACTTTGATCAGACCCCATCTGCATTCAGTTCTGGGCACCGCACCTCAGGAAGAATATATTAGCCTTAGAGAGGGTGCAGCGCACATTCACCAGAATGATGCTGGGGCTTAGAGGGTGAAATTATGAGGACAGGTTGCATAAACTTGACTTGTATTCCCTTGAGTTTAGAAGATTGAGGGTGATCTGATTGAGGTGTTCAAAGTGTTAACCGGATTCGATCGAGTAGATGCGGAGAAACTATTTCCTCTGATGGTGGTGTGCCCCCAGGGGTTGATGTTGGGACCACTGCTCTTTTTGATGTATATTAATAACCTGGTCTTGGGTGTACAGGGCATAATTTCAAAGTTTGCAGATGAGACAAAACTCATGAATGTAGTAAACAGTGAGGAGGATAGGAACAGACCTCAGGAGGACGTTGGCAGACTGGTGAAATGGGCAGACACAAGGCAGATGAAATTTAATGCAGAGAAGTGTGAAGTGATTCATTCTAGTAAGAAGAATGAGGAGAGGCAATATCAACTAAATGGTACAATTTTAAAGGGGGTGCAGGAACAGAGAAACCTGGGAGTATATGTAAACAAGTCTTTGAAGGTGGCAGGACAAGTTGAGAAGGCTGTAGAAAAGGCATATGGGATCCTTGGCTTTATAATTAGGCATAGAGTACAAAAGCAAGGAAATTTATGCTAAACCTTTATAAATCCCTGGTTAGGCCCCAGCTGGAGTAATGTGTTCAGTTCTGGACACCACACTTTAGGAAGGATGTCAAGGCCTTAGGGTGCAGAAGAGATTTACTAGAATGGTACCAGGGATGAGGGACTTCAGTTACGTAGAGAAGCTGGGATTGTTCTTCTTAGAGCAGAGAAGGTTAAGGGGAGATTTGATAGAGGTGTTCAAAATCATGAAGGGTTTTGATAGAGTAAATAAGGAGAAACTGTTTCTAGTGGCAGAAGGGTCAGTAACCGGATGATACAGATTTAAGGTGATTGGCAAAAGAACTAGGGGTGACGTGAGGAAACTTTTTTTTATGCAGCAAGTTATGATCTGGAATGCATTGCCTGAAAAGGTGGTGGAAGCAGATTCAATAGTAACTTTCAAAAGGGAATTGGATAAATACTCAGGCGAAAACTTTGCAGGACTGTGGGGAAAGAGCAGGGGGATGGGACTAATTGGATATCTCTTTCAAAGAGCTGACACAGGAACAATGGGCTGAATGGCTGCCTTCTGTGCTGTATCATTCTATGGAGGAATCAAGAATGAGGGGGCATAATCTTAAAATTAGAGTTAGGCTGTTTAGGAGGGAAATTGGGAAGCAGTTTTTCTACACAGGGTAGTAGAAATCTAAAATTCTCTCCCCCAAAAAGACTAGGTGCTGGGGGACAATTGGAACTTTCAAGACTGAGATCACTAGATTTTTGTTAATAAGGCTATCAAGGGATATGGAGCTAAAGTGGGTAAATGGAGTTGAGGTGCAGATCAGTCACGATTTAATTGAATGGTAGCGCAGGCTCGAAGGGCTGAAGGGCCTATTCCTGTTCCCATGTTTACACTTGGCAGTGTCGGTGGCTGTGGGAGGCCTGAGGATCAACAGTTAGCGGTACTCTGGTGAGCATAAACGTCTGCAGTTTGCCCGTTTCTTTAGTACTGATCCCATTGCAATGGTGAGGTAGCATTTGAAGTGTTAATCCTACCTCATTCTCGGGCTGACACTGTTTGTGTGAATGTTGTTTTCACCTTTCAGCTGCGACATTGTAAAGCTGAATAGCTTTTTATGTGCAGTGTGGGAGCAGCTGTGTTCTGTATATTAGGAAATGGGTGAAACAATAGCCATCTAGTAGAGACTCATTACAGCGAATCACAATGCAACTCAGTATCTTCCATATTATCCAGGAACACTTGTTATTCATTGAATATTCTCTGCTTAGGATAGCAAAACGATTATTTGTCAGACAGGATTTATACGTTGACGAGATTTACAAGTTTGACTGTTGATGAAATCTATTTGCCCGCACTTTCAGGTTTTATTCCATTGTGTTAATTTTACTCTTTCATGTTATCAACATACACATTAAGACAAAATTATTTTCTACAAAAATTGAGTACCATCTTTCTAAGCCATCATTAGAGGCCACAATTTCAGCCATTACTACCCTGTCCCCTGGCACTCACTTCCTAAATCCCCCTCCCATACAAAAGGCACAAACATCAGGAAAAAGTGATGGGCATTCCGATCACCAGCTTCCTGCCCCTTTACACTGTCCTGGGATTTCCACAGCTTTCCTGGGAGCCAGAGTTTGGCCTGCACCTAAAAGTTGGAGCAATGATAATCAGGAGGTCAATACTGTGACCTCCAGTAACCCTTCAATTAGATACCAGTTTGCAATTCTCTCCCAGGTATCCATTATTCCATGTATAAAACATCTGAGCCCCTTAATTAGATTTCAGTCTGTGTAACTCCTATGTATCTACTAAAACCATCGGACTATAAAAGGAATAAATCCCACAGCGTTTCAGTGCCACAACACATGCTGAGCTTTAAATGTCACATCTCAACGTATAGTGCACACCGTACTTGCTTTCCTAACAATAACTGAAGGATCATAAGATTGTAATCAGGAGGAGGACCATTGATTTTCCTCTCCCTAAGCCAGGGGCACTAAGGCCAATTGTAGCAGCCCAACTGCAAGCTGAGCGCAGTGAAAAGATCACACCTGGGACTTTCCTGGTCTGTTCCGCACTGGCCAGTGCACTCAGCTCCCGATGGTTCGGTCGGTGCTAATTTTGGTTCTTAAAGGGTTCCAGGTGCAACAAACCATAATTTAAAAAAAATAACATAGGAGTTGAGCACGTAATTGAGGCTGACACTCCAGTGCAGGCTGCTGTGTAGTCAGAGGTACCACCCTTCAAATGAAATGTTAAACTGAGGCCCTGTCTGCCTGTTCTGGTGATTTCAGATGGATGGTAAAAGATCTCACGGCATTATTTGAAGAGGAGCAAGGGAGTTCTCCCATTGTCCTGTCTCAGCCAAGACCAACAGAACAAAAAAAACAGACTAACTGATCATTCATCTCATTGCTGCTTGTGGGACCTTGCCGTGTTGAGATTGGTTGCCATGTTTACCCATATAACAACAGAACTTGCACAATGTAACTAATTCTGTGTGAGGAGCTTTAAGATGAGGAGAAGATGCTATGACGTTCTTTAATGATCAATGGTGAGGATGGATGTGATGAGTTTAGCAATTTGGATGAAAACATTTGTCCCATGTAAATTGGTGAGCACCACTGATTGGGTGTGAGATGCCTGCCTGCTTTGTCAGGGTGCAACCAGCAGGAAAATAATTTTAAAATAACTTTTTAAAAAAAAAATTAAATGCATGATTCATAATTGTCCCTTCATCTGATTACTTGTCAATGTCGGTGCTGATTTAAAATGGGGCAATAAATAGTGCAGCATCGTGTCTGCCTTACACTCTCTTTATAATAAACACTCCGAGGTGGCGTGTTGCCAGCCATGGAAACCTTTATTTTAAAAAAAACACATACTTGAAATGAAAAATGAGGCTGAATTCAAATGACCTTGTTGGAGATTTACCTGGAATGGTGCAGTCACTGTGATTAGGCCTGGATTCTTCACCACATGAGAGTCCTCTCTCTGACTTTATTATATTTTACTGTTTCTGCATTACTGACTGCTCTCGTGGGAAGATTTTCTTTCACTGCCAGTCCCGATAAATCGTCACGCAAACCAGATTAGCTGGGCATCTGGTTTCCAAGATCATCTTTAAAGGCTCCCTTTCCATTTGAAGGAGTGCCATCAACAACTGGCATGCGGCACCTGTGCCACACTTTAGGTGCTTTTACATTGCAGTTCTGTTTTTGAGAGCTATCCTCCACTAACTTCTCCCATGCTCTTCTGCCCCATTTAGTTCCTTACTCAGCAGAAGTGGAGCCGTTAAATCCAGTGGCGATGTTGCTGGGATGAGGTACGTTGGGTAGTTTGACGTGTTATCTGTGGATGTGATGTTGGCTTTGTGATTCCAGCTTTTTTATTTCCAGATTTTTTTAAAACTGAATTCAAATTCCCAAACTGCCATGATGGGATTTGAACTCTTGTTCTATGGATGACTAGTCCAATGATGTATACACTACCTGTGATGGTAGTGTAGTGTTTGTTACTGGACTAGTAATTTTGCAGTGCTGATTCCTGGAACTGTGCGATATGGCAACAAGCATCCAATATATTATATCCCAGTCACTAAGACACAACCTGATCTCCAGGTCACATTGCTGCAAAATTCATTGGTTGCACAGCGTGTTGGAGGGTGGATTAGGAAGTTGTATTGTGGGACAAGGATGGGATGAAGCCTGTTTCCTACCACTCTCAAAACATAATACGTCAGTGAATGAATACATCACAACACCCTTGAAGTAATATTTTAGGTATATTGTACAGATAATTGCATGCATTAATATAATATTTTTAAAATCCATTTCCCATTCTATTAGAGTGCAGAAAAACAGGCTCCAAATGGTTAATTGTGCTGCTTTTTTTCTCACCCAAACTGACCTTGAATCTGTTTTGCAGCAAGAAAGCTTAAAAAAAAATTTTATTGTCAAAGCAATAGCAATCTTGTATTTGTGATCTTGTTTGTGCAGTTATGGTTGAAAGCTCTGATGACTCAGCCTAAAAGAAATCATTCAGGCCCAGTCTTTGCACTCTGCTTCAAAGTTATCAAAAGGTAATGTCAACCAGCAGGCCACTGGACACAATAGAAAGATATGAATTTATATAGCACCTTATTACACCTTAAACATTTGAAGAGCCATATGTATACCTTGAATTACTTTTTAGTGCAGTGACTGTTGTTATGTAGGCAAAGCTGGCAGCCATTTTGAACACACGATCCCATAAATACCACTTGAGATGAATCAACCAGTTAAGCTATTGAGGGAGTAATGTTTGCTAAGGCAACTCCCTGCTCGTCTTTAAATAGTGCCGATCAGATGGGCCTTGGTTTAACTCCCTTAGTACTGCACTGGTGGGTCAGTCTAGATTGGTGCTTGTGCCCTGGAATGGAACTTAAATACAGAACCTTCTGTCTCAAACAAGAGTGCTACTAACTGAGCCAAGCTGACGCTGCAGAACAGAGGCTTGGGCTCCTCCTTCGCAGCAGCATCTTTGATTCCAGCCTTTACATATCTTACTCCTTTTTGTAGTTGCTTTACACAGTTTTATTTGTTTAGCTCAGTATTTTAAAGCACTTCTATTTATTCAATGATCACTCTGGTGCCCTTCCACGTTTATACTGCATGTCAGGAGTTGGTTTATGCCCTGGGCCATGCTGTGACTGAGTGCAAAAGCATAGAACTATTTTCTATGTTCACTTCATTGAAACCAGTGGCATTAACCTGAGAGCACTTCTGTACATCCTTGGTGATTTTAGCTCACACCTAAATTCCTCTAGCCCCCCTCTCCCCCAAATCTTCTGTCCACTTGTGCAAAGTGAGGGTGAATGAGAACATCTATATCTCAACTAGCCTTTGATCTCACCATTACACATGAGGCAGTGCTGAGAAATGGGCACATCAGTGATAGAGGCCTCAGGAGGTGAAGAGGCTATCTTCACCTCCTGAGGCCTCTATCACTGATGTGCCCATTTCTCAGCACTGCCTCATTTCCCTTGCTATCTTCATCTTCCTGTCTGCTCCAAACACACCTCTGGATAAAAATACCACCTCCCCACTCCCTTTCCAACATCCAATCCTTTCTCCTCTGGCCCTCTAGTGCTGTCATTCCATTGCTTTCCTCAGCTGATTCAGCAGCTCCCTTGCCTCTGCTTTTGATATGTTCATACTCGCGAGACTCATCTTGGTCTCCCACTCCTGTTTCTCTCCCTGGTACAACACCCATCTTTGCATTTCAAATCAGAGGGCTGCAGTTTCAAGTGCATATGGTGCATGACCAGCCTTGCTGTCAAAGGCCAATCTAGCTTGACCATTTGAAAAAATATAGCCTCTTCCCCTCTGCAACCAAACCATTTTTATTACTTCAGAATCATATTGGAGGACAAGGAAAATCCCAGACTTCTACTACAAACTACCTTCTTTGAGCTCCCCTTCCAATCCCCAGTAACCTCTCTGATGGTAGCCATGAGAAGTTCATGGATTTCTTTACTTACAAAATTGAAGTTATCTGCAGAACTGTCTCCGGCCTTCCCCAACACCATGCTAACATATTTAGAGGGAAAATCAGTACGTTGAGCAGAGCTGTGTAAAAGTAGCAGCAAAACCCCAAAGTACTGTAAAGATCGCTATGCAGGCAAACCTTCAGTAGCATCACACAAAATGGCCTCCTCTGTGTGGTATCCACCTCCTGCAGCAGCTCTTACTGCCACTGATATATTGGTGGTAATTACTTGTGACTGAAATGGAGGAGAATGGGCTGGAGGGGTTTGCAATGCCTTCTTGACCCCCATTTAAATGTGGCAGAGTGGGCTTTAAAGGGAACTGGTGGTTTTTTTGGGAGGAGATTGCAGGTGCAGTTTTTCTTAGCGATGGATTTGAGTTGGTCGCCTTTACAAATGCATTTTCTGTTTATACTCCAAATCTGCCCCAAAATGGGTGGTAATTCAGAGAATCCAGGAATTCCTAATGAAATGTAAAAATAAGAATAATGTATGAGTATATAATGGGGACTGAATTATACCTGCTGCCCTGACCCAATTATCCCCTACTCTCTAATCCCGCTTCACCTAAAGACTATACTTGATTTTGATCGCTCTGTTCAATATTACTGGAGATTGTCTAGTATATTATACATAGACACTGAGCCAAAGGAGGGGTGTATAAAAGCTTGGTCAGAGGTAGGTTTTAAGGAGGATCTTAAAATAGAGAGAGATACACAGTCTGAGGTGCTGTCCTTCAGCTGAGATGTTAAACCGAGGCCCTATCTTTCTCTTCCAGTGACTATCAGAAATCCCATCATGCTAGTCGAAGCAGAGCAACAAGTTCTGTCCTGGTCAACTTTCCTTCAACAAACACCACCAAAGACAGCTTGACTGACCATTCATTTCATCGTTGGAGGGATCTTGCCATGTTCAGAATGGCTACTGCATTTACTTACATAACAGTCCCTGCACTTCAAGGTAACTCTTGGTCTGTGAAGCACTTTGGGAAATTAAGGGGCTATATAAACGTCTGTCGTCAGTCTTCTTTGTAAGTTAACTGTTCTTAATCTTACACAACTCGCTGTTAGCTGTGGTCCCTGCTGTTCTGCTCCATGCATGGCTTGCTTTCTTGGTGTGCCAACTGAGTGCATTTACTCAATCCTGCAATGTCCTTTGGGTCAGGGGAGGAGCAGTTTGAGGGCTTAACTGTGCCATAGGGTTGCTGCCATGATCCTGCACTTGTCCCTGTGATGCCAAGAGATGAGGAGGGGCAAGCGCCTTTCTGGCGACACCCAGCTCTACCTCACAACTACCTCCCTCGACCCCTCCACTGACTCATTTGTCACATTGCTCGTCCAACTGGATGAGCAAAAATTTCCTCCAACTAAATATTGGGAAGACCGAAGCCATTGTCTTCGGTCCCCGCCACAAACTCCGTTCCCTAGCCACCGACTCCATTCCTCTCCCTGCCCACTGTCTGAGGCTGAACCAGACCGTTCGCAACCTTGCGTCCTATTTGACATTGAGACGAGCTCCCAACCACAAATCTGCTCCATCACCAAGACTGCCAACTTCCACTGCCCCTGCCCCTGCCTCAGCTCATCTGCTGCTGAAACCCTCATCCGTGCCTTTGTTACCTCCAGACTGGACTATGCCAATGGTCTCCTGGTTGGTCTCCAGAAAGTTGACCAGGACAGAGAACTCATTGCTCTGCTTCGACTAGCATGATGGGATTTCTGACAGTCACTGGAAGAGGAAGATAGGGCCTCGGTTTAACATATCAGAAGGACAGCACCTCAGACTGTGTAACACTCCTTCAGTACTGCAGTGTCAGCCTAGATTATATGCTAAAGCCCTGCTTCCTAATGGAGAAGAAGCCTATCAGGGCTAGAAGATAACAGAAAGGGATTGTAGTCATCGCTCAGGGTAGATAAATCAGAATTGAGAGATCCCACACGGAGGGTTTCAGCCACCTCAATCACATGCAAATCATAATGGAGAAAATTTTGTAACAGGCTGTTCGCAACCTTGGAATCCTATTTGACCTGAGTTGAGCTTCAGAATCCAGATCCTCAATCACCAAGACCGCCTACTTCCACCTCCATAACATCACTGTCTCCGCCCCTGCCTCAGCTCATCTGCTGTTGAAACCCTCATCCATGCCTTTGTTACCTCCAGACTGGACTATTCCAATGGTCTCCTGGCTGGCCTCCAGAAACTTGAGCTCATCCAAAACTCTGCTGCCCTTATCCTAACTCGCACCAAGTCCCGTTCTCCCAGTGCTCGCTGACCTACATTGACTCCCGGTCTGGGAATGCCTCAATTTTAAAATTCTCATCCTTGTTTTCAAATCCCTCCATAGCCTCTGCCCTCCCTGTCTCTGTAACCTCCTCCAGCCCTACAACCCTCCGAGACCTCTGCGCTCCTCCAATTCTTGTCTCTTGCGTTTCCCCGATTTTTAATTGCTTCACCATTGGCGGCCGTGTCTTCAGCTGCCTAGGCCCTAAGCTCTGGAATTCCCTCCCTAAACCCCTCCGCCTCTATACCGCGCTCTCCTCCTTTAAGACGTTCCTGAAAACCTACCTTTTTGACCAAGCTTTTGGTCACCTGTCCTAATACCTCCTTGTGTAGCTCAGTGTCAAATTTTGTCTGATAATTGCTCCTGTGAAGCACCTTGGGACGTTTTACTATGTTAAAGGCTCTATATAAATGTAATTTTTGTTATTGTGGGGTGGTGGGATCATGACTTTGAGGTCAGGGAGGGGAAGCAGCTGGGATGACAGAGCTGGTTCGCCGTGCAGCTATTGCGACTGACTGCCTCAAATGTGCTAGTCGACTGTCTTTAAAAATGGCAAGGTGCAAATCCCAGCAGTCGAAGGGTTACTCCACTTCAAAAGGCAGGGAACCACTTGGGTAAACATTGAAGAAAGACTTTTAGTCTAGACAGATCATAGCCAGTCCCATCAAGCTGCGATATTGAGTGACAACCCTGCAACTTTTCAGGCAAGAGACTGCTGCTTGGCAGAGGCATCAACACCACGGTAATAAGCAACATAGGAAAATGACTTTTACAGGAGAAGTGTTGAATGCACTGAGGAGCAACACATGATGTGAGAGGCAACGTGTGGCTGAGAGATTCAATTCAGCACAGGTAGAAAACCATCACCTTGAGGCAACACAGTCATAAATGTTGTTTAAAGAACCAGTGTCTCTGTCCAAAACCCATTCCTCTTATTAGAGTGATTACAGGAAAGGATTATATATAAATAGGGATTTTTTTTCTTTGAAGTCAGGACTGGTCAAAGGATGGGATAGTTAAGCTGGAGAATGATTAGGTTTTTTTTTCTTCATGAGTTTTATGGATTTATTGTATATCCTTTGTATATAATTTGAGAAGCTTGGGTTGAAATTGTGCTGCCATATTAGTACCTATGGTAACCTAGTGGTTATGTCACTAGCAACCCAGAGATGTGAGTTCAAATCCCACCAAAGCAAGATGTGTAATTAAATTCAGTAAATCTGGTAATTTGTGGGTTGGCATCATAAAAATGACCATGAAAGTTGCTGGATTTCTGTAAAAGCCCAACTAATGTCCTTTAAGGATGGGACCTGCCCCAGCTACCTGGTCTGGCCTACATGTGACTACAGTGCCACACTGTGGTTGACTCCTAATGCCCTCATGGCAACTAGGCTTGGGCAATAAATTGGCTTGCCAGTGTTGCCCACATTGAGAACAATTATATTAAAAAGCCATAATATGTTCATATGAAATTCCTTTGCTGTTTTAGTGAAGATGGATAACCTGTCTAATTTAGTCATCACACATTAGTGTCTCCTATCGCTCACAGCAATGTCGCAGGAGATCTGCTAATTAGTTATTGATATCGCACAGCCCAATTTCAGCCCTACTGTTTTTGTGAAATTTCGCATCAGGCTAGATGTGGTTGGTAATACTGAAGGGTAAATTATAATTATTGCTGCTTTACATGAAGGATGTTGCATTGGTAAGTAAAGCGGACCATTTTTTGCTGATGTTAATATATGAATACTAGTTTCACACCTCAATGAAAAGCAAACAAAAGCACTGAACAGCTTGCCAGGAATTATCTCAAATGAATACATCAGCTTTGATTTATGATATCTTTGTTAGTCAGTGAGAGTGCCTTTAGTTTAGTGGTTGCATCTCCACCTCGAGTCAGAAGGTGCAGGGTTCGAACTTTGCTCCAGACAGTCCTAGCGAGTGGAGACCGCAGTTCTGGGTTGATATCCAGCAGGATACTTGCGTCCGGTGGCTGTAGGTGGCCCCCCCACCCTCCTCATATGGGTTATGGGAGCCAATATACCCTCCCACCATATACGACCAACCACCTTATTGGCTGGTATAAAGATGGTTACGGCCATGGGAGGAGCGATCACGTCGCACTGTTAATCAGTCTACGAATCCTTCCGCTATTTCACACTGTTCTCCGGGGGAAGAGTGTTTAAGATGCGCATAAAAAGACAATTGAAGTCTGTGCATCACCCAGGAAATTTGTCCCTTGACCACTCAAAGACCACGGGGGTGAATTTCCTCAGACGTCTCCGCGTGTGTAAAAAGGGTTTCTACCCAAGTTATGGCGGTGAAGCGGGAGCAACTCGGGAGGGAATTCACCCCCCCCCCCTGAGATTTGGCTAAAGATCCTGTGAGAAAAGAACAGCTTCAGAACTGGGACATATTGACGTTGGATCAACAGTGAGCGTACCTCCCAGTTAGATGTGGTTCAGAGTTCCTCGGATGTTGCCCCAATACTATGCTTCTGCTTAAATCCCTGTTTCAAAGGGTATCCCTCCTGCTCCTGTTTTCCTCATTGCCTATCCTTAGATCTATACAATTAGTATCAAATTTCAGGTCATTCTAAACTCTGGATTAACATCCAGTAAAAAGCTTGCCCCACTCCGAGGGAATGCTGTCAAAGATGTTCTTCTTCCATTGAGACATGAAACTGAAGTCCTGTGGCTAGGGTGGATGTTAAAGATCCCATGGTAGTATTTGAAGAAAGACAGACTTGTATTCATATACTGCCTTTCACAACCTCAGGATGGCCTAAAGCGCTTTACAGTCAATGAAGTACTTTTGAAGTGTAGTCACTGTTGTAATGTAAGAGTTCTCCCAACATTCATTTTATTTCTCAACCAAAAACAGATTGTCATTTCTCTCATTGTTGCTGGATCTTGCTGTGTCCAAAATGTCTCCTGGTTTTACTGACTGAGTAGTCACTGCACTTCACAGTAATTCATTGCATGTGAAGTGATGAGGTATTAAATAAGCCTTTTGCTAAGAAAAAAAAAATCCATGCTTAGTGTTCTGATCTTGTCTGTACTCTAGGTGAGTCTGCAGTACAGTTTGAACCGGCTTAAGTGGCTTAGTGTTAATGCTGCATTCACTGTTGCTATGCATTTTCCAGTATTTAATGGGGGTTCTCTGCTTGTTAGTGATTTCTGCTGAAGAATTTGTTTAAAAACAAACGTTCATCACCGTGCCTTACAGCCTGGCCAATATCAGGAACTTACGATGTAGGGAACTGTGAAAACTCACACCTTGCTGCCCAATAGCCACCTGTATCCTAGAATCATACAGCATAGAAGGAAGCCCGCCCTGAATTTCTTTTCCATTCCCCTGATTTTTCCTACTCTCCTGAGAACTCTGATATCTTCCTGGGCTACGGTTCTCCAGGCATTGATAGTCCTCTGGTAACTCAACTAAGTGGCCGTTCTTTAGCTTGAGCCCAGACAGTGAGTATTCTCAGACTACTTAACTATGGAGGGCATCATAGCCAAGCCCAATTCAGACGCTATCTGACATCCACAAAGCACACTGTTTGTGGGACCTTGCTGTGTGCAAATTGTCTGCCACGTTTCCCTACATTACAGCAGTGACTACACTTCAAAAAGAACTTCATTGGCTGTAAAAAGTTTTTGAAGGTCATGAAAGGCATTATATAAATGTAAGTTCTTTATGATGGTAACTGAGGGCTTTCAAACTAGGTATCAGCCTAGTGACCCTGCTCTGAACCTATTCCAGATCCTCTATCACCCACCATGGGAGGGGTCTAATCCTGGATATTCCAAATAAGGAGCAGGAATCCTGTTTAATTTATTCCCTTCCTCACCCATTTGTATCACTCCAATTACTGCTGTGATTAAGATAATTGTAAACAATTTTACAACACCAAGTTATAGTCCAGCAATTTTATTTTAAATTCACAAGCTTTCGGAGGCTTCCTCCTTCCTCAGGTGAACGAAATGGTTAAATAAAATTGGTTAAATAAAATAAAATTGGTTAAATAAAATTTCCTCAGGTAAAATAAAATTGCTGGACTATAACTTGGTGTTGTAAAATTGTTTACAATTGTCAACCCCAGTCCATCACCGGCATCTCCACATCGTGATTAAGATAAGCTAACATAGCACAGATCTGGATTGAAACTTGGGACATTTCTGGTCTGTATAGCTCAATGCTACACTTGTGCTACAATTTTTGACTGAACTGCAGAACTCGATATCCCAGCTGAGTTAAAATCAACCCAGTCTCTTGCTTTTGTTGTTGCATAGATGTCATTTATTTGATGTTTGGTGGGTATGTTTTGTACTGGCTAAGATTTTTTTGAGCCTTTGATTTGTCATAACCCTGTCAATGGCTCAATTTAGTCAGTGCACCTGGTGCCTGAGCCTCGGAGTGTAAGTGGGTCGGAGTGGTTCTGTGACAAGGCACTGCACACTAGAGCCATATTTGTCTCTCCCTCTTTCTCTTTTCTCTGTCGCTGTCTGTCTCACCCTCTGTCTAATCTCTCTATCGCTGTCTTGCTCTTTCTGCCTTTTTCTTTCCTATCTGTCTCTTGCTTACTTTTTCTGTCTCTCTTGCCCTTTCCCTCTATCTCTCTTCCTCTCTGCCTCAATCTGCTTGCAGAGACGGAACAATTCTTGAAGACCATTTATTTTACAAAAAGAAAATAACGTTCCCATAGCAACCTCCAATGCCGGAGGTAACCTTGGGCACAGGATGTTCGTGGAGGAAGGGAGACCACCCAGCGACATGGTGAAATGAACTCAAGATAAGGTAATGATTCAACATCAGTCAGGGCTGGGGCTTCATGTGTTGGGCACTGTTTCAGATTAAAACCGCACAATAATGACAAAATGTTAAATAGCTACATTTGTGATCTGCCACTGCTCCGTGTTGTGAGTCTTTTTAAAAAAAAATAATGAGAGCAACAGGTTTGTGGGAGATGAAAGAAGTGACTTTAAGAAGCAGTGTCTGCTGGTTTTTTTCTGAGGAGCAGGGACAGAATCAGAGGCTGTTCAGTTTCTGTGGAGGTGCTGATCTTTTGAACAATGTTTGGAGGCTGATTCCAAGATTGTCCCTGACAGATGGTTTAGGGAACATTGTGCAGATTGTCCTGACTCCTCATGAAATTTGTGCAACTTTTAAGGGTTGCCTTTTTTGCCAAGTCCAAAGCTAGACAAGGGCAGAAAGGCTGTAACACATGGGGCTGGGATGAATTGGGGGAAGAGAAATGTGATGGGGTAGATCAGGGTAGGGATGAAGCAGAGCAGAGGGTGAGGTAGGGCAAAGTAAGGGCCTGGGATAGGGGAGGGTCAGAGGTGTGGGATGGAGCATAGCAGGGGTGGGGTGCAGTAGAGCAGGAGTGGGACAGGGGTTTGAATGCTGATATTTGCTTTGTTGATGTTTAGCCTCTGAAATGACTCCCGGGAACACTAGATGACGAACATAGTCCATTCTCCAGGATTTTAGTGGAGGACTTAAAAATAAAATGGCCTCCACTAAAATAGTGCAGACAGGAATGAGTTCCAGATGAACTCATTAAGCTAAATCCCACAGCCTAACTTCAGGGCCCAAGTGTCCTGTTTACATTCTTAAAAATTTCTACACACACTACTCTAAAACTGTCCAAAATCAATGGGTGGTGACCCAGGGCACTGAGAAACTAAACCAATCCTCAGTCTTGCAGGTGCTGGACTGGTTGGCACTTAGCTTGGAGAGGAGGTGAATGGCATGCGTGGGAGAAATCTGTGCACCTAGTTTCCTAGCGTGGGCTGCAACACAGATTGATAATTCCTGCAGGTGACCGACTGTTCAATGCAATTGCTTTCACCTTTCAGCCATGGGCTTGTTTCTTGATAGTTATCCAAATAAAAATTGAAGTTGATTGTGATGGCTGTTGGGTGTCATGGACCCAGTGTTCAAGTGTCCAGTGCCTGACTCTGCTGTCTCCTCCTTTCTTCTTTCAAGATTGTCAGTCAGACCATTGCTAACAGAGCGATAATGAAAGGCATGGTAAGGCAGATTGGAAACCCACCAGAAAGAATGCGGATGCCCGAACATCGCATTGTAAATTTTACGACTGTATGCTCCTGGTTGACAATCTAGCCCACTGGGACACATCAGGAATTTGTGGGTACATTATAGATGGAAAACCATGGGGAGCCCACCTGCAATTTTCCAAAATGCACCACCAGCGTGGCAGGTAGGGGGGGAAGGCTGCTCACTACGAGTGTGCATTCATAACATTTACCCTCGCCTGTCAAATCTACAGCAGCAGTGCAGGACACATCTCATGCACAAACAGTGCTCACAGTAAGTAGCAAACACAAGAGGCATGCAGAACGGGTACACAAGCACAGAGTACCCAAGCCATCATGTGCAGCATGACTGGGGTCAGTGGTGCACTCTTGCCTCCGAGTCAGAAGGTCATGAGTTCAAGCTCCACTCTCTACTTGAGCACATAATCTAGGCTGATACTTCAGTGCAGTACTGAGGGAGTGTCACATTGTTAAAGGTGCCGTCTTTCAGATGACTTGTTACAGCAAGGTCCTGTCTGCCTGCTCAGGTGAATGTAAAAAAACAAATCCCATGGTACTATTTTGAAGAGCAGAGGGTAAGAACAGCAACAGGCTTTGATATGATGCTCCTCACAGTTGAGTATCGTACTGCCGCTCACTGGTAAAGCTCACACATGAAGACTGGCTTGAGATATTGGGATTATTCACATTGAAGCAGAGAAGAGTGAGGAGACTTTTTTAAAATTTCTCTTGGGATGTGTGCAACTAGGTATTGCCCATCCCTGGTTGCCCCGAGGGCAGTAAGAGTTGACCATGTAGCGTGTGCTGGAGCATCATGTAAGCCAGGCGGGGGGGGGGGCGGGGGGGCAGGTTCCCTTCCCTGTGAACCAGTTGGGCTTTTACAACAAATTACCAGATTTATTGAATTCACAACCTTTGGGTTGCTAGGTCAGTGGTGTAAGCACTCGGTTACTGAACCCTTAATGGAGGTTTTTAAAATTAGGAAGGGTTTTGATAGTGAATAGGGAAAAACTTTCCTCTGGTTGGAGAGTCAGTGATGAGGTTACCAATTTAAAATCTTCACTTGGGGAATGAGGAGAGAAGTTGGGAGAAATTTCTTTATGCAGAGAATTGTTGGGGCATGGAATGCTTTGCCACAGGGAGCAGTTGAGGCAGAGACGGTTGCATCTTCAAGGGAAAAGTGGGTACCTATTTGAAGCAGAGCAACATAGAGCAATGGGAAGAAAACAGGACAGTGGAATTAGTTTTGGATTGCTCTAGCGAAGACACAACGGCCTCCTTCTGTGCTGTAAACCTCTGGTTCTGCGACTGCTTGGTTGAGGTACTGGGAAATTACCAGGTTCCGTAAAACCACACCTCAGCAAGTGTCAGTGCCTCCAGAAGATGGCATAATGATAATTGAGGGAGAAAAGAGAATAGGGAATGAAGGATTTGATTTTTTTTTAAAGTAATTTTAAGTGATGAACTCTACCATTTTCTTTTTAGAAAAAGCCTTAGTAACAGGTTTTCCCAAGTACCATTTCCCCAAGAACAATTGTCATCCCTAGTGGACGTAGTGTATTTAGACTTCCAGAAGGCATTCGACAAGGTGCCACATAAAAGATTATTGCTCAAGATAAAGAATCACTGGATTGGGGGTAATATTCTGGCATGGGTGGAGGATTGGTTATCTAACAGGAAGCAGAGAGTTGGGATAAATGGTTCATTCTCAGACTGGCAACCAGTAGCCAGTGGTGTTCTGCAGGGGTCGGTGCTGGGTCCCCAACTCTTTACAATCTATGTTAACGATTTGGAGGAGGGGACCGAGTGTAACATATCAAAGTTTGCAGATGATACACAATGGGAGGGAAAGTAGAGAGTGAGGAGGACATAAAAAACCTACAAGGGGATATAGACAGGCTGGGTGAGTGGGCGGAGATTTGGCAGATGCAATACAATATTGGAAAATGTGAGGTTATGCACTTTGGCAGGAAAAATCAGAGAGCAAGTTATTATCTTAATGGTGAGAAACTGGAAAGTACTGCAGTACAAAGGGATCTGGGGGTCCTAGTGCAAGAAAATCAAAAAGTTAGTATGCAGGTGCAGCAGGTGATCAAGAAGGCCAATGGGATGTTGGCTTTTATTGCTAGGGGGATAGAATATAAAAACAGGGAGGTATTGCTGCAGTCATATAAGGTATTGGTGAGACCGCACCTGGAATACTGCATACAGTTTTGGTGTCCATACTTAAGAAAAGACATACTTGCTCTCGAGGCAGTACAAAGAAGGTTCACTCGGTTAATCCCGGGGATGAGGGGGTGGACATATGAGGAGAGGTTGAGTAGATTGGGACTCTACTCATTGGAGTTCAGAAGAATGAGAGGCGATCTTATTGAAACATATAAGATTGTGAAGGGGCTTGATCGGGTGGATGCGGTGAGGATGTTCCCAAGGATGGGTGAAACTAGAACGAGGGGGCATAATCTTAGAATAAGGGGCTGCTCTTTCAAAACTGAGATAAGGAGAAACTTCTTCACTCAGAGGGTAGTAGGTCTGTGGAATTTGCTGCCCCAGGAAGCTGTGGAAACTACATCATTAAATAATTTAAAACAGAAATAGACAGTTTCCTAGAAGTAAAGGGAATTAGGGGTTACGGGGAGCGGGCAGGAAATTGGACATGAAGCTGAGTTCGGATCGGTCAAGGCCCTGTGGGTGGCGGAGCGGGCCCAGGGGCTGAGTGGTCGGGTCCTGCTCCTACTTCTTGTGCTCTTTAGATTTGAGGTTAGGATCAGATCAGCCATGATCTTATTGAATGGCGGAGCAGGCTCGAGGGGCCGATTGGCCTACTCCTGCTCCTATTTCTTATGTACAACGCTGAAGTCTCTCAGATTTATGTGATTTAAACATTCCAATACTTTTTCTTTGCCATTACAGAGAAATGGTGGAGAGCAGGTAATTCTGGGTGTGAATCGCAGCGCTGTTGTCATGGCAAAGTGCCGCATGAACGTGACAGCAGCAGGTGACAGTGTTTGATTAACTGTCTGATGTGGGAGACAGTTCAAGAGCCAGGATCAATGGGGCGTGTGTTCTGCCTCCTGCTGTTTGCTGCCCTTTCCAGATCTGTCGGTGTGGAGGAGGATGGGGTGAGGCGGGTGGGGAGAAGCATCAATGGGCACAGTCAGCACGCAGCAGGGTGTCTGCTGGGCCTCGTCCTCGACCTGTTCACACACCATGTGCTTTAACCCTCTGTAGGCCACAGCACAGCCACCTCCCATGCTTCTCACAAAGAAGTATGTCTCCGAGCATTTTACAAGGGTGAGAGGGGGGCATCGACAGGGGATGGGAGGATAAGGGCAGAGGGAGACGGGTGACCGAAAGTACAGTCAAAAAAGATAGGTTAAGATCCAAGACGCGGTGATTAGGAAGGGAGTTTAAAGACACAGGTGCATTGTGGCTGAAAGATCAATGTGAGGGTGGAACGGGAGGGGGTGGAGATGAGCAGTAACCGAGTCCAGACATACATCGGAGAATTTAACTTGGATAAAGTGGAGCAAGTCCGTGGAGGGATGAAACAGCCAGTCATATCAAGGAAACATTTGCTCTTCTGAGCTGTGTGTAAGGAAATTGTAACCTTGTTCTTTGTGGCTCTTTTACAATCTTGTTATACGTCATTCACATAAATCCAATAAGGAATTCAGGAGAAACTTCTTTACCCAGAGAGTGGTTAGAATGTGGAACTTGCTACCACAAGGAGTAGTTGAGGTGAATAGCATAGATGCATTTAAGGGGAAGCTAGATAAACACATGAGTGGGAAAGGAATAGCAGGATATTCTGATAGTGAGATGAAGAGGGGTTGGAGGAGGCTCGTGTGGAGCACAAATGCCGAATGGCCTGTTTCTGTGCTGTAGATTCTATGTAACAAAGAAAATTCTCCCATCACCAACCTGCCCTGTGAATCACAGGCCTCTCCATCCACAGGTTTGAGCGAGGCTGCAGTTTACTTGCTATTAGGCCAAGCTGTTAATGTCATTGTAATTCCCTGTTGCTAAGCGACTGATGTCATAGTAACCCCACTCTTCATTTATATGACTGCTATTAAGAGAAGAGTAAAATTTAGTGGACATGTACTGTGTAATAAAATGTTTAATCATTTCATTCTGATTGGTTTGATGTCAGAAACATTCAAACTAGAATTTTCAATTATATCAATCAGAGGTGACCAAATGTTTTAGTTGAAATATTACACTCATTTACACACCCACACACGTATACACACAACACACAGGCAAACAGCTAGTTGCACACACAGATATAGGCATAAGACAAACACACAAACAAATTACACACAAAAGCTGTAAGTCTGGGTATGGTGCCTCCTTTCAGACCTGACTGAAAGATGTTCCATGAAAGAAGTTTGAAGAAGTGCTGATGTTGTAGAGACGAGTGTAGCTGCCTTTCCAGCCGCTGTTTAACCCTCTAAGAGCTGCAGTACGCTTATTTAACTTTTTTTGTTTTTTAGTACAGGCATCACACATACAGAAAGCTCACTCAGGAAAGCTAATGTCCTACATGGCCCCGGATAAGGACCTCATTTCTCTGAGATGCAGTTGGTGATTTTCTCCCCTCCTCTCCAGTGTTGACTTGTGTTGCATTGACTTGAGTGCCTCTCCCAAGTTACCGTTCTTGTGCATGCCTTGACTGTGATCATCGGCAAGTTATTTGATCTTAGAGAGCATCGCAGCCGAGCCTAATCCTGTTCTCACCTGACTTGTACTCGCATGCACTTGCCACCAGGAGTCACGACACAGCAACCCGGAGTCGGAACGCTGACTCATTTTTCCCTCCCTCTCCCAGGAATTCTGAGGCCACTTTTTTAATATTCGTTCATGGGATGTGGGCGTCGCTGGCGAGGCCGGCATTTATTGCCCATCCCTAATTGCCCTTGAGAAGGTGGTGGTGAGCTGCCTTCTTGAACCGCTGCAGTCCGTGTGGTGCTTCTGCTGAAATTAGCTAAGCTGGCACAGACGGGGATCAAACCTGGGAGCTTCTAGTCTGTGGAGCTATCTGGAATTACAAATTGTGCAAAACAAAGGGATGTGTCTCAACTTTAAGTGTTCTTGAACTAATTGATAGAATATACACAGCAATGTTGTTTTCCTGTAATCAGTTAAAAGATTTCAAATTTTACTTGTGTTCAAATAGAAAATAAGATTGATTTGCATTTATATAGCACCTTTCGTGACCTCAGGACACTTCTTCACAGCCCATGAAGTACTCCATGTTTTTCAAAAAAAAATTAAGTCACTGTTGTCATAAGAACATAAATAGGAGCAGGAGTAGGCCATACGGCCCCTCGAGCCTGCTCCACCATTCAATAAGATCATGGCTGATCATCTACCTCAACTCCACTTTCCCACCCTATCACCATATCCCTTGACTATAAGGAAACACGGCAGCCAATTTGCGCACAGCAAGCTCCCACAAACAGCAATGAAATAAATGACCAGATTATTTGTTTTAGGTGTTGGTTGAGGGATAAATATTGGCCAGGACACCGGGGAGAATTCCCCAGCTCTTTTTTGAATAGTGCTGTGAAATCTTTCACATCCACCTCAGAGGGCAGATGGGCTCTGTTTAAGGTCTCGTCCAAATGACGGCACCTCTGACAGTGCAGCACTGCCTCAGTACTGCACTAAATTGTCAGCCTAGATTATGTGCTCTAGTCTCAGGAGTGGGACTTGAACCCACGACCTTCTGAGTCCGAGGGGAGAGTGTGATATCACTGAATCATGGTTGACACCTTCATCGTTCAATAATTTACATTGTGAATTTTATTTTGCATGGGGACATCTGTGCACATCAATTAAATCAAGCCTAACCTCCCCATCCCCTTTCTTTTGGATATGACATCAAAAAAGTGACTACTAATCCAGAGTCCCAGACGACTAATCATGAGAACGAGAGTTCAAATCCCAGCATGGCAGTTTGAGAATTTGAATTCAGCTTTTTAAAAAAAAAAATCTGGAAATAGAAAGCTTTTATCAGTACAAGTGACCATGAAGCTGTCGGATTGTCACAAAAACCCAACTTGTTCACTAATGTCCTTTTTTAGGGAAGGAAACCTGCCCACATAACGAGAAAGACAGGAGTGCAAGACAGGAGAAGATTTAACTTTCGTCATTCAAAATAACACTGCTGTCGATATATTACAGTAGTGGAAGTGATTGTAGGGGAAATAATCAAATAACAATACACCATTTGAGTTTGGCTATCTGAATCCCTCATTGGCATTATTGTCATGTAATCATTCACCAATGTTCTTTAATTCATACTGATACATAGTTTTCAGCTGGAGTCACTGGTTAGCGATCAGGACCAGAAACCCTAGCTGATGTTTCCCCCACCCCAATGCAGGACATTGGGGCCAATTGCAGTGGCCCAACTGCTGTCTTGGCCTAGCTTTTTGTTCAGAGTTCCTGCTCTCGATCACTATCCAGCCACTCCTGCTGAAGAGGGTGTGTTTGTATGGGTGGAATTCAGGTGAGGTCAAGATTGCGATTTTGCTGAAATCATGGTGCAACGTTAGAAATGAAGGCACGAACAAGTGCGTTTTAAAAGGATTAAAGCTTGCAGAGTAATTTCATACAAGAGCATTAACAGGCTCAATATTATTGCACATCCCAATGTCAACCCACTTTGGGTTAGAAATGGCTCTGCTTTATTTGTCAATGAAACTGATTGTTTTAAAGAATGTAAGGTGTCATTCCGTGATCCCACACTCCAGCAGGGAGCCTATACTCTGAGTTCAGGCCAGAGATACTCAGACTTGCACTCCCTGTGAGTGCAGCTCTCTGCTGGAGCGCAGAATTCTCCCCATAGTTCTTGGAAGTCTCCTGGATAGAAGTTTTATCGGGAGAGTGTGTTTTCTGGCAGGGAAAACTTTATATACTGTGCATACCCAGCTATATGCTGCACATCTCCAGCTACACACTGCACACCCCTGGGTATATGCTGCACATCTCCAGCTACACACTGCACACCCCTGGGTATATGCTGCACATCTCCAGCTACACACTGCACACCCCTGGGTATATGCTGCAATTCTCTAGCGCTGTGCTCCACAGTCTCAGCTATACACCGCTCATTCCTAACTATATACTGCACCCCTCTTACATGTATACTGCAAATCCCCACCCAAAAAATTCACATCCCTAACTGCATAGAGTACATGCCTGCTAAATGCTATCCTATAGAGAAACAAAGTGCTGGCTTTATTCTTATGAAGACCCCACCCAATATGTGAACCTGGCTTTTCTCTTCCAGCTGCGGATTAACCTGCATCTTTTCTGATTTTGTTTCAGGTTTCCGTGATGCACATTTAAAAAAATCTCCTGTTTACATAGACACACAACGGCAGATCTCCCGTGACCTAATTGGGTTCTGAAGCAGGGTTGTAGCTGTAATCCTTGGCTTGTCCCTTTTAAGACCATTATTCAACTACTCCCTTTGGGAACCCAGGTAAATAGAAATTATAAATAAAACCAGAAAATGCTGGAAACGCTCAGCAGGTCAGGCAGTATCTGTGGAGAGAGAAGCAAGAGTTAATGTTTCAGGTCAATGGCCTTTCATCAGAACTGTAAGATGTTCGAGCTGAATAGCTTTTAAGCAAAGACAGAGCCAGGGAAATAGGGGGAGGGAGGCAGGAAGGGAACAAAAAGGAAAGGTCTGTGATAGGGGACAGGGTGGAGGGCAGGAGTGATTAAATGACAAACATGACTATGGTCCAAGGCAAATGAGACAAGTATAGAAACAAAAGATGGGTCCAGAGGAGGTGTAAATGGTTACAGCAGAATAGCAGAGGGAGAAGGGAAGGATGGACAATGTGGCAAAGATGAGAAGGCTCCCATGACCTGGGAATGTGGTGGAAATAAAGCAGGTCGACCCAGGGGTATGGACCGCCCTGCCGGCTGTGTACTAATGGGGATCACCAGTCCACATCTCCTCCACTCCCAGTGGCTGTGGTGCAGCCATCCTCCATTACCAGCACCCGCTGTGAGAGAAAATGGGAGCTGAGGTCAGTAAACTGCTCAAATTCCAGGCTGCAGGTTGAAATTTCTTGACTTTCTTTCGTTTTCTTAGTTACCGATGCAAAACAAATCACTAAGTATGATACTTGGAGTGAGGGGTGCCTGTTAAGCCTAAGTCCTGTATGTACATGTTTGTCATATGTACACAGTGCATGCTGTTGAAGAAAGTTCTCTCATGACAGCGCAGACCCTTATTCACAGTTCAGCTCCACAGATGTCAACACCAGTTCCGAGTCTTGCCCAAGTGGCCCATCTCCCCATGCGGCCTTGGACTCCAAGTGTCACCAGGATAATCCGCCGCAGAGGACATCCTTCCCAAGGCGGATCCTGCCCTCACTCAACACACTCCAGCAGCGACCAGCAGTCGAATCCCTGGCTGATTTTCCTCCCTTGCTGAGGCCAATAGTTGCTGCTCAAGCTGATGTCAGTTAATTCAGCACAGGCTGGGGATTGAACCTGTGACTCTTCTGGTCTGCGTGTCAACAAACGGTACTCCTGGTGTAAAGTGGAAAGGGTGTCCGGTGACCACCTTACAGTGAATTATTGAATTGTGATGATAATTATGTGGGCAATACTGAGAATTCAAGTCTCCAAGTAAGATCCAGTGAATTCAATCCAGTTATTAGGGGAGAAAGACTTTGTGCCTTCATTGTTTATAGTGAAATCCTAAGCCTGAGGATAAAGAACATATGAATAATTTAGTCCCTATTTTAAAATTGAAATAATTCCAGGTGTGATGTAGCTGTTGTATGCCACCCGTAGCCTATTTCTGTCATTAAATTGTGGCCTCGGGCGCTGTCTGCAGTATGGTCTGGGTGCTGGCGCATCGATTTGCCACAGGCGCCCTAAAGGCTGTGACCGCTCAGCAGAGCTAACAAGACACAGGCGTGAGAATGTTGGCATGGTGACGCGGAGCACCAGTTCCTGTTTGGTCCCCACCCCTGTCTCCCAGTCATACTGAGATGTGATTCCACTGGACACCTGCTGACTTTGTAATTACTGAAACCTTTTGTTCCATAATGGTCAGGGCACCTTTCAGTCTTCAGTCAATACTGCTGTAAGCAGAGAAGACAGGTCAAAGGCGGGCCCTCAATTATTCTTCAGGCAAAATTTGATTTTAGCAACGGCAGGATTGCGAGAGTGGGATGATTACATGACTGGAAAAACAGGTGCACACCAATTTTCCATCAATAGGTACACTCACTAACGCTACTTGTCATGGTTTTAGCAGAGTTATTTACAACTGTCTAAAGACACAAAGCTTTGCCTTGATCCCTATAGCTCTGAGTGTTTCTTTCTGCAGAATAGCTGAGCCACGCAGTCCCAGGTAGGCCACAGGCTTGAGCCCCAGTCTGTGCTGACGTAGCTACAGTGCCCCTGGACTAGAGGGGAAAATTAGGCCTGCTGGAAGAATGCATGAGTGCATGCGTACGTTTCTGTGTGTACATTTGTGTGAGGATAGGCGTGAAGTGAGGATGGGATGGAGTTGGCATGATGCTTCCCATAGTCTGATAACACCATCAAGGCTCACAGTGAATAACAATCATTTGGGCACCTGGCCCTCCTAGAACCATAACTCAACAAGGAGCGGAGCAGGGCAAATTGGTGCAACGTGTAGACACAAGCCAGGTTTCACTCAGGAACATTGCAGATTTGTATATTAGAAAATGATTAAAGACATTGTGCATTCCCCTGCTAGCTCAGTGGGTAATGCACTATATGGTATGGTATTGATAATTGACCTCTATGGCCCTGGACTAGAGAGAAAGTGTCAGCCAGACTGTCACTCCTGATCTCTACCCAGTTACCCCACCCCATCTGGCAGTTCATGTGCGTGGATATCAAGTGAGACCAGGGTTGGCCATTTTTCTGTCAACATCTCCTAAAGACTCACCCTGTGGTAGGGTGTCTGCTGTTCACCAGTACTTGGCCAGTTGGTCATTTCTGACCCTCACTTCTCCATTAATTTTCTCCCTTTCCCTCCTTCTAAAGACTCTTTGCTGGGATATAATGTTTGCTTGGCTCAGTTGGTAGCACTGTTGCTTCTGAGTGAGAAGGGTTCAAGTCCCACTCCCAGACTTCAGCCATATCACCTAGGCTGATTCTTCAGTGCAGTAGGGTGAGTGCTGCATTGTTGGGGATGTTGACTTTTGCGTGAATGGTTAAACAGAGGCTCTGAGTTCCTGTTGAGGCAGATGTTAAAGATCCTATCGCACTATGATTCTGTGATTGTTCCAAGAGCAGCGAGTTCTGGTGCCCTGGACAATATTCATCCCTCAACCAATATCACCAAAAAAAATTAACTGGTCATTCATTTCATTTACTGTTGTGGGACCTTGCTGTGTCTGTTTGCCTATAAAATAACTGCGACTACACTCCAGGCAGTAATACATTGGCTGCGCAAGTACTTTGGGATGTCCTGAGGATGTGTAAGATGTTGCATAAATGCAGATTCTTTCCTTTACAGTTCTGAGCACCAGTCGCCCTCCAATCCCTCACCCAAGCGTGCTATCAACTGGGCCAAGCTGCATCCTTAACCCATGCTCCTAAAAGGCCCAATTTTCTTCTCTTCCCCTTTCCTTATCTGATATAATGTGGAGATGCGGTGATGGACTGGGGTGGACAAATGTAAGGAGTCTTACAACACCAGGTTATAGTCCAACAATTTTAATTTAAAATCACAAGCTTTCGGAGCTTTCCTCCTTCGTCAGGTGAGTGGAGGATGACCTGACGAAGGAGGAAAGCTCCGAAAGCTTGTGATTCCAAATAAAGCTGTTGGACTATAACCTGGTGTTGTAAGACTCCTTGCATTTATCTGTTATATAGATACACAGATGCTGGCCGCGTTCTAACACCCGACCCACATGGCTATTCATCATGGGCAGCCTTATACATGGAGTGCCGGCAAGCTATTCAACTGAGCTCATAGCAGAGCTTGATTCTGTCATGCACAGACACGTGTATGCATGCATGTGTCTGTGTACATGTTTACTCAATGTCCCATACATATTGAACGCACCTTCACCAGATAATTTAGATGGGGCAAAATTTTTGCAGGAGGGAGCTTAGTTTTGAGAGTTTTAAGACTTCTGTTTAGGATCATTAATGATACAAGCTTTCTCTTGGGCTTTATATTCAGAGTGAATAGGCAGACGTGTTGATTGTTGAAATCTGACCCCCTGCAGAAATAATCTGCTTTACAATACTCTGGTCTCAAGTGCCTGATTCCTAGCTACAGACTAATTTCCTCTTGTGAGTCAGTTATTCTGTAGTGATGAGTTGGTAGCAGCCTCTCATGGTCACTAACCAGTGTCGCTTAAGCGAGCTCCGAATTTTCATCAGCACTGTTTCACTTTAGTCAAGCCGTAGTGCATCATGTTATAAAAATAATAGATGATTGAGAGGGAATAAAGATGGTCATTTATTTGAAGGATTCTGATGAAACCACTTGTTCACAAAGATAAATAGAGATGAGGGAGCCCACTCGGGCCATCTAACCCATCCTTTTGGTTACTCAGGATACCTACAGTCAATACCAGTCATACCCAACATAGTACCTAACTGCCTCCGCTACTCTAACCAAACCATGCAGCTATTGGTCGCTTTTTGTGTAATGGTGCGTTTTGTGACATCAGTCCTAACAGCCAGTTGTTTTTAGAAGTATAGAATAATGAGTAGTGCAGGTGAGCTTAACATGAATGCAGCCCTGAGTGCCCCATGGGCACATACGTATGCATATATAAGAGCGCACTTATGCAAGGCACGCACAAACGTACACCTGAGGATGTAGATGCACATGGCCATATGCATGTGCGCATATACAAGATTATAAACACACAGGCACAGACCCCCATGGGCACTTCTATGACCATACGTGACTATGCAAGTACATGCACAAGGGCACACATATGGGTACACCAACATTTGCTTGAACACAGGGCTCTACACAGATGTGCATGCATATACAGGTCATCTGCATGTACACGTATACAAGGGCACCAACACACGGAAGGGCACACAAACTTAGGCACGTGCACAGACCGGTACTCCCATGCGCACATGTGATTTTTCTCTCCATTGGAAAATCATGCCTAATTGGTAAATTTATCTTTTAATTTCTGATTCTTCAGTGGGCAAGTGAACTAAATACAGATCAGAACGGTTCTAGGTTCCATACCTGGTCTGTGCTGTTTTAGTTGATCACAGCTGGGGCAACAATAGGGGTGCTACAACTGGCCTTAGTGCCATGGGCTCCGGAAGGGAAAAATCAGCTAGGGTTTCCTCGCCTGATCTCTATCCAGTCAGCCCTGCTTGAAAATCTGCACGTGTGGATGTTGAGCAGACTCGGCCAGTCGAATGCGTGCCAGCACCGTAGAGGCTGGTACATTTGAACAAGCTGCTGGAGTGTTGTGAGTGAGTTGGCATTGTGCCCAGCATGAGTTGGCACTGTGCCCAGAATGAATTAGCACCATCAGAAGAAAATAAGATAAATCTAAGCAGAAGGGACATTTCATAATCACTTTGTCTCTACAAAATTGGATGAGCTCTGTATTAAGAGCTCTGATGTACTAATCAACTGGGGGAGGGATGCCATTCACATTGTAGGAGGAGCAGTAGCGAAACCAGGAATCAAATTGCGAGTATAGAGCAAAAGCTGTGAGCTGGAAGAACATATAAAGCTCATGTTGTACTACGGATAGTCCAAGCACATCTGCAGGTGCATTGTAACCTTTCCTTTAGCGCTGTCTGGAGTCACATCACTGGCCTCAGTCCCTAGTTATACTGATGCGTCACATCAATGCACCCCCTCCAAAACCTTAATGTGATAGTAAAGTGGAACCTTTAATAAGGAGTTTGTTAATCGGAGGAGGTCTTTTAATCATCAGCCACTCAGCTCTTTGTTTAGTAAGTCTCCATGTCTCATAGATGAGCTTCTCTGCCGTAGATGATGATCTTATCTTATTTGAACCACCCGGACCGGGATCTGTGACCTGCTTCTGTTTGGAAGACTAGTGATTTTGTTGTTTTTTGTCTGTTGATTTGACAACAAGACACAGTCTGCCGTACAGCACAGGACAGAGCACCAGCACCAGCAGAGCACAGCGACCTGCAAACAATGAGAAACCTCAGACATTCTCAATATCGTCTTTACAGTTGGGATTAACTGGGCAAATTATATTAAAGTGCATTTGTTACATCTACTTTTAAAGGGTCATGGCTTGCCACCAAATCGCTCGGTTGGTACAGGCTGGGAAAATAACACATTCAGCCCCTGGTCTGTGTTCAGTTAGCTGATCAATGGTGGTCTGATCATCCCTGCCTTATAGATGGGGCAATCAGCCACGCCTCCCCCTTCCTGATTGTTATCCAGCGGCAGGTATGGGGATATTTTGAGAGGATTGAGCTCACTTGTGATAGCCCCTGCAGAGGAATAGCCCACTGACACTTAGGGCTGGGTTTCCTCTGCTAAACCGCCAGACGTTGGGTGGTATAGCGGAGGAAATTAAGGGTAAGTTGGATGGCGAGGCTTACAGCAGCATCCCCACTCCGACCAGGATTTCTCCCCCACCCCCACCCCGGCAGGGAAGGCTTCCAGCCGTCCTTTATCACCCTGCCACATCTAATTAATGGTGGGGGCGGGGGGCAGAGCTGACACTTCAGTGCAGTACTGAGGGAGCGCTGCACTATCGGAGGTGCCGTCTTTTGAATGTAACGTCAAACCGAGGGGCCCCGTCTGCCCTCCTCGGGTGGACGTAAAAGATCCAATGGCCACTATTTCAAAGAAGAGCAGGGGAGTTCTCCCCGGTGTCCAGGCCAATATTTATCCCTCAACCAACATCACTAAAACAAATTATCAGATCATTATCTCATTGCTGTTTGTGGGACCTTGCTGTACGTAAATTGGCTGCTGCGTTTCCTACATTACAACAGTGGCTACACTTCAAAAGTCCTTCATCGGCTGTAAAGCGCTGAGGGACATCGTGAGGTCATGAAAGGTACGATATAAATGTTTTCTTTCTTTTAGCACAGGCGTCGCTGACCCAAGGAACTGTCAGGAGAGGGGGCCCAGCGTCCATGGGGCTGGCTCTCCTCACAGCCCAAAAAATGTTACTTTTTTAGGCCTCAGCTCTGTCTTCCTATCTTTGGGGATCTCCTGCCTCATTTAAGCGGCCTCTCTTCTGCTGCTGCAGGGACGGTCCTGTATTCACCCCCCCCCTTAGAAGCGGAGGGGAGGGGCTCCCTCTTAATGGTGGAGATTCTGCCTGGGGCCCACCAAGCAAGAGAGACGAACCCTGACCCAGGAAGTTGGGTTGGGTGTCACAGTGGGGTCAGGGTGGTGAGTCTGACCCTCCTCCAGTAGAAGGAAGGAAATCCAGCCCTTGCTTTCTAGGCACACGCGACAAGGTCGCATCACCAAGAGCTACTCTTTCATCCCGAGCAACCAGCTGTAGAGTGTCACTGGTGAAGGTCAGTCTGCCAACTGCAGTGATGTAAACTGAACAGTAAATTCGGTGCTCCTCCGCTGCCAGATTGGGCCAGGCTCAAAGGGAGTGCGGATCAGAACACTAGGGTTACAGTGTTGTAGTCCTGCCCCTGCCCTCATTCACTTTGAAAGCAGGTTAACGCTGGGCATGCAGGAGCGCTGAATCTACCTGTAGGTCCACTCTTCATTGAAAGTGATCTGAGTGTGACACAAGCATTACAGCCCCCGCTCTTGCCTGCAGTCCTTACTGTTGCAATTATCTTGTGGGTTTAATCGCTCCATGAAAGAATTGAACAGGTTAATGTCCCGTCTGAAGCGAATTCAGCTGTTGCAATTGACATCAGCCAGTGCAGAACATCCCAGAGAAGCAACAAGCTTTGTAATTATTTCACATTTCCTTTGTAGGTCAGGCAGCCCAGTGAAGACTCCAGAGAAGTTGGCAACGTTTAAGGATTGGCGACGGATCCCAAGTACAGTTTGGGGGGGAATGGGGGGGTGGGTGTAGTGTTCTTTCAACCCACTGCATTTTACCAGAGTCTGCTTCCACAGCTGAAATGGGCTTCAGCTGCAGACTGAGCTTGGTTATAACCAAGGCCGTGCTGTAAATAGGCTCGATGGTGCAGCCAGTGCTAACACTGCATTGAGCACACCATCAGAGTCCGACTACTGTGAGCAGGACCCTGCTGTACTAGATTCACACTAAATGGGCATTGCTTTCTAGTTTTCTAGAACCATTTAACTAACGAGTTTTTGAGTATTCCCGGTCTTCTAAGCACGACAGTTAAAGTTACTGACTGCGTTGAATATTCCAATCTCCATAGTTCAGTGGTCCTATACTACAGTGTGAGGGCCATTTCACACAAAATTACATAGAAATTACAACATGAAATAAGCTTCTCGATCCAGTTTATCCTCCACACGAGAGAACGGGATTTCCGCTAATCCTCCGGCAAAGGTACACTGGCAGAGCGGGAGCAGCTCCTGAGGAAATCGCAGCTTCGGTCTTTGCTTCAATCACTAAATTCTGAGTGCATTCCACAGCCTCACCACCCTCTGTGTAAAAAAAAGTTTCTCCTGCTCTTTGTCCTAAATTGCTTATATTTAATATTATATCCATGTCCCCATAACCACTGGAAACAATTTGTATCCTCCTACCTTGTTCCATCCCATCATATTTTTAAACACTTCTGTCAAATCGCCACTGAATCTCCCCTGTTCTAATGAAAATAGCCCCAATTTTCCAAGTCTTTCTTCAAATTTGTATTTCCTCATACCAGGCAAAATCCGAGTGAATCTGTGCTGTACCAACTTCATTGCCCCAACATCCTTAGAGTTAGGCCATTCAGGAGTGAAACCAGGAAGCTGTACTAGATTCATACAAAGGGTAGTGGAAATCTGAGACTCTCCTCCCCAAAAGTCTGGGGATGCTGGGTCAATTGAAATTTTCAAGACTGAGATCGATAGATTTTTGATGGGTAAGAGTATCAAGGGATATGAATCAAAGGCGGGTAGTTGGAGTTGAGGTGCAGATCAGCCATAATCTAACTGAATGGCAGAACAAGCTCGAGGGGCTGAATGGCCCACTCCTGTTCCTGTTTCTCTTTCTGTAGTGTGGAGCTCAAAACTGCACACGGTACATTTTATTATTCCCTCTGTGGTGGGCTGACCGCATCTGCAGCTCTTCCCTTCGGTGAACCTTGACTAGTTTGTTCCATGTGTTTCAGGGCCTCTATCCACAGGCTGCCCAGCTGTGGGATGTTGGCCAAGCTGGGATTCCATGCTGTCATTCTCTTGCTGTCCAGTGAGAGAAGGCAAAGGAATGCTGAAAGGCGGAAGGCGGTATCAGCTTCCATACGGCAAGTGAACACATTTTATTAAAACTATAACCGGGCCAATGGTTTAATAGACTCATAGATATTTACAGCACAGAAAGAGGCCGTTCAGCCTCTGGCTTTATGAAGGAGCAATCCACTTGGTCCTATTCCCCTACCCATACCCTTTTAAATATTTTTACTCCCTCACCTCCACCTTTGATGCCCTTGTCCCCAGCAAAGCCTTTACTTGCTCCCTTCCAGGTTCTTCCCCCTAGTATCACCCCCATCTTCATTTCCCTCATGGGGTACAGACTTGAGCATATCTAGCACACCATCACCAGATCTGGCTGGACCACATTAAGCACTATCAGGCCTCACTCACCTCTGCCAAAATTGCCCGCTACTCCAGGATCATCTTGGAGATCAAAGATAGCTCCCCAGCTTCTTCTCTGCACTGCCAACTGTCTCCTTACACCCTATCCTGTGCCCCCTCCACCCTCCCCTCCAAGTGCAAAGAGCTCATGGACTTTTTTGTCACTAAGATTGAGACCATCCGTTCCACTGCCTCTGATGCTTCCCTCCCTTCCCCTTGCTCACCAAGCCAAACCTCCCCCGGGCTCCCCCCTGCCCTCGCCCTGAACCCTTGCCTCTCTCTCATTTCTTTCCCATCTCCCTTCATGCCCTTTCCGAGCTCACCTGCTCCACGAGACCCACCTCCTGCTCCCATGACCCCATTCCTACTAAACTACTAACCACCCAACTTCCCTTCCTTGCCCGCGTGCTAGTCCACATTTTATGTGATACCCTCTCCTCAGGTACTTTCCCCCTCCCTTTCAAAGCCACCATCATCATCCTAAAAAAAAACCACCCTTGACTCCTCTGTCCTTGTAAACTATCACTCCATCTCCAACCTCCCTTTTATCTCCAGAGTTCTTCATCTGTGTTGTTGCTTCCCAAATCTGTGCCCATCTTTCCTGCAACTCCCTGTTTGACTCTCCAATCAGGTTTTCACCCCTCCCAGAGCACCAAAATGGCCCTAAACAAAGTTGTCTTGTATTTTCCCTCCTGCTTCTCTTCGACCTCTCTGCAGTATTGGACACAGTCGGATACACTCTCCTCCTCCAGTGCCTTTTCTCTATTGTCCAGCTGAGTGGGTTCCAACTCTGTTTCAACAGGGGATGTAAAATGCCGTGCCAGGAGCAGCGCCAGGCAAATATTAGAATGAGGCACAGGGCCACCTGTGCACTAAACACCAAAAGCAGCAGGCTGTGGCTAGAGCTAAAGGGTATGACAACCAACGGGTCAAAGCAAAGTTCTGTATCCCAACCACATCCAGTCGAGAATGGTGACAATCAGGCAACTAATGGAAGGAGGAGGCTACATTTACATCCCCATCTTGGGGATGTAAATGTAGCCTCCTCCTTCCACCATTTATATCTTGGGGATGTAAATGGTGGAGTACAAGGGTGAGTACAAGAGACAAAGCTGAAGTGTTTGCAAGTGCCTTTAGCCAAAAATGCCATGTGGACAATCCCACTCACATCGTCCAGCCAATTTAATTCACTCCATTAAGAAATAGCTCAGTGCACTCGATACAGCGAAGACTATGGGCCCAGACAACATCCTGGCTATAGTGGTGAAGTCCTGTGCTCCAAAACTAGCAGTTTCCCCCATCCCAGCCAAGCAATTCCAGTACAGCTATGACATTGGGATCTATCTGTGGGATATTGCCCAGGTATATCCTATTCAAGAAGGGAGTGAGACAGAAAGCAGGTGACTATAGACCAGTTAGCCTAACATCTGTCATTGGGAAAATGCTAGAATCCATTATTAAGGAATCAGTAGCAGGACATTTGGAGACTCATAATACAATCAAGGAGAGTCAACATGGTTTTATGAAGGGGAAATCATGTCTGACAAATTTATTAGAGTTCTTTGAGGAAGTAATGGGCAGGGTGGATAAAGGGGAACCAATGGATGCAGGATATTTGGATTTCCAAAAGGTATTCGATAAGGTGCTACATAAAAGATTACTGCACAAGATAAGAGCTCATGGTGTCGGGGGTAATATACTGGCATGGATAGAGGATTGGCCAACTAACAGAAAACAAAGAGTCGGGATAAAAGGGTCATTTTCAAAATGGCAATCTGTAACTAGTGGGGTGCCGCAGGGCTCAGTGCTGGGGCCTCAACTATTTACAATATATATCAATGACTTGGATGAAGGAACAGAGTGTCTTGTGGCCAAATTTGCTGATGATACAAAGATAGGTGGAAAAGCAAGTTACGATGAGGACACAAAGTGTCTGCAAAGGGATAATGACAGGTTAAGTGAATGGGCAAAAATTTGACAGATGGAATATAATGTGGGAAAATGTGAAGTCATCCACTTTGGGAGGAAAAATAAACAAGCAAAATATTATTTGAATGGAGAAATACTACAAAATGCTGTGGTACAGAGGGATCTGGGTGTCCTTGTACATGAAACACAATAAATCAACATACAAGTGCAGCAGGTAATCCGGAAGGCAAACGGAATATTGGCCTTTATTTCCAGGGGGGTGGAATATAAAAGCAGGGAAGTCATGCTACATCTGCACAGGGTGCTGGTGAGACCACACCTGGAGTACTGCGTACAGTTCTGGTGCCCTTTTTTTTATTCGTTCATGGGATGTGGGCGTCGCTGGCGAGGCCAGCATTTATTGCCCATCCCTAATTACCCTTGAGAAGGTGGTGGTGAGCCGCCTTCTTGAACCGCTGCAGTCCGTGTGGTGACTGTTCTCCCACAGTGCTGTTAGGAAGGGAGTTCCAGGATTTTGACCCAGCGACGATGAAGGAACGGCGATATATTTCCAAGTCGGGATGGTGTGTGACTTGGAGGGGAACGTGCAGGTGGTGTTGTTCCCATGTGCCTGCTGCTCTTGTCCTTCTAGGTGGTAGAGGTGCTGTCGAAGAAGCCTTGGTGAGTTGCTGCAGTGCATCCTGTGGATGGTACACACTGCAGCCACAGTGCGCTGGTGGTGAATGTTAAGGGTGGTGGATGGGGTGCCAATCAAGCGGGCTGCTTTATCTTGGATGGTGTCGAGCTTCTTGAGTGTTGTTGGAGCTGCACTCATCCAAGCAAGTGGAGAGTATTCCATCACACTCCTGACTTGTGCCTTGTAGATAGTGGAAAGGCTTTGGGGAGTCAGGAGGTGAGTCACTCGCCGTAGAATACCCAGACTCTGACCTGCTCTTGTAGCCACAGTATTTATATGGCTGGTCCAGTTAAGTTTCTGGTCAATGGTGACCCCCAGGATGTTGATGGTGGGGGATTCGGCGATGGTAATGCCGTTGAATGTCAAGGGGAGGTGCTTAGACTCTCTCTTGTTGGAGATGGTCATTGCCTGGCACTTGTCTGGCGCGAATGTTACTTGCCACTTATGAGCCCAAGCCTGGATGTTGTCCAGGTCTTGCTGCATGCGGGCTCGGACTGCTTCAATATTTGAGGGGTTGCGAATGGAACTGAACACTGTGCAATCATCAGCGAACATCCCCATTTCTGACCTTATGATGGAGGGAAGGTCATTGATGAAGCAGCTGAAGATGGTTGGGCCTAGGACACTGCCTTGAGGAACTCCTGCAGCAATGTCCTGGGGCTGAGATGATTGGCCTCCAACAACCACTACCATCTTCCTTTGTGCTAGGTATGACTCCAGCCACTGGAGAGTTTTCCCCCTAATTCCCATTGACTTCAATTTTACTAGAGCTCCTTGGTGCCACACTCGGTCAAATGCTGCCTTGATGTCAAGGGCAGTCACTCTCACCTCACCTCTGATCTGATCCGTTGGTTGTGGAATCGCTTAGCTCTGTCTATAGCATGTTGCTTCCGCTGTTTAGCGCATATGTAGTCCAGAGTTGTAGCTTCACCAGGTTGGCACCTCATTTTTAGGTACGCCTGGTGCTGCTCCTCTACACTCCTCATTGAACCAGGGTTGATCTCCTGGCTTGTTGGTAATGATAGAGTGAGGAACATGCCAGGCCATGAGGTTACAGATTGTGCTGGAATACAATTCTGCTGCTGCTGATGGCCCACAGTGCCTCATGGATGCCCAGTTTTGAGCTGCCAGATCTGTTCTGAATCTATCCCATTTAGCACGGTGGTAGTGCCACACAACACATTGGATGGTGTCCTCAGTGCGAAGACTGGACTTTGTCTCCACAAGGACTGTGCGGTGGTCACTCCTACCAATACTGTCATGGACAGATGCATTTGAGACAGGTAGATTGGTGAGGACGAGGTCAAGTAAGTTTTTCCCTCGTGTTGGTTCGCTCACCACCTGCCGCAGGCCCAGTCTGGCAGCTATGTCCTTCAGGACTCAGCCAGCTCGGTCAGTAATGGTGCTACCGAGCCACTCTTGGTGATGAGCATTGAAGTCCCGCATCCATAGTACGTTTTGTGCCCTTGCTACCCTCAGTGCTTCCTCCAAGTGGTGCTCAACATGGAGGAGGACTGATTCATCAGCTGAGGGAGGACGGTAGGTGGTAATCAGCAGGAGGTTTCCTTGCCCATGTTTGACCTGATGCCATGAGATTTCATGGGGTCCAGAGTCAATGTTGAGGACTCCCAGGGCTACTCCCTCCTGACTGTATATCACTGTACCGCCACCTCTGGTGGGTCTGTCCTGCCGGTGGGACAGGACATACCCAGGGATGGTGATGGAAGAGTCTGGGACGTTGGCTGTAAGGTATGATTCTATGAGTATGGCTATGTCAGGCTGTTGCTTGACTAGTTTGTGGGACAGCTCTCCCAATTTTGGCACAAGTCCCCAGATGTTAGTAAGGAGGACCTTGCAGGGTCGACTGGGCTTGGTTTGCCATTGTCGTATCCGGTGCCTAGTGGTCCAACGCCGGGTGGTCCGTCCGGTTTTATTCTTATTATGACTTTTCGTAGCGAGATTTTACAACTGAGTAGCTTGCTAGGCCCTTTCAGAGGGCAATTAAGAATCAACCACATTGCTGTGGGTCTGGAGTCACATATAGGCCAGACTGGGTAAGGACGGCAGGTTTCCTTCCCTAAAGGACATTAGTGAACCAGATGGGTTTTTACGACAATCCGGTCATTTCATGGCCACCATTACTGATACAAGTATTTTAATTCCAGATTTTTATTTAATTAATTGAATTTAAATTCGCCAGCTGCCGTGGCGGGATTTGAACTCATGACTCTGGATTTTAGTCCAGGCCTCTGGATTACTAGTCCAGTAACATAACCACTATGCTACTGTACCCTTATTGAAGGAAGGACGTACTTGCATTGGAGGCAGTTCAGAGAAGGTTCACTAGGTTGATTCCGGGTATGGAAGGGTCGTCTTATGAGGAAAGATTGAACAGGTTGGGTCTATACTCATTGGAGTTTAGAAGAATGAGAGGAGACCTTATTGAAACATACAAGATTCTGAGGGGACTCGATAGGATAGATGCTAAGAGAATGTTACCCCTCATGGGGGAATCTAGAACTAGGGGGCATAGCTTCAGAATAAGGGGTCGCCCATTTATGACAGAAATGAGGAGGAATTTCTTCTCCCAGAGGGTCGTGAATCTTTGGAATTCTTTACCCCAAAAAGCTGTGGAGGCTGAGTCATTGAATACATTCAAAGCTGAGTTAGACAAATTTTTGATCAGCAAGGGAGTCAAAGGATATGGGGAAAAGGCGGGAAAGTGGAGTTGAGGTAAAAATCAGATCAGCCATGATCTCATTGAATGGCGGAGCAGGCTCGAGGGGCCGAATGGCCTACTCCTGCTCCTATCTCTTGTGGTCTTATGGTCCTAGGCACAAAAAGCAAGACAAATCTAACCTAGCCAATTATTGCCTTATCAGCCTCCTGCCAATCATCAGCAAAGTGAAGGAAGGAGTCATAAATAGTGACACCTACTCACCTCTAACCTGCTCACTGATGCTTAGTTTGGGTACCATGGGAACCACTCGGCTCCAGTCCTCATTACAGCCTTAATCCAGGTATGGACACAAGCTGAATGCCAGAGGAAAGGTTGGAGTAACAGCCCTTGACATCAAAGCAGCATTTGATCATGTATGGCGTAAAAGAACCCTAGCATAACTGAGACCAATGAGGGTCATGGGGAAAGCCTTCCAGTGGCTGGAGTCAGACCCTACATAAGGAAAGATGGTCATGACTGATGGAGGCCAAACAATGTAGCCCCAGGACATCACTGCAGGAGTTCCTCAGGGCAGCTTCCTAGGCCTAACCATCTTCAACTTCTTCATCAATGACCATTCCTAACAAGAAGAGGCTCAACCACTTGCCCTGACCTTCAAGGTACCACCATTGCTGAGTGCCCTATCATCAACATCCTGGGGAGGTCACCATTGACCAGAAGCTTAACTAGACCAGCTATACTGACAACATGGCTGCAAGAGCAAGACAGTCTTGTGATAAGTGCCTCACCTCTTAACCCCTCAAAGCCTCTCCCCTACCTACAAGGCTCAAGTCCGGATGATGGAGGCCTGGATGGGTGTAATTGCAACAATGCTCAAGAGGTTCAACACCATCTAGGACAGGGCAATTTACTTGATCAGTGCCCCTGCCACTAGATTCAGTATCTACCCCCTCCACCATTGGTGCATTGCGGCTGCAGTGTGTACTATCTACAGGATGCACTGCAGCAACTCACCAAGCGTGCTCCAACACGACCTCCCTCCTCTGTGACCCCTATCACAAACAAGGACAAGGGCATCAAGATCATGGGAATACTATCACTTCCAAGTTCCCTTCTAAGCAATGCACCATCCTGACTTGCTGTTCCTTCTTTGTCACTGGGTCAAAGTCCTGGAATTCTCCACTCAACACTATTGTGGAAGAAGCATCGCCACAAGGACTGTAACGGGTCAAGGAGACAGCCTAGCACCACCTTCTCTCGGGATGTGGGCGACACTGACAAGGCCACATTTCTTGTCCACTGCTCTTCTAGTGATGGGCAAGAAATGCGGCCTTGCTGGTGCCGCCCACATCACAAGAACAAAAAGTAAACTGCCCGTGGTATCAATTGAAATGTGAAGCTCAAATACTCGAGGCGGGAGTGCTGCCACTGAGCCAGATCGTACTTACCATTGGAAATAAATGAAACATAGAAAATCTTCATGAATGTGTTTATGATGCCATTTATTTAGCCACATGAGGAATTCCTGCCTTTCCCCAGATTACCACTCGCAAAAAGAAGGCAACAAAATTCCAGCTACCAGCGTCGCCAACATAAAAAAGATGAACTTTTCTTTTTTTAAGAGTTTCTGATGGGATCACTGAATGCTTCAATCTGTAAGACATTTATGGAAATCACTTCCTTTTTTATTAACTCCAGTCGTTATCACTAGTGCATGCAGCAGGGGGCGCTGTAGTTACAGATGTAACCGGGATATGGCTGTGCTACAGCTATAGAAACAGGCTCACTGTGTCACTGTATCCTCCTGTAAGTACTGTGTATGCAACATGTACAACTGCACCAATGTGTAAACCAGTGCGAAATTTGGAAACAACAACTCAAGCATTAATAAAATACAAGTGGCATTCCACACACGCACAGGCTGATCTAAGTGTCATCATTTCTACCGAAAGAGCTCTCTTTTATCAGCTTTGAACAATTTTTTTTTGGTTCTTAAAACTGGGTCTCTATCATGTAGTTTCTTACTGGAGTTACAAGAACTGCTCATGTAGAATTAAATTTAAAAAGCCTGTTTTGATGACGCAAAGTTATAAACCCCTCATCCTGAATCCCCTGCCTCCCATTTCGCCTTTCCCATCTCCACACAAAACCTTGTTGGGAGGAGCACTCTCAGGGCATTTTCCTTGTTTTACTTTTTCTTGCTTGGGTGTTGAGAACGTTTCAGCCTCTGCCTCCTTCTAAGCTGCCCAGGGACTACCTGCAGTCTCAGTCATTGTGCTGCGTTGGACAGGTGTTCGATGCGTTGTCGGGCAGGGCCCAGAACTTTCCCAGTGAATAGCAACAGGGACGTGCTGCTGGATTTTTAGGATACCCATTATCCTTCACCTCAATGTAGGAAATATAGAGATGTCTGATTGATAACTTTTATCAATAAACACACTAATACAACCAATTACACGCAGTGTCCATGAGATCAACATCAAATATACTCACACACAAAGAACTCATCAAATCTGGTGAGCTGGCTTTTCTCCCCCACTCACAGCAGTCCTGGATCAGACTATACAGAGCTCCTAAAGTACAACAAGGAAGCCTGTATTTATACGGTCACTTACTGGGCTCTAAGCACTGGAATTCCCTCCCTAAACCTCTCTACCTCTCTCTCCTCCTTTAAGACTCTTATTTAAACCTACCCCTTTTGACCAAGCTTTTGGTCACCTGTCCTAATATCTCCTTTTGTGGCTCGGTGTCAAATTTTGTTTGATAATCACTCCTGTGAAATGCTTCGGGACATTTTACTGCGTTAAAGGTTCTATATAAATGCAAGTTCTTGTTGGGTCAGTACGTTCTGTGTATATGCTGTTGATATGTAAGCTCGTTTAGTGGTTAGGTTAGCTGTTATCATTTGTTGCACATGCTCATTAATATTTATTAGCTTGTTTACTACACTCTGGACATCCCCACACTTGAATGTCCATTACTAGCTTCTTTAACCATCAAACCCTTATCTCTTCAGATGTCCTTTACAAAAGGGAGCTATTCTCTAGCTGCACACCCCAACCATCTTCCAAACACCCTGCGTAATTACCACACACCACTGCCAATTTCACCGCACTGCTGCATTGCCCAAAGGATCAGTGATGGCAGCCCTATGACCATCCTGGCAGCTGGTCCCCTCTCCTCCTCCTCCACTACCACTTGTTCCTCACCTGTGCACTGTGTTGCACTGGATGCAGCCTCCTCACTATCTGCATTCTCTGGGGGGATGTGCAGCTGTGTTCCCCCTTTATGAATGTTGGTGAGAGGGACACACGGTGCTGTGAGGCGCTGGCCTGCTTGGGGTCCACTGCAACTTCTGGCAGGCTGCCCTTCAGTCCCACAATAAGGCAAAATATGTTACAGTGCCACTCCAAGTAATGCACTGCTGTGATTTTCTTGAGGTTGTGCGTGGGTCTGTGTCTCTATGAGTGAGTAGGAGACAAGACATAAGAGCAAAAGGAAAGGAAATGGAACGACTTGCATTTCTATAGCGCCTTTCATGACCGCAGGACGTCCCAAAGCGCTTTACAGCCAATTAATTACTTTTTGAAGTGTAGTCACTGTTTTAATGTAGGAAACACAGGAGCCAATTTGAGCACAGCAAGATCCCACAAACAGCAATGTGATAATGACCCGATGATCTGTTTTAGTGATGTTGGTTGATGGATAAATATTGGCCGAGACACTGGGAAGGACTCCCCTGCTTTCTTCGAATAGTGCCATGGGATCTTTTACGTCCACCTGTGAGGGAATTGGTTTAATGTCTCCCCTGAAGCCGGATGGTACCAGTGCTGAGCATGGGGAAAGCTTCCAGCTTCACCTTCCCCTACTCCCTCGATGTTGTCTAGGTTGGCCGACTGAAAGGGAGTCAGAGGCATGTAATTTCTGGACCCTCCTACAGTTTTGTTCAATTCCTTTATTATTTTGTGCCATGCAGCCAGGTAGACTTGAGATGTTGTAAGTTTAAAGAACAAATATAAGGGAATGATTGACAAGGCTGCACTCCTGGCACAGAGCTTGGCAGCGATGTCTTGTGAGCCTCCCTGGTGGGAGCACAGCCTTGCTGAATTGGCTGAATAGTGTCCAATCTGTGGTCCGTTCCATGTGTCAGTAACTGCTCACACATCGTGCAGCTGGGGTGTGTTGCAAGGGTTTGTCGTGTGAAGCCCCATTAATACTTCAGTTGACAATAGTCGGATAAAGTGCAGCGTGTATGATTGCTGCTGTGTGACCATGTGTGGTAAAGCGTTCAAAGAGCTTTGGAGAGGTGAGCAGTGAGACTAACGGTATATTTCAGATAGATTCTTGCCAAACGAACCCACTATAGATGGCTTGTATTGGCACCTATCCTCAAATCTTTCATATTTGTAAAAGATCCAATGGCACTATTTGGAGAAGAGCTGGGGGGTTCTCTTGGTATCCTGGCTAATATTTATCCCACAACCAACACCTGACATGGATGACCTGGTGATTTATTTCATTGCTTTTTGTGGGAAATGGCTATGAGCAAGTTGGCTGCTTCATTTCCTACAACAGTGACCACATTTCAAAATTACTTCATTGGCTGTGAAGCACTTTGCGACGTCCTGAAGTCGTGATATAAATGCGTTAACTCTTTCCTTTACTCCTGCTCCGAAAGCCGTTGAGCAGAGGCAGGTGTCAGCAGGCCCACACCTACCCGAGGAGCCGGCTGTCCGCACCGCCCCATAGTTACCTGGATATGACCCAGGAGCTTTGTCTTTGCCTCTTGTACTTCACCAGCAGAGCGGTCAACAAACTTTGCCGTCTCCTGCAACCAAACCCCCTCCGCAACCGGGACAGCTCCGCAGGTGTTGGTGAAAGACGCAACTGCCTTCAACCTCGATGCCACTGGCTCCTTTCATCCGAACCGCGGGGGGGGGTGGGGCGCTGTGGGTCCTCCGGGCCGCGGGGGGGGGCGCTGTGGGTCCTCCGGGCCGCGGGGGGGGCGCTGTGGGTCCTCCGGGCCGCTGTGGGTCCTCCGGGGCGCGGGGTGGGCGCTGTGGGTCCTCCGGGCCGCGGGGTGGCGCTGTGGGTCCTCCGGGCCGCGGGAGGCGCCGCCTCTCTGCGGGGTAAGGATGCTCCTGCGGCCGCGGCTGCCTTGTCGCGGGATAAAAGGCCGAGATTGCGGCAGTGTGGGTTCCTAGTGCCGAGATCCGCTGTCGGTTTGAATGAAGCCGGAGGAGGAGCCGGAGTTATTGCATGAGCCGGTGGCAGGTGAGGGGCTGGCGGGGTGAGTGAGGAGGGTGAAAGGTGAGAGCGCGGCGACGGCCTAGGCCTAGGCTTAGCACCGGTGCTCCTGAGACAATGAGTCAGGCTGAGCCGGGGCCCCAGGCGGCAGCCAGTCTCTGGGGCCGGGCGCTGCTGAAGCCCCCATTGGCGACCTGTCCCGGGCTGGGGAGCTGCGGTTAAATTAAACCGTGAACTGGCTCGGCCCTTGCGGCCTGGCTCCGGTTTAGCAGCTGATTGTAGGGATGTGAAGGGGGGGGGGGCTGCTCCGGGCCCAGCCCTTCCAGCTTCCCCTAGCAGCTTCCATGATCGCCCTCCCTTTCATTACCGGGCTAATTATTATCAATGAGCGGTGTGTGGGGCTGGGCACTTCCAGCAGGAGGCGAGGTGGCTTCATGTTTCGGGCGGAGACCCTTCCCGAGAGACCAGACCTTCATGATTCAGGCATCGAGCCGGGTCTCTCCTCGGAAAGTTCCCCTGTTCTCCTTCCTTCTCCCGGATGCCGATGGAGCTCCTGGATATTTGCAGCAGTGATTTTAAAAATCAGAATTTCAGCGTTTGCAGTTTTTTTATTTCCCTTTTGGCTCCAGAGAGTATATGAAGGGTCAATGACCTGAGATTGGGGAGGGGATGCAAAGCAAACCCCTGAGTCTCCAGCTGCACCTCAAACCTATGGACACTTAATGGGAGTTTTCACTCGTGAAATTTCCCTTGTGTTGGAAGGTCTGTTTTGAACCCCCCAAGATAGTTTTTCCTTAAAAAATAAAAAAATCTGGCTAGGTAATAAATCTTGCAGTACAGCTTCAGTTGTGGAATGTTTGCTACCATCACACCATCTCGTTTGTAAATTAAGGATGAGTTTTGTGCCATTCCCTGATGGCTTAATGACTAAATGCATCACCTGGTGATGGTCCCAAGTGTGAGTCCTAGTTTGTGTTTGGATTATCTGAAATTGGGTAAGAGTAGATTCACTACTGTTGGCCTCGATATCCATAGGTTTGGGGGGGGGAGAATTAGCATTCCTCGTTGCTGTTTGGGGACACGTGTTGGGAAGTGCATGTGAGGATGGGATTAGATTTAGCTGTGATGTCCCTATAGAAGAATAGCCTACTCACTGTAATCTTGTACTGTAATCAGGGAACTTATTAGGTCAGGGCCTTGTGATTCCATATTCCCATTGTTCATGATGACCTGCGGGCCTTTTGCGTCACACAAGTGACTGCTCTTTGCTGTTAAAACTTTGTTCACTGGTGATTGAATTTTTTTATTTGTTCATGGGATGTGGGCGTCGCTGGCGAGGCTGACATTTATTGCCCATCCCTAATTGCCCTTGAGAAGGTGGTAGTGAGCCGCTGCAGTCCGTGTGGTGAAAGTTCTCCCACAGTGCTGTTAGGAAGGGAGTTCCAGGATTTTGACCCAGCGACAATGAAGGAACGGCGATATATTTCCATGTCGGGATGGTGTGTGACTTGGAGGGGAACGTGCAGGTGGTGTTGTTCCCATGTGCCTGCTGCTCTTGTCCTTCTAGGTGGTGGAGGTCGTGGGTTTGGGAGGTGCTGTCGAAGAAGCCTTGGCGAGTTGCTGCAGTGCATCCTGTGGATGGTACACACTGCAGCCACAGTGCGCCGGTGGTGAAGGGAGTGAATGTTTAGGGTGGTGGATGGGGTGCCAATCAAGTGTCGAGCTTCTTGAGTGTTGTTGGAGCTGCACTCATCCAGGCAAGTGGAGAATATTCCATCACATTCCTGACTTGTACCTTGTAGATGGTGGAAAGGCTTTGGGGGGTCAGGTGGTGAGTCACTTGCCGCAGAATACCCAGACTCTGACCTGCTCTTGTAGACACTGTATTTATGTGGCTGGTCCAGTTAAGTTTCTGGTCAATGGTGACCCCCAGGATGTTGATGGTGGGGGATTCGGCAAAGGTAATGCCGTTGAATGTCAAGGGGAGGTGGTTAGACTCTCTTGTTGGAGATGGTCATTGCGTGGCGCGAATGTTACTTGCCACTTATGAGCCCAAGCCTGGATGATGTCCAGGTCTTGCTGCATGCGGGCTCGGACTGCTTCACTCTGCAATCATCAGTGAACATCCCCATTTCTGACCTTATGATGGAGGGAAGATCATTGATGAAGCAGCTGAAGATGGTTGGGCCTAGGACACTGTCCTGAGGAACCCCTGCATCAACGCCCTGGGGCTGAGATGATTGGCCTCCAACAACCGCTACCATCTTCCTTTGTGCTAAGTATGACTCCAGTCACTGGAGAGTTTTCCCCCTGATTCCCATTGACTTCAATTTTACTAGGGCTCCTTGGTGCCACACTTGGTCAAATGCTGCCTTGATGTCAAGGGCAGTCACTCTCACCTCACCTCTGGAATTCAGCTCTTTTGTCCATGTTTGGACCAAGGCTGTAATGAGGTCTGGAGCCAGGTGGTCCTGGCGGAACCCAAGCTGAGTATTGGTGAGTAAGTGCCACTTGATAGCACTGTCGATGACACCATCCATCACTTTGATGATTGAGAGTAGACTGATGGGGTGGTAATTGGCTGGATTGGATTTGTCCTGAACTGGGGAGTAGGTGAGCTCAGAATTAAATTAAAACTTTACGTCTATCTGTGATCTGAAATGACAAACATAGATCTTTTTATTCAAGATATTTGGATGGACACTACTCTTGTGCTTGAGATGCACGTGAATTGTGACGTCCTCGAAAAATGTTAAATTGTGCAAACGTCTTATCTGTGCAGCCAACGTGCATTGCTGATTCTTCAGCTATTGTGAAGAAAGGCAGCTGAAGTAAGTTGTGCCATATGGCAAATATTCAGATGAACAGCAGAATTACAGCGGTGCTTGCTTTTTTTTCCCCTCCGGTGGTGCATATTGGCCCCTAGTAGCATTTGGGGTTATATACCTTATCCATCCACTATTTATGACACTCTAATCATCCCTGCGCAACTGCTGAATTTGGTAGTTTCAGTAACTAGCACATTAGCCAGCTTTAAAGCAGGATTTGGGATGTGTTTTTTTTTGCAGGTTCTGTACCTCTCAGTTTTGGACTGGAGCCTCTTGTGCAGAGAATATGGGTCAGTGTCTAGTTGATTATACAGATCCAGTGAACAGACCTGGCTTGTTAGCTCGTTGGGTAAAGCAGCCTTGAGCGATAGTTATGTTTGCTGCACATTTTAGTCTGTTGGATAAACAGTGTCTGATGGGCACCCTGACTTTGTTTCTGTCGAAACTTACGCAACCTTTTTTTTAAAAAAGTAAACGTGAATATTTCCATACTGGATTTGTTACAGGGAATTTGTATAGAGGTGGGTGGAAAGAGTTTATTTTGCAGCGGCCTGATGCTCCTATCTGCTTGCATGTGAATGCTGTTGTCATGATCGCACAAGGCAGAGTGCTTTGTTGCACTTGTTCGTGGGATCATTAGCGCATCACTCTTAATTCCATTCATGGATATATAGGCAAGAGATTGACTGAAGGGTCAGCAATCCTCAGCCCCTCCAATTTAGCGAGTAATAGAAATTAGAAGCACAGAAGGCGGCCATTTGGTCCTCTGAGTTAGCTCTTCAATGAGCTATCGACTCTAATTCCATTTCCTATCTTTCCCATCACCTTTTATATTTTCCAAATACTTGCATAATTGCCTCGTAAATGATATCGTTTCTGCATTGCCTCTATAGTCATGTGGAATTACCTTCCTAAACCCCTCCACCTCCCTCATTGTGTGATACGCTCCTTAAAAACCCACCTCTTTGACTAACCTTTTGGTCACCTCTCCTGATATCTCCTTTTTTGGCTCGGTGTCCATTTTTGTCTATTACGCTTCTGTGAAGTGCCTTGCAACATTGTTCTACATTAAAAGGTGCTTTATAAATACAAGTTATTGTTTAATTGGACCTGCGAACGTTTGTACGATTGCAGTGGCATCAGATTGCTACAGTGGCTGATGAATACCCACTCCTCCAGCCTAGCACCAGAAGGCAAGGCAGAAGACATGTGTGGCTACAGCCCTGAGACCTCTGCAGCTGCACTCCTGGCTGCTGGCACCAGGGGCTTCTGGCTGCTGCTCTCCAGTAGTGGCATCACCTTCAGTGAGAAGCCCAAGGTCACACATCTATGTGATAAGAATTCCTTTAGTTGTCAGTGGCAGCGCGCTCTCTACTGAGTCAGAAGGTCATGGGTTCAAGTTCCAATCCAGAGACTTGAGCATAAAATCTAGGCTGACGCTGCAGTGCAGTACTGAGGAAGTGCTGCACTGTCAGAGGTGCATCTTTCAGATGAGACATTAAACCGTTGTCCCACTCAGGTGGACGTAAAAGCTCCCATGGCACTATTTTGCAGAGGAGTTCTCCCCGGTGTTCTGGCCAATATTTATCCCTCAACCAATATCACTTTTTAAAAAAAAAATTATCTGCTCATTATCATATTGCTGTGTGCAAATTGGCTGCTGCATTACCTACATTACAACAGTGACTAGACTTCAAAAAGTACTTCATTGGCTGTAAAGTGCTTTGGGGTGTCCTTAGGTTGTGAATGGCACTATATAAATGTCTCTTTTTAGTTGCTATGCATTCTAGCAAAAATATAAACACATTAAAATTCTGCTTCAAACCCACCTGTTTGACCAAGCTTTAGGTCACCCCTCCTAATATCTCCATCCTTGGCTTGGCATCTATTTCTTGTCTGATTATGCCTCTGAAGCACCTTGGGATGTTTTTGTACATTGAAGGTGTTATTTAAATGCAAGTTGTTGTAAAGTGTTCCACATTCCAATAAGCCTGTGATAAAATTTCTTACTGGTTCACCAACCAGTGGGAGAGAGCCTTTGGATTTTATGGTAGCAATCTCAGCACTGAGTCAGGTGCTGCAGAGTTTGAGCCCTGTTCCAAACAGTCCCAGCAAGTGGCATCGGCTCTGAATTCTGGGTTGATATTCAGCGGGATTCTGGAGTCTGGTAGCTGTGTGCCCCTTTTTTTCCCCCCCTCCCAAATTGTGTTGTGGGAGCCCATAAAACCCTCCTGCCATTTAGAACTAACCACCCTATCGACTGGTATAAAGGTGGTTATGCCGTGGGAGGAGTGTTCACAGCCTACCATCAGCCTGCGAATCCTTCCACTACTTCGCACTATTGTCCAAGGGAAGAGTGTGAATCGTGGGAGCAATCTTTTACTGTTTACCCTCAAAACCTTTTATAATTTTGAAAACTTCTCCCTTAACTTATATTCTATTTCAGTATTAAAAAGAGTATTCTGGGTCAATCTTTTCTGTGCCCTTTCCATAGCTGTAACATCTGTCATTGTCTTGTACAAATATACGTTACTTGCTTTGCTTTTGTATTCAATGCCCTGTATAATAAACCCCACGTCCTATTTGCCTTTTTATGGCCTTTTTGATATGCACGCTAGCCATTAAAGGTTTATGTATCTGCCCCCTTGGGTTTCTCTGTCCCTTCACTTGATTTTTGGGTAAACTTCCTTTCAGTTATTTCATGAAATATATTTCCCTTCATTAACCTGCATCTGCCCCCTGTCTGCCCACACTACTAACCTGTCTACATATGCCTGCAATCTTCTGCATTCTTCCTCAGTTTGCCATGCCCACCCCCACCCTGGTTTTGTTACATTCCTCTTGTGCCTATATCCAAATAATTCATTTAAAAAATGGGAAACAGTATACAGAGAACACCTGGCCTGTGGTATCATGACATCAGTTGTGCACCCTGAATTTGTGAGAACAAATTTTGTACAGCATCTTATAACATCTTTAGGACATCTCAAAGTCCCTTAATCAACTGAATTAATTTTGAAGTGCAGTCACTGTTGTGATATATCTGCCTTTCATACCTGTACTTTTGTGTGCAGAGTGTTTGATGCATTTGTTACAAGTATATCTCAATTTCTTCCTGTGCCTGCCAGTTTATACCATGTTTAAAATGATAATTTATATCCAGGTTTAATTGCCTGTCTCTGCTGAGTGGTAGTAAGTGGGGGCCCCACAATTAGCCTAAGCATCTCTGGTTCCCACTCCTGAACACTATCCAGTGCCCCTCTGCTGAAAGGTACATGGGAATTAGGGCTGGGCCTCAGCCTGGATTGGGCTCTGCTGGGATGCCCTCCTTTATAGTTGAACATCCTGCCCATGTTCAGTGTCTAGGCTCACCATATGAAGAATAGCCATCTGTCTGAGGTAGCTGAGGCTGCATGGACCTATAGAAGTCCACATCTTCAAGAGGGGAGAAAACAAAGGAAACTAAAGGTTTTTTTTTAAAGAAACATTATTTTCCATTATCACAAAGAAAGAACTTGCATTTATAATGTATCTTTCATGTCTGTTGGATGTCCCAAAGCGCTTCACAGACAATACATTTCTTTTTTGAAGAATAGTTATTGTTGTTTGTTGGGAAATGTGGTGGATAGATTGCACGCAGCAAGTCCCACAAACAGCAAATGCCACCATCGGAGGCCATGCCTTCAGCTGACTAGGCCCTAAGCATTAGAATTCCCTCCCGAAATACCTCTCCCTCTCCTCTTAAGACGCTCCTAAAAAAAATTTACCACTTTAACCAAGCTTTTGGTCACCTGTCCTAATATCTCCATATGTGGCTTGGTGTCATATTTTGTTTGATGCTTCTCTGAAGTGCCTTGGGACATTTTGCTACATTAAAGGCGCTACATAAATGCAAGTTGTTGTCTTTTTGATGGTTGTGGTTGAGGGAGGGATATGGATCAGGACACCAAGCCAACTGCCTGCTCTTCAAGTAATGCCTTGGGACCTTTTACCTGAACTGGATGACAGGCCCTCAGTTAACATTTCATCTAAAAGGTAGCTCCTCTGGCATTACACTCAGTACTGCACTGGAGTGTCAACCAAGATTATGTCCTCAAGTCCTGGAGTGGGGTTTGTGACAGGGCCTCAGTTTAAAGTCTCAACCTTCTGACTTGGGCAAGAGAGCTATCTCAGAGCTAAACTTGTACTTAAAATAATTCCATGATGATAATTCTAGGAATGGGAAGTTGTTTAGGTGGTTTTGTAGCCAATTACAAGAGACACATAAACTGTCAGAAATAAATCATCACAACTGATTTTAAAGAAAAGCACTCTTGTTTTTTTTCCCTTAATTTGCTGTTAGGAATAGTGGTTGTCATTTGTTTTTATGACTTCAGGGATTTCTTCTTTCCCCATCAGAAAAACCTTATGGCATCATAGTTATTGGGTGAAAAAGTAAGGTGTCCTGCATCAAAATGTCTGGATCATAACAAAGTTGTGTGTTTTATAAATGGTGGTCAGCTCTCATTGATGTTGTCATCATGGATTGAACTAATCTAATATTTCAGGTCACAATTTCTCAGTGAACTGCAGCTTTCTCAATGTGTTGAGGGACAGAGAGCCAGGGTGGGGTGACAGATGAGCGGTGCTATCTTTTCCAAGGGATGGACTGTTCTGGTCTCCACAAACACACAGCCGTACCTGGTCCTGAGCCAACTGACCAGGTTTGCATGAGCACAGGAGGAGAATAATTTCCCCGTCTCCTCCCCCACTTCCCTCCATCCCAAAGAGAAGCTGAGCTGGACTGGTAAGCTGGCCTGCAATTGTTAGTGGGGATGAACTTCGACTTCTGATATCATAGGCAGAAGTAAAAGAAAAGTGAAAATTTGCATTTATATAGCACCTTTCACAAGCTCAGGATTCCCCAAAGCTCTTTATAGCCAATTAGGTACTTTTCAAGTGTAGTCTCTGTTGTAATGTAGGAAACAAGGCAGCCAATTTGTGTACAGCAAGCTCCCACAAACAGCAATGTGATAATGACCAGATAATTTTTTTAAAAAGAAAGTGATGTTAATTGAAGGATAAATAATGGCCAAGCCACTGGGGCGAACTCCCCAGCTCTTCGAATACGTCCACCTGAGAGGGCAGACAGGGCCTCGGTTTAACGTCACAACCGAAAGACTGGTACCTCCGACAGTGCAGCACTCACTTCAGTGCAGTACTGAGGATCAGCCTAGATTTTGTGCTCGAGTCTCTGGAGTGGGGCTTGAACTCACAACCTTCTGACTCAGAGGTGAGAGCTAGCAATTGAGCCACGGCTGAATAGTACTGAGCTGGAGACAACGAGTCTACTATGTCTTTATTCTGAAAAACACCCATTAACTATTACTATGATTTTTGTCCTTTAACCTACTTACTGTTCATGCTGCCACACTCTCTCAAATACTGTGTGCTTTAATTTTGCCAACAAGTCCTCTAATCATGTCTGTTTATTGATCTCATATTGCACATGCTGCTGTCTGGAAATTACTTGGAACAGAGAAGGTTGAGCGGAGATTTCAAGGGTCTAGACAGAGTAGATAGAGAAAAACTGTTCCCATTGGCAGAAAGGTCAAGGACCAGAGGAAATAGATTGAAGGTGATTGACAAAAGAAACAAAGGCGACATGAGGGAAAAACTTTTTTACACAGCGAGTGGATAGGATCTGGAATGCACTGCCTGATGGGGTGGTAGAGGCAGATTCAATCATGGCCTTCAAAAGGGAACTGGATAAGTACTTGAAAGGAAAAAAACTGCAGGGTTACAAAGAAAGGGTGGGGAGTTGGACTAGCTGGATTGCTCTTGCGTGAAGCTGACATGAACTCGTTGGGCCGAATGGCCTCCTTCTGTGCTGTAACCTTTCTATGATAATGAAGTGATAAGGTCTGGTAGTGCAGTGGTTATGGTACTGGACTAGCAACCCAGACAAATTAAATTCAGTAAATCTGGGAATTTGTGGGCTGGCACCATGGAAGCTGCTGGAATAACTCAGCTGGTTCACTGATTTCCTTTGAGAAAGAGAACCTGCGGCTCCCATTCGGTCTGGCCTACACATGACTCCAGTCCCCCACTATGTGGTTGACTCCTAATGCTCTCCAAACTGGCCTATCAAGCCATTCAGTTGTAAAAACGATGGCTTAAGAAGAACCATCACCACCATCTCAGCAACTAGGGATGGGCAACAACTGCAGCCTTGTCAGTGCTGCCCACAACTGAGATTTAAAAAAAAAACAATGCTGAATGTAGCATCTCGGCTCAGGATTTGAATTTATTAAATACTAAATGCGGCAGAGTCTGATCAGCCTTTGAAATATTCCTCTGCTCATCATATTTGCTTATAATAGAATGATCAGACTGTATCAATGTTGCTGCTTAATGACTTGTCAAGAGGTGTCCTTGAGTAAAATAGGAAGCAATCAATGGCTAGTCGGTTTTCATTTCCTCCAGATAGAACTAGTTCCTATGGGAGGTAAATGCTGGAATTCCAGTTTGGATCTCCAGTGCTGTGATGTCCCCTAATTACAATTCCAGTGCTGTGGTTTTTGGGAGTAGACACCCAGACCCTGTTAAGAGACTGATAGTTTAGGGTTAGCACGTGTACTGTTTATATTCTAGCATTAATGCCTGCAGGGCTCAGGGCAGGTTGTATACAGCTTGGCTAATTTCTGCTCAGTTATCCAATTATGGTCATGCTGTTACAGCAGGTACAGGCATTTTGCAGGATGGGAATTAGTTGGTAAGTGAGTCACCTGCGGTTGTTATCACATACCTCAGGAGTTGCTGAATTGAGAGCAACATTGGCAGAATCCCCTGAACAGATTGCTTCCTTTTTGTTCTGATTGTTTGGTGTAGGAGACCAAAGGAGCAAGGGAGGAAATTTAGATTTCTTTTATTAAGGGTTGGCGTTAATTGACAAGTTTCTACTTTTCACTTTAATGTGTGGGGTGTATTGATCTGGAGCTAGCAGTTCATCTAAATACTGTACTTGTGAGATTTAGATGTTTTCTTTTCCTTGACCAAGGATTTCTTTAATCTTTCAGTAACCAATTCTTTGTATTTCCTTTAGTTTTTCTCATGAGATTTCAGGTACTCTAGAAACAGCCAGCTAATGATTAAATTGGAATGTGCTGCACAGTTTTTTTAAAAAAGTAGTTAAAAGTAATTGTGTGGGTGAAAGTGGAGGACAGTGATTCAGCTGCAAGTAATTCAGTCATTAGGATCCTTTCTGATAAAGGGTGCTTTGGTACTAGAACTGTTTGAGTGCTCGACTGCTAACCAGAATGATGAAAGACTGGGCTCCGGCAGCAACGGATACGGTAGCAGAGTGGTTATGTTACTGGACTAGTAATCCAGAGGCCTGGACTAAAATCCAGAGTCATGAGTTCAAATCCCGCCACAGCAGCTGGCGAATTTAAATTCAATTAATTAAATAAAAATCTGGAATTAAAATACTAGTATCAGTAATGATGGCCATGAAACTACCGGATTGTCGTAAAAACCCATCTGGTTCACTAATGTCCTTTAGGGAAGGAAACCTGCCATCCTTACCCGGTCTGGCCTATATGTGACTCCAGACCCACAGCAATGTGGTTGATTCTTAATTGTCCTCTGAAATGGCCTAGCAAGCCACTCAGTTGTAAAATCTCGCTACGAAAAGTCATAATAAGAATAAAACCGGACGGACCACCCGGCATCGGACCACTAGGCACCGGACACGACAACGGCAAAACACCAAGCCCAGTTGACCCTGCAAGGTCCTCCTTACTAACATCTGGGGACTTGTGCCAAAATTGGGAGAGCTGTCCCACAGACTAGTCAAGCAACAGCCTGACATAGCCATACTCACAGAATCATATCTTTCAGCCAACGTCCCAGACTCTTCCATCACCATCCCTGGGTATGTCCTGTCCCACCGGCAGGACAGACCCACCAGAGGTGGCGGTACAGTGATATACAGTCAGGAGGGAGTAGCCCTGGGAGTCCTCAACATTGACTCTGGACCCCATGAAATCTCATGGCATCAGGTCAAACATGGGCAAGGAAACCTCCTGCTGATTACCACCAACCGTCCTCCCTCAGCTGATGAATCAGTCCTCCTCCATGTTGAGCACCACTTGGAGGAAGCACTGAGGGTAGCAAGGGCACAAAATGTACTCTGGGTGGGGGACTTCAATGTCCATCACCAAGAGTGGCTCGGTAGCACCACTACTGACCGAGCTGGCCGAGTCCTGAAGGACATAGCTGCTAGACTGGGCCTGCGGCAGGTGGTGAGCGAACCAACACGAGGGAAAAACTTACTTGACCTCGTCCTCACCAATCTACCTGTCGCAAATGCATCTGTCAATGACCGTATTGGTAGGAGTGACCACCGCACAGTCCTCGTGGAGATGAAGTCCCGTCTTCGCACAGAGGACACCATCTAACGTGTTGTGTGGCACTACCACCGTGCTAAATGGGATAGATTCAGAACAGATCTGGCAGCTCAAAACTGGGCATCCATGAGGCGCTGTGGGCCATCAGCAGCAGCAGAATTGTATTCCAGCACAATCTGTAACCTCATGGCCCAGCATATTCCTCACTCTACCATTACCAACAAGCCAGGTGATCAACCCTGGTTCAATGAGGAGTGTAGAAGAGCATGCCAGGAGCAGCACCAGGCGTACCTACAAATGAGGTGCCAACCTGGTGAAGCTACAACTCAGAACTACATACATGCTATAGACAGAGCTAAGCGATTCCACAACCAACGGATCAGATCAAAGCTCTGCAGTCCTGCCACATCCAGTCGTGAATGGTGGTGGACAATTAAACAACGAACGGGAGGAGGAGGCTGCAAACATCCCCATCCTCAATGATGGCGGAGTCCAGCACGTGAGTGCAAAAGACAAGGCTGAAGCGTTTGCAACCATCTTCAGCCAGAAGTGCCGAGTGGATGATCTATCTCGGCCTCCTCCCGATATCCCCACCATCACAGAAGCCAGTCTTCGGCCAATTCGATTCACTCCACGTGATATCAAGAAACGGCTGAGTGCACTGGATACAGCAAAGGCTATGGGCCCCGACAACATCCCAGCTGTAGTGCTGAAGACTAGTGCTCCAGAACTAGCTGCGCCTCTAGCCAAGCTGTTCCAGTACAGCTACAACACTGGCATCTACCCGACAATGTGGAAAATTGCCCAGGTATGTCCTGTCCACAAAAAGCAGGACAAATCCAATCCGGCCAATTACTGCCCCATCAGTCTGCTCTCAATCATCAGCAAAGTGATGGAAGGTGTCATTACAGCCTTGGTCCAAACATGGACAGAAGAGCTGAATTCCAGAGGTGAGGTGAGAGTGACTGCCCTTGACATCAAGGCAGCATTTGACCGGGTGTGGCACCAAGGAGCCCGAGTAAAATTGAAGTCAATGGGAATCAGGGGGAAAACTCTCCAGTGGCTGGAGTCATACCTGGCACAAAGGAAGATGGTAGTGGTTGTTGGAGGCCAATCATCTCAGCCCCAGGACATTGCTGCAGGAGTTCCTCAGGGCAGTGTCCTAGGCCCAACCATCTTCAGCTGCTTCATCAATGACCTTCCCTCCATCATAAGGTCAGAAATGGGGATGTTCGCTGATGACTGCAGAGTGTTCAGTTCCATTCGCAACCCCTCAAATAATGAAGCAGTCTGAGCCCACATGCAGCAAGACCTGGACAACATCCAGGCTTGGGCTCATAAGTGGCAAGTAACATTCGTGCCAGATAAGTGCCAGGCAATGACCATCTCCAGCAAGAGAGAGTCTAACCACCTCCCCCTGACATTCAACGGCATTACCATCACCGAATCCCCCACCATCAACATCCTGGGGGTCACCATTGACCAGAAACTTAACTGGGCCAGCCATATAAATACTGTGGCTACGAGAGCAGGTCAGAGTCTGGGTATTCTGCGGCGAGTGACTCCCTAAAGCCTTTCCACCATCTACAAGGCACGAGTCAGGAGTGTGATGGAATACTCTCCACTTGCTTGGATGAGTGCAGCTCCAACAACACTCAAGAAGCTCGACACCATCCAAGATAAAGCAGCCCGCTTGATTGGCACCCCATCCACCACACTAAACATTCACTCCCTTCTCCACCGGCGCACTGTGGCTGCAGTGTGTACCATCCACAGGATGTACTGCAGCAACTCGCCAAGGCTTCTTCGACAGCACCTCCCAAACCCGTGACCTCTACCACCTAGAAGGACAAGAGCAGCAGGCACATCGGAACAACACCACCTGCACGTTCCCCTCCAAGTCACACACCATCCCGACTTGGAAATATATCGCCGTTCCTTCCTTGTCGCTGGGTCAAAATCCTGGAACTCCCTTCCTAACAGCACTGTGGGAGCACAGTCACCACACGGACTGCAGCGGTTCAAGAAGGCGGCTCACCACCACCTTCTCGAGGGCAATTAGGGATGGGCAATAAATGCCGGCCTCGCCAGCGACGCCCACATCCCGTGAACAAATAAAAAAAAAACACCTGCTTTTTGTTTTAATATTGCATTCCTCACATTTCAAAGTGCTGTAGATCAAGGACAAAACAGTGGAGGTGTTGCAGGAAGGGAAAACTGAGAGGAGGTCTATGGTCGAAGTATGTTTGGAGAAGGTTCCTGAAAGCATGGAGGAAGGTGAATGGGGACAGGGAGAAGCTTGGTGTTGAGTGCAGAGTGGGTGCAGGGACATGTCGAAAACTTAAACTTAATATTACCTATTATATACAATGCATTAACTCCCAAACACTTAATTCAGACAAGTAAGAATTTATTAAGAAACTTGTATACAAGGGAAGAGCACCTCCAAACAATGGTTGGGGGTACAGCTTCGCTGAGTTCAAGAAACATCTCCCGTTTATACAGTTCAGTAACGACGCCCATCTGCTATAGAATATGGGCGTACACGTACATTCTTTATTGGTTCAGGTAGTTGGTCAATCAAGTAGTGAGCCTGCCCCCCTGATCGTCCATAGCCCTTTATTATCTTGGCACGTAGGCCTGAGCATTCTCATCCTTCCCACATTTCTGTCCTGGTTATCATTCGGGCTGAAGTCAGTCTCAACACCACATGGCCTTTCAAGAAACTGTATTCTCATTATATTTTTGTAGTCAGCAATACCCTTATCTGCTCGGGGGGCCAGACGGTACTAAGCACCTGCTCAGCTAACTTAATTATCAACATACCAAGGCTTAAACGTAATTACACAATTGTGCTTCTCTGAAACTATTGTGAGCTTTAAATTGAATTAGCTGGTCAGTTAATATGGTCAAATATCCATGATGCATTTCTACATTCGTGGGTTAGGTGTATTAGAGAGAGTTAATATGGTCAGGTATCTCTTTATGCATTTCCACAGACATAAGGTTGGATATCCCTGAGAAAGGGTGGGGCGGGGCGAGGCCATGGAAAGGTTTGAAAGAATGGAGACTCTTGAACCCAACTTGCTGGGCCATGGAGAGTCAGTGGAGGATGGAGAAGGTGTGTGTCCGGGACGTTGGCACGTGCAGCATTTTGAATGAATTGTAAGTGGTGGAGGATTGAGGCAAGAGATCGGCTAGAAGAGTGTTAGAGAATTGGAGCCTTGAAAGATGGATTAGGGGTTTCAGCGGGCAGCAGTGGGTGAAAATTTGGGGCAGAGGTGGAAGAAAGCAGTCTTGATATTGGGCAGGCAGTCAAAAGGTGTAGCAACAGCCTTTGGATTAATGGCAGAGATAGTACTGTGTGTCGTCAGTGTACATGTGGAAGTTGACCCTAAGCTCCCATGTATTGCCTAAAGGTTGCATATTAATGAAAGAAAGGGGATCAAGGAGGGACCCTTGGGGTGCACCAGAGGTGATCATGTGGGAGGAGGAGGAGGAGGACTGAAGAGAAGTGATGTCGGAGATGGATTGAGCGGTCAAAGTTCGCAGAGAGGAGTGACAAAGAGCTACAGTTGCACAGAGTACAGTTTGTGACTTCAGTGCTGTGTGCAGGGAACAAGCCAAGTTGAAGGTTCTAGAACAAGTGGTGGGAATATTTCAGGGATGCCTGTCCCTCAATCATGTCACAGTGAATGAGGTTTTGTTAATCAGATGGAATGCGATGGTTGAAAGATGTTTTGTCCTGCTTATGGGTAGAATTGAGAAAGACTTGATCCTCTTTGAATTGCCCTGTTCACATTGTGCTTTCTCCTGACCAGTTATGGGGGAGGGGGGAGTTGCATTGATGGTAACTATGGGAAAGTTTATTGGGTCAGACTTCCTGCTCTCCTGTTTCACAGCAGACAACGAACAGGAAGGGGAGGAAATGGGTCATATCTTCTGGGCTGGACAAGGCTGCTATTTATGGATTTCTCTAGCCAGAAAGCCCAGGAGTTAACTCCTTGTTTCACCACCTTCTTTCCACCTCTTTCTTGCCTCCTCTCCTGAAGGTGCTGGCTCTTGTTCAGGTACACGTCCACAGGTGCCGGTAGACCTGCAGTACTTTATCTAGTTGATTAGTTATTCATATGTGAGCCGAGCCAGTGAGTATTGGCAGGCTCTCTGACCATGTGGGCATCACAGACAACGCCCCTCCTGCCATCCCACACATTCCAGCAGGAATCGGTGTGTAGTGTTCAGAGGTCAGGCACTTCATTGATGCTTTTTCTCCCTTCTCAGCCTGGGGGTGCCGCTGATTGTAGAACTCCCACTGTTGCCTTGGTCAGCAGATCAGGGGTTGAAGCCGAGGCCACCTTGCTCTGTGTTCTTTTATTGAGAAACCTAGATGAAGAGTTGATGTCCAGGACACCATTAAGATTGAAAATAGTAAAAGAGAAGGCTAGATAATTCAGGAAGTATTGAATAGGTGATGCTTAATCTTGCTTTAAAAGCTTGAATGAGGTAAGGGTTTTGAGATCCTGGGAAAGAATAAGTTCAAGTATGCGACTGTGTGATGAGTCTTGTTACAGGGTGGGAGGAGTGTGTGTGGGACTCTGGCTCATTACCATACCATATGGTGGTTTGGTCACTAAGGTATTGGACAGTTGCTCCCTTACAATATAGGCACAAAATACTATTCTGTTTATACTGGAACTGTGAAAAGGCAGATTCCTTGCAATTGAATAACATTTTTGTAAATGTGCTGGCAGCATGTCATTGTAATCAAGTGGGTGAGTCTGCCTATACCTCATGCTGACAAGTCTGAATCAGTTCAGCATGCCTGCTAATTGGGTGGGTTTACTTTTAAAATGACAGATTTGCTACCTTTAACTGAAGGCTTCTATGTTTAATGAACATACACAAATCGTTGAAGGTGGCAGGACAAGTTGAGAAGACTGTTTTTAAAAAGCATATGGGATCCTGGGCTTTATTAAGAGGCATAGAATACAAAAGCAAGGAAGTTGTGCTAAAACTTTATAAAATACTGGTTAGGCCTCAGCTGGAGTATTGTTCAATTCTGGGCATCACACTTTAGGAAGGATGTCAAGGCCTTAGAGAGGGTGCAGAAGAGATTTACTCGAATGGTACCAGGGATGAGGGACTTTAGTTATGTGGAGAAGCTGGGGTGGTTCTCCTTAGAACAGAGAAGGTTAAAGGGAGCCATGACAGAGGTGTTCAAAATTATGACCGGTTCTGACAGTAAATAAGGAGAAACTGTTTCCAGTAGCAGAAGATCAGTAACCAGAGGAAGCAGATTTAAGGTGATCGGTAAGAGTCAGAGGCGACATGAGGAAACACTTTTTTTTAATGCAGCGAGTTGTAACTATCTGGAATCCACTGTCTGAAAGGGTGGAGGAAGCAGATTCAATAGTCCCTTTCAAAAGGGAATTGGATAAGTACTTGAAGGGGAAAAAATTTACAGGGCAATAGGACTAATTGGATAGCTCTTTCAAAGAGCAAGCCCGATGGGCCGAATGGCCTCTTCTACCTACTACCATCTTGCCAGTTTGGATTTTGGATACAACCTCCTTCCATGCACCAATTTAAGCAGGGTGTTTGATCCCTGGGTTACTGCAAGGAGACTGAACTTTTCCATAATGTGAAGTGCCAGTTAAGGATTGCAGTATCGTATTGCACTGTGGTATGTGACATGCCATGCAGATGACAAGCCAGTGCCTGTAGTGTGTCCTGTCCAGTACAGGAATCTGGGAGAGTGCAAATAAATTTGATCTGACTAAAGCTGTATTGCTCCACACATTGTGTTATACACTGGTATTCAGAATACTCACTAAAATAAATTGCAGTTTTTTGATGCATATATGTGTACATTCACTTCATATCAAGCTAACCACAGGATAATTTAAACCCTATTTAATCATAGAAAGTTATGGCACAGAAGGAGGCCATTCGGCCCGTCGTGTCCGTGCCGGACGAGAAAGAGCTATCCAGTTTAATCCCACTTTTCAACACTTGGTCCTTAACCATGTAGGTTACGGCACTTCAAGTGTACATCAAGTACTTTTTAAATTAGTTGAGGGTTTCTGCCTCTACCCACCCTTTCATGCAGTGAGTTCCAGACCCCTGCCACTTTGGAAAAAATTTCTCCTCCGCTCCCCTCTAATCCTTCTACGAATTACTTCAAATCTATGTCCCCTGGTCACTGACCCCTCTGCTAAGGGAGATAGAGTGGATAGGGAGAACCTATCTAGTCCCGTCATACTTTTATATACTTCACTTAAATCTCCCCTTAGCCTCCTTTGTTCCAAAGAAAACAACCCCAGCCCATCTAATCTTCTCACAGCTAAAATTCTCCAGCCCTGGCAACAGACTCAAAAATCTCCTCTGTACCCTCTCTAGTGCAATCACATTTTTCCTATAATGTGGTGACCAGAACTGTACGCATTACTCCAGCTGTGACCTAACTAGTGTTTTATACAGTTCTAGCATAACCTCCCTGCTCTTATATTCTATACCTCTGCTACTAAGGGAAAGTATCCTGTATGCCTTTTTAACCACCTTATCTACCTGTCCTGCTACCTTCAGGGATCTGTGGACATGTACTCCAAGGTCCCTTTGTTCTTCTATACCGCTCAGTATCCTCCCATGTATTGTGTACTCCCGTACCTTGTTTGCCCTCCCCAAATACATTACCTCACACTTCTCTGGATTGAATTCCATTTGCCACTTTTCTGCCCATTTGACCAGTCCATTGATATCTTGCTGCAGTCTACAGCTTTCCTCCTTGCTATCAAACACACGGCCAATATTTGTATCATCTGCAAACTTCTTGATCAAGCCCCCCAAATTGAAGTCCAAATCGTTAATATATACCACAAAAAGCAAGGGACCTAGTACTGAGCCCTGCGGGACCACACTGGAAACAGCCTTCCAGTGGCAAAAACACGCATCAAGCAGTACCCTTTGCTTCCTGCCACTTTCCCTTCGATCTCATGGGCTTTTACTTTTTTGATCAGTCTACCATATGGGACCATGTCAAAAGCCTTGCTAAAATCCATGTACACTACATCAAATGCGTTACCTTCATTGACCCTCCTTGTTACTTGCTCAAAAAATTCAATCAAGTTAGTCAGATATGACCTTCCCTTAACAAATCCATGCTGACTGTCCTTGATTAAATGACGATTTACACAGTCCCTCAATCGATTCCAATAATTTGCCCACCGCCGAGGTTAGACTGACTGGCCTATAATTACTCGGTCTATCTCTTTCTCCCTTTTTAAACAATGGTACAATGTTAGCAGTCCTCCAATCCTATGGCACCACGCCTGCAACCAGGTAGGATTGGAAAATGATGGTCAGAGCCTCTGCTATTTCCTCCCTTGCTTCTTTCAGCAGCCTGGGCTACATTTCATCTGAGCCTGGTGATTTATCTACTTTCAAAGATACTAAACCCCTTAATATTGCCTCTCACTATGTTTATCTTATCCAATATTTCACACTCCTCAACCACAATCGTTGCATCGTCCCCCTCTTTTTTGTGAAGACAGAGGCAAAGTATTCATTAAGAACCATACCCAACATCTTGTGCCTCCACACATAGGTTACCTTTTTGGTCACTAATAGGCACTACTCTTTCCTTAGTTATCTTCTTGCTCTTTATGCATTTAGAAAACATTTAGGGTTTTCCTTAATTTTACTTGCCGGTATTTTTTCATGCCCTCTCTTTGTTTTCCTAATTTCCTTTTTAATTTCACCCCTGCACTTTCTATACTCCTAGGCTTTCTGCTGTATTGAGCTCTTGATATCTGACATAGGCTTCCCTTTTTTGCCTTATCTTACCCTGTATGCTCCTTGTCATCCAGAGGGCTCGAGATTTGGCAGTCTCACCCTTTTTCTTTGTGGGAACATGTTTACTCTGAACCCCTTGAATCTCCCCCTTGAATGCCTCCCACTGCTCTGACGCTGATTTACCTTCAAGTAGCTGTTTCCAGTCCACTTTTGCTAAATCACTTCTCAGCTTAGTAAAATCAGCCTTTCCCTAATTTAGAACTTTTACTCCTGTTCTATCTCTGTCCTTTTGCACAGCTATGCTAAATCTAACTGAATTATGATTGCTACTGCCAAAATGCTCTCCCACTGATGCTCCTTCCACCTGCCCAGCTTCATTCCCTAAAACTAAATCCAGAACTGCTCCCCCCCCCCCCCCCCCCCCCCACCCCAGGTCTTGCTGGGCTTGCTACGTACTGGCTAAAAAAGTTCTCCTGAATAATTTATACGAACATGTGAATTAAGAGCAGGACCATTTGGCCCCTCGAGCCTGCTCTGCCATTTGATAAGATCATGGTTGATCTGATTGTGACCTCAACCCTACTTTCCCGTCTACCTACTATAACCTTTGACTCCATCCTTATCAGGAATCTATCTAACTCAGCCTTAAAAATATTCAATGACCCTGCCTCCACTGCTCTCTGGGGAAGGGAGTTGCACAGACTCAGGACCTTCCGAGGAAAAAATTTCTCCTCATCTGTCTTAAATGGGAGACCCCTTATTTTTAAACTGTGGCCCCAAGTTCTAATCCCTCCCACAAGGGGAAACATCCTCTCAGCATCTACCCCTTCAAGTCCCCTCAGGATCTTATGTTTCAATAAGATCACCACTCATTCTTCTAAACTCCAATGTATACATGTGAACTTGTCCAACCTTTCCTCATAAGATAACCCCCTCATCCCAGGAATCAGTTGAGTGAACCTTCTCTGAACCACCTCTAAAGCAGTTATGTCCTTTCTTAAATAAGGAGACCAAAACGGCGCACAGTATTCTAGATGTGGTCTCACCAATGCTCTGTAGAACTGTAGCAAAATATCTTGACTTTTATATTCCATTCCCCTTGCAATAAATGACAACATTCCATTTGCCTTCCTAATCACTTGCTGCACCTGCACACTAACTTTAGGATACCTTCAAAGTTCTGCAGTATCTCCATTTAAATAATATACTGATTTTCTATTCCACCTGCCAAAGTGGACAAGTTCACATTTTCCCACATTATACTCCATCTGCCAAATTTTTGCCCACTCACTTAACCTTTCTATATCCCTTTGCTGATTCCTTATATCCTCTTCACAACTTACTTTCCTACCTACCTTTGTGTCATCAGCAAATTTAGCAACCATTCATTTGGTCCCTTCATCGAAGTCATTGATATAGATTGTAAGTAGTTGAGGCCCAAGCACTGATTCCTGTGGCACTCCACTCGTTACATCTTGCCAACCTGAAAATGACCCATTTATGCCCACTCTGTTTCCTGTTAGCACGGATAAAGGATTGGTTAGCTAATATGTTACCCCCTACACCATGAGCTCTTATTTTGTGTAGTAGCCTTTGATGTGGCACCTTGTCAAAAGCCTTCTGGAAATCCAAGTACACCACATCCACAGGATCCCCTTTATCCACGTTGCTTGATACTTCCTCAAAGCACTCTAATAAATTAGTCAAACACGATTTCCCTTTCACAAAGCCGTTTTGATTGCCCGATTGCATTGAGATTTTCTAAGTACCCTGCTATAACCTCCTTAATAATAGATTCTAGCATTTTCCCTATGACCGATATTAAGCCAACTGGCCTGTAGTTTCCTGCTTTCTGTCTCCCTCCTTTCTTGAATAGAGGAGTTACATTTGCTATTTTCCAATCTGATGGGATCCTTCCAGAATCTAGGGAATTTTGGAAAATTAATACCAATGCATCTACTATCTCTGCAGCCACTTCTTTAAAGACCCTAGGATGAAGTCTGTCAGGACCTGGGGACTTGTCAGCTTTTAGTTCTAATATTTTTTTTCAGAACCCTTTCCCTGGTGATTGTAAATGTTTTAGTTTTCCTCCCTCCCTTTCATCTCTTGATTCACAATTATTTCTGGCATGTTATTTGTATCCTCTACAGTGAAGATGGATGCAAAATATCTGTTGAATTCATCTGCCATTTTCTTATTCTCCATTATTACTTCCCCAGACACTCTCTAGAGGACCAATGCTCACTTTACTTACTCTTTTCCTTTTTAAATACCTGTAGAAACTCTTACTATCTTTTTATATTTAAGAATTCTGCACCCTCTATACCTTTTACACTGATTGTATCCCAGTTAATATTAGGGTAGTTGAAATCCCCTATTAGTGCCCTATTGTTTTTGCACTTCTCAAATTTGCCCACATATTTGCTCTTCTATCTCCCTCTGACTGTTTGGGGTCTATAGTACACTCCCAGCAGTGTGACTGCTCCTTTTCTGTTATTTAGCTCAACCCATGTGGCCTCATTTGATGATCCTTCTAACATATCATCCCTCCTCACTGACGTAATTGTTTCTTTAACCGATATTGCAATCCCCCATCCTTTTATATTCCCCTCTCTATCTTGTCTGAAAACCCGGTAACCAGGAATGTTAAGCTGCCATTCCTGCCCCTGATAAAGCCATGTTTCAGTGATAGCTAAGATATCGTACTTTCATGTGTCTATCTGTGCCCTTCGCTCATCTGCCTTATTCACTATACTCCTTCCATTGAGGTATATACCATTAAGCACTGCCAAACTCCTTTGTTGTCTATTTTCTAACCTTTGTTTTCTCTGCCTTCCAAACTCACTTACCAGCTTTCTGCCTTTCATTTCCAGTTCTACTTTTCTCCCTTCTGCATCTATACTCAGGTTCCCATCCCCCTGCCAAGCTAGTTTAAACCCTCCCCAAAAGCATTAGCAAATCTCCCAGTGAGGACATTGGTCCTGGCTGTGTTGAGGTGCAACCTATGCAGCTTGTACAGGTCCCACCTCCCCCAGAACTGGTCCCAATGCCCCAGTAATCTAAAGCCCTCCCTCCTGCACCATCTCTCCAGCCATGCATTCATCTGCTCTATCCTCCTATTTCTATACTCGCCTCGCCCCACCCCCAAAATCCCAGGGACACCGAGAATTTGCTAATGTAGTGACCACCGCACTGGCTGAAGTGAGCTAAATCAGCACAGACTAAGTGTCAAACCGGAGACCTTTTTTAATGTGTGTGGCTCAGTTCTACTCTGAAACATTTTATTAATTTTAGCAGCAGAAAAGCAAAATCCTGTTTTTCTAAACTTGCTAATAGTGTTGATTATGTTTAGGTTGAGGAATTACACATTCCTGCATTGGAGCCAGCCACATACAGCTGGTGATCAGGAGCACCTTTTTGTATGTGCAGAGCTATGTTTTCCTACTAAGGGTCAAATTCCAAAGATTCGAGAGTCCGAAACTGCTATTTTTAGATGTGGATCAACAGGCAATGTTCCTTCGAAGTCCTGGAGTTTAGGATGAATGGACTAACATTCAGGCTGGGTGTTCAGTTTTGATCTCGATACTCTGACCACGATTAAACCTCAGTCGGAATAAGTCGAAAGGAAACTAAGAAGGGAATGAAAAGTGAAAAGATTTAACAGTAAGAAAATACTTACAACAGTAATCCAGGTTGCTCAATCACTTTGTTTCGATTACAGTATCTGGACCAGTACTGTATTTTTAAAATGTATTGATCCTGGATCATAACATTTTGTGACCACGTCTTTAGATGTGGTGAGTTTGAAATCGAGCTGGGGAAGGAAATACTGGTGAATGTAGACCTGCAGGAGGGTGGTTAAAATTTATAGCGTTCAGATTTGGCGTTCCCTACTGCAGATGGGAGGGAGCAGAGGCCACTAGTAAATATACAGCTGGGATTCCTTGTTTGACAGGAGAATGAAGGATATTAATATCCGAGTCGAGCGTCCTTGATATGAGAGCAGATTTAAGAAATTCTGGACAAGGAAGATAAGCTCTAATGGGAAGGAAGAGAACTTCTTAAATATAAGAGGCTGAGCTACTTGATAGGGATCATGGTGCAATCTGTAAATGTACCCTTGCTTATCTGATTCCTGCACATGCTTAAGTTCTTGTGTTGGCACTTTAATGTCGCATGGATGCTCAGCAGCTTGATGAAAGTGCTGTCCTGGGATGTTGCTGTGACTGGATCTGGGTAAAGGGGAGCTGGTGGGAGCTTTGTTCTGTAGTAAGCAATCCAGCTGGAGGCATTTTCTGCAGTGCACAAAAACCAACCATGGCATAGCAGCTTTGGCTGCTCCAGGGTGACATTTCCATTTGTATGATCGTTCCGATAACAACAGATGTGGAAAAATTTCTGCGCTTGCACACGTGATTTGTAAAATATCTACAAGTGTGCAGCTACACAATCACTGGAACAGACCTGGCCCATGTTCCTAGAAGGATTTCAGTTTAGCAATTTTGCCGTGGTCTTGCTGTAGTTTTATACGGAATTCAAATAGGGAGTTGGACTGAAGCCAAGGTGAGCTCTATTGAAGGATGCTCTATGCAAGTATCATTAAAATGGAACAGTCTGCAAGTTATTAAAAAAAATCGAAGAAGGCTCCGGGAAATCCTAGATGTGAATTTTGCCCCAAGGTCTAACGATTCCTTATGCACACATCCTTCCTGTAACTTTTTTTTGAAAATTTTATCTTGGGCTTTGGGTGACACTAACGACTACATTTGTTGCCTGTCGCTCATTTCCATGAGAAGGTGCTGGGCCTTCTTGAACTGTTGCAGTCGCTCTGGTTTTTGTGCCCCCGTGATAAGTAGCGGATTCCAGGATTTTAACCCAGCAACAATGTGTCCAAGTCAGGATGGTGTGTGACTTGGCAGTGATGGTGTTTCCATGATCTCTCTGTTCTTGGGGCTAGGGGGTGCTGTTGAAGTAATATAATACGAACTGCACAATATACTCCAATTAGGGACAAACCAATGCCCTGTACAGGTTCAATGTCGCGTTGTATGATTTGTATTCTATTCCGTGTGGTATGCAAGCCATGAAGTAAAACTGAGCTGCACTTGATATTTTAGTCTGAGGATACAGCACTCCAACGCATCCTGCATCATTTCGAAATAGATGACTGCAGAAGCAGTCTAAGAGTTGCAGTGCTTCTAATACACAGGGAAAGTGCCTCTGTGCCACGTATGCTCTATTATCTAACATGTAACCTTTCCAAGTAGAAGGCTGTGGGTACAGTATTACAGCTGATGAGTGTTCTATGAATGGGATTGATGATGTGCAAACTCATTTCATTAGAACTGTCAGTAATTGTTGGAGAGGAGACTTTCATTCTTTAAGTCTTGCATTTGTCCTAAAGCCCTAGAGGTGACGAGGCAGAATTAGAGTCCATAGAGAAGTGGACATTTACAAATTCCTGGTCCTCACAGTATCTTGGAATTCCAGAACACTCTGGGGAATAAGTGCAGTCACAGAGTTAACAGCATGTACAATGGAAACTGAGAGCTGTTTTAGGCCAGATACCATTGTGCTTTGAAATGAGAAGATAATAGGGACTCACTTTTTTTGAAGAGGCTTTATTGCCTCCTTTTAGATGGTTAATGTTGAGTACCATGCCTCAGCCCAACCCTGTTGGTGGGCAACCTGCTCTCAACCTCTGCCAGTATTGTTGTACTCTACTTGCAACTAGAGTCAAATGGAATGTTGTCATTTATTGCAAGGGGAATGGAATGTAAAAGTAAATATATTTTGCTACAGTTCTACAGGGCTTTGGTGAGACCACATCTAGAATACAGTGTGCAGTTTTGGTCTCCTTATTTAAGAAAGGACATAATTGCTTTAGAAGCGGTTCAGAGAAGGTTCACTCAACTGATTCCTGGGTTGAGGGGGTTATCTTGTGAGGAAAGGTTGGACAAGTTGGGCCTGTTTACATTGGAATTTAGTAGAATGTGAGATGATCTTATTGAAACATAAGATTCTGAGGGGACTTGAAGGGGTAGATGCTCCTGCTCTTAATTCGTATGTTCGCATGAGTCTGTCAGAGGTCAAGTGAAACCTGAGAGTTAAAAGGAGATCAAGTCTAACTGGACTATAATTTGTTTTTTGCTTATAGTTGAGCAATTTTTAAAAAAAACTTGACTATTATGAAGTTGTGATTTTGCTGGTTGAGTCTTAGAATTAGATGTACTTGTAAACTGGTGGCTGCAGGGGCTTGAGAGCAGCCAACAAGTGTTCTTGTTAAATTTCCCTCCCTCTTCGTGAGGAAATGCACCACTCTTTAGCATCTCAGCCCAGGTTGATAAATTGCTGTGATAAAACATGGCAGAGAGCCCTGTAACAGACGTCAAAGCCTTTTGCCTTATAGGTTCACTTACCAACAGTGGTCCCAGTGATTTGCATGTAACTCAAATGGTGGATTCTAACAGATCTTGGTGTTCTGATTTAAAGGTTCCTCCACCCAGGAGACGAACAGCCACCAAAAATAATCCCTTCAGGTCCATAAAATTCGGCAAATAGAGTGCAAGAGCAAATAGAAATGAACGTTAGCTGGCTTTCGTGGACGTGGATTGCCAGGGCTTGCGGGATGCATGTAGCCCGCAAGTTATGGTTTGCACATCCTTGCTGTAACCCATTATTCCATGATGTGTCAGTGTAGTGTCCAAACCTCAACTGGAAAGGTCGTATGGGTCCCTGGATAGGTTTACTTTGAGGAAAATGCAGTGTCTAAATGTACAGGAGTGATGCATCTGACTCTGTTTAGATATTTCAGGTGGGAAAAAACACTCCATATAATCCTAACCAGTCCTTGTGGAAGAACCATTACTCGCTGGTTCATGATTTACAGACCACTCTTGTCAATTCAAAGTTTCATTTGCTGGAAAAAAATTATTAACCAGTAATATGAATTAAGTAATTTTAAAGTACAGGAGGCTTTTGTGCAATTTTAATTTGAATTAATAGATAATAGGCAGAGCGTGGAGCACCACAGGAGTGGTCCCAAGTATTTAAACAGCAGCGTGGCGGAGCAGCGGGAGAGCAGGGAAAAGAAACTTGAGAAAATTTGCAAATGTGACATTTGCCGATGAGCCCGTGTAAACTAAGGTAAGTCAATTTCGTATACACTCTAATAATTGCAGCTGGTTATTATTGATTGAGAAATAACTATTAAATAAATAAGAGTTAAACTGATACTAAGATTAAAACATATAAATATCATTAGAGATGAAGGGGTGGGTTCCTGGGTGACCGTGTGCGCAGGAAGTGTCTCCAGTAGTTCGAGCTGAGAGTCTGAGCTTGAGGAGTGGCTGGAATCACTGCAGGACATACGGGAGGCTGAGCAGTTCCTGGATCATACGTTCCAGGAGATGGTCACCCCACAGCCACAAAGCTCAGGACAGTAAGTGCGTGACCATCCAGCAGGCAGTGCAGGAATCCTCGGAGTGTGTTGCTCACTAACCGGTTTTCAGTGTTGAATACTGGTGAGGGTGACGACACCTCGAAGGAGTGCAGTCCGGAGTATGGCACTGAGGGGAAGGACTGCACAGGAGAGCACAGCAAGGTGTAGGCATGCAGTGGATATAAGGGATTCAATAGTCAGGGAGACACTGACTTTTCTGTAACTGCCGACGTGAGTCCCGCATTGTGTTGCCTCCCTGGTGCCGGGGAAAGGACATCACTGGGAGGGTGCAGAATATTGAGGGGTTAAGGGGAACAGTCAGAAGTTGTGATGCGTGTGGGAACCAATGACTTAGGAAGGAAAAGGGTTGAGGTCCTGCCGTCAGTTTCAGGAGCTAGGGAGAAAGTTAGAAAGCAGGACCTCAAAAGGTAGTAATCTCTGGATTACTCCCAGTGCAACGCGCTAGTGAGTATAGGAATAGTAGGATAAGATAGGTTAATGCGTGGTTGGAGAAATGGTGCAGGAGGGAGGGCTTCAGATTCCTGGGGCATTGGGACCAGTTCTTGGGCAGGAGGGATCTGTTCAAGATGGACGGGTTGCATCTCAACAAGGCTGGGACCAATGGCCTTGTGGCGAGGTTAAGTAGTGCTGTGGGGGAGGGTTTAAACTAATTTGACAGGGTGATGGGCACCAGGATGGAACATTAGAGAGGAGAAATAAGGTGCACAGGACTGGGAGGGGTAAATAGCAGTAGAGTAAAGAATAGTTCAGAAATTAGATCAAACGGGGCAAATGCTCAGTCGTCTAAGATGAGTTTGGAGTGACTGTGTAAATGCACGTAGCTTGGTGAGCTGCAGGCACAAGTCGACACATGGGACTATGTTACTGCCATTATATCAGAGACTTAGCTCAAAGAAGGGGAGGATTGGCTACAAGGTATTCAGGAAAGAAAGGAAGGGGTGTGGCAGTATTGATCAAAAACTATTATAGCATTGGAAAGGAATGATGTAGTTGAGGGGTTGGCCCATTGGTTAGAATTAAGGAACAATCATAGAAATTTACGGCACAGAAGAAGGCCATTTGGCTCATCGTGTCTGCCGGCCGAAAAAGAGTTATCCAGCCTAATCCCACTTTCTACCTCTTGGTCTGTAGCCTTGTAGGTTACGGCACTTCGAGTGCATATCCAAGTACTTTTTAAATGTGGTGAGGGTTTCTTCCTCGACCACCCCTTCCAGACCCCCACCGCCCTGTGGGTGAAAAGTTTTCTCCTCCTCTCCCCTCTAATCCTTCTACCAATTACTTTAATTGGTTATTGACCTCTCTGCTAAGGGAGATAGGTCCTTCCTATCCACTCTAGACCCCTCATAATTTTATACACCTCAATTAAACCTCCCCTCAGCCTCCTCTGTTCCAAAGAAAACAACCCCAGCCTATCCAATCTTTCCTCATAGCTAAAATTCTCCAGTCCTGGCAACATCCTCTTCTATCTCCTCTGTACCCTCTCTAATGCAATCACATCTTTCCTGTAATGTTGTGACCAGAACTGTATGCAGTACTCTAGCTGTGGCCTAACTTAATGTTTTATACAATAGAGGAGCTATAATGCTATAGTGTATACTATAGGCCACCAAATAGTGGGAAGGAGATAGAGGAGCAAATTTGCAGGTAAATTACGGAAAGGTGCAAGAACTGTAGAGTAGTGATAATGGAGACTTCAATTATCCCAATATAGACTGGGATAGTCAATGTGAAGGACAAAGGGAGAAGAATCCCTGAAATGTAGACAAGAACTTTTTTGATCTGTGTGTTTCCAGCCCAACGAGGTAGAAAGCAGTGCTGGATCTAGTTCTGGGGAATGATGTGGGGCAAGTGGAGCATGTTTCAGTGGGGGAGTATTTGGGGGAGGGGGGTGGGGGAAGTGATTATTAGGTTTAGATTGGTTATGGAAAAGGACAAGGGATAACCAAACTTAAAAATACTTAACTGGAGGAGGGCTAATTTCAGTGATCTTGCCCTGGTGGATTGGAATCAAAAATTGGCAGGCAAAACAGTAATTGAACAATGGGAGGCCTTCAAGAAGGAGTTGGTTCGGGTACAGAGTAGACACATTCCCACGAGGGGGAAAGGAAGGGCATTCAGAACTAGAGCTCCCTGGATGACTAAAGATATAGAGATTAAAATGAAACAGAAAAAGGAGGCTTATGACAAATGTAAGATATGTAATATAGTAGAGAACCAGGCTGAATACAGAAGGGACAGAGGAGATCTAAAGGGAATGAGGGGCAAAAAGAGTGAGAATAGATTAGCAGCTAATATAAAGGGAACCCAAAAGTCTTTTATAATGTATAGTGAAAAGGTGGGGCCGATTAGGGACAAAAAAGGAGATCTTGTGGAGGCAGAGGGGTACTAAATGAATATTTTGCATCGGTCTTCACTAGAGAACTGGATGCTGTCAATGTAGCAGTAAAGGTGGAGGTAGTAGTGATAGTGGGTAGGATGAAAATGAAGAGGTTCTCAAAGTAGAAGAGTCACCCGGTCCAGAAGGGATGCATCCTAGGTTACTGAGGGGAGTAAAGGTAGAAATTGCAGAGGCTCTAGCCACAATTTTCCAATCCTCCTTGTATATGGGAGTGGTGCCAGAGGACTGGAGGATTGCAAATGTTACACCCCTGCTCAAAAAAGGAGATATAAACCTGTCAATTACAGGCCAGTCAGCCTAATGGTGGTGGGAAAGCTTTGAGACAATAATCCAGCACAAAATTAATTAGCACTTGGAAAAGTATGGGCTAATAAATGAAAGTCAGCATGGATTTGTTAGTGGAAAATCATGTTTGACTAACTTGATTGAGTTCTTTGAAGTAACAGAGAGGGTTGATGTGTATTTGGACTTTCAAAAGGCATTTGATAAAGTACCATATAATAGACTTGTTAACAAAATTAAAGCCCATGGAATTAAAGGGACAGACAGTGTGGATACAAAATTGGCTAAGGGACAGAAAGCAGAGAGTAGTGGTCAATAGTTACTTTTCAGACTGGAGGGAAGTATGCAGTGGTGTCCCCCGGGGGTCGGTATTAGGACCACTGCTCTTTTTGATATGTTAATAACCTGGACTTGGGATTATAGGGTATAATTTAAAAGTTTGCAGATGACACTAACTCGGAAATGTAGTAAATGTGGAGGATAGTAACAGGCTTCAGGCGGACCTGTCCATTCAGCCATTTGTAACACGGGACCAGGTTCGGAACCAGTATGTACATCTTGTGCCCTTGAGATTGCTGTCTTGCAACTGGGAGTGGAGGAAGAAGGGAAGATGAGAAGCCTTCAAAATTAGCTGTGTTGTGTTAATGTATAGCTATTGCGCAAGTCTCCTAATGTACTAATCTAATCACCTCCCACCTACTCAAGGTTGATTTGCACAAAAATGTGCTTTGAATGACTAACTGCATCCAGCTTTACCTCACCATCGCCTCTCTTGACCCCTCCACTGTCTTGGATTTGTCACACTGCTTGTCTGACATCCAGTACTGGATGAGCAAAAATTTCTTCCCAACTAAATATTGGGAAGACCGAAGCCATTGACTTCGGTCCCCGCCACAAACTCTGTTCCCTAGCCACCAACTCCATCCCTCTCCCTGGCCACTGTCTGAGCCTGAACCAGACTGTTCGCAACCTTGGCGTTCTATTTAACCCTGAGATGAGCTTCTGACCACATATCCGCTCCATCACCAAGATCGCCTTCTTCCATCTCTGTAATATTGTCCAGCTTTGACCCTGCCTCAGCTCACCTGCTGAAACCCTCAAAAATGCCTTTTGTTACCTCTAGACTTGGCTATTCCAATGCTCTCCTGGCCAGCTTCCCATCTTCCACTTCGTCCAAAACTCCGCTGCTCGTATCCTAACTCGCACCAAGTCCCATTCACCATCACCCCTGTGCTCGCTGACCTACATTGGCTTCTGGTCTGGGAACGCCTCAATTTTTAAAATTCACATCCTTGTTTTCAAATCCCTCCATGGCCTCACCCCTCCCTCTCTAACCTTCTCCAGTCCTACAACCCTCCGCGATCTCTGCGCTCCTCCAGTTATTGCCTTTTGCGCAACCTCTATTCTAATCACTCCACTATTGGTGGCCGTGCCTTCAGCTTCCTAGGCCCTAAGCTCTGGAATTCCCTCCCTAAACCTCTCCGCCTCTCTCCTTTTAAGACGCTCCTTTAAAACCTATCTCTTTGACCAAGCTTTTGGTCATTTGTCCTAATATTTCCTTGTGTGGCTTGGTGTCAAATTTTATTTGATAACGTTCCTGTGAAGCACCTTGGGACATTTTACTGTGTTAAAAGCATTATATAAATGCAAGATGTTGGATGTGAAGAGGCAGTGGATGGAGGCCACTTATCAGTGTGTTTTTATTTGCTGCGTGTCTGGTTACTGATTTCCATACCAAAAGTTGGGGGTCGGGGCGGGCGGTGGGGTGCCTACTTTGCTACTAGTGATGCACCAAAGTGCTCTACCCATTCACTGATGTAACGGAGCATTTTGGTGCATCAAATTGCACAACAGGATTTGTACTGAAGCCAGCGCTCCCCAAAATAAGTAATTCCTTCAAAACTAGGTTTTGATTTTTTGATGGAAATTGTGCAGAATATAGTTTTAAAACGCCTTATTTGTCTTCCCTATTGGCTATTGCATGCCAGCCTTTCAGCGGTGACATTGGAGAGCATTTCAGAACAGACCTTACTGTTCACAAACCTTTTGTGGTGAAATGGCCTCACCGTCTGTGTAAAAGTGCTGCTGCTGCTACACTGCCCTCTTTTTTTGTTGGGAGAATAAATGTGCACTTTTTTGGAACTGCGTTTAGCATCAGTGAAGGCCTCGGTGAAGATCTGCAGTATTGTTGCTCGATTGGTATTCGGGGGTCTCCTGGAGCCCATCAATAAAGCTGCTTGGAACAACATTACTTCATCCCTATCCTGTCTTGCTATACCAACAATTCTGACTGCCATTTCTCCAGGAAATCCTTGGTTTATCCAATACAAGGTGTGGAGATGCCAGTGATGGACTGGGGTGGACAAATGTAAGGAGTCGCACAGCACCAGGTTATAGTCAAACAGCTTTATTTGAAATCACAGGCTTTCGGAGCTTTGCTCCTTCGTCAGGTGAAGTGAAGAGATGCATATAGGCACAGCATATATAGTCAGAGAACAAAGCCTGGTGATTACAGATAATCTTTCTAACTGCCCTTTATCACACCTTGGCAGAGAGATAATCACAGCAATCAAAGGAGTGAATGGTGTTCAAACAGGTTAGTCAGGGAAACATTACGTCCAAGAATACTGAGGTGGGGGTCACAAGGGGTCAAATGTAGCAGATGCTGGGTTTGTATTGAAAACAGATAATTTTTTTTGCTGGAAATCGCAGCAGGTCCGGCCGCATCTGTGTATGGAGAACAAGCCAACTACGACTTGAGTCCAGATGACTCTACGTCAGGTGGGGTTACATGTAGCGTGACATGAGCCCAAGATCCCGGTTGAGGCCGTCCTCATGGGTGCGGAACTTGGCTATCAATTTCTGCTCGACGATTTTGCGTTGTCGTGTGTCTCGAAGGCCGCCTTGGAGAATGCTTACCCGAAGATCGGAGGCTGAATGTCCTTGACTGCTGAAGTGTTCCCCGACTGGTAGGGAACCCTCCTGCCTGGCGATTGTTGTGCGGTGTCCGTTCATCCGTTGTCGCAGTGTCTGCATGGTCTCGCAGATGTACCATGCTCCGGGACATCCTTACCTGCAACGTATGAGGTAGACAATGTTGGCCGAGTCACAGGAGTATGAACCGTGTACCTGGTGGGTGGTGCCCTCTCGTGTGATGGTGGTATCTGTGTCGATGATCTGGCATGTCTTGCAGAGGTTGTGTGGTGTCGTGGTCGCTGTTCTGAAAGCTGGGTAATTTGCTGCGAACGATGGTCTGTTTGAGGTTAGGTGGCTGTTTGAAGGCGAGTAGTGGAGGCGTGGGGATAGCCTTAGCGAGGTGTTCGTCGTCATCGATGACATGTTGAAGGCTGCAAAGAACATGGCGTAGTTTCTCCGCTCCGGGGAAGTACTGGACGACGAAGGGTACTCTGTTGGTTGTGTCCCGTGTTAGTCGTCTGAGGAGGTCTATGCGATTTTTCGCTGTGGCCCGTCTGAACTGTCGATCGACGAGTCGAGCGTCATATCCCATTCTTACGCGGGCGTCTTTCAGCGTCTGTAGGTGTCCATCGCGTTCCTCCTCGTCTGAGCAGATCCTGTGTATTCGCAGGGCCTGTCCATAGGGGATGGTCTCTTTGACGTGGTTAGGGTGGAAGCTGGAGAAGTGGAGCATCGTGTGGTAGTCCGTGGGCCTGCGGTAGAGTGAGGTGCTGAGGTGCCCGTCTTTGATGGAGATTCGTGTGTTCAAGAATGAAACCGATTCTGAGGAGTAGTCCATGGTGAGCTTGATGGTGGGATGGAACTTGTTGATGTTATCGTGTAGTCTCTTCAGTGATTCTTCGCCGTGGGTCCATAGGAAGAAAATGTCGTCTATGTATCTGGTGTATAGCGTTGGTATTCTTGGCTGTAATGTTTCCCTGACTAACCTGTTTGAACACCATTCACTCCTTTGATTGCTGTGATTATCTCTCTGCCGAGGTGTGAAAAAGGGCAGTTAGAAAGATTATCTGTAATCTGACTATATATGCTGTGCCTATATGCATCTCTTCACTTCACCTGACGAAGGAGTAAAGCTCCGAAAGCTTGTGATTTCAAATAAAGCTGTTTGACTATAACCTGGTGTTGTGCGACTCCTTACATTTATCCAATACAAATTCTGCATATATTCCTCCTCACTGAGAAAATTCTCTTTATATGGAAAAAAAACTTTTCCTTGGCTAGTATAGGCCAAATAAAGTCTAAGATGGAGATTTCTTGTAGGTTATCCTTGGCAACAGGACCCTTTAATTCCTTATCTGCAGCTGTTGTAACTGCTCACGTAAGCTAGAGATTTAAAAAAATTGTGAATGCTGGAAATCTGATGTAAAAATAGAAAGTGCTGGCAACACTTTAGGTTTCACTAATTTCTCCCCATCCCCTTCCAATTTTCTCCCCTGAAGGAGCTGGCTCACCAGTGGGTGCAGTTCCACAGGTCTCAGCTGCCCTCCCATACCTGGCCCAAGTGACTATTCTTCATGCCTGAACCAGACATAACTCTGGTTGACTTTATGCCCCTCTGCTTCTCTTCTCTTTCTCCCCCCCCCCCCCCCCTCCCTGGATGATGTCAGCTAACAAAGCTGCAATTAAGCATTGAATCTGGGGCCTTCCTGATCTGAGATTGAGGGTTTTTTTCCCCCATTCATCCTCAGGATGTGAACTTTGCTGACAAGGCCTGCATTTATTGCCCATCCCTAGTTGCCCTGAGAAGGTGGTTTGGCACAACTGAGTGGCTTGCAAGACCACTTCAGAGGTCAGTTAAGAATCATCCACATTAGTGTGGGACTAGTGATATATAGGTCAGACTAGGTAAGGGTGGCAGGTTTCCTTCCATAAAGGACATTAATGAACCAGCTGGATTTTTACGAGAATCCGGCAGCTTCATGGTTACTTTTACTGATACCAGCTTTTTATTTCCATATTCTATTTAAACTGAATTCAAATTCTCAAAAGGCCATGATGGGATTTGTAGTCATGTTCTCTGGATTATTAGTCCAGGCCTCTGGAAAAACTAATTAACCTAACCACTACACTACTGTACCGCACCAGTTAGTCTTTACCCAGCTTCTTCAGTTCTATTTGAAAATGCTGGAGGGTAGAGGGAACTAAATGAAGTATAAAAATAACAAAGGAATATGTTATAGTGGTATGTATGAGCATGTGTTCTTTTCCCTGATTTCTATTTGTTGTCAGATAGTGCAGGCAAAATACTAGCCTCTCCAATTCCCGCTTCTGTCCGATTTCCCCAATCGCTGAAGAGGTTTGAGCAGAATAGTAGAGAGAGAGAGAAATAAAGGTACTGCTGGCCATGGTAGAGGAAAAATGTTTCCTGTTGTTTTCTTGTTAGAGGCTGTTGCTATGCACACCATTTAAAATCACTGCACAGCTTTCAATAGTTCCTAAAGACAACACATTCTTCCTGAATGAATACCTGTTGGGACTGCTGAATGAATTGCAGCTTCTCTGCATTGCGTCCTTCAGCCCAAAGCAACAGTGGGCTGGGTCCAACTACAGTCTCCCATGGCCAGCACCTTATTACTATACGCAAGGTATATAGAGTGTTTGGGAAGGATCTTTATTATCTCTTGTTTCTGTTGATGCAGATTCTGTCTGAGAAACCCAGTTGTACCATGGGCTGCGCCATCCAGTTGTTTTTGACTATGACGTAAAAGACTTTGTCTCGGATCAGTCATTTCATGCTTGAAAGTAGTTGCTGGTAAGTCTACTGTTTTTTTTTACTGTTAGCAAGTTTGCATTTCTACCCCTTGGTTGAAGTAGGAACCCCTCATGTTTTCTAAGAGCACAGTGTGTGGCCAATGGCACCATTGGATGACCTGTTCCCATGTGTGTGGGATAAGGCATTTAATCCACATAATGTTCCAACCGGGACTCGTGTCATCAGCGCTACTTTCTCATGACCCACTGGAAATTGTAAAATCATTTTCAAGCAATTATACAATGGCAGTCAGTGCAGCTGTATCCATGGTAACTGCTGCCTAATTACTTTCAGGGCTCCCTGAAGGCCTTGAAGATCAGTGGTTCTTGTGAAGTATAGCAGGGTACCCAACCTGTGGCACCCTAGCCTAGCCCAGCGCAACGCAGTCTTAGTTGAGCTTATGGATCTTTGAGGTCTATAAAGGGCTGTTCTTAGCACTATTGCCTCAAAGGTGGGTAAATCCTAAATCACAACAAGGTTAGCTAACATTGAAGAGGCTGAGCTATACATGAACGAATGGTAATATGGATATGTGACACTCTTTCTTGGAACACCCATATAACCCACAAAAATTCAAACTTAGGCACCCCTGTAGTATTAAGTCATAGAGGAGATGACCTTGCATTTGAGGTTTTATCACATCTCTCAAACATCCCAAAGTGTATTATTATGCAATTATAATGGGTAAACATGGCAGCTATTTTGTGCACAGCAAGTTCCCACAAACAATGAAATAAATGATCAACTTGTCTTTTTTGGTGGTAGTGGTAGAAGGAGGAATATTGACTAGAATACTGGGAGAATTCCCTGGGATCTACCAATGCCCAACAGGACAAGGAGACAAGGCATTGTTTTAACTTCATCTGAAGAAAGCACCATTCACGCCAGAGCATGCCTAGTCTGTGTTGAGGGAGTTGATCTCTGCTGGAGTTGCAGTTTGGGTGATGCAATTGGCCTCTGCCATGAGTTAGGGAGGCACAAAAATTGTTGCCTAGCAATAGGTGAAGTTATCAAAGTCCGTGAATGAACTATGTTTTGTAGAGGCATTTGAAAGTGAGAAGTGGGAACAGGTTTAGAAATAGTATGTGGGGACATGATGTGCTCCAGGAGCTGCCACAAGGTGGAGTGGAATAAGGGATTCAAAGAAGGCTAGAGTCTGAAGAGCAAAGGGCATGTCCTGGATGTAGGGCTAGAGGAAGTTGCAGAAGTATAGAAGAGCGAGGCCATGGGGGAATTCATAGGCAAGGCTTTTGGATTCAATGCCAATAGAGGTTGGTGAGCACCGGGTGCGACAAGGTGTGAGCATTAGAATTTTGCTTGATTTTGATGTAGGTGTGGAGCTTGGGAGACTAATGAGGGAGCATTGCAGAAGTCAAGCCAATACGTGACACAGGTGTGGATGAGGATTTGACTGGTGATGGGGGAAGAGGCAGGGGCAGAGACAGAAACGAAGCATTAGCATTTAAATAGCATCTTGTCCTCAAGACATCCCAAAGTACTTCATATTGAATTATTTTTTGAAATGTTGTTTTGTAGGCAAACATGACAACCATTTATGCACAGCAAGGTCCCAAAACAGCAAATGAGGTAAATGACCAATTAAACTGTTTTTGGTGTTGGTATGAGGGCCAACGTCCTGCTTTTTTGCACATGGATTCTTATACATTTAACTGAGGAGGCCTTGCTTTAATGTCTCATGTGAAAGACGGCACCTCCAACGATGCGTTATTCCCTCAGTACTGCACTGAAATGGCAGCCCAGCTTATCTGCTCAAGTTTTGGTGTGGGTGTTGAACCTGCAACCTTCTGACTCAGTGGTGAGCGTGCTGCCAGCTAAGCCGAGCTGACACATCCTATTCATCGCCAAGGCCACCAAAATAAGAGGTGGAAATAAGTCGTTTTGGTGATGGATAGGATATATAGGGTTCGACTCTTTCAGGATCATGCAGTGTGCCATGAGATTCAGCCTGAATGAGCAGCTGGAATCAAGAACTGGGATGCAGAGTCTTAGGTGAGAGCTGAATAGGATGGCTTTGATCGTGCCAATATTGAGTTATTGAAGTGCTGCTCTTTTTTCCTAGATTGCTGACTTGGTGGAGGCTTGTTAGCCTGTTAATGCATAGAGTAAAGAAAGTTAAACTTGAAGACGATACCACGGAAAGTTGGAAAAGGTAAGTGATTTCAAAGGTTGTCCTACCCCTGTATGCTTAAATATTGACCTTGACTTCTGAAGTTGATGGAATTCTACCAGAATTGCATTTTTTTGAGATGTTAGACTGTACTGCTTGTCTGAATTTATGTATTAGATTGCTGCTTATATCCAGTGGCACATCACCTTTACATTATGATGGAAATTCCCTAATGTGTTAAGTAGTGCACAAAGGTTTGCTTTTAAGTCAGCAAACTGAATTTTTAACTCCATTGCATTTAGAGAGCTGACTCCATACTATAAGCACTACAGAGGCACTAACCAGTGCTTTCATCTGCTGTATTGGGGTGAGGTTGTATATAATGGATGCCTGATTGTGATTGCAAGGTAATCCGATCTGGGGGTCAGGTGATGAGAAACCGTAACCACAAAACTCAAGGAGTTTATCACCATCATCTGAACCCTAGGAAAGATTGAAATCAGTCCCATGCATCCTTCTATAAAATAAATATTTAAAAAAAATATATATATATACTGTGGAGTTTATATTTGTTGTGGGAGGCATGACCTTTGCCAACCAAATATTCTGCATAGTTGATACAGAATATGTGCATACTAAGGGGTTATTGATTTAAGATAATCCCTGGAACTTTGCTGACTTCTTTCCCTATATATGTTACAATCAACTGTGGTTTATCAATCAGTTTAATGCATTTGTCTCTTTTTTTGGGGCAAGAATAGTTACTGCCGTGGCAAGTGAAGAAGGCAACTTTTTCATTTGTTTTTAGGAAAAGTAGATGGAGAGTGTAGTAATTTAAGAACCCAGTTCTTGCATTCTCTTCCAGAGCGGAGCAGTAAAGCAAGATGTTGCATATAACATGCATGTGGTGAATGCACACGTGGATCCGATTGGCATGGCCTGATAAGCGAGGGCAAAAGTTCGGAGGGTTGAAGCTGGCTAGCCATGTGTCCGAAAAAGATAGGCAGACCCTTCAGCAGCAACGTCAGAAATTAGGCTATCACATGTATTCAGGAGACACTGGCAAAGGTGCAGGAGGTGCGCAAGGATCATATAGTTAAGTGCCACAATTTTAAAACTGTGAAAATAGTCAATGCTGTTGTATAAACAATGGTTTCTTTGCAGCTTACATCGTTAAATCCTTTCACCGAATTGTAGAGTAAGACTTTCATGCACACGCCTTTATTCCTTTCGTGAAGCAAATATATGCAGAGTGTAAGTCCTAGCCTTGTTTTATATTATTTCCAGGGAGCTTGGTGCAATGCAGAGGTGTGCCAGTATGTTTTCACTTATGAAGTGGTTGGGCATGGATTATTCCCCCCATAAGCACCTGCATTTTTTTTTGGTGGAGGGTGGTGGTGGTGCAGAATGAAGGGGGAAGAATGTAGATATGGAGGGGTCTTGAGGCAGGGAAAATAAGAGTCTAATTGTTGAGTACAGGGACCCGGTTCTGTCACTAGGATATCACACCCGTAGCAGAGTCCTGGGGACAGGTCCAGTGTCGTCACTAGGATATCAGTGAACTGAAATGGCTAGCGTGTGGAAGTTTGTGTTCAGTCTACTTGAATTGTGAAAAGCAGTGCTATTACAGATTTTGAATAATGTAATACTGTACTAAAGTGAAGTACTGGTGGTGGTCACAGATCTGTCACTGGGTGGGACAAATTTGAAGTGATGAACTAAGCATCAAACAATGTGTTTTGGCACAATATTAAAATGTATTGGCTTTAAATGAGTTTTTTTCTTTCTTATGGACTATTGGCCCCAGAATGCTAAAGGAGCCAGGTAACAGCACTGGATATTCAAGCTGAGCTGCTGGGGGACAGAGAGGTTAATTTTTAAAAATAAATTCCTTAGTTCAAAATTTAACTTTAAAAATGAATTTCCTCACCTCCCCACCTTTTACTTTCCAGTGTTGAGCTGAATTTGCTCAGTATAATTTGTTGTAGTTTTATGGTCACTGTTATGTTGAGAGACGTTTGTTTGTTTTTTAAAGAGACCTTTTTGAAGTCTATTTTCAATACTTGGAGACAGTGATGTAGCATCCTGTGAAGGATATGACTCCTATTTCATTCTATATTTTTTTTAAAAATAAGCAGTCTGTAACAAACTATTCAGTGTTCATGTAACAAGGTTCCCATTACAACAGAACAACAAAAGCAAAATACTGCGGGTGTTGGAAACCTGAAATAAAAACAGAAACTACTAGAAAACACTCGGCAGGTCAGGCAGCATCTGTGGCGAGAGACACAGTTAACATGACCTTTCATCAGAACTGGAAGATGTTGGAGATTAACTGCTTTTAAACAAGTACGGAGCCAGGGAAAAGGGGGAGGAAGGGAACAAAAGGGAGAGGTCTGTTAGGGTGGAGGGCAGGAGTGATTAAACGACGAACATGATGATCGTGCAAGGCAAAATGAGGTGACAATGAGAAGTATAGAAACAAAATATGGGTCCAGAGGGGGTGTAAATGGTTGCAGCAGAGGAGGTGGGAAACACAGAAAATCTGCCAGAGAAGGCTCCCATGGCCTGGGAATATGGCAAAAGTAAGACAGGTAGACCCCAGGGGTGCGGACCACCCTGCCAACCATGTACTGATAGGAGAACCCCAGCCCACAAATCCCTCCATTCCTAGTGGCTCTGGTGCAGCCATCCTCAATTAGCAGCACCTGCTGTGCGAGACAAAGTATTACAACAGTGATTAGCAGCATATGTCAAAATAAAGATGTTCCTCCACACTTGTTTGTGGATGGTATAACCATGTTTAACAAAAAGTGTTCTCTCCATTGTTGGAAAGGGGGGGGTGGGGGAAGTAGCTTCTAAAAATACAGTCTGGGCACATTTGGTTAATTTAGGCTACAGCTTTATTGCCATTTTAGCATGCATCAGTGCCCAAATGGCATTGTACATGCCAGAAAGTCCCAGGTATGTTTCCCAGTCTGTGGTGAATTAGTTGATCTCAGCCAGGCACCAGTTGGGTTCTTCAATTGACCTGAGTGTCTCTGGTAATAGAGTGGGGGGAGGGGGATGGAATCCACTTGGATATCCAGACTCCAGCACGTGTATTGGGAGTTTTAAAAAAAAAACTCGAATGCTGGAAATAAGAGCAGAAGATGCTAGAAATTGAAATAATTTGTCATCTCTGTTCCGTTCTAGTTTCACTGGACAACTGGCTGCTGTGATAATATTGGTGAAAGCAAACTTGCACCAATTCACACTGTTATATATACTAATCGGCACACGGTGATTGTGCCACATTGCATTGATGGTGTAGGATGTCATTCACTGCATCTCCACCAGCTGTGACATTCTACTGGTATATCGCTGGAGCCTTGCCTGACCTCATAGTTGTAATAGCCTTAGCGACTTCCCCTCGTGGTGGAAATGCTTTGGTCAGGTACTGCCATGGAAGCCGGGTGGGATAACACTTCAGAAGGTGGTGCGGATGGACATTTAAGTAGGCTGCTGAATCTGCATGTTCTGATCTGCCAGCAGGAATCCATCTGAGGCTTTGATTGCGGCTGAAATACAGAGGCTGTAATGACTTAGCCTTTTAAATGCTGCAAATGCATCTCTGCTTCTGTTGGAGAGCAACCTCCACCTTGTTTGCAAATTTATCAGCCCAGGCTCTTTGATCATTTCTTATTGCTCGTCTTCACTGCAAGTTAAGCTCTCTGTAGAGAGCCATATTCCCTCAAAGGCAGGCAATGCGCTTTCTTTCAATGCTATCTAGCATACCTTGGTTACATTAATCACATGACGTTGAGGGGAATGCAGTTTACTCTTAATTCAAAGTTATTTGATTCAAACTTTTTTAGCATTAAATTCTCTTTCAAATTATCTGACAATTCAAAATGTCAGGTGTAGACTGTACTATCAAAAAGCAGGGAATTATTGATAGTAAGCTGGATGTGATGCGATGGAACGAATAATGATTCCACTTTGAGGTTCGTGCTCTTTTGGTTGCACCGTTACATGAATGACCACTGTCCTGTGGGCCAACACCTTGCTGAAGAGCAACCCTTATTCCTGCATGTTTTTGTTGCTGTGATAGTCATTTAGTTACGCGTGATGCTCTTTGCACCATTGTTGTAAGTGGGCATGGTCAACATTTTGGTTTATAAATATTACTACTTTTTAATGTGTATTCACGTTTAAGACTAGTGTCTGGGATGTGTTGTCACCTCACACTAAAGCTGCAGTTACAACAGCTAAAACAAAGAGTTTCATGCATTTAAATAAATTTGCATTCATTCGGATCACATCACTCCTAACATTTCTAGGATGTGATGGCTCTGAATGTGGGCATAAAACATTAGAGTTCTGTTTTATACAGAGTGGGACCAGTGTTCAACATCATCTACTGTGTAGGGTGGTCCTGAGCCATGCAGAGAATATCTTGGGATTGATCCCTGGACTGTGCTGCGTTAGTTAAGCTCAGCAGGTCAGCAATTGGTGTGCAACTATTAGCCTCAACACCCCAGGGTTAGGGAGGGGGGAAATCAATCTGGGTTCCCACTCCTGTTTGCTGTCCAGTGATTCTTGCTGAAAAATGTGTGGACCCGAGCAGGAACAGTTTGGTCATGATACATTTGCCTCTTCCCCCTGTTCTGCTCAAATAAAATAGGAAATGCATGCTGTTTTTATGTCCACCACCAGCAAATCTGGCTTGTTGCACTTTACATATATACAAAGAAACAGGCATTTTCCAGGGACACAAGATGCTAGAGTCAGTATGTCTGCAGCTGTTCTCTCGACCTCTGTGAACTCACCCAGTGTTTACTTAACAGCCATTAGACTTTGTAACCTATTTTAGCAAAACCAAAATGTTGTCTTATGTATGGTATAATGTTCCTGTCCTTTTTAAAATAGCCTGTCGTCTCTTATTGTAAGCGGTGCTACAGGAAATTTGCTGATGTTTATATGAACTATTTTGCATCAAGCCGGCATCCTTCATAATCCTGATGGACTTGTCACACTTTGTTATAGAAGTGTTGATCTGAAATTTACAGTCCTGTGATTGCTCTCAAGTTTACAAGCAAATAACATGACTTGGATTCCCACAGGAGCACGTAAAGCAGTGCTCTTATAAGGACAGGTTAAGTTAAGCATTGTTCTTAAATGGCAGACCAGTTTAGCTGCTAACCATCATGACCCAAGCTCCAGACCCCATACTACCTGTGAGTAGCACCATGGGAGATGAGCTAGTATTCACTGTCTCTGCTCCTGAGATGAATGGCTATTTGAGTGAGGTATCAGAGGATTGCTGATACCAATGGAAATGTTACGACAGCAAGAATCACCATCTTCAGAAGTGGGAAGAGAATTGGGAAGGGAGAAGATATTCCACATTTCAGATGAGGACTGATGGTGATTGGGCTGTAAGGCCAGCGGATGCATGTGGTTTCCATGTAGTGTTTTGTTTTGCAGTCGCATGCTTAAAACAAAAATGTAAGAAATGAGCACACTTAATAGTTGTCTCGTTACTATTTATATTGGTGCTTTTAATTGCAAAAGTTCCTTTTTAATGAGGGAGGGAGGCTCCCTTGGCTGTGACTATTTATTTAAATTGCTGACGTTATAGGGAAGTGCGTGTGTGAAGATTTCCTGTACTAAAATCACCCCGACAATCTGCTGAGGCACTGAAAGAAACATCGAGCAGCTGATTGTCAATGTGATTTCAGTTCATCACAAGAAAGTTGCACACTTGCTTCATTTGATAGATGGCAACACAGTAAGGAACTGGTCTCAGAACTAAAAGCAATAATTTTATGTGGTAAATATTTCTTAAAGGCCAAAGACTAACTATAAGGGGATATATGAGAAATTGCTTGTTTCTTAGACTTTCCTTTCTCTTTAATTTGTTGAAGACCCCAGTTCCTAACTTTGCTCACGGTGCTCTGTAGATTCGTGTAAACGTTTTTTTTTTCACTTCCAATTTCAATTACTTTGCTTTTTCTTAAAGATCTCACTAGCTGCCATAATGCCGTAAATATGCAACAGGAGTGTTTCAGTCCAGTAATAAGTGCTAGAACTGAGACGTAGCTAAATTCCACATACAGTCCAGTGTGAGATTTTATGTACTTTGGGAATAGGCTGAGAGATTCAATTCAACCTTCAAGGTGTCAGCCGTGGCTCAGTAGTAGCACTCTCACCTCTGAGTCAGAAGTTCGTGCGTTCAAGTTTCACTCCAGAGACTTGAGCACATAATCCAGGCTGACACTTCAGTGCAGTACTGCGGGTTTGCTGTACTGTTGAAGGTGCCGTCTTTTGGATAACACATTAAACCAAGGCCCGTCTGCTCTTTCAGGTGAATGTAGAAGATCCTATGGCACTGTTAGAAGAACAGGAGACTTCTCCCGGTGCCCTGGCCATTATTTTTCCCTCAACCAACACCATTTAATTTTTTTTTAAAAAGCTATTATCTTGGTCATTGTCTCATTGCTGTTTGTGTGACCATGTATGCAAATTGGTTGCCTTGTTTCCTACACTACAACAGTGGCTACACTTCAAATATACTTAATTGGCTATAAAGCGTTTTGGGACATCCTGAGTTGAACAGTGTTTGCAGTTCTTGAAGAACAAACTGAATCCCCTCCTGACCGGAGCTTATTAATCTGTGTTGCATCAAGACTATGCTTTGGAATATAGCCATCTCTGACAATGAAGCTTACCAGATGGCTTGTGCATTAGGCAATCACAAGTGAGTTGCGGTTGCCTTACGATTTATCCCATCACTTTGCCGATCAGAATATTCTGATTTTCGAATACTTGTAAGTTTTCAATTGGGGATGGAGTATTTTTGTAGACCAAGAAAATCAGTTCAGTTTTGATACTGTGCATACCAGATTTGTATTTCCACTGCCGTCTCGTGTTGTACAGAGTAAAGCTATAATGTTTGCTGCTGACTTTGCAAACGCAGTGGAGGAGCCTACAGCAGCTGTATGCTTTTTTTCTTGTCTGTACATTTCTTTACATATGTGACATTGAAAAGAGCGTGTTTTTATTTTTGCTGCAGCTGTGTAGCAAGGGCCGAGGAAATGGCTACGGTGGAAGCGCTGTCTGAAAGCACAGAGGTGGTGGATATGGAGGATGCACTCTCCCCGTTCCACATTGAGAAGCACTCGTGGGATGGACTGAGAGAGATTATCCACAGCAGCAGGAAGTACCCCGGCATCATCATTAACAAAGCACCTCATGATTTCCAGTTCATTCCAAAAAACGATGATTCTGGGCCGCACTCCCACCGTGTCTATTACTTGGGTAAGTGTTAGATCGTAATAGTGTCGAACTACATGGCAAACAAGAGTACGAGCCACAGGAAGCCATGCTCAAACTATAGTGTTTTGGTCAGATGACACCTAGAGTGCTGTATCCAGTTCCGGTCACCAAGACTTAGACATCCAGTATCTGGAGGCAGTTCAGATAGGCTGATCCTGAGCATCAGATGATTTAGTAATGAGGAAAGGCTGGAGAAACATGGATTTTTTTTCATCCTTTTGAAGGAGGTGATTGTGGTATTGACCTTAAGGGCAGAATGATGGGATGCAAGCCTCAGTAAATTAATGGGACTCAAGGCGGATAAATCCCCTGGACCTGATGGCTTACATCCTAGGGTCTTGAGGGAAGTGGCAGTAGGGATTGTGGATGCTTTGGTAATAATTTTCCAAAATTCTCTGGACTCGGCAAAGGTCCCGGCAGATTGGAAAACTGCTAATGTAACAGCCTTATTTAAAAAGGGTAGTAGGCAGAAGGCTGGAAATTATAGACCAGTTAGCCTAACATCTGTGGTGGGTAACATTTTGGAGTCTATTAAGGAGACAGTAGCGGAACATTTGGATAAACATGATTTAATAGGACAAAGTCAGCATGGCTTTATGAAGGAGAAGTCATGTCTGACAAATTTGCTTGAGTTCTTTGAGGACATAACGTACAGGGTGGATAAAGGGGAACCAGTGGATGTAGTGTATTTAGACTTCCAGAAGGCATTCGACAAGGTGCCACGTAAGATTATTGCTGAAGGTGATGAATCACTGGATTGGGGGTAATATTCTGGCATGGGTGGAGGATTGGTTATCTACCAGGAAGCAGAGAGTTGGGATAAATGGTTCATTCTCGGACTGGCAGCCAGTAGCCAGTGGTGTTCCGCAGGGGTCGGTGCTGGGTCCCCAACTCTTTACAATCTATATTAACGATTTTGAGGAGGGGACCGAGTGTAACCTATCAAAGTTTGCAGATGATACAAAGATGGGAGGGAAAGTAGAGAGTGAGGAGGACATAAAAAACCTACAAGGGGATTTTGACAGGCTGGGTGAGTGGGCGGAGATTTGGCAGATGCAATACAATATTGGAAAATGTGAGGTTATGCACTTTGGCAGGAAAAATCAGAGAGCAAGTTATTATCTTAATGGCAAGAAACTGGAAAGTACTGCAGTACAAAGGGATCTGGGGGTCCCAGTGCAAGAAAATCAAAAAGTTAGTATGCAGGTGATCAAGAAGGCCAACGGAATGTTGGCTTTTATTGCTAGGGGGATAGAATATAAAAACAGGGAGGTATTGCTGCAGTTATATAAGGTATTGGTGAGACCGCACCTGGAATACTGCATACAGTTTTGGTGTCCATACTTAAGAAAAGACATACTTGCTCTCGAGGCAGTACAAAGAAGGTTCACTTGGTTAATCCCGGGGATGAGGGGGTGGACATATGAGGAGAGGTTGAGTAGATTGGGACTCTACTCGTTGGAGTTCAGAAGAATGAGAGGCGATCTTATTGAAACATATAAGATTGTGAAGGGGCTTGATCGGGTGGATGCGGTAAGGATGTTCCCAAGGATGGGTGAAACTGGAACTAGGGGGCATAATCTTAGAATAAGGGGCTGCTCTTTCAAAACTGAGATGAGGAGAAACTTCTTCACTCAGAGGGTGGTGGGTCTGTGGAATTTGCTGCCCCAGGAAGCTGTGGACGCGACATCATTAAATAAATTTAAAACAGAAATCGACAGTTTCCTAGAAGTAAAGGGAATTGGGGGTTACGGGGAGCGGGCAGGAAATTGGACATGAATTTAAATTTGAGGTTAGTATTAGATCAGCCATGATCTTATTGAATGGCGGAGCAGGCTCGAGGGGCCGATTGGCCTACTCCTGCTCCTATTTCTTGTGTTCTTCTGTTCCGATTGTAAGAATCCTAAGAAAAATAAGCTTGAAATGGTTTCATGCTAGTTTCCAGTGGCACTGATTCTGCTAGATGAAATGGGAGGGGAATGTACCCATAATTTGAGACAAATTGATAGTTATTGGGAGTCAATTGAACTCAGTGCAGGTACCAGGTTGGCTGAACTGCCCCCTCTGAGTTGCATGTGCACATATGGAAGCAGAAGCTGTGCTCATAGCGCATTGACATTTTCAGTTAAGCACCATATTGCTGCAATAATGTTACAATATATCCACCATGAGCAACAAATCCTTTCGAGAACCAGTTAAGTTGAGTTGATACAAGCTTCTAGTGCAGTAAAGATATGTTGATAGAGGAAATGCATGATAAATACACTGCAGGTATGGGTGAGGTAGAGAAGTCCAGTATCTGGTGACTTAGAGCTAGAAGGCAGCACAAATGGAAAGTTTATTTTTTGTTTGGAATCCTGGGCTGAGGGACTTGTATGTGGAGAGAAGAGACAATCTGGGATTGTTCTCCTTTGAGCAGAGAAGGTTAAGGGGAGATTTGAGTGTTCAAAATTATGAAGGGTTATAATAGAATAAAAAGGGAGAAATTATTTTCACTGGCAGGAGGGTCAGTAACCAGCGGACACAGATTTAAGATAATTGGCAAAAGAACCAGATGGGAGATGAGAATTTTTTTGATGCGGTGTTATGATCTGGAATGCACTGCCGGAAAGAGTGGTGGAAGCAGATTCAATAGTAATGTTCAAAAAGGAATTAGATAAATACTTGAAGGGGAAAAAACTATCAGGGCCACGGTGAGGAAAGAGCAGAGGAGTCGGACTAATTTGATAACTTTCAAAGAGCCAGCATGGACATGATGGGATGAATGGCCTCTTTTTGTGCTGCAAGATTCAAAGGTTCTACGAATTCAGAATGTCAATTTTGTGACGCTGACTGAGTCAGTATCCAGTGACATTGCAAGAGGCAGAAAGGAATTTTCTGTGGCTTGTTGCCCAACTGTGAATCATCCCCAGGTCCTGCTGTATGAGAATGTAAAAGAGCCTCTCCCTTGTTAGATATCCCACGTAAATGGAGTGACTCACTTGCTGCAAACTCCAATTATCCTCTTCTGTGCCAGTTCAACTGAAAGCTGACTGAGGCAGTCACTGACTAGTAGATGATTCTAATCTGGAACAGCTCAGCACATGTATCGAGCAGTGTGAACATATCTGGCATAATTCTGTAGCAGATCTCTTGCACTTGAAGATGAGGGACCTAATTATTTAATGCATTTGGTGGGAATCTTAATTCCAGTTCCCTTACGTAAAATGTCTAAATTTCCTTCTTTAAAACTGATAGTAAAAATCTATATCATTTTATAGTCTCTTAATTTGAAGTTATTAATTCAAATTGTTCATTTGAATATTTTAAGCACTAAATTTCCGTTTTACTTTATTTACATTTTCAATTCAAATCATTGGATAACTCATTGTTTTAGTGAAAAAATCCCACTTCACATCAGAGATAAATTGAATATATGGTTGCTACTTATCAAATATACAATTCTCTAAGTATTGTCTTTGATACTGTTCCCAGTGTGTTCACAAAACAGCCTAGAGTTGGCCATTTAACTGACAGGACAGGGGGATGGACCCTGCTGAAAGTTGGAGTAGAAACATTTTAGTCACTGGTCACAACTTGGTCAAAGTTGTGTGATTGACTGAATCACCTCTGGATTGTAACATTACTGCTGATTAACACTGAGAACCGTCTTTTCTACAGGGATGCCTTACGGGAGTAGAGAGAACTCTCTGTTGTACTCTGAGATCCCAAAAAAGGCCCGGAAGGATGCTCTCTTGCTGCTGTCTTGGAAACAAATGCTTGATCACTTCCAGGTGAGAGATTTATTCTGTGAATTCTTTTAGCTTTGGGTTGCATGATGGTGCCACATGAGTGTTTTAACGCTCCAATGTAGAGTGCTGTGGAGTGGTAGGGCAAGGATTTATCACCATGATTCTTCATGTGCATTGCTGCCAATCTCTGTCATATGGCAACACAAAGCATCACCTTAAATGGGAGGGAATATCAGCTGCCTGGTAACCTTGCCTGCTCTCACTACTTGTTACCAAATAGCGTGCCAGCCAAGACCATGGAGTAGCAAACCCGTGCCCTCCTGGGCAGGTATGGCGTAAGCCATGAGCAGGCATTTTTTTTACAAAGCAAAACTTAAAATTAAGGGTTTTTTGTTTTTTTTTTGTCATCTCTCTCATACCACACCTCCTACCTAGGCTGAGAGGAAGATATGGGCAGGCAACTTGCTCAGTGGTGTCCATGCTGCTCTGTTACTAAGAAATGTGCACACGCAGCCCAAGGTGAGACAGAGGTTTTTTTCTTTTTTTTTCCTTTCACCTGTGCTCAATTCTTTCTTTGTAACAAGTGGGCAAAGGTGGTACCTGTAGGTCTTGCACTTAAATACCATCTGACCCTTAAAATCATGCCGTTATTTTAACTTTGCTCATCCACTTTCAATTTTTGAGCAAAACGTGCAGTGCCACTATTTATAAATTCATGTCTCCAGCATCTTATGTGGGTGACTAGGCTGCATTACTGGATGGGTCATTGTTTGTAATCTTGTCTGTATCTGATTTGACATTGAACTCACCCACTCTAATTCGCCCTCCTTCTCAGTCCTTCCTCTGTTTATTTCTCAATCCTTAAACCTCATTTGTTAAGCAGATACACTGTTTGTTCAGTTGTTCACCAAGGTCCCAGATGCCCTGTTACCCTTGCTGCACTCCAGCAACTTTGTGGGCAAAACCTTTTTTAAAAACCTAAACCTGCTCGAGCAAGTCTAACAGGGCATGCTGCGAGATGCCCCGTTCCAGCAAAATCTAGGCCCATGACTCTAGGCCCCAACCTTCTTGTTAGCTGAGAGTATCTAGTTTTACAAATTTTCAGAGTAGTCATAGTTTTTTAATTCAAATTAGTCTGTAATTAAAACGACGTTTCTTCCACATGCGCGCGCCCTTTACAGTGTAACTTCCTTTAATCCCGACCTTGGAAAAGCACCCCTTGCTGCTCTGGTCTGTGGTACAGTATATACTTAACAACCTGTTGGCATCTAAAAGGCAGAATGAAATCCTGCGCCTACCTTAACTTTATTAACTGAGAGCCTGTGAAGTGAAGCGTCCAGTCCTTCATGCAGTTGGGACATCACTTGTGCAGTGTAATTCATGGCTTGATCTAACATCACTTCAACTTTTAATGTACTCCAGCTACTGATTTGCAATAATGTTAGGCAGGTTTGGTAAAATCGTTTTTTTTTTCCCCCCCTCCATTTAAAAAAATCTTATTGCAAGGAAACAGAATCTCAATAATTACTAAGTTGAAAAAAAATTGCAATTGTAATCCAAGTGAAGAGAAGCTGTTCGATTAATGTATTGAGCCAGAATTTGCTGTTCAAATAACGGTGAGGCTAATCCAACTTCAGTCGAGGAGCAGGTGCACATTTAAATGTCAATACCAAAAGTTGCTGTCAGAGTTGTGCCCCTCCACCATTAGCTTAGCGAAAATGCTACCCTGCTGTCTGCCTCACCATTGACCTGCATTGAATGGCATGGTAGATACTAACTAAACTTGCCACAGAACGTTAAATCTTGTCATTTCAAGTCTTGAGTACCCCTTTAATGATGCAACTGTTAATTACTGCCAATTAACCTCTGGCACTAAAAATTAAATATTACAAGTGTGAAGTCTCATTCCTTCAGGAATTGTTGCAGTTTTTTTTAAATGTAAAATTTAAAATTTTTAGTTTTTCTTAACTTTTCCTTTGCCTCTTTACTCTTAATCCAATCTTTCTTTCCCTCTATTTATATTTATTTATTCTTTCTGCACCTGATTTGACAATGAATTTGCCATTCTAACTTACACTTCAGTCCTTGCACTGTTTATTTCACAGTCCTTCAATCTGATTGGTTAAGGAGGTGCCCTGTTCACGCAGGCCCCAGATGGCCTTTTTCCCTCACTGTGATGTTGTCAGCTCGCACTTCCAGCAACTTGTCACGCAAGAAAATTAAAAACCTAAACGGGCAAGTCTAACTAATGGCAGACGCCCCGCTACATCAAATTCTGGCCGACATGAATGAATTGCTCTTCCCCTGTCGCTTTGTGACTTAGTATTTTCTGCAAATGAAGTGTATCTGAAACCCTGTTTAGAGCCATTTCTGTAGGGTGGCCAAATCCGATGCAATAAAATAGCAGAGAATGTTAACATTTGACATTTATAAATGTTATTTATAAATTGCTAACATTTCCACTGAGGTTCAGGTTGCTGTGTACACAGGGACAACTTCATTGACTTTCCAGTGTTAGTCCACAACATCTAAGTTTTTAGTGGTTTTCACCTTTCCAAGACACACTAAACACATAAAATATACCTTTTGCCTCTTGTTTTCCAAGGGGTTTGTCTCTCTAGGGTTCCCTATGTTGTGCATCATTCTGTGGTTGAGGGGGTAGGGAACCAGCTGTAGGACCCCTGCCAATGCAGCTCTTGAATGGGTCACTAAGAGCAACAGTGCCTGGGCTGACTGGTATCCTGTTTTATACCAGCAGCCAGAAGTGAAAGCAGATCCTAATATTTGCTTAAGCTGGATTTCTGGTTATCAGTGTGCTTTCTAACTTCCACACAAAATCCTTCCTGGCACAAAAGCAATGATCTCTAGATAAGTTTCCTGCCTGGGACAGTTTTTTTTTGTTCTCTGGCAAGGCCACATTTATTGCTCATTCCTAGTTTCCCTCAGAAGGTGGTGACTGCCTTCTACCAATTGTGCTAGGCCACTTCAGAGGGTATTAAGAGTCAATCGAGGAGTTTGGTACTGGGGTTACACAGGTCAGGCCTGGCAGGTTCCATTCCCTGAAGGGCATTAGTGAACCAGTTGGGTTTTAATGACCGGCAGCTTTGATGTCAGCCCACCAGATTTATTGAATTCAGTTTCACAATCATATCATTAGATTTACAATATTTATGGAAGAGGACAAGGAACAATCAAATGTGAAAATACTTAACTGGAGGAGGGCTAATTTCAGTGAGTTAAAAAGGGATGTTGCCCAGGTGGCTTGGAATCAAAAATTGGCAGGCAAAATAGTAATTGAACAATGGGAGGCCTTTTTAAGGAGTAGTTGGTTTGGGTACAGAGAAGATATTTTCCTACGAAGGGGAAAGGCAAGGCATCCAAAGGTAGAGCTCCCTGGATGATTAAAGATACAGATTAAAATGAAACAGAAAAAGGAGGCTTCTGACAAATGTATGGCTGAATACAGAAAGTACAAAGGAGATCTAAAAAAAGGAATGAGGGGCAAAGGGAGACTGAGAATAGATTAGCGGCTAATATAAGGAACACAAAAGTCTCAACATATAAATGGTGGAAGGGTGGGACAGATTAGGGATTTTAAAAAAAATCTTGTGGAGGCAGAGGGCGTGGCTGAGGCACTAAATGAATACTTTGCATCAGTCTTCACTGGAGAAGGGGATGCTGCCATTGTAGCAGTAAAGGAGATAGTAGCAATATTGGTTTGGATAAAGAGGAGGTACTTAAAAGATTGGCCGTACGCAGTAGAAAAGTCACCTGGTCCTGATGGGATGCATCCTAGGTACTGAGGGAAGTAAGGTGGAAATTGTGGAGGCTCTGGCCACAATCTTCCAATCCTCCTTAGATATGGGGACGATGCTGGAGGATTGCAAATGTCAAACCCCTGTTCAAAAAAGGGGAGAAGGATAAACCCAGCAATTACAGGCCAGTCAGCCTAATGATGGTGGGGAAACTTTAAAGTAATGAAGAGGTTGATGGGGGTAGTGTGATTGATGTGTGTATATGGACCTTCAAAGGGCATTTGATAAGTACCACATAATAGACTTGTTAGCAAAATTAAAGCCCATGGGATTAAAGGGACAGTGGCAGTGTGGATACAAAATTGGCTAAGGGACAGAAAGTAATGGTGACCAGTTGTTTTTCACACTGGAGGGAAGTATACAGTGGTGTTGCCCAGGGGTCAGTATTAGAACCACTACTTTTTTGATATATATTAACAAGCTGGACTTGGGTGTAATTTCAAAGTTTTCAGATGATGCAAAACTCTGAAATGTAGCAAATAATGTGGAGAATAGTAACAGACTTCAGGAGGACATAGACAGACTGGTGAAATGGGCAGACATATGGCAGATGAAATTTAATGCACAAGTGTTAAATGATACATTTTGGTAGGAAGAATGAGGAGCAGCAATATAAACTAAACAGTACAATTTTGAAGGGGTTGAGGCCTGGGGGCACATACACAAATCTGTGAAGGTGGCAGGACAAGTTGAGAAGGCTGTTTTTAAAAAAAAAAAAGCGTATGGGATCCCGGGCTTTATTCAGAGGCCTTGATTACAAAAGCAGGGAAGTTATGCTAATCCTTTATAAAACATTGGTTAGGCCTCAGCTGGAGTATTGTGTTCAATTCTGGGCACCAAACTTTCGGAAGGCCTTAGAGAGGAGAAGAGATTTACTAGAATGGTACCAGGGATAACAGACTTCAGTTATGTTGATAAGAACATAAGAAATAGGAGCAGGAGTAGGCCACACGGCCCCTCGAGCCTGCTCCACCATTCAGTCAGATCATGGCTGATCTTCGACCTCAAATCCACTTTCCTGCCCCATCCCCATTTCACTTGATTCCCCTAGAGTCCAAAAATCTATCTCAGCCTTGAATATATTCAATGAGCATCCACAGTCCTCGGGAAGAGAATTCCAAAGATTCACAACCCTCTGAGTGAAGAAATTCCTCCTCATCTCAGTATTAGATGGCTGACCCCTTATCCTGAGACTATGGGCCTGATTTTAGCAGGCCTGCGGGTTCTCGGCGGATGGGCTAGCGGGCGCGTGGGTAACGCGCCCGGTGAAATTAGTGGGTTTCCCGCGCGATCGTAGCAGGCAAACCACTAATTGGATTCACTTACCTGCTCCTCCGGGTTCCCCGCTGCTGATCTGCGCGTCGGGCGGGCTGCACATGCGCAGTAAGATCTGTCAGCTGGAGGCACTCTATTTAAAGGGGCAGTCCTCCACTGACAGGCTGCAACCAATAGCAAAGATGACTGCATGGAGCAGCCCAGGGGGAAGGCTGCTCCCAGTTTAATGATGCCTCACCCCAGGTATCAATACATGGGGTGAGGAGGAGGGGGAGGACAGAGATCTTCCACCCGGCGGGCACGAGGAAGCGGCCCCGCCTCCGCCACCAGGAAGGCCTGGCTCGAGGTGGCAGAGGGGGTCACCTGCGCCACCAACATATCGTCCACCTGCACACAGTGCAGGAGGCGGTCCAATGACCTCAGTAGGTCAGCCACAGTGAGTACACGTAGTCTTTTCCCTACACTCCGTCTGCCACGTCACTGCCCCCATCCCACATCTCCTTCGGCACTGCCAACACTACTCTGTCACATCACCCCTCATACCCACTCAAACCCCTACTCACCTCGCCAGTACTCACCCCGCCACTACCACGCAACCCAATCCTCATACAATCTCATGGCTCTATCCCATACTCACCCTCTCGTGCATCTCTCTCACGGCCAGCCTCACTCAACCTGCCACCACCTGTGCTGCAGCCACAGAGCATGCATCACATATGTGCAGTAGGCAGCGTAAGGCAAACATGTCGTGAGCATGAAGGGGATGCGCAAGGGTGTTTGAGGGTTTGTCATGGTTGTTACCTATATTGAATTTCAGAACAACTCATCACACATTATATTGGCACCACTACTGCCATGTCTTCGAGTCTTCCGGTTTGTGCAATAATGCCCGCTCCTGGGTATCACTGAGGACCCACCACTGATGCCACCCATTGTGTCACTGCAGAGTGGGTGTAGGTGTATTTGCAGGGCTGTTCTGCGCAGACGACTGAGACATCGGCGATGTCCCCGGTTGCACCCTGGAAGGCTGCGGAGGAGAGGTTCGGGAGGGCAGTGGTGACTTTGACAGCGACAGGTAGGAATGTGGTGCACGGGCCAGCCAGGAGCAGCTCGGCATGAAAGAGGCTGCAGATGTCCACGGCTACATGTCGAGTGACTCTGAGCCTCCGTGTGCACTGCTGCTCAGAGAGGTCCAGGAGGCTGAGCCTCGGTCTGTGGAACCTGTGGCGAGGGTAGTGCCCTCTGCGACGCATCTCTCTCTGCGGTAGCCCTCCCTCCTGCTGTACAGGTGGATGTGTCACAGCATTGTGTTGTGGAGCTCCACGTGTCAGAGGTGGATGGCATGGCTGGTGATGCTGTTCGCCCTCCGAGGAGGTCATGACTGCAGCTACGGCGGCCCCCATCCGCAAGATGTACATCTGAGGGGGTCCGCAAGGCAGGTACATGTCTCCGGAACCCGGGGTAAGTGTGCAGGTTGGTGACTTTGACCGTCAGGAGGAGGGTGGTGGAGGCCAAACTTTGTCCCAAGTGACAGAGTGGCCTCCTGCAATGGGTGAGGGTCCCCCCCCCCCGCCCCCAACCTGTCAAATGGACCTTTGCAGCTGCCACAGGCTGACAGCTGCAACACGTCCATTCGAGCTGGGAGTGTTTCCCCCAGTGTGGGAAAAGTCCCATGTTGATCCAAAATCACACACAGTCCCTTAATCAGGTCAGTTAATGACCTGAAATACCTAACTAAATATTGTCAAGTGGCATCCCGCTGGCTTTAATTGCCTGCGGGATTCCCACCAGCGGGGGCTGCGCACGCACGCCGGCGTGTCAGCGGGGAACCCGGAAGTGGGCGGGATCCGGTCCCGTTCCCGGATTTCGCGATTTTCGGGGCCCTCCGCCGAGAACGCACCCGATAGCGGGTGGTAAAATCGAGCCCTATGCCCCTAGTTCTAGACTCTCCAGCCATGGGAAACAGCCTCTTAGCATCTACCCTGTCAAGCCCCTCAGCCCCCTCAAAATCTTATGTTTCAATGAGACATCTCTCATTCTTCTAAACTCCAGAGAGTATAGGCTCATTCTACTCAACCTCACCTCATAGGACAACCCTCATCCTAGGAATTAACCTCGTGAACCTTCATTGCACCCCCTCTAAGGCAAGTGTATCCTTCCTTAGATAAGGAGACCAAAACTGTACGCAGCACTCCAGGTGAGGTCTTACCAAAACCCTGTACAATTGTAGTAAGACTTCCTTACTCTTGTATTCCAATCCCCTTGCAATAAAGGCCAACATGCCATTTGCTTTCCTAATTGCTTGCTGTACCCGCATGCTAACTTTTTGTGTTTCTTGTACAAGGACACTCAAGTCTCTGAATACCAACATTTAATAGTTTCTTACCATTTAAAAAATATTTTTTCTGTTCTTCCTACCAAAGTGAATAGGCTCACATTTCCCCACATTGTACTCCATCTGCCACCTTATTGCCCACTCACTTAACCGGTCTATATCCCTTTGCAGACTCTGTGTCCCCCTCACAGCTTCCTTTCCCACCTAGCTTTGTCTAGTCAGCATACTTGGATACATTTCACTTGGTCCCCTCATCTAAGTCATTGATACATATTGTAAATAGCTGAGGCCCAAGCAACGATCCTTGCGGCACCCCACTAGTTATAGCCTGCCAACCTGAAAATGATCCGTTTATCCCTACTCTGTTTTCTGTCCGTTGGCCTATCCCGTATCCATGCTAATGTTACCCCCAACCCCATGAGCCCTTATTTTGTGTAACAACCTTTTACATGGCACCTTATCGAATACCTTTTGAAAATCCAAATATACTACATCCACTGGTCCCCCTTTATCTACCGTGCTAGTTACAGCCTCAAAAAGCTCTGATAGGTTTGTCAAACACTATTTCCCTTTCATAAAACCATGTTGACTCTGCCTAACCATATTATGGTATTCTAAGTGCCCTGTTACCACTTCCTTAATAATGGATTCCAGCATTTTCCCGACGACTGATGTCAGGCTAACTAGCCTGTAGTTCCCTGTTTTCTCTCTCCCTCCTTTCTTGAATGACGGGGTCACATTTGCTACTTTCCAATCTGCTGGGACCATTCTAGAATCTATGGGATTTTGGAAGATCATAACCTCTGCAACCACCTCTTTTAGAACCCTCTGATGTCGGCCATCAGATCCTGGGGATTTATCGCCTTTTAGTCCCATTAGTTCCTCGAGTACTTTTTCTCTACTGATATTAATTACTTTAAGTTCCTCACTCTCATTAGCCCCTTGGTTCCCCACTATTTCTGGTACGTTTTTTGTCTTCAACTGTGAAGACAGATACAAAATATTTGTTTAATGCATCTGCCATTTCCTGATTTTCCCAATTATAATTTCTCCTGAAACAGCCTCTAAGGGACCAATGTTTACTTTTGCTTCTCGCTTCCTTTTTACATACTTGTAGAAGCTCTTACAGTCTGTTTTTATATTTTTTGCTCGTCTATTTTCTCTCTATTTTTGGTCGCCCTTTAGTTTCTAAAACTCTCCCAATCCTCAGGCTTACTACTACTTTTGGCAACATTTATACTGAACTTCTTTCAACCTAATACCCTCTAACTTCTTTAGTTAGCCACAGGTGGATCACTTTTCCCATTGAGTTTTTATTTCTCAATGGAATGTATAATTGTTGAGAATATTAAACTATTTCTTTAAATGTTTGCCATTGCTTTTCAACTGTCATACCCTTTAAGGTAGATTAGGAAATCAAATTAGCCAATTCGCCCCTCATACCTATGTAATTGGCTTTATTTAAGTTTAAGACTCTAGTTTCTGACTTAATATGATGTTTGAGAGTGAGGAACTTATGATCACTCTTCCCCAGAGGATCCCTTACTGTGAGATTACTAATTAACCCTGTCTCATTACATAATACAAGATTTAAATAGCCTGTTCCCTGGTTGGTTCCATGACTTATTGCTCTAGGAAACAGTCTCTCATGCATTCCATGAACTCATCCTCCAAACTACCTTTTCCAATTTATTTTGCCCAGTCTATGTGTAGATTAAAGTCCCCCACAATTACTGCATCACCTTTGTTACTAGCTCCTATTATTTTATGATTAATACTCTGCCCAATGGTGTTGCTATTGTTAGGGGGGGCTATAAACTACTCCCACCAGTGTTTCTGCCCCTTGTTACTTATTTCCATTCATAATGATTCTACTTCCTGATCTTCCGAGCCAAGATCCTTTCTCACCACTGTCCTTATGTCATCCTTTATTGGGGCTACACCTCTCCTTTTCCATTCTGCCTGTCTTTTCTAAATGTCATGTACCCTGGAATATTTAGTTCCCAACCGTGGTCACTTTGCAACCATGTCTCTGTAATGACTATTGGATCATTACATTTATCTCTGTGCAACTAATTCATCTATCTTGTTACGAATGCTCCGTGCATTCAGATAAAGAGCCTTCAATTTTAGATAGACTGGAGAAGCTGGGGTTGTTCTCATTAGAGCAAAGTAGGTTAAAGAATGATTTGATAAGTGTTCAAAATCATGAAAGCTTTTGACCGAGTAAGGAGAATCTTTCCAGTGACAGAAGGGTCGGTAACCAGAGGGCACAGATTTAAGGTGATCGGCAAAAGAGCCAGAAGCAACATAAGGAAACTTTTTTAAACGCAGCGAGTTGTAATGCTCTGGAATGCACTGCCTGAAAGGGTGGTGGAAGCAGATTCACTAGTAACTTTCAAAAGGGAATTGGATAAATACCTGAAAGGGAAAACATTTACAGGGCTATGGGGAAGGAGCAGGAGAATGGGGCTAATTGGATAGCTCAAAGAGTAGGCATGATGAGCTGAATGGCCTCCTCCTGTGCTTGTACATACTATGAAGTTGCCACGGTGGAATTTGAACCAGCGCTACACTATCTTATTCCAGTTCAGAGCATTGAAATGTAGACAGCCTCCCAGATCACTACATCCATTCCCTTCTATGCACTGTATTCTGCATCCTATTCACTGTTTTAATTCATGCATCATGCAAGTAGTTTTGCATATGTGCATACTGACCTTAATTTTTTTTTAAAATTATTGTGGCCTCAGGTGAGAGCTGGCTGTGTTTTGGGGTTATTTTGAATAGAGCCAATTCTGCTAATAGTTGTACATCATTATTCAACAAATTGTCGCAGATTAGTTTTTGTTCTTCTATCTTCTAGGCGACTCCACACCATGGGATGTACTCACGGGAAGAGGAGCTCCTGCGTGAGAGGAAGCGCCTCGGGACATTTGGAATTACCTCGTATGACTATCACAGGGATAGTGGACTTTTCCTTTTCCAAGCTAGCAATAGCCTTTTCTATTGCAAGGATGGAGGGAAAAATGGATTTAATGTAAGTACAAGGTTGATGCTGTAGCTACTGGTAGTGAGTTCCTTGCATGTCTGACCAGATTTCCTGTTGTTTCTCGCCATCTTGTGTTATGACTGTGCGCACTGTTTGCATTACTTGCAGTCTTGGGGTGATTTAATTGCAGGCTAAATAAGTGCTTTTTGTTTTTTTTTAAAATGAAAGGCACTTTTTTTGTTCCGAGCCAGTATAGCAATAATGGGTGCCTGGACTTAGAGGAAAAAAACAGCTCTTTTTGCTATCCAGTAACTCTTGCTGAACAATGGGACAGGACTGAATATGCTGCCAGCACTCACTGTTTAGATTTAAACATGAAGAATGACATTTGGTTAATAGTGAGGAGGATAGTGATAGACTTCAAGAGGATATAGACAATCTGGTGGCATGGGTGGTTACGTGGCAGATGAAGTTTAATGCGGAGAAAAGCGAGGTGATGTATTTTGGTGGGAAAAATAAGGAGAGGCAATACAAACTAGAGGGCACAATTCTAAAAGGGGTGGAAGAACAGAGGGATCTGGGGGTATATGTGCATTAATCATTGAAGGTGGCAGGGCAGGTTTAGAAAGCGGTTTAAAAAAAGCATACAGGGTCCTGGGCTTTATAAATAGAGGCATAGAGTACAAAAGCAAAGAAGTCATGATGAATCTTTACAAAACACTGGTTCGGCCACAACTGGAGATTTGTGTCCAGTTCTGAGCACTGCACTTTAGTAAGGATGTCAAGGCCTTGGAGAGGGTGGAGAGGAGATTTACTAGACCGATTCTAGGGATGAGGGATTAAATTACATGGATAGACTGGAGAAGCTGGGATTGTTCTCCTTGGAAAAGAGAAGGTTGAGAGGAGATTTGATAGAGGTATTCAAAATCATGAAGGGTCTAGACAGGGTAGATAGAGAGAAACTGTTCCCGTTGGCAGAAGGGTCACTGACCAAAAGGCATAGATTTAAAGTGATTGGCAAAAGAACCAAAGGTGACATGAGGAAAATCTTTTTTACACAGCGAGTGATTAGGATCTGGAATGCACTGCCCGAGGGGGTGGTGGAGGCAGATTCAATCATGGCCTTCAAAAGGGAACTGAATAAGTAATTGAAACGAAAAAATGTGCAGGGCTACGGGGAAAGGGTGGGGCAGTGGGACTAGCTGGATTGCCCATGCATGGAGCCAATGCTGACTCGATGGGCCGAATGGCCTCCTTCCGTGCTATAACCTTCTATAATAGTTTCTGCCATTTTGGAAGAGTAGTAGTAAATTGGGGTAGAACCAAGATCAAGCAGCATGAAATCTCACCAGAGGTAGCTTCTCTGATCAAGTGGAGCAGACCTATATGGGGTCCTAAAGTATTTATTTGAGATATTTGTGTTTTAGGTTTTGCCAATTAAAGTTATGCTAGGTCTGTATTACCTACATCTAAGCTGTGGCCAGCACCATAATGCTTTGTCACCACAAATGCGATCTGTTCCTTTTTCCTTAGCTAGATCGCTCCTCTTTTACAGATATCGCCAATGAAGCCAGTAGAGATTAAGACACATTGTTCAGGTCCTCGGATGGATCCCAAGATATGTCCTGAAGACCCCTCCTTCATCTCATTTATAAATAACAATGACTTGTGGATATCAAACATTGGATCTGGAGAGGAGAAGCGATTAACATTTTGCCATAAAGGTATGGCAATTTACCATTGGATAGTAAAAGGCTGCTAAAGTACATGTTGTGGAACTACTTCAGCGAATGGTTCTGCAAGACCAGCTTTGGCCCCAGGAACTGGACGATTCGCCCCAGACAGCTATTTTTGCTGATCCAACAGACCAGGACACGCCAAGGTTTAATTCCTGGTCTATGCAGACTCAGCTTGGCTCAGTTAGTAACACAGTTCTGAGTCAGAACGACAGTTTCTGCAGCAGCCAGTTTTACTTTTAAACCAAGTGCTGGACAGAAGATTAAGCTGAGACTCCAGCAGGGCTGTTTCTCAATCTCTAATTCCATTTATGTTGGAACCAATTTCAAACCATCTTTGAGGGCAGTGATTAGTTGGAGTTGACAAAAGTACACTGAGAATTGTGCAAATTATCTCTGCACACCCCCCACCCCCCACCCCCCCTCCCAAGTTCTCCTGTCTTCCCCTGCTCGAGCTTGGAGTATTGTTGTATGGGTGGAGGCTAACCTTTTGATATATTAAAGTGGCTGTTCTTCATGTGTGACCCTAGTTCATGTTGACAGGCCAAAGGACTTGGGGTAGTGGGGGAGGGAATGTTGGAACTGCTGTCAGTTTACTGATTCTACCCTCATTAACAAACTTACCTGTCGATGGTCACGAACAGGAGACCTACATGTTCAATAGATATGGAGGTCAACTATAAGATCACCACTGCTGTTGTAACCATGATATTGCATATATATGGCCCTTATATCAAAGCACTTTGCACAGTGAATTACTTTGAAGGGCAGTGACTACTGCTATGTAGCCATTCTGCACCAGCAGCATCCTGCAAGAATGAATGGCCAGTTAATCTGTTGGTGGTATTATTTGAGGAAGACCTATTCCAGTCAGGGTACTGGAAGACCCTCCTGCTCTTCAAATAGCGCCATAGGATCTTTAATGCGTACCTTAGAGGTAGGCAAAGGATAACACCTCAGATAATGCACTGTCCCTCAGAATAAATAGTATTTGAGTGTCAGTCTAGACTTGTTCACATCGTAGTGTGGGACTCAAACCCACTTCCTTCTGACTTGGAACTGTGTTACTAACTGAGCCGAACTGTGTTACTAACTGAGCCAAGCTGAGTCTACATAGACCAGGAATTAAACCTTGGCCTGTCCTGGTCTGTTGGATCAACAATAGCTGTATTTACTGACTCGGCTACCTGGAGAGCCTTTAGTCAAATTAAACCTATTGTGGTAGCTGAATTTACAGCCATACATAGAAGCTATAGATTCTGCTCCATATAATACTTAAACTTGCATAATGCCTTAAAATGTGTCCTCTCGAAGTTCTTCAAATAATGAATTACTTTTTTTTTTGAAGTGCAGTGACTGGTGGAGGCTGGCTGACGGTCTGTTTTGGTCCAGATTAGCTGTCCGTGGCTTGAATGTGTCACACATTGATGGAGAACTGCGACTGAGAAACATGTACATTTGCCTAAATGTTCCTTTTTTATTACACAGGAGAATGTAATGTGACCAAGATGTTTCTCCTCTTTACCAGGTTTGCCTAATGTAATCGAAGATCCCAAGTCTGCAGGAGTAGCAACCTTTGTAATACAGGAAGAATTTGACAGGTTTACAGGTTACTGGTGGTGCCCTACAGGAACTGAAGGTATGACCTTGGTAGCAGTACTCCGTGTTCTTGCAGCTGATGAAAGATTAAGCTCGACATGGACTAAATAATCTTTCAGTGGTTTCTTGGCTTCAAATAAGAAGCAGTGGTCTCCTAACAGCTGTTGCTCTTGAACAGTGTAGTGTTTCATTCAAACTGTTCATCCAGCCCCAGTCTGCATATCAATTCAAAATCACACTGCCTTCAGCAAGTTAGTGCATTATTGATTCGCCTGACTTTAAATTCAGTCTAGACTAGTGAGATTCAAATTTCCACTCTGCAGGTAGATAGCCGGCCTTGCTTTTAATGCCCAAAATGATTGCAGTAATTTCTGTAGGAGTTGCTTTTTTTCCCTTGTGCTTTAAACACGATGTATAAGTTTGGATGACCATAAGCTGAAACAACACCTAAATTATGCTTTATGTCTGAGCATACATCGAACAATGTTTGCAATATTATTCTGCGAAGATCCCATCAAAGTAATTAGGGTTACAGTAACCATGTCTTGATTTGTCATTTGAGTGGTTAGTTGTGCATGTGGGTTTAAGGTAATGGGAGTTTAGAAGTAGCATTCTTCCAACGTTCCCAAAAGCAGGTGGTTCTGTTCTAAAACAATCGCTTCCAAACCAAATAAAAATGTGCAGAACGACCAATTTGCAAGCTTGATCTGAAGCCCTCTTTGTATCGAACAGTCACCTTGGAGCAAGTAATAAGCTGTCGTCAAATGCTTAACATGTCAATAACCATGTTGAGGTCAGACAGCTTCTGGTTTAGTGTACTATTTAGAAAGCTACAGGATGGAATGGAGAACTGATCAGTTGAGGCCTCCTATTCTACGCCAAAACTGTAGAGACTGCATTACAATACCATCTCTAAACTCTGATTTCTTTGTGTGACTTGAGTTATTGTCTGTCGGGCGGCACGTGAATATGTACAAATGTGAAATCTGCAAACCAGTCCTGAAGAGTTGGGGATATAACTATAGCTTTACATTGTAATGTTTTGGGCAGATAATCATTGGTCTATCGAGTTTACCTTTCAAACCTTCCATCAGGTTGGGCACCTGATTCTAGAACTAATAGCCCTGTAATCCTTTTACTTACAGGAATTCATCTGTTTTTTTTAAACCAGGTCATTGCTTTTGGTTCTGCCACCTTCCTCCCTTCCACCCTCTCCTCTTCCACCCACCCCCCACCACAGTGGTAATATGTTCCACAGTTAAATCGCCCTGTTAAGAAATGTTGCCTAAATTTCTTTTCCTTTAAGCTGTGTCACCTAGTCCTTGAATCCTGCATCTGACCAGAACTATGGATCCAACTTCTCCTTATATGAAAATCTTAGACCTCTATCAAGTCCCCCATCATCGTCCTTTCCAGAGAATAAACTCCCAGGGTAGACAGTCTTTCCTCATATCAGCCCTCGTGGTTCAGGAATCAGAATTGCAGCTCCATCCTGGACTTCAATAATTCTGTTGTTTTTTCCTGCAATACTAAGACGAGATGTTAAACCAAGGTCCCGTCTGTCTCCTCAGGTGGACATAAAAATCCCATGGCATATTTTGAAGGAGAGCAGGGGCATTGTGTCCTGGTTAATATTTATCCCTCAACCTACATCACTCTCAGTTTATCTGGTTATTATCTCATTGCTGTTTGTGGGACATTGCTGTGTCTGGGACCTTGCTGTATGCAAATTGGCTGTCACATTTCTTGCATTACAACGGATGCCCCTCAAAAATACTTCATTGGCTGTAAAGTACTTTGAGACACAGAGGTTGTGAAAGGTGCTATATAAAGGCAAGGTATTTCTTTAGAACTGAGCACAATACTCCAGCTCACCAAGGCCAGGTACAACTTTCAGCATCACCTTGACTTGCATGAAAGCATTTTTGTCTTGGTTGTAGGTCCAGATGGTGCAAGGACGTATTATCTTTTATACGAGGAAGTGGATGAGTCAGAGGTGGAGATCATTCATGTGCCCTCCCCCACGCTGGAAGAGAGGAAAGCTGATGCCTACAGATACCCAAGAACAGGTTGGAAGTAGAGCTCATGATTTTTGATATCCTGGCTTAAGAGAATAACAATCAATGTGAAAGCTTTATTGTTTATACATTGCACAGATTTTTTAAAAATCAACTTTTAGGTTAGGGAAATAAGTTTTTGAAATTCAGTGGAATTTTAATCAATTTCTCTCCCATATGAAGTTGACTTGTATGTTTAAAGTTGTGATCTCTTAAAATCTGGAACTATGTACCAACCCAGAAGAGCTGCCTAACATTTACTTGAGGCCAAGTGGCTCCATTGGCTGCTTCAAAAGTGTGAAAAAAATAATTATTGCAGGACTAATGTAGGAACCCGCCACCCATACCCTGTATACGGTGATCTTTGATATACAGGTATATAATTTTTCTTAAGGTCCTGTCAAGCATCTTGGGACGTTTTCCTACGTTAAAGATGCTATATTAGTGCAAGTTGTTGCTGTGTTATTCATAGAATACGTGTGTAATATGACTAACAGTACTGATAGTGTCGCTGTCAGCTTAGTGACACTCTGTAACATTGTGCTGCAGCCTGCAACACTTCATAACTAAAAGTATATAAACTGGATGTACTTGAGCAGTTGTTGAGGCTCATGGAGTCGATCATTGCCTCCCTGGGTAAAGGATTCAGTGAAGGACAGTGCAAGTTTTTCTATTGCACTAGAGGGCGGGTATAAGTGATTGATTATGATGGCACTCAGTGATATTACATGTGATAAGAGCCATTATACAGTTTCCATCCGCTGTTATGTTACACATTTAGATATATATAATTTAAAATGTGTAATTCATATTCCAAATGTCATATTTTAGAGCGTAAGCTGTGCTTCCATAAAGATCAGTTTTATCAGGGAGAGAATTGCATTTAATTGTCTACAAAATTTTTGTTGAACATTGTATCCAAACAACATTGAAAATCTTTGGTCTGTGAAGTGGATGTTCAAAATTTAACTGTTATATTCTGGAAATTAATCTTGAGTGCCATTAATTAAATGTATTTTATGTTATCAGTTAAGTTGCTATCTGTTGTCCCATTTGTATAGGTTATGCTCTAGTTAGTGGCTGAAGCTGCAATTGCTACCGCTCTGCGTAGAATGGTTTCTGACTGCTCCAGTCAACGCATCTGTTAATGAACTGTTGTTTTTGAGACGTGGTATTTTCAAAAAGTGACTTTCTATTAATGCATTTGCGGAATGGAATTTAACAAGTCTCTTGAAAGTGTTGGTAACCTATTAAAATTACAGGGGCAGGGTTTGAAATTCCATTAGAACTTTATTTGTTGTGGAACTAACATTTTGACTTTTTTTAATATCTCATTCTTACAGGGAGTAAGAATCCTAAGATAACACTTAAATTATCTGAGTTCAGAGCAGACAGCCATGGGACGGTGAGTATTCCTCAAATGTAACTTATTGGATGCCTGGGAGTGGTTAGAAATATTTATTCCTATTGAGAGGTTCAGATTATTGTAAATTGTGGATTTGTTTTTTTCCCCATTTTATCTCCTTTTCTCCTAAAGGCAGTGAAACTTGGGCGTTTTGATTTAATACAAAATGTCAGATGCTGCCCATACTCCTGTAGACTTTGGTATTCCTTGGATAGATTTTTGGAGGAAGAATATGATTAAATGTGCACTAAATGATAAAACTTTAAAAGGAGTGGCAGTGCAGAAAGACTTGGGATTGAGATGCATAAATCTTAGTGAGAGGCAAGTTGATATGTTTTTTAAAAAAAAAAATATTTTATGGGTTCCTAGGTTTAATGAATAATGGTTAGTATACAGAAGTGAAGAGGTAATGCCAAACCTATTCAATCATTGATTAGGTCACAGTTACAACAATGTCCAGTTTTGGGTACGCTAGTTTGGGAAGGATATCAAGGCTGTGGAAAGAGCATGGAAGAAGTTTACTAAGATGATATCTGAAATAAGAGGCTTTAGTTATGAAAAGGAGCTAGAGAAACTTACTGTTCTTACTGGAATGTAAAATGTTAAGCGGTGCTCAACAACTGGAGGGTTTTGAAAAGGTAAATGATGGGGTGGGGGGAGAAAGAAGACTTTCCACTAGGCAGAGTCTGTCAGTAGAAGATATGAATTTAAGATCCTAATGAAAGGGCAGCTGAATTGACTTTTTTCAACAATGTTGGGGCATGCCCGATCAAAAACTACGGTAGAAGCAGAAAAAGAACCGTATTAAATATTTATGCACTTCCCTTTTAACAGCTATGGCAGGGGGAAAAAGGCAGGTGAATGGGATTGAGTGGCCTCCTTTAAAGCCATAAAATTCTATGATTCTTTAATATTGGGGGATCACAATGCCAGGACCACTTAAATTTTTGTATAACAAACTGTGATCCCTCTTTCTCCCCCCACCTGCCCCCCAACAGTGTGTTGCAAATTCCACAATTAGCAGGATCCCTGAAAATATAGTTAGAATTAATGTGGTGGAAGAAATCCCAAGTGGGTTGATGCTCCCATGTTTTACTTCGAGTTACATCTAAACTACAGCACAAACATTCGGCCCAACTGGCCTGTGCCACTATTTGTGCTCCACACGAGTCTCCTCCCTCCCTCCCTACTTCATCTAACACTGTCAGGATACCCTTCTATTCCGTTCTCCCTCATGTGCTTATCTAGCTTCCCCTTAGATGCATCTATGCTATTTGCCTCAACTACTCCTTGTGATTAGTGCATTCTAAATTCTTACCACTCTTTGGATAAAGAAGTTTCTCTTGAATTCCCTATTGGATTTATTAGTGACCTATTTTATATTTATGACCTCTAATTTTGGACCCCCCCCCCCACCAACAAGTGGAAACATTTTATCCATGTCTATCCTATCATGTCATTATCTTAAAGACCACCACTCAGCTCCTTTTCTAGAGAAGAGTCCCAGCCTGTTCAGCCTTTCCTGATAAGGATATCATCCTTGTGAATCTTTTTTGCACCTTCTCCAATACCTCTATATCCTTTCTATAATATGGAGACCAGAACTCTGCACAATATCCAAGTGTAGTCTAACCAAACTTCTATACAAGTTTAACATAATTGCTTTTCAATTCTATCCCAATGGAAATGAACCCGAGTGCTTGATTTTTGCCTTTTTTTATGGCCTTTTTTGCACTGTGTTTGTACAACACAGTACAGTGCTAATCCTAACTCTAATGTTTTTTCCTTTGGTAGATCCTGAGTGCACAAGATAAAGAGCTGGTTCAGCCATTTGAGATTCTTTTCCCTGGTATTGAGTACATAGCACGAGCTGGATGGACGAAAGATGGAAATTTGTACGTTTCAGTCCTTGTGTGTTATCATGTAGTTGACACTGACCATTTTTTTTATTTTAAAAAAGTAACTATGCTAGTTCACTAAAGTAATAAAATTGAGTGTTTTGATAAGGGTAGGAAGAGACCATTGTAATACATCTAGGCACACTCAAAGTTCAAAAAACCACTACCCCTCAACTGCTTGCCCTTTTTTTTCCCCTTCACCTCCAACATTGTTCCTATTTCTCTTAAATTTGCAAGAACCTTCTACTTCCACTGTCTCCCTGACCTAATGTCGATATGCTGGTTTGGGACTAGCTTTTTTTTAATCCAATCCTTCGCCTGGTTGTAGAGGGTCATTAGGGCTATTTATATTGTCACGAGACAATAGAACAAGAGGACGTGAATATAAGCCAAGAGGAGGTAGAATTGGGTAGTGTTTTTAAGAAATGTTGCTTTACTGATGGGAGGCTCATTTTGGAACAGCTTACTGAGAGGGTGTAGGAGCAAGGAGCTTCAATCTCCATGGTAAAATCAGACAAGTATCTTGGAGAGAAACACATCAGTAGACTAGATGGACCTATGGTCTCTTCCCGCCTTGAAATTTTCTATTCTATAAATATACATATAGTATATCTGTCTTGTCGTATAAGTCCAACTGTTTTATTGAGTACGTTAGAAATTGCAAAAAGGTGGAAAACATTGTGTACAAATTTTGTATTCATGCCCAACGCTGAGTACAGAAGTTCAGAGAAATTCTATCACTGGATTTTGTTAACTGTTTTTATAATATAGCTTTGTCAGACCTCAATTGTTCTCCATTAGGAGAGCAGTTGGTTCATTTCTCAAAATCCCTGAATAGTTTGAGTCCTCTGAGCCCAGTACTATGTTAGCATCTTTTCAAGAGAGGAATTCAAAGGAATTTTTACACTAGAGGAGTGCAGCCAGTACAGCTGTGCACAAAGTATATAAGTATAAAGGACCCAACCCATAGAAACTGATTGCATCATTGACTCATGAAAGTGTGGCTCTGCAAATCTGTGGTCAGAGTAAGGGCCCCTGAAGCTGGGAAGTAAACATGGGGCCAAGTCCGACGTTTGCATTATTAAGCGATGGGGTTTCTATCTGAGCCCAGCGCAAAGACTGGTGCCTGGAGAGGAGAGAACATGTAAATCTCATACTGGAGACAGGAAGAGTGAACTTACCTTTAGACCTGAAGTTTATTGTCTCTAACATGGCAACCGATGCTTATTCCAGGGAGACCCTCACTGGAGAACCCAAATTACAGCAGTGAATAACTTCTTTTCTCTCTTCTTTGTCAGTGCCTGGGCAGTGTTACTCGATCGACCTCAACAGAGACTCCATTTAGTTTTGATTCCTCCATCACTATTTATTCCTGTAACTAAGGATGAAAACGAACGGATTAAGTTTGTAGAGGCTGTGCCAGAAAATGTTCATCCACACATTATTTATGAAGAAGTAACTGATATATGGATAAATGTAAGTACAGAACAGTCAGAGGAGCAAAACTTTTTTCTTTTTTGAGAAGTTTTACATTTCTCACTGTGGGCAGATGGGACATTTTCTGTTACAAGTCTTTCAGTTTTGACATCAAGCCAATTGGCATCAGTAACTTTTCTGTTAGCCTATGCTAACTACAAACTAGATTTAGACTACCAGATTCATTTTATGTCGTACCCAACAGCTAGTTAGGGCCCCTGAAGCAGGGAAGTAAATATGGGGCCTAGTCCCACATTTGCATTATTAAGCAATGGGGTTTCTATCTGAGCCCAACGCACCCCCATTGGGGACTTCCATTCTATTAGTCTGTATTGGATTTGAACTCGGGCCACCAGAGTGAAAGGCCCATGTCTAACACGCTGCATTCCTCAGTGTAAATGTTTGACTAAAATTTGATCAATGCTTTGGAATGACCTGGTTGCACAGGCAATATACTGGCTGCCAGATGGTTGCAGATTTCAATTCCTAAATTGCTTGTCCACTGAGTGCAGCTTCTCTGATAGATTCTGCAATTCTTTGGGCCACTCTCTACAGAGGACTGTAGCAAGCAGTTTGAGGGATTTGAAGAGCTGAACTTATTTCCATTGGAGAAAAGATGATTGAGCGCAATTATGATTGAAGTCTGTAAAATAAGAGGCAGAGATAAATGTCACCTAACCACAAGTGTACGTACGCACACGATTCTTGGCCAAAGTTGTCAGAGAAGCTAGATAAACAGGCTAGGGTTGAATAGTGGAGATGGGTGGATGAATATTCTGGAAATTTGATTACATTTGAGAATCATGGAGTGCTTATGTAGAAGTTTCAGGAGATTAAATAGGTGGAATAGAATCCAATGGGGTATTTGAGTCTTTGTTGGGGTGGGGGGGTTGACCTTTTTCTGATTTCCATGTTTTCTTGTGTTCTTACCAGACTGTTTGCACCATACTTGTTTACTCTATAGAACCATGCTAATGTCCTTTCTCCCTCCCCTTTCTCTCAGGTTCATGACATATTCTATCCCTTTGTACAAACTAGAGATGATGAAGTATCTTTTATCTGGGCTAATGAATCACAGACAGGGTTTTGCCATTTATATAGAATGACTTCAATTTTAAAACCAGGCTGCTACCGATGGGCAAAGCAATTCAGTCCAAGTACAGGTGAGCTACTGTTCTTTCTTATTACTTACCTACCTCATTATCTATACTGTGCAGGGGATGCTGAATACAGAGAATCAGGATCAAATCGCAGGGTTACTATATTAAATATGGCAGATAGAATATATATTAATTATAGTACAAAAAAGTGAAGGATGCTGGAGCAGGGATTAAGCATTTTGGTGGTTTTTTGCATCAGATGTTTGCAAGTTAAATTATTATAGCCAGGTGCAGAGTAAAGCTTTTCAGTCTAATAATATACCATATCCCAGATGCATTGGTGTTTGTTGGGCAAAATAGAAAAAAAATATCATTGTGGCCTTTGAACGGAGGTGTCAATTTATGGGCAGTTTAGTGCAATTGACTTGTGGCCATTAAGAAATTGGTTAAAAATGATCAGAACTGTTCCACATTAGATCGCGACAGCTGACAGACTTTCCTACTATCCGGATTTTATTCAAACCTGTCCAGGTCCCAGAGGTGAATGGACAATGTTCAATCTGTTGTGACCATGTCTAACCATGAATGTAATAAATACATGTTCTTAAATTGGCCATATTTTTAATGTTGCAATCATGTTGTCAGAGGTGTCTGCTGTTAACAGCGAAATAAAATTGTTCCTTTGGGATGCATTTAGGATGCTGACACAGGATATCAAACCTTGATTGCTGTGGCGACTGTTGTCATTATTTCCTGTGTATGTCACATTAATGAATTCTGTTGCATGTTGTAATAAATTATCAGCAATTTGATTGCAGCTGACTAAAGGGAAATACTGTGAATAATAGGAAGATTACTGTAGAGCTCGTCCCAGCCCCCACTCCCTGCCATGGTGGCCATTTGTCAAGAGAGCATATACCTGACTCAAAATTCCAGGTTCAAGACCTGATTTGTGCTTAATTGGTCTCAGCCAAAGTGCTAATTGGGGCACTTCAATTGACCTCAGCGTCCCTGGGTTAGCGAGAGGAAAAGCAGCCAAAGTTCACGTTCCCAATCAAGAGTCACTAGTAAATCCAATAAGGAGTTTAGGAGAAACTGTTACCCAAAGAGTAGTTAGAATGTGGAACTTGCTACCATAAGGAGTAGTTGAGGCGAATAGCTTAGATGCCTTTAAGGGGACGCTAGATAAGTACATCAGGGAGAAAGGAATAGAAGAATATGCAAAAAGTTAAATGAAGTAGGGTGGGAGGAGGCTCGTATGAAGCATAAACACCAGCACAGACCAGTTAGGCCAAATGGCTTGTTAGTTTCATACAATTTACAGCAACAATGATCCCTGCTGGAAAATTTGCATATGGTTCATATGGTGAGAACAAGTTTGGGCTTAGCTGTTTATATCTTACTTGCACTTATATAATCAGACAACACAGAAGGAGGCCATTCGGCCTTATTGTGCCTGTGCCAGCTCTGAAAGAGCTTTCTGTCTAGGCACGTAACTACAGTAGAGATCTCCCAGCCCCCATGGAATTGAACATAAGCCTGTGTCTTTTTTTTGGGGTTGTGGGGGTGGGGATGGGGTGCAGTGGGATTTATAACGTTTGGTTTTAAAAATTGGGCCCTTGAGTTATACTGCAATGACCATTCCATCAAAGAACATATCAGCACAAAGCTTTGACTTTTGCCACATTTTACAGTTATTTCTCTTAAACCTATGTAGTTGAGACATATCTAAGCTAAGCTGGAATAGCAGATATTGAAAATTGATTAAAAGGGGTGAGATCCACATGTTAAAGAACAGTGTTCAGAAATTTTTATTCCTAAAATAAAAAGTCCTTTTGTTGCCAGGCTGTCCCAAAACCTGAATGAATTCCTAATTTAGACAAAAAGGTGGTCCTGTGTCTGACTGAATATCCGGTAGTCAGGGCCACAGGTTTACAACAGCGGAGTCAAATTCCATTATTGCATGGGATTCTGGGATTTGTAGGATTGTATTTGCAATTGTCCATTTTACAATTGGGCCCACCACTTTATGGCAAGAGAAGTGAAAAACTGATTTTATTATATGCAGTTGTGGGATTTCCAAACATTTTTATGGTATTTTGAGACTTGTACTCCACAATTTGTTTTTCTGGGGTGGCGTGGGTGGAATTGCAGATGAGTGGTCAGAAATTCAACGCCTCGCAATTCCATTTTTCCGTTCCCCCTCTCCGCAAGCTACTCTCATAACCTTGCTTTTATTGTACCATTGTGTCGGACTAATTATTGGCTTTGTTTTCAGATGATTTTAAATGCCCAATCAAAGAGGAGGTTGCACTAACTAGTGGTGAGTGGGAGGTGCTGGCAAGACATGGCTCGAGGGTAAGTTTACAGTGGATGGGTTGTAAAGATCGCTTTGCTTATGAGCTACATGGGAGTGGTAGCGATGCTGTGTCAAGGTTGTAAACCGAGTGAATGGCACTCATGATTAGACTGCAGCCCTGAAATATTCTTCTCCTGTCCTGAAGGTGTTGGAAGCTTGCTCTGGTACAGTTCCATGGGCACAAGTTGCCCACTGATAACTATTTTAAGTGCTCATTACGCATGTATGAGCCTTGCCGATGAGTGTTCACTATTCAGCCACAGGACCCTCATTGTCAGTGACCAATCATACACATATCCACTTGTGCATATGTGGTGCTTGAGATTGTGGATAAGTGTGAGGTAATACATTTTTGGAGGAAAAATAAGGAATGGGAATATACACTTACTGAAAAGGCATCCACTAAAGGATGTAGATAAACAGAGACCTAAGGGATAATTCCCTAAAAATGTGAATTACAGGTCGATGAAGCCATAAACAGCAACAGCATTTTTGGGTTTTATAATTAGGGGCACAGAGTACAAGAGTTAGAACAGTGACCTTATTGCCATCCCAACTGAGGTCAGCTAACTCTGCACATACTGCAGATCAAAAGATAAAAGCAATACATTGAGCTTGATCAGGTCTTCAGAATGTCTCCAAGTGCTTCACACAATGGATCACTTTTCAGACTTTGGTGTGCTTGTAGATAGGTAAATTAAACTGGGGCCCTCTGGGCTATATGACTGCTACAAACTGCTTTTATCAACAGAATTGTCGGTGTCCTCTTGTAGGTTTATTAAAAAATAATTTCCAATTAATTGAGCAATTTCTATAAGCAGGGTTTTAAATAACTCTACCTGTGTACATACAAGTATCCATAATACTTGCATGTACATGATTTTGTTTCTTGTTTTCAACCAAACTTTTACTTTCCAAACTATTTTTCTTCTCTCCTGAAGGGGTTGACTGCTTGCTCAGAAACAGTTCCATAGGCACCGATCCTCGTCTTGAGGCCACAATACGTGAGTGTTGGTGGGCTGTTTTGCCACAGGACCCTAATCTTTCCCCTGAACCCCACGCACCACTTCCAACTGGTGTTGCTGGGTAGGGACCCAGAGCCGAAACCCTGGCCACTTCCTCACCTTTGCTCACCTGTACACTATTCATCTCTGAGCCTAGATAGTGATTGATGGCAGGCAATTCAATCCTGGAGGGGAGGGCAGCACAGTCAAGCTTGGTCCCTCATTCACCCGAAGTTCTCCTCTGTTAGCAATACCTGGACGTTGTTGTCACTGGGAGCGCAGTGGTGGGCATGTGACTTTTTTAGTGTTTTCTTCAAGAGTATTCTGCACAATTCTAGTTGTGAATTTTGTCCTGCCAAATGCGGAATGTGCCTGGAAAGTGCTGTACAACACTGATCGTTACGGATCTAATGCTGGTGATGGCAGTGATGGGAACAATTTTTGTTCCTTTTGAATTGGGACTATCATAACATTAAAGTTCACTAAGTGTGATTTCGTATAATGTTAAGCTATGTAAGAACACTGTGTGATGGTTTCAAACAGTGTGTTTGCCTTGAAACGCTTTAGGACTTAAGACCATTTGTGCCTGTTATGTTTTTTTCAGATCTGGGTGAACGAAGCAACGAAGTTGGTCTATTTCCAAGCCACTAAAGACACTCCATTAGAACATCACCTCTATGTGGTAAATTATGAATTTCCAGGAGAAATAGTTCAGCTAACAAAAGCTGGCTTCTCGCATAGCTGCTCAGTGAGCCAGGTGAGTATTGTCACTCCTGGAATTCAGGGAAGTAGTGGAAAAAAAATCAAAAATAATTAGGAGCTTATTCCACTTATAGCAAGACGAGAAGGTGGCCAGTTATCGACTAATACAGTACAGACCGGGGATTGAACCAGGAACCTACCTGTTCTGCATTACTCCATACCACACCATGCACTAGGGCCTGAAATAATGCTGTGCCACTAATGGGGTGCAAATGCTTAACCTGCCTGTGTTAAATTCCTTTGTCTGCAATTTTAACATTTATTAACTCATTAACAAAATTAACACTGCAGTTAAAATAGAAAAGGAATTTAATCCAAATACATTAAACATTCATATGCTGATATTGCACAGCATAATTTCAAGCCTGAGTATTTTACTGTAACTCATTGTTTTCCAAGAGCTCAACTATGGGACTCCTACAATCCTGCCTTCCTTTTATCCTACAGTTTACAGGCTTTTAAACCCAAACAAGCCTGATCATCTCTTCCTGATATATCGCCTCTATTCTACACTTTTCAACCTTGGTGATGTTCTGTGTTATGGGTTTTCACCTAGGTTTCTCCATTTAGAAAAAAAGTCTTCATGAATCTATTTTACATTCCTGCTGAAGCAGAGGAGGGAGTCAAATATTTTTTTTATTTGCTGCTTCCTGATCGGTGTAACATTTTTGGATCAGTAACAGGGTGGTGGGCCCCAGGTTCAATTTCCATGAATCTGCTGTGTTCCTTACATCAGCAGTGCTGCTACAGGGAGGTGCGGCTATTTCCCTAAGGAAGATCAGATTGGCAGTGTTCACTGGATAGGGATCAGGTTTTACTGATTTCCAGATTTTTTTTTTTGTTTCAGATGTTGAATTGGTTTTTTTAAAAAAAATAACTTGGTCTTAAATTTGAGAACTCTCCTCCTCACTTTCCTGAAATTTCCCAGTGTTTTCTTACAAAAATCAGGCCTGGAGCTGCATGCACATCAGTGACATCACATGTTGCGTGCTTTGCTGGCCATGGATATGTTCCGTGTGCATCTATGGAATAGATCCTTCGACAGGAAACAAAACAAATGGCTATGCAATTTTTAGATTTATTCTAAGGGGACCTGGGTCATCATTATGTAGCGCTGTCTGGGCCTTAATCTTTATGCTGCAGCATTCGCAAATCTTCCATTCCTAGCTAGGTAAAGAGTAGGGAAGGCAGTGCACTGAGTCAGTCACCACACTGATAGTCTCTTTAAGCCGGAGGTCATCAATCGAAAGCCACCTTGGGTCACGCACCAAGGCATTGCTTACCAAAAGCAAGATTCTAGCTGTTCTCTGTGTAATCTGTAACAATTTTTATTATCCCATCATAGTGGCAAATAAGTGGCTGGAGTTACATCAATAACCTATCTAGGGGTTAAGGCAGAATCTGATGGTGAGCCCCTTAAAAATGGAATGTTGTGGGTTGTCATTTAGCTTGACCCTATCTTTAAGTCTCCTTGTTTTCTTGGGGTCCATTTTCCCCCTGAGATTTTTTTTTAAGTGTTTAAAAAGACTGGGAAAAAACCCTTCAAAAAAAATCCAACTTTTTAAATTGACAGTAAAAAAATTATTATAATGATTCTCATCACTGCTTCATGCTGAGTATGCTTCCTGGTGACTCAAATGGTGAGTAGAAATAGGCTAGAAAGGAGGAGGGAATTGGCCTCAAAGGCTAGAGTGGGGAGAAGAGTAGAAACAAACACTGAACTGTAAAAGCTACTGTTTGGCATCTGAACTGTCCACCCAAAAAGGAGCATCTCCAGTGCTGTAATCGTTGATTCTTAGATCTGCAAAAACCTCACTTAGTCACTTTGTGTAAAATCAAGATTTCATGCATGTTTATGTACACAAGTGTGTATCTTTCACAGTGTAGAACGTTGCTGATCTTATAAAACAGTGAAGTACTGATCTTGAAAAAGTCTCTCTCAAATTTTCCTCAGAATTTTGACATGTTCATCAGCCATTACAGTAATGTCAGCACTCCTCCCTGCGTCCACATATACAAACTGACAGGTCCCGAAGGAGACCCCTTGCACAAAGAGCCGGAATTCTGTGCCAGCATGATGGAAGCTGCAGGTGAGTGTCCTGATGGAATGTGCCATCGTATTGAAGAGTAAATACTGTTTGCATATTGACCCATCATATAGAAAGCAGCTAGCTCCCTAATAGCTCAGTTGATAAAGGCAGATCGCAGGTTGCCTAGTCTGTGCAGCCATAACTGATCGTAACCATGGTGGCAGCTGGAGTGCTACAATTTGCTTCATTGCTCCTGGGCTAAGGAAAGTGGGGGGGAGGTGGGGGGTGGAAGCAGCCAGGTTTTATGTTGTGCAGTGCCTCCAGCATGTGGGTGGATATCTGATAACGATAGGTTTGGACTGGCTGCGATGGCTTCCACGGTAGAATAGTCCACTGTCCAGGCTCACGCATATAAAAAAAAATTGCCACTTCAAGGTGGTGCTGAAGCTAGTTTGTGGATCTTCACTCCAGCAAGAAATTAATGTGGGGAGAAAATTGTCAATGGAAAATTAAATACAGTTGTACCATATTTTGTTGCTTTTGGAATCTGTAGTAGTGGGGAGCATATTTGAGGGCATATTTTCAGTCCTAAAATTTTGTTCGTTACCAGTAAAGTGGACGGTTTTTTTTAAACCATTCTTGCTGTACTAACAGTAAGGAAGGCACAGCAAAACTCTACAAATTCATGACATCTTCCTCTAGTGGTAGAAAAATAATACTGTAGCAGATTTTGCCAGACCTATTTACTCGAACAGTTTCTAATCATGCAAAGAAAGGTTCACGGGTGTGGAGCACCTGCCTACTGGCAGAAAATTTAAAATTATGCTGTGCACTTCACCTGTATGCTGCATAGAAGGCAACATTATTTACTAATCTTGCAGCTCTGCAAAAATATTTATTGTGATTAATAGTTCTATAATAAGTATATGAATGAAAAATTTGCTCTCTTTTGTGGTATGAACTCTATCCTATATAAAGCTCCACCCTAATCCTTGGTTGGATAGATGTATGCCAGTGGAGTGAATATATTTTTTAAAAATATCCCAACAAATGAAATGAAGGTTGTTCCCACGATTACAATTTACAAATGCACACCATTTGAGTCCTAAAATCAGTTGCTTAATTGCTGAAGCGATAACTAACTTCCACTGTTGGTACTTTCTGTTGCATACCTATCAAATGTTAACCTCACACACAGCTGCTGCAGTAACTGATCTTTGAAGCTATGACTGGGATTCCGTAATGGGTCAGCTGGTTGAGTCACTGAATAGTTGAGCCGTAAAATTCAGGAAGGTGAGGCTAGGTGCAATTTCTGGTTTATGCTGAATTACCTGTGCACCAGTAGGGACACTTCGGTTGGCCTCGGTGATCCTGGTTACTATCCAGCAAACTCCTCTTTTGAATTGCAGGTTTGTGGGTGACAATTGAGGACGGATTTGGGCTTGGCTATGATGGCACCTACAATTGAAGAGCCTACTGGTATTCACTGTCTAGAGCACCCATGAGAATAGCCTCCCTATTAAGATACCAGTGTGCAACTGGTACCATGGCATCATATTCCAGTAAGAGTCAACGCCTTTAAGGAGGTGTTATAGTTTACTAAAGCATGAGAAGTGAATGCAGCTGTAAGCAGAGTTCACAAGTTTTGTGTCCTGCGGAGACTACCTGTAACTGAGATTAAAAAGGAATAAACTGCAAATGCTGACATTCCTTGGCCAGCCACAAGGTGGAGTTCTGCCTCAGAGAAAGGAGTCCTGCATCCTGCTGCCCATCATAGGGTGGCTTGGATGGAAAACACTCTCATCCAGAGCAGAGGTGCCCAAACTAAGGCCTGCAAGCCCTGGAATTCTGGTCCTCAAAGCCCAAGTAACTCAGTCCTAATTGTGTTTACTGCTTACTGGTGTGTCCTGCTCTAATTATGTGGGCCTTTGGCTTTGGAAAGGGCTATTTTTAACCCTGTTGACTCATTGATGGATAAATTCTAAATCAGAACATCAAAATCATGTTTTAAGTCCACAGCTTAGAATATGTACAGATTAATGGGAATATTTATTTAAATGTTACATGGGGCCGCGAGGCTCCATGATATGCACATAAGTGGCCTGTAAAGACAAAGTTTGGACACTGCTCTAAAGGACAGTTTCAGGCAGTCTAACTGGGAGAGGGACGATCTTAAAATAAATGATGGATTGAGTCTAATTGAGCTCTTTTCTCTCCCTCCACCCTGAAGTCAGTGACTGTTGCTTGGGTGCAGTCCCAGCTGCTGTACACATCTCATCCAACTGAAGATTCATAATGTGTAAACATAGACGAATAGTGTTGGCAGGCTGTTCATCTATGGGAAAACCCGAGCCGCATGCTGTATTTCTGACATCCACACACGTGCATTGCCAGTACAGGTCACTGGCTAATGATTGAGTGGGAACCCCAACATAAGGGAGTTGAGGTCAGTTTTAGAGCCCTAAAACTATACTATACTAGTCCTTCACTTTATACAATATCTGCCATGTCAATGGGGGAGCTGCAACTGAGCTTTGAACAGTGCTAATACCGCTGGTGCCAGTATCTAAAACTGGACAATACTTCAATAAACTGACCTGTATTGGTGGCCATGCTTTCCAAAGTTCTGGAATTCCCTTCCTAAACACCTGTGCCGCTCTACCTTTTAGGATGGCCCTTGAACCTACCTCTTTGACCAAGCTATTGGTCACCTGTCCTAATATCGCCTTATGTAGCTTGGTGTCAAATTTTATTAGTGCATTTTATGCCGTTAAAGGTGCTATATAGCTGCAAGTTGTTACTTGATAAGGTAAGTTATAACTTTTCTCCTTTTATGTTGTACAGGTTGCCCCCCTGATTACGTGCCACCTGAAATTTTCAACTTCCCTAGCAAATCTGGTTTCAAGCTGTACGGCATGTTGTATAAACCTCACAATCTACAGCCAGCCTGCAAGCACCCCACAGTCCTTTTTGTTTATGGAGGGCCACAGGTAAGGCTACCAGGAGATTTTTTTTTTTCAAGCTGTATTTAGTTGCGGTCGGTTTTTAAATTAAACAACAAAAGGAAGTGTGTTTTTATAAGTGCAAGGGTTATTTTATATCTGACATTAGGTTGATTTGGAGACTCTTAATCATGGTGGGTTTCTGTGCCTGTCGACACCAAGTGAAGTAAAGGTTCTTGTCATCCATTTCTTTTTGTTCTCCACTTTAGGCTCTGGTTTCTCTTCTTGCTTCTTGCACACTGTAGATGATTCATGCTGGCATGTAGTTCGGTAGGCTGTGATAGCTTTGAGTACCTCCCCAAAGCAGCAGCTTTTTTAGTATGCTTTAGAACAGTGAGTATTGGCAGAGAGTGTTGGGGAGTTCACCCACATTTGGATGAAAGCCCTTTGGACATTTGGCATCTTTTTGAGTACCCTGCTGCCCCCCTCTTTTCTCCACCCCCCCCCCCCCCCCCCACACTTTCCAAAACCCCTTCAATCTCTTGAGCCCATTGTCCTGGCTTCAGTCACCCTGGCTGGCAATCTGTTTCAGCCATTGATCGCTCTGTGTGGAAATACTCATTTGTGTGCCTGTTCACACCAAATTATTAGCAAGCTTTCCACTTCCTGGAATTATTCTGCATCGGTGCTGCATTAAATATATATTGCGAATACTTCAGATGAGGAAATGTAGCGCACAACCGAAGTAGCACTACAGTGTTTGCGGAAGGGAGTTGAGTTCATTGACCGGCCATCCTAATGCATGCAAATTCTGATGCAGTTTTTAAGAAGTCCCCGGTTTGTTTTGGTAAGCACTGGGTCAGATATTACTGGTGCAAATACTCACAATTGCACTTCCAAAGACTCAACCGCCTAGCCATTGGCCCTCCATTCTTCACAATATTTCTGCAGCCATTGATTTTGTTCAACCGGTCCCTTGCCTCCATGTTTTGATCCCTTGTTCCCATCAAAACCACCCCAGTTGTTCCCCTTGGTATAGCCTCCATCATAACTAGATCTGGTTGGACCACATCAAGTGTTGTTGGGCCTCTCTCTCCTCTGCCAACAGCCAACTACTCCACGATCATCCTGGGGAACCAAGATAAAGTTTGGTTTCTTTTCTCCATTACCAACTATCTCCTTAAACCCTTCTCACCAATGTGTGGAAGGAGCTCATGGTCTTATTTCTCAGTAAGACTGAGGCCATCTGTTCAGCTGCCTTTGATGCTCTGCTCCTCCACCATAACTCTGAACCTGAGTCTTTCTCTGGTTTTGATCTCCCTTTGCCCTCCCTCCAAGCTCATCTTATCCATGCAACCCACCTTCTGTTTTAACCCCATGCCCACTAAACTGCTGACCACCCAACTTCCCTTCCTGGCCCCCATGCTAGTAAATGGTTCCTTCTTCTCACACACTGCCCCCTTTCAAAAGTGCTGTCATCACCTCAAAAAAAAAAACAACGAACCAACCATGACCTTCTGCCCAACTCCAACCTCCCTTTCCTCAAGGTGATGACGTCTCCATAATATGTGCCCCTCTCTCGTATGCCTTCTTTATGATTTTACTTCACTTTGTTTCCTTTGAACTCAGTTGGATCCCCTTTAACTTCTGATTATCACAGGTGCTCCCCTTTCAATTCAGCTTTCCTTCACTTAACTTAGACCTTAATTTGTCTAAATTTGCTTTTGCCTGTGCTGTACATCGTAAGACTCTATGGTAGCAGTTGCTTTGAGTTCTACCTCCCTATATTAAACTTGCCTCTTGTGCTGAAACTTGCTTGTTTTAGTAGCAGGATTTTAGGAGTCCCTGAGTGGAGCTGTCCCACTGCACCCTATTTAACTTGGAGTCGGTGACCTTTTTAATGTGGTTCTACATATTTAGTTCTTCGGTGCGTCCTGATGTTTGTGTTTTCAAAATATTATCCACCTGTGGGGGTATCACGCCAAGAGCAATCTGTTCTCACCCAATGTCCACCCACCAAGGGCATAGAGGTCAACTGTAGCATCTCCACTACTCGCTTGGCTGAGGTTGAGTAATGTCACAGACCAGAAATCAAACCAGGGACACTTCCTGGTCTGAATGGTTCGATACTAATCTCATGGTGCATCTATACACAGCCTTCGAGGTAGCCTGTCTCCCTTACCTTTTTAATCTGTTTACATTTTCTCTCGTTCACTTGCTCTCTCCATGTAACCTTTCTGGCCAAACAGGTGTCCTGCTCACTAAGTGTTGCCCAAGAAGAGCATGGCCAATCTCTTTCCTGCCTCTGTGGAAACATGTGGAGCTTTGTGACTTTTCTCCCCACCCCTCCTACATACAGCTCAGCTGAGTCCAGAGCAGATGGTGTGAAGAAGATACTCACATGGATTTTGCCGTTCTGTGATTTAGCCAATGTACCGCAGCAGCTTTATGATGTGTTATACAGTAAATGTAGCAGTGTAGCAACAAATGTGCGCACGCTTTGTATAGGCACAAAAGGGTTAAAAATTCTCCTGCACCTGCTCCTGGCACACACTGATAAACACACAAAATTTCGCATTCCCAGTCTCTAATCTTGTGTCCATTAAAGTTAATGAAAAAGAAATCACAGGCTGGAAATATGCAGTTTTGCAATGAGTTGCCACTTAATTTGAAATGGTATTAAAGGGGATCTCTGTTCATTGGCCCTCCCCGAAGTTTAAGTTTTAGATCTATTGGTCAAAAGCTGCCTGTGAGCTGGAGTTTTTTTAAATCAATGATGCCATGAACCCAGTCCCCAGCCTGCTATTCTTTTTCTGGCTGTCACTGGTGACAGCACAAAAGGATTTAATTTCCTCTGTGCCATAAAGTGACACAAACACATTTATTGCAATGTTAAGGTTTTGTGGTTTGAGGTTCACTTTGCAGATTTCTTGGTTCATTTCAGTGGGAGTTCATTAATTGCTCGCATCAGGTGCTGCACAGCTGCAACGACAAAATATTTGCATTTAGTTTGTTAAATTGACTCAATGTGTGATCTCAGCCAGTGAAACACTATCTCTGAAAGTGCTGAATTGCAGCATTTGCATGCTAACAGTTTAGAGTTCCTGTTTTTCCTGCAAGATTGAACATCTCCAGCAGGCTGTGTTCTCCACTTCTGAAGTTTCTCGGTTAGGTTACAGGTGCAGTATTTTGGCTGTTCAGTGAGTCAGCAGGCTTTTCAATCATGGCGATATTCACAGCCAACCTTAATCGTGTTCTTATTTGACATCCGCATAAACTTTTATGTGGGCTCTTGTAAAGCAGCCAAGGTGGGAACCTTGGCTGATTTTCTCTCGCTATATTTTGCAATAGCTCGCTGTCTCTATCTGAGTGCCTAGGGCAATTATAGTGTCTATACTGCCACCACGGCTGTAATCAGGTAACAAGTACAGATCCAGGTTGAACTGGGAACCAACAGAGTGTGAGGCTCAGTTTGAGACTAGACAGTTCATTCAACATTGGAAGAGTTTCTTTCAACTCAACATTTTCACTCACCTGGTTACTGAGAATATTGACTGGAATTTGCTTCCTTGTTCATGCAGGTCCAGCTGGTGAACAACTCGTTCAAGGGAATAAAGTACTTGAGGCTGAATACACTGGCGTCTCTTGGCTATGCAGTAGTCGTGATCGATGGCAGGGGGTCCTGCCAACGTGGTCTTTTGTTCGAAGGTGCCCTCAAAAACAAAATGGTATTGTCTATTTTACTGCAGCAGTTTTAAAGTGGCATCTAATTAAACATGTCCATGCCCACTGTGTTCTTCATATAGTCTGAAATCGGATTGGGTATCTGTGGCCTGAATATGTAAGGGGAGGTGGGAGAAGAACTAGATCATCAAAAAAAAAACCTCCAACTTCAAGCCCTCCTCTAAGGAAGTCATGGATATCCTCACTGGACGCAGGTTCCACAGACACTGGTTATTGATGTGTAATCCTTAATGTTGAGTGCTAATAGGCTGATTAATCCTGGAAGTCATCACTCATTTTACTTTAAAAATGTGATGTGTTCTGACACATGTCACTCTTACAACACTGCTCCATGTTCAAATTCCCTGGTGCCAATAGCTCTGACTCTAAGCTACTTGCTGAGATATGATCTGTAGGTTTTTGGTCCTGAGCTTTCTCTGTGGTACCCTCAGAGTTGAACTGGTTATAGTACATTGATTGCTTCCCATTGCTATAAGACATCATATTTTTTTCCACAAACTTTGTGCAAACGTGGGCAAATAAGAGTATCATAAGAACATAACATAAGAAATAGGAGCAGGCATAGGCCATACAGCCCCTCGAGCCTGCTCCACCATTCAATAAGATCATGGCTGATCTTTGACCTCAACTCCACTTTCCCACTTGATCCCCATATCGATTCCCTTAGTGTCCAAAAATCTATTGATCTCAGTCTTGAATATACTCAACGACTCAGCATCCACAGCCTTTTGGGGTAGAAAATTCCAAATATTCACACACCTCAGTAGTGAGCAGACACAGTCCTCCTCCTAAAAGCTCATTTCCCCATTAAAAAAGGTTATTTCAAGAATGTGGCAAACAAGCAACTCGAGCACCCAGTTGACTTGCAACACTGACCATTATTGTAAATGTACTGCTTTAAATCAAGGATTCTGTTTATCAAGGGTTGAATTTCTCTCCCAACTTTGATATTTCAGTTGGAATCTGGACAAGTTGAGTGCTTTGTATCAATGTTCACCCATAACTTCAAACACGCTGCCGTTGCATATCTAATTTTAATGTACGGAAGTAGCCAGTTAAATGCTTTGTGTAACAGGAGTAAATGTGTTCTCTGCTGCACAAAAAAAGTGGAAATTTTTAGTACCCCCTTCTGCCCATACTCTCTTTGTGGCTATGTTTTGCTGCTCGAGATGACAATGCCAGCACTGGGGAATGGAAATGTTTCCATAACGGCAGCTCCTGTCAGACCCAAGCACACCCAGGTCAGTACAGGATGGCTAGATGCAAAATAAAGCTTTATCTACTCAGCCCCAACAATGTGCCTTGGCTCCATCCTCAGAACATTGCACCAATGTGACCTCTTCGATTGCCAATTGGTGCCAAATTCAAGGCAATTTTTATATTGAGGGCCATGCTATTAAGAACTGGACTGACGCTACAGTAACTTTGCATTTAACAACCAAGACAGACGACTTTCATCTTATCAGGCTAAGCTAGATTTCAACCCACGTCCCAATTTTTCTCCTGTTGTAGATTTCTTCCAGCACCCAATAAGGCAGGGATGTGACCAGCTTTGAGGCCTCTGCCACTTTGTAACCACCCACCATCAAGAGATGTGAAAGTGGACTCTGGGTGTTTGTTTCCCTCCCTGCTGGCAAGCATTAATGCCTGAAGGCATAATTGAGAGAGCTTGCCACATAAGAAATCAGTATCATGTTGCCAAGCAGTGTATGTGCTAGCCTTGCTTTGCCAGATTTTGCAGTGGGTAATCCAAGATGCTATTCTCCTTTTAGTTTCCCAAATCTGAAGCAGTGACATCAACTTGGTGCTGAAAAAGTCAAGGAAGAGCAAGTAGTATTCAGCCTATCCAGCTTGTACATCTAGTAATCCAACTCACCTAGCTGGGCAGCCATCTAACATTTTAAAATCACCTAATCACAAAGATGAATAGAGATGAGGGAGCTCATTTGGCCTATCTGGCTCATCCTTCCATAGAATTCAAAGGTCCTAACCTCATCGGGTAGGTAACTCTAAGCATTCATCACCCTCTGAATAACTTTTTTTTCCCTGAGGTCTGCTTTGAATTAGCTTTTCACTTATTTAGGTTTATGGCTGCAGTCCCACATGCCTGACTTACCATGAATTAACATTCTGGAATCTTGGATTTTCAACTTCCCCAGGACTGCTACTGTCCCATTGTAAATAGACCGAGGTAACCCTACTAAATAAATATTGAGGGTGGGGGGAGAGGAGAGGAGAGGATTTAAGTCTTGTTTGATAAAACTAAACCAAACTCAACTCCTCTTCAGTGTCCATTTTTCTTAGAACATAAAATAATTCCCAGCTTCTCAATGTCACTACCTAAGCCCCTGCACCATTCTCCACGCAAGAGAACAAGCAGGTGATCTGCTTCCAGCCTTGTGCTAATGCTCATAAAGTAGCCACTAGGCAGTCTATAGAAGTGACAATGTTCTGTTTTTACCCTTAGGCGTTCAACTTCTAGGTGTGGAACTCTGTAATTATTGAAACCTTTCATCTCCATTTTCTCCTTTCCGCCACAGGGCCAGGTAGAGATTGAGGATCAGGTGGAGGGACTACAGTGGGTCGCGGAGAAATATGGCTTCATTGATCTGAACCGAGTTGCCATCCATGGCTGGTCATATGGAGGTTTTCTCTCCCTCATGGGTTTGATCCACAGGCCCAAAATTTTCAAGGTAATGAAAGCGCTAGTGGAATCTGTCGGATGAATAATATTTAAAAACTTCCAATCATTTTATTTAAAAGCTGGATAAAATAACATCTCTGGGATCAGTTGCGGAGTACATTACTTGTTTAGTTGCACAAATCAATTAACATTAGGTCATGGAATCCGAGATGAAATTCCTAATTTTTGCACGCAAATTAGTGATTATTATCACATGGTGATGGAGCATTTTTGTCAGCATGTGATTTCAATTTTGGAATAATTTTACTGTAAAAAGTTGTGAACTTGTTTTGCCCATAAATAAGGAAAGAAAGCACCTCAAAAGAAGACATCCTTAAATTGTGTACAGTGTTCTATTAAAACAATACCCTGAACACCGTGTCCACTGAGACACGAGAGACATGCAAAGAGTGGTGGCACATTGAGTTGGTGTAACCTGCATTGATGAGTAGTGACAGTGAGTTGGTGCTGTAATCTCCTGTACTGTAGTGATGTCGGTGTGTTGCTGTAGCCTGCTGTACTCTAGAGGGGAGAGGTAAAGCTTTGTCCTCTTCTAAATATACAACATTTCTGATCTCTGCTGTCCATTGGAGGCTGTAGATGTTCTCCAGAGCAGCCTATTTCACAGCAGCTGTAAATAGATTAGGGCTCCCAACTCCCATACTAGTCTGTTTACTCAGATCTCTTCCCTTTACTCTGAGGCCTTATCCTAAGATTTTCAACCTTCACTGAAAGTTCCAGTTTCTTCTTTGACTTCTCTGTCCTTCCATCCTCACTCAGTCACCCACAACCCTCATTTGACTCTCAAGCCCTCCATTTCCACGGTCTCAATCACTCTGATCATTACCATGTTCCCTTTGACCACCAGCATCTGCTCCCCTTTCCCCACCGTGCCCCCCCCCCCCCCCCACCAAAACCCTTTCACTAATTCTGTCTTCTTCCCTGTCTGACCTTCCACCCATCACAATACCACTATTGCCATTGACTTAGTCAGCTGCTTCCTTGCATCTGACTTTGAACGTTCCACCAAATCGAATGCCATCTCCCACCCATGCCATTCCCTCAGTAGGCCCCAACTTTGTTCCTTTAAGTCAAGGGCCTGAAACTTCAGTGCACCTGATCTAGTCATTCACCATCAGACCTGACTAAATTAGGTTAAACATGGCTGTCTCGTTCTCCTCAGTCAAATCCTCATCGTGCTTCAGGATTAACCTGGAGGGGATGGATAGCCCACGGCTCCTTTTTTCCATGATAAACCCCTTGCCCCGTCCCTCCAGCCTGACCTGGAATGCCATATGTGAAGAGCTCATGGATTTCTGTGTCTCTCAGATAGAGGCCATCTGTCACTAGCCCAACCCCTTCCCCCTGAACAGCTGTCCCTGTCACCATCTACTCTACCTCCAACTCCACCTTCATTGCAGTTTGTATGCTGTCTCCTCACTCCCGTCCCCTCCAAGCTCATCCCTTCAATGCTGGTTATTGCTTAATTACCCCTCCTTCCTCCTATACTTTGTTGATGATGTGGAGATGCCGGTGATGGACTGGGGTTGACAATTGTAAACAATTTTACAACACCAAGTTATAGTCCAGCAATTTTATTTTAAATTCACAAGCTTTCGGAGGCTACCTCCTTCCTCAGGTCATATACTTTGTTGACATTGAAGGCTCTTTCCTCAGGCACGTTCCCCTCCCTTTCAAAATTGCCATCAGTCCTCCCTCCTCAAATAGCCCATGCCCAGTCCGTCCATCCTCTCCAACTACTATTCCATCTTTAACCTCCCTTCCCTACCGCCCCCACCCCCCCCCCCCCACCAGATCTGTGGACGTGTCATCACATCCCAGCTGCTTGCCCAGTTTTCTCTCAAGTCCATGTTCCCGTGCCTTCAGCTCAGCTTCTGCCCTGCTCACAACATCAAGACCATTCTGTCCAAAGTCTTCTGTAATTGTGACCATAGTGTATTATCCCTCCTTGTCCACCTCAACCTTTGGCATTTTACCTAACCCTAATGCATCCTGCTCCATCAACCCTCTTCCATCATCTCTCCTCTGTTGTCTACTCACTTGGGACAACCCTTCATTGGTTCCAGTGTTATCTGTTCCAACACAACCAGCAAAGCTTCAACAGTGGCTTCACTTCCTGACCAGAGTCCCCTGTGGAACTATCCTTATTTTCTTCCTCTTCCTCATCTACATACTGTCATTTGGTCATTACACCCATAGACATAGTCAGCTTCCATCTACATGCTGCTGACATCTAGCTCTACCACAACCCCTAAGATTAACCATTTTGCTGTTCTACTACCTGTGTCATTGTCGTGGATGTCAAAACTTCCTACAACTAAATGTTAGGAAGACAGAGGCCAGTGTTTCTTCCCCCTGCTGTTAATTCCACTCCCTGGCCACTCACATAGACTAAATCAGGCCATGAGTCCTGTTGAACACAGATCTGAGCTTCAAACCCCACATCCAATGCAAAACCACTTCCGTCCGCGCAACAGTGCCCGGCCCATCCTTATCTCTCCCACACCGCTGCCAAAAACCTTGTCCGTGCTTTTGCCACCCTTAGCCTGGAATTCTCCATTATTATCCTTGTCAGCCTCCTGTGTCACCCTCTCCCATATATTCCAATTTGTCCAAAACTGAGTCATAGTCGCTCATCACCCTCAAACTCACTGAGCTACACTGACTCCCAATCTTCATCTTCATGGCCTCACCACACCACACTTCTGCAACCTCAAGACCCTTCGTTCACCCTTTAGCCTTCTGACTGTGGACTTTTGTGCATATCCATCTCCCTTCATCCCACCAGCTGCCTTGGCCTTACAATCTAGAACTCCCTCCCTGCTCCTCTCCGTACATTTTTTTAAAAAATGTTCAAAATCCATCTTTTTGGCTAAGCTTTTGGTTGCATTTCTAACTCTGTCACCACAGTTTGGCATCTGTTCTATTTCTCAACCCCCCTCCCCAGTAAAGTACCTTGGGATGTTCTCTACGTTTAAAGGTGCTACATAAATGCCAGTGTTTGTAAGGCTGGCAACAGGTTGTCTGCCCACCTTCCTAGTTGAGGTGCGATGTGTTGTTAGTAATTTTAAGGAAGAAGCAGAAATTACAAACAAAAACGGGCAAAAGATTCTTTTAATTGAAGCAGTTGATCTCACTGACGCTGCTCCATGTGATAAAAGACATACTACACAAATTTCATCTCGTTTATAACAAGGTATCTTGATAACTTGCAGGTTGCTGTAGCTGGTGCACCAGTCACAGTCTGGATGGCCTACGACACTGGTTACACTGAGCGTTATATGGATGTCCCAGAGAGTAACCGACAGGGTTACGAGGCTGGTTCAGTGGCGCTACACGTTGATAAACTACCGAATGAGTGAGTAATATAGTTGTTTCTCAAAGCAGAGTGCTACATGGGGCATGTAAAGGCTCAAAATTGATAGCATTTTAGTATTGAGTTTGAGATTTCTGACTAGTACCGTTTCTGATGTGAGGGACGATTCTACCATGTTGATCGTGCACTCGTAATTTTGAATTGTAGATTGCAAGAAGTGACTTGGATTCAGATCTCTGACACACCGTGTCATTATCTCTGCTCTCATACAGGAAGTATTTGTATAGAGGTTTAGGTAAGGGGAAAAAACCTGGAAATGGAAAAAATCTGACAGGAAAACAAAATGCTAGAAATACTCAGCAGGCCTGTCAGCATCTAAAAAGACAGGCTGATATTTTGGGTGGAGACCCTTCATTAGAAAAGGGGGGAAAAAGACTGACTGACTAAAACAGAGGGGAGACCAACTGGTGAAGCAAATATATAAGCACTATTACTAAAAGGTTTAACAGACACTGAACATTTTTTTAAGCTAAAGAGGTGAAAAGTGCTGGATGGTGTACAAAGGATGTCTCACTCAGTCTGAGTGCATTTAAAGATGAATAATAAATAGCCCCAAGAGGGCAGGAACATGAGTGGAAATTGAATAAAGTGTTAGATTAGGTGTTTTAATGCATCATGATTTGCAGGACGGTAACACATTATCTGAATGAGGACAGTATATGTTGAATGTTATAATGGTACAGCCTACATTCTCCCAATGACCAACAGGTCTGACTGTAATGAGCTTAAGGTAATTCTTATGGCAGCATAGAGCCCAATGGTAATTGGATTATGACAATAATATCCATACATTTTTTGAGTTGCCTTTAATAGTTGGATATCAGTTCCTCGCCCTGAGTTGTGTAATCATGCATGGAGTATGGTGGGGGGTGGAATACACGAATATTGGAGCACACTCAGCTTTCCAGTGTCCTGATGCCGAACAGTACTACCTGCAGTTCGCTCATTTGTGGAGAGCGAGTACCTTTTGAAATGCAGAAGGGTGAGGGATTTTAGTTGAGTTTGATTTTCTAAATCTGAAAAATAATTTTATTTAAAGTCTAAAATAATTGGAATTTGATATTAATTGTTCATAATCACAAGCTGCCAGATATTATCTGAACCGGATATCTGGACTTTGTTTCAGGAGTGGTATTTAATGAAACTCAACCAGAGTTTTGTATATAATTTGTAAAAGATTTATGGAATCATTGGTAATATCTTTATCTTACTGCTGAAGATTCATTAACGGTCACCATATTGCCCAAGCTCAGTTTTTTAGGTTGATTTGAGACATTCTAGTTCTGTATATCTGGCCATAATCTCAGTGCAAATTCACATAAACTCACTTACACTTAATAGTTCTTTTGAAGGAGATGGGTATAATGGACTTGCTTCAATTAGATAAAGCTAATGTGACTTGTAAATGAGCGTTTTTGAATTGTCTGTGGATACCAGTCGACAAATCTTAATTAGAATTGAAATAAAATGGAAGATTGGCTGGTCAACAAAGTAATTACCCAAACTCAACCTTGGCTTTGGACCCTCTGGCTGAATGAGTCTTATCTACCTTTAGCTAGACTGCTCAACGAGGCTCCACACAGTATTTTGTCTCCATGGAGAGGTTGAAAAGACGATTTTGCTGTACTTGCATTGCCTCTTGCTGGTTGTCTACAAAATCGCATTAATGGTAGGTCGTGGAAATATCTATAGCCTGGGCCACCCCGGCCAGAGGAGGATGTTTGCTGAACAGCACCGATGGGAAGAAAATGGAGCCAAATTTAAAAGGAAAAGAACGGTCATCTTAGGTTAATTTTGCCTTTTGTTCATTATTGTGATGTTTTGTTACTTTATTCATCCAGGCCCAACCGTTTGCTGATCCTGCATGGATTTTTAGATGAAAATGTGCACTTTTTCCACACAAATTTCTTAGTATCACAACTAATCAGAGCCGGAAAGCCATATCAGCTTCAGGTAAGGTAGTATTTTGTGACTAACTACCTTCACTAATTACATTATACCAGCAGTTTTTTTGCTCCAATTCCTAAATGTCTAAAAATATGACTAATTAGTCACATTTGAGATCTGAATGTTCAGTAAGATTTTTCCAAAGCACCAATTAGCCAGCCCAGCACCCTAGAAAGACGTATGTCAAATGCGCATTGCAGCTATCTAATTACTGGCATGCATAGAAACCCGTAATCCTGTAATCTCGAGCAGCGAATAGATCAAATACATTACTGGCCCCAATTTTCTTTAAGCTGTGTACCATGTGCTAGGTGTGTCCTTATCCATACTGGTGTAGGGGAGCTGTAAGCTTTGGAAGAAGCTAAGGCTCCACTTCCTGGTGGCATTAAAGCTTTGCCAACCTTGCTGTTTAATAAGCCTTTTGTTAGTTTTCCAATGAAGGCATTCATTCTGGAATGTAAACACAGGCAGAATTTGAATCCAAACAAGCGTGAATATACACTGCTCCAGAATGTGCTTTTTACCCCCTTCCACCGAAAACATTGACTTCTCCCCGGTGTATGGTTCCACAGGTGCTGGTCACCTTTCAATAACTCGCACAAGTGGCCATTCTTCAAGTGTGAGCCATTCGATCATGGTATCCCAGCCAGGCCCAGTCCATTCTCACCTGATGGTTACACACGAGTTTCCAGCAGTGGTCACTGGATAGGAATCAGAGCTTCGTTAGGGTTAACCCTAACCCTAACTTTAGTGCCCCAGCTGCTGTACTGGAACAGCACAGGTTGGCAATCAAACCTGGAACCTTCTGGCCTTTTGCTACATCGGGCCCTGTCTTCATCCACTAGGCCACCAGGGAAGTTAGGGAAATGATTTTAATCTTAGCTGTGTTTGGAATTTTGCCTTCCCTCTAAGGGTTGGGAATCTCAATGTTGTACCACTGCCTTCGAGGGGCACTATACTTGTATCCCTTAGTTCTGAGCTACCCAACTGTGTAAGTAGTTTTCCAATGTAACCATGCTTTGCAAATAACAGGATGTTGTCTGTCTGTTGCTGCAGATTTATCCTAATGAAAGACACAGTATTCGCTGCCCTGAGTCTGGAGAGCACTATGAGATAATGCTGCTACACTTCCTACAGGAATACCTCTGAGAAAAAAAATGAACGACAATTAAGAAAGGAAAGATGTTTTTTAGACCGTTGCTGATTTCTTCGGCCCCTGGTGACTTGCTTTTTGTCAAACAACGTGTCCTCCCCCCGCCCCCCCACATAAATCCTCAGCCCTAACTACGCCAGTTTAGCATTTTCTTTGCAACTTTATTTCTGAGCAAAGAGGGGATACTACACATCCCATTGAATTTGGTTTTAAACTGTGATTTGATGACTCAGAAACCTAACATTCACTTACTTTGGTTTAATTTACATGAGTGTTAACGGTACAGTGTGGAATCAGTTAATTCACCTAAACTGTACATGAGCTTTGATTTTCAGCTTTTGTACATGCCTTGAAAACTGCACGACGGTAGGGAGAAAGAGAAGATTAAAGCCAAATGATTACTCTTGGCTTCAAAAGACATGCCCAAACGTGCTGCTGTGAATTTGACGTACCACTTTGCAAAAAAAAAACACGCTTCAGTTGTTCCGGTAAGCAGCCGTGTTTCTGAAATGCATCCCCATAGGAACTTGGTTTCTCATCATTCAATAAAAGACTTGAGTTTTAACCTCTGCAAGCAGCACCACCCAAGGAGTGTGTTTCAGGGCAGGAGCCAACTACAACTTTACTGAGTATTCAAAGTGCGTATTATTAAAAGAAAATATTTTTATGGATTCTTATTCTTTTATAATGAGTGTATGGCATTGTAACTCATTAAAATAATTGTAACGCTTAATTCAGTGCATGTTATTTCTCAAACTCTCTCTGCCTGTTTTCTGCCCTGCTTTCCTGAAGCTGTCAACCCTACTGGGCTACGGTTCCGCAGGTGCTGATTGCCCTCCAGTACCTCACCTAAGTGGCTGTTACATCGAGTTACGTTGAAATTACAAACCAGAAAAAGGCCATTCGACCCAACTAGTCTATGCCAGCGTTTATGTTCCACACGAGCCACCTCCCCTCCCTACTTCATCTAACCCTATCAGCATACCCTTCTATTTTCTCCCTCATGCTTATCTAGCTTCCCCTTTACTTTCATAATTTTTTTTGACTTTCCTAACCTCTTCGTATTCCTTTTTGTCATCCTCTCAATTGTCTGTGTACTTAAAAGTATGCATTTTTCTTCAGTTTCAATTTTACCTTTATTCATCCATGGTGTTTCATTATTACTAGTTTCCTCTTGCTTTTTAGAGGAATATATTTCTCCTCAACTCCTGATCGCTGATTTTAAATATTTCCCACTGCTGTTCTATATCTGTCAGTTTTTTTTCCAGTTTACTTTCCCTAGTTTCATTCTTATCCCATCAAATTAGCACTTTTCCAATCTTTGGTCTTTGTCTTATTTATGTCTTAATCATTATTTTAAACCTTATGTTATCACTATTGCCTAGATGTTCCCCTACACTTCTCATTTGCTCTGGTTCATTTCCCATTACTAGATCCAACAGTGATTCCTCTCTTAGGCTTCTCATATACTGGGTAAGAAAGGAGTCCTGTAGACCTTTTTTTTAAAAAAAAAACTCCATTACCTTTCACTATCTCCTCTTGCCAGCTTTTGGGGGTAGTTGAAATCTCCCATGATTGTTCAATGTTTTTTACTCATTTCACAGATTTGACTATAGTGGAAGGGAAGTGGAGGATGAACTATTTGGTGATATGTAGAATATACCTATTAATGTGATTGATCCCTTCTTATCCTTATCCATATGGATTCTGTTCCTATCTTAATGTTTTTTTCTACTGCCATATGTTGTCTCTGGTACAGCAAACTCCCACCACCCCCCCCTTTTCCTTCCTTATCCTTTCTAAATACATTATATCCTGTGTTCTTCATGTGTAGGCTTAGACATTGATGTCAGCAGTGTATTCAACTGTGGAAGGCATCATACACAAGCCCAGCCCAATCCTGTCCTTATCCAAAAGTGACAATAACGTGCATTTTTATAATGACTTTAATGTAGTAAAATGTCTGAAGGCATTTCAGAGGTGCAAGGGGGAAAAAAAACAGATGCTGAGCTAAAAGAGTATAAATTAGGCAAAATAACCTAAAGCTTGGTTTTGAAGAGAGTGAGCTGAGGAGGTTTAAGCAAGAAATTCAGAGTGTGGACCTAGACAGCTGAAGGTGTAGCTACCAATGGTGGGGTAAAAGGGTGGGAGGGATGTAAAAGAGGCCAGAGTATGAGGTCGTAGGTTTGGAGAAGGTCACAAAGATGGGATGAGTGCCATAGATAGATAAATCCTTGGGGAACTAGAGGTAATGGTGCGAGGGAGTAAGTCTTTGGTGGAGATGCTCTGCCTATGATTGGATTGGTTACATTGGAACCAAGTGTCAGCAGTCCCACCAAGCTGGATAATGGAAGATTGTAGGAACAAAGGCTGCAGAGAAGTTGTAAAGGCAGAGGAGGGACAATACCCCATAGTCAGTGTCGTAGAATATTGTTTGCGACTTTGGTTAGGGTCACGTCAGTGCAGTGGGAGCAACAGAAACCTGTTTGGAGGTATTTATATAAGAAGTTGAGGGAGAGATAGGCACTGATCTGGGAAATGACAACACGTTCTACAATCTGCTATCCACACAGCTTCACTTTCCAGAGGAGTCAATGGATAACTATTACGAATGAGAGTTTTGGCAGAGTTTTCTTTTCCTCTTCTAGAGTGCAGTATCACTATATAGCCAATTGTAATACCGCAAATGAAATCTGGGGGACCATGTGATCAGTATGGCTTAGTACCTCACTAAACAAAGCCTTTCACCAGTAAACCTTCGGGAAAGCTACTTTACGTCTTGTCTTAAAATGGATTAATCGGATCAAAGATCAATGCGTTTTGGAAAGGTACTACCTATTAAACAGCTGCCCTATTGGAAGTCTTGCAATGAATAAACTGCTGACTAATTTTAGATTTGGTGTAATTGTTCACATTTTCAATGTGGTAGAACTGACAGGTTCATTAGATAACTAGCCCCTAAAATCTTAACTTCAGTCATAAAACTAGCCTGCTTGACAGGAGGAAGGAGACTGAAGGAGGTAAGGACCGCTACACATTTTTGAGATCCTGAGAGGATAAAGTAGAGCAGGAAACCATAAGACGACTCAATTTGAGCACAGAATATAGAGTATGAGTGGAAATGAGACTTCATTTGAGGTTCCAAATTTGGTTGGTTGATTGCTGTTCCTGTTCCTGTACTTCAGGTATGTGATTAATGTCATTTCAGAATTAGGTGTCAAGTCCAGATTTACTGATTTGCAATTGTGATAGATATATATGATCACAATTTAGTGGACTGCAGCGCAAGATGGTTCTTTGTGTGCGTGCACATCCCAATGGAATACCTTCAGAGAGCTAATGAGACCTGCACATGGGACTCTGTACTGAAATGGAGGACATGCTGCTGATAATGTGACAGGCAAGTACATTAACCATTTTTGTATAGGGTAGATTGAACTTTTAGTTGGTATGGTTTTGGGGGGAAAATGTAAGTGAAGGATCAAACCCATAGTGTAGCACACCAGCAAGGTTAAAGAGTAGGACGATGACTAGATTTCACTCCCACTTATCCCAATGCATCCAGAATAACTCCTGCTGCCTGCACACTGTTACCTCCAGAATTTCCCCAAGCTTATATGATTCATTCCTTTCTCTTCCTCATCCACATCATCTACAGGCATATGGTCAGCTTCCATATGTCTGCTGTTGACACTCCGCTCCACCTCATCAGCACTTCCATCAACCCCACAACATCCTACTCTTTAACCTTGCTGGTGTGCTACACTATGGGTTTGATCCTTCACCTACATTTTCCCCCCAAAACCAGTATTGTTAGTTTGCCATCTGACGTCATGAATGAGTCACCGTTTCCTCCGATTGAATGTTAGAAAGTCTGAAACCACCATTTTAGGCCCTGGTCATGAACTTTGCTAACTGTTTCCATTCCTGGTACTTGCTTAGGCAGAATAAGGACATGAGAAACCATTGTGTCCTGTTCGATCCAGAGCTGTGTTTCAAATTCTACACACTATCCATCACCAGGACTGCTAAATTCCACTCCCACAGAATCATCCACCTTCGCCGCTACTTCAACCTACTGCCACTATCCTTTATCCACACATTCATCACCTCCAGAATCCATTTCTATGATGTCCTACCTGTCCTTTCATCCTGCTCCCTTCATAAACTCTTAACTCATTCAAAATTCTGCCACCTGTTTCCTACTCTGCACTATGCCCTCATCCATCAGCCATGTAATGACTGACCTACACTGGCTCCCTGTACCCTCCAATGTGTTGAATTTAAACTCATCATGAAATTCCTCCATGTCCTCACTACACTGTATCATTGCAATTTCCTGCAGCCTTACAATCCTCCCCACAGCTGTTGATCCTCCAATTCTAGCCCTCTGTAACCTGCTTTCGCTCCACCATTGCTGGCAGTAAATTCCCCTAACCCGCGCGCCCCCCCCCCCCCCCCCCATTCCTTTAATGGTAGGAGTGCATCTCCACTCCCTTTGATCATCCACACTCCCTTTAACCTACCATTAGTGGCAGTATATTCCCCTCTCTCTTTGTCCCAATATTGGTGGCAGTGCAACCACACTCCTTTCCCCCACTTGCTGCTGTGTTTGCCTATAAAAAGTGATTACACTCCAAAAAGTAATGAATTGGTTGTGAAGTGCTTTGAGTGTCTTAAGGATGTGAAAGTTGATGCATAAATGCAAATCTTGCTTTCTTCACCAGGCATTGTACTGTTTTTCTCTTTAAAATACTGGAATTTAATGAGCTCAATGCTACAAATAAAGAGGGAAGAGAGCAAACAGAAACTGCAATTAGAATGAGTGTTAATAGGTTGAATAACCTACATATTACTTGATAGAAAATTCTTACGTAAGTTGAAGGTCCTTTAGTGAGGCCTTGAAAAGATTGAAAGAGCAAAAGGACACGTGGATAGTTAAGATGTCAACAAAATCTTTTGAGATGATTTTAAGGTCACACCTATTACATTTTGTTAAATTGTATAGATATTAATTACTTATTTGGGATGGAGTCTTAAGATGTTTTAAAAGCAGATGTTCACTGATAGCTGGGAGTTGCTTATCATAAATCTACTTTTTAAAGCCATAACACTACTGATTGTTCAGTCGGATATAAGATTGCTTGCCCACATGTCAACTTTGGTTTTCTGGCACAGTTGATTCATTCCTGGTTAGTTTGTCTTATTTTCTATCATGTTTTGGTTTTGCAGTGATGCATATAATTCTGTCAGAAAGCTTCTAGTTTTGCAGCAGTTTCCTTTTTTTTAAAAAAAGAATCACTTTGAAGAGGGACAGGCTGGTGTCATGAGTTTGACATTTTGCTTTTGCCTTTGGGGTTGTTGAAGTCCATATCTCCTTCAATCTTTTCCTCTTGTGAAAACAAGTTCAGCACTGATTCTCTCCTTTTAAAACTTGAGCCTCAGTTCCAAAATCCTCCTTTGTTGATCTTCTCTGAACCCTCTCCAATATATCTGCATCCTTTTTAAAGTAGAATGCCCAAAATTGCACAGTGTTTCAAATGTAAACTCACCAGAGATCTGAGGTTAGAATAACTTGGTTTGCCTTATAGTCAAATATTCTTGAGATGCATAATTGGAGAAAAGAAGATGGAAAGAGAGGAAAATGATCCAGATGTGTTAAATGCCAAGATGTAAGCAGGCTATTTGGACTGTGAGCATAAGTTGAAACTAACAAGCCTCAAGTTAAGACTAGAAGTTCTTGAATTGGAAGATGCAAACTGACTAAGTGTTTTTGCAGAAAGAAGGTAAGGAAGCAAGTTTGACCCAAAATGGAGATTGATACTGATGCAGAGTTAGGGTTAGGGTTGTGTTGCACAAGAGCCAGCTTGGATACACTCTGCCGCATACAGGGTGGAAAGATTTCTCAAAGACAAGTTCCAAAGGGTGGTCACCCCACAGATCGAAAGGAATACTGAAGCAGATGAAGGGAAGTGGGTGACATTCTTTGGGTTTGGGAGGAGGAGAAGATGAGAGGTACACCAAAACCCCTGTGGGTCTGGACTTGTCCAATAGATATAGTTTTTGACACCTATAAGAACAAAAGTGGAGGTACATGGGGAAGTAATGAAGAGCAGACCTGTGGAGCAATGAGTGCCCATGAGGAAAAGAACGACACTGTCCATAACAGGAGAGTGGCGGTTGTAATGGGATACCATAATTATGGGGACTGTGAGCCTGTTTTATAGTCATGACTGGACATCCCAAATGGTGTGTTGCCTTCCAGGTCCCAGAGTAAGGGACAAACTGAACACGTGAAAAAAATCTGGGGAAAAAGAGGGTATCCAGCTAGTGGTAGTGGTTCATGAAGAATCAATTACATAGGAAAGAGTAGGGTGGTGTTCTTGCAAAGGGTTGAGGAGCTTGGTTTTGCATTAAAGTGCAACACAATTAATCTTCCTATTCCTCTCAGTGCCATATGTTGGAAGAACAGATTAGATACGTTAAGGAATGGCTAGAAAGTTGGTGTGAAAGGGGTTTTCACATTCCTGGGACATTGTGGCAATTTATGGAGTATAGGAAAAACTCTACTTCTAGACTTATACCAGTGTTGCCATAGAGAGAAGTTGAGGATTTAAACTTTTCAGGCACGGGTTAAGAATAAGTATAGCAATTCTGGAAAAAAATGTCTAAAGTAGTAAGCTCAAGTAGAGGAGGTAATGACACAATCTTTAGGGCAGATAGGAGACAGGTTAAGGCGAAGGTTAGAGAAGGAAAGAATAAAAAAGGAGAAAATGTACCAAGGAGCATAAATAGTTCAGGGTTGTAGTTTTTATATGCCAATGTAAGAAGCATTAAAAATGAAGTTGGGGAAACTAGAGGCAGTAATCAGATTGGAGGGACATTATGTCGCAACCTTGATAGAAACTTGCCCTCAGACAGGGTAAGAAGGGGAACTAAATATACTTTGCTAGCAACTTGAGAAAAAATACAGAACGAAAAAGGGAAGGGTGTGGGAGGCCTTATCAAAGGGTGGTGAGTGTCTGGAACGAGCTGCCAGAGGCAGTAGTAGAGGCGGGTACAATTTTGTCTTTTAAAAAGCATTTGGACAGTTACATGGGTAAGATGGGTATAGAGGGATATGGGCCAAGTGCAGGCAATTGGGACTAGCTTAGTGGTATAAACTGGGCGACATGGACATGTTGGGCCGAAGGGCCTGTTTCCATGTTGTAACTTCTATGATTCTAATTAAGGACATTATTACAGCCATTGAAAGGAAGGTTTTTCATTGAAATTGGTGCTCAAAACTCAAAGCCTAGGATCGGGAGTTAGCTCATTTCAGTGGTCTGATAGGGGGCTTAGCTCTGATTTAATTGATTGGAAAAAGTGGATCAAACAGCAGACACTCTGTGGGAGTTATTTAAATATGAGATGGATAAAGCACAGGTTAAATTGCATTGTGATTAGGAGTATCAAAGGCTGGGGTTCCATGGATAAATAGAGATTAAAGCAAAAAATGAGGTTTAGAAAAAGGGATATGAAAAACATGGGATAAAACAAAATGTGGTCGGGAAGCAAAATTGAGAGATTGAGAGGGAGTATGAAAGAAGGTAGACAGTAAACTTAAAGAAATAGCAAGGACTTTTATAAATAAATAAAAGGATAGTCAAAAGGGATGAAACCACTTGTACTTGGGAAATGAGAGAATGATGCAGGTGCTGAAATATTTTGCCTGTGTGTTTACAGAGGAAGATAATAGTGAGACTATAGGAGTACCTGAGAAGAATGTGTTGGAGCCTGTACTGGAGATAGATATTCAAAAGGAAACTACATTAAAAAGATTAATAGGACTAAAAGTTAAAAAATAATCAGGTTCAGATGATATGCATCCCAAAATACTGAAGGAAGTTGGAGAGGAGATGGTGGCAGCACCATTCATAATATTCCAAGAATCTATTGGAAACAAAAATAGTGTCAGTGTTGGAAAATGTTACATCCCTGTTCAAGAAAAGGGTTGTCGGCAAGTTAGTCTTGCGTCAGTTGTGAGTAGACTTTTACAGTTTATAATATGGAAGGAAATTAGGGAACGATTAGAAAGGCAGAGCCTTATTGGGGACAGTCAGCATGGATGTGAAAAGGGTAGGTTATGCTTGACTAGTTAGATTTTTGAGGAAATTACTGTGTAGCTAAAGGGGACATAGTGGATGTTGTATACATGGACTTTCAAGGCATTTGATAATTGCCAAATAAGTGACTTGTAAAAATGAAAGCACATGGTATTAAAGGGAGTGCAGCCACATGGAGCAGTGGCTAGGGGGCAGAAAGTAAGGAATAGAGGTAAATGGATCCATTTGAATTTGAGAAGTGGAATGCCCCAGGGATCTATGTTGAGACCTCATGTTTGCCATTTATGTAAATGATTTGGACATAGGGACAAGCACTTTGGGCCTCCTTCTGCGCTGTAAACTTCAATGGTTCTTTGGGATGATACTGAAGCTTGCTGATACCAAATTAGGAAGTACGGCACATTGTGAGGGAAGACTGCAGGAGATTGTGGGAGGACATAGAGAGGTTAGCGGAGTCGACAAATGCAGAGAAATGTAAAGTAATACATTTTGGGAAAAAGTACAGTGGAAGGAAATATACTCTAAACAGTAAGATTCTTAACAGAGTGGAGGCATAGAGAGATCTCGGTGTCAATACATAAATCTTTACAGGTGGGCGCGTAGGTGGAAAAGGCCATAAAAAGCAAATGGGTTTCTGGGTTTTATGTATCGGGACTTGGAATATAGAGGCAAGGTATTGATGTTACATTTGTACAAGGCACTAGATAGACCAGTCTTGGAGTATTGTGTGCAGTTCTGGGCACCCCATTATAGGAAAGATAATAGTCATGGAAAGGGTGCAGTAAAGATTCACTAGAATGATACTAAAAAGGGACGGTTATAGTGTTGAAAAAGCTGAAAATAAGGGCTTTCATGACGTTGACAGTGAAGATTAAGGGGATCCAATAGAGGTTTTCAAAATTATGAAAGGTTCTGAGGGTGACGACAACAGCTAAAACAACTTGCATTTATATAGCACCTTTAACGTAGTAAAACATCCCAAGGCACTTCTCAGGAGCGTTATTGAACAAAATTTGACACCGAGCCACGTTAGAAGATATTAGGTAATAGTTGGTAGAAACAGTAACGAGAGCATAAACTGAGGATTATCAATAAAAGAACAAAGTGGGAAGTTAGAAGAATTTATTCTCTCAGCCCAAGTGGCCTTATTTTGTCTTTTGCATAGTTAAGCACAGTCATAGTAAATTGTTGTCCTGAGGGTTTGCAATACTGTTTGAAGACTGAGGCTACTGTGAGCCCAAGGAGCAACAATGAGTATGTATCAATTATCCCTCATTTTGGAGACCACTCGTGCAATCTCATGTTACCTGTGGTTTGTGACTCCAAGTAATAAACTGTGTCCAAGAACTGCCTAAACTTGTCTGAAGATTAGTCACTGAGATTGCTTTGTAGCTAATGGCGACAAATATTTTCCAACACGTAATGGCTGTTCAGTCTCAGTACCTGCCTGAATTTTGTTGCATGTATCTATAGATAGATATAAATGTACAGCTGCATCATTACTCTGTACACTGGAACCTCTTAAAATATTTATTTTAAATCTGTTATAACAAACATTTCTACTGGTGCTGACTGAGGCTCCATTATAGTTGGTGACTGAGAATACAAGCAGACAACCTGTTGCATTCCTATAAAGTAAAAAGGGGGTGCATGAAAGGATAGAGTTTTGTTGTTAAATAGAAAGATTGAAACTAAACTGGAATTTAAAAGGGAGGCATCTGTTAAAACTAGTGCTAAAAATACAAGTGCAAAGACTATCTCCAACAAGGGAGAGTCTAACCACCTTGCCGTAACATTCAGCGGCATTACCATCGCCAAATCCCCCACCATCAACATCCTGGGGGTCACCATTGACCAGAAACTCAATTGGACCAGCCACATATATGCCGTGGCTATGAGCAGGTCAGAAGCTGGGTATTCTGTGGCGAGTAGCTTACCTCCTGACTCCCAAAAGTCTCTTCCCTACCCACAAGGCACAAGTCAGGAATGTGGTGGAATACTCTCCACTTGCCTGGATGGATGCAGCTGCAACACTCAAGACACTCTACACCATCCAGGACAAAGCAGTCCACCTAATCGGCAGCCCATCCACCACCATAAACCAAATTCCCCGCACTCTGGCTGTAGTGTGTACTATCCACAGGATACACTGCAGCAAGTTGCCATGGCTTCTTTGACAGGACCTCCCAAACCCGAGAACTCCACCATTTAGAAGGACAATGGCAGCAAGTTCATGGGACCACCATCACCTCCACGTTCCCCTCCAAATCACTCGCCATCACGACACATATCGTCGTTCTTTCATCGTCACTGGGTTAAAATCCTGGAACTCCCTACCTAACAGCACTGTGGGAGTACCTTCACCACATGAACTGCAGCAGTTCAAGGTGGCCTGCCGCCACCTTCTCAAAAGCAACTATGGGTGGGCAATAAATGCCACCCTTGCTAGCAGTGCCCATGGACCTAGAATGAATTTATTTAAAAATAGAGGAAAATCATGTGGAATATAGAAAGTGTAGTGGGAAGGTGAAAAGTGAGATGTAAAAGGGAATATGGAGAAAGGCTATTGGATAATATAAAATATGGTAAGGGCTTTTAGAAGCATCTTGAGGGTACGACTGCTCAGGGTTAAAGAGGGAATCTAGTTGTGGAAAATGGAGATAAAAAAATTTGCATCAGCTTTTACCAATGATGTTTAGGTTCACTAGAGGGTAACGTAACAATTGTTGGAGAAAACTATAGAAAAAGAATCATTTTGGAAAAAACGAGCAGAACTCACGATGGGTAAGTCACCAAATGCTGATGGCATGTAGTCTGAACTATTGAAGGAAGTCAGAGGCAACAGCAGTGGTGCTGACCATGTTTTTCATCAATCCTCCTTAGCACAATTTGTATATCTAGAGGACCAGAGAGTAACGAATATAACATCTGTATTCAAAAAGGGAGAGCAGGATAAACTGGGTAACTATAAACCAGTTAGTCTAATGTCAGTTATGGGCAAACTCAACCATAATTGAAGATAAAATTAGTGAGCATTTAGTGATGCTTGGGATAATCAGAGGCAGCCAGAACAGTTAAAAGCAACTTGTGTGAGACAGATTTGAAGTGGTAGACTGCATTGATTCATGGTGCCGCAAGAGCAGTAATCAACACTGCCCCATCCTCCTCTCTCACTGTGCTTTCTGCCCAGCACACCCATGGGGGCTAATGTCACAAACTCCCTTCCTGTCCTGTTCACCCTACCCACCACTGTCTCCTTGGACCTTGCTGGTGGATCTACAATTACCATCCCTCTCTGCATTTCCCTCAAAGATGTCGGTTAGCTTGCAAACAAAGCCATTGCCATCCATGATCTTGTTGTGGATGATTACTTTGACTGAAACTTGGCTCAAGGAATGGTGACACTTTGCCCCTTAATGAAACCTCCCTGTTTGGCGAAACTTTCCACCACCTGCCTCACTCAAACTGCCAAAGTGACAATATAGCCCTTATCTTTCTTTGATCCAAAGTGGATGACCTCACACATGCCCATATTGATCTCCATATTCGTCATACCTTAGCATCTCTCTTTACTCCTACAAACATACAAAAATGACAGACAGGAAAGAACTATTGGTCCATCTGGCCTGTCCTATATAGTTATGATACCCTGTGCATCATGACGCAAGCACTCGCTGCTTACCCGGAGCCATGTAATCTCCTGGGAGAGGCGAAAAACCACATAAAAACCTGGGTCAATTATGGGGAAATAAAGCTAGAAAATTCCTCTCCAAACCCTTTAGGCCTTCTAAACTAGTCCAGGAGACCACATTGGTCCTGATTTATATTACAGGGTACCTACCTCTTCTGCTCGGTGATCTCCCTCTCTGCTTCTCTCACTTCCTTTTAAGACCCTTGTTAAAACTCACCTTTTAATCTTTTGTGATTTAGCATCCCTTTTTTTTCCCCTTTTATATCTCTGTGAAGTATCTTGGGTTGTTTTTCTGCATTAAAGGCACTACTGAGGGAGTGCTATACTTTCAAAGATGCCGTCCTTTGGATGAGACCCCGTCTGCCCTCTCGGGTGGACATAAAAGATTCCATGGCACTATTTCAAAGAGCAGGGGAGTTCTCCCCCACCCCACAGTCCTGGCCAATATTTATGCCTCAACTAATGCAACCAACACAGGTGATCTGGTCATTATCTCTGTTGTTTGTGGGACCTTGCTGTGCCCAAATTGGCTGCCTCATTTCCTATATTACAACAGTGACTGCACTTGAAAAGTACTTAATTGCTATAAAGCACTCTGGGACGTCCTGAGGTCGGGAAAGGCGCTATATAAATGCAAGTTCTTCTTTCATAGACTGTTTTGAAGAATGGCCGAACACGTATCCTATGCAATTTATAGTGAACTATGAAGGAATGCATTTTGGGAGGAAAAACAAGGAATGGGAATATAATTAATTGTTTATACTCCCGCTTACTTTGATTGTGAGTGGGCAAAACTATGGCAAATGGAGATCAATATGGGCAAGTGTGAGGTCATCCACTTTGGATCAAAGAAAGATAAATCAGAGTATTTTCTAAATGGTGAGAAACTAGGAACTGTAAAAGAGCAGAGAGATTTTGGAGTCCAAGTACACAAATCATTTACAGTTAGTAGACAGGTACAAAAGCAATCAAAAAGTCTAATGGAATGTTGGCCTTTATCTCAAGGGGGCTGGATTACAAACGGGAGGAAGTTATGCTTCAGTTGTATCGAGGCTTGGTCAGATCCCAGCTGGAGTACTGCGTGCTGTTCTGGGTACTGGACCTCGGGAAAGATATTTGGCCTTGGAGGTACGGAGCAGATACACCAGAATGGTACTGGGGCTTAGAGGGTTAAATTATGAGGACAGGTTACGTAAACTTGGCTTTTATTCTTGATTATAGAAGATTGAGGGGTGATCTGATCGAAGTGTTTAAAATGTTAAAAGGATTCAATAGGATGGATACAGAGGAACTATCTCCTCTGATCGATGAAATTGGGAATGAGGAGACATAATAAAATTAGAGCTAGGCCGTTTAGGAGGGAAATCAGGAAGTACTTTTTCAGAGTAGTAGAAGTCTGGAATTCTCTTTCAAAAAGATGTGGATGCTGGGTCAATTGGAGTTTTTAAGTCTGAGATCGATAGATTTTTTTTCATCATAGGGTAACGAGGAATATGAAGCTAATGCGGGTAAATGGAGTTGAGGGATGGCTCAGCCCTGATCTGATTTAATGGCTGATCAGACTGGAGGGGCTGAATGGCCTGCTCCGTTCCGATGTTGCTATAAACTCAATGGAGAGACACTGAACAGTGTGAATGAACAGAGGGGCCTGGGTGTTCAAAAACATAATTCCCTGCAAGTGCAAGTGCAGGTAGATAAATGCATCAGAAAAAGCAGTTGCATCTTTAGGTTTATAAATTGGTTCATAGAATACAAGAGCGAAGTGGTGGTAATGAATTTGTAGATGGGGATGGTTTGGTCAAAGTTAGAGTACTGTATGCATTACAGAAAGGAGATTAAAGTCATAGAAAATGTATTTTTTAGATTGACAAAAGTGATAACCAGAAATGTGAAACTAGTAATGAGGACAGATTTGAGATATTGGAACTATTTCTGTTGGAGCAGAGGTTAAGAGGAGATTTAGTCGGGGCTTTATAACTTTGAAGGGTTTTGCTGAGGTGAATAGGGAAAGACTATTTCCTCTAGTTATGGAGTCAGTAACAAGGAGTTATCAATTTAAAATTGTGACTGAGAGGAGGAGATAGAATAGCAGAAATATCTTTATGCGGGGAGTTATTAGCACATGAATGTTTTGCCTCAGGAAGTAGTTGAAACAAAGACCATTGCATCTTTTAAGCAGAGGAAGATGCAGGGTTTGGAGAGAGCGCCAGGTTGTGGGATTAGTTTTGGATTGCTCTAGCAAAGAGCTGGCACAGTCACGATGGGCGAATGGCCTCTTTCTGTGCTAAACCAGCCATGATCCTATGTACCCAGGCCTTGACTATCCTTTTTTCGGTGAGTGTCTGAGCTGGGATAAACTGGTTAAATATAAATGATAGCAATTTTGATCCAGAGAAAGCCTTACAATTGATGGAGCATGGGAACAGAAGGGCTGTGGTTTATCGCACGGTTTTAGCGCTGCCTCTTTGCTGCATGGATAAAGCATCTGTACTCTGTACGTGTGAAGGAAGGGTAGTTACATGGTTGGGGTTTGTTTGTGGTAGCCATTTCTTAGTGCCTTTTCAAAGTAATCTGTCCAAAATATTTTTAGTACTTTCAGTGGTTTCATTACAATATGTAGAATTTATCTTCTGGTTAAGACCATAGACGCTCACATATTTATGAAGATACAATTGGTTAAAGATTTCTTCTTAATTGTCTATTGCAGATCACAAGATAATTACAAAAGGTCATTTGGCTCATCTTAAAACCACCACCCCATGAAGCACCCAATTATTTCTTAAATTATTTCAAGGTTTTTGTCTACACTGCTCCATCTTAGATTTCATACCATGTATTAATCTTAATGTGAAGAACAACTTCCAGATATAATCCTAAATTTGTCGTTTACTAATTTGAACCCGTGTTCCTTTGTCCTGCTCTTATTTAGTTTGAGATAATATTCTAGATTTACCTTTTTCATGATGTTTACTATCTAATTTATCTCTAAGATCAGACACCCCTTTTCAAACCTGCAAAAACCCAAACTTCTCCAGACTTTTCTCATAACTCTGACTGCTGACAGTAGGGATCAGCCTCGTGGCTCTTCCAGCATTTGGATGTTTCTTGCTGACCAGAACGAGACATGGTACTTAAGGTATGGCCTGACCAGGCACTGTACAGTTTAATCAAGACATCCTCTGACTTGTGTTCTATTGTTTTGGCTATAAAGTTCAACATTCTATTGGCTGTGTTGATTGTTCAGTTTAGTACGACTAGGTCTCTTTCAATTTCATTCTCAGTTATTTCAATGATATTCATAGATTTCTGTCTCTGGTTTCAGCCATAAACACCTGTCAAGGTGTCAAACCCATGCCTGAAGTTCATTGGTCATAGTGTAATGTTTGAACTTGTAAATGCAAGCTTAATGTCAGCTCTGCCTTGCTTGCACCTAGATAGAGGGAGAGGAGGAAAACTGGCTGCGATGCTTTCACCTAGATCATGTGTGGCTCAGGCCTGAAGCCAGTTCAGACAATTGTATTTTGCCCGATGTTACAATGCTATCCATTTCTTTTCATTCTCTCCTGCTTCCCTGAAGTCAACAGGATGAAAATCGGGCAGATTCTATAAAGAGCGAGCAATCCGTTCAGCCAGATTATTGCTCAGGAGGTGCAGATAAAAATCTATTCCAGCCATTTCTATCCACTCTGGCCCGTCCCTTTCATGTTTTTAAACATCTCCATCAAATCTCCCCGTAATCTCCTCTGTTCTAATTTTCCATGTCTTTCTTCATCTTTGTAATTTCTATGTAATTCTATATACAAAGTTGGAAATGCAAAGTTGGATTGCAACAAAATATTTAGCTGTGCTCACAATTGTGAAGCAGTAAATTTAACTTCTGCGGTTATGAGAAAAGCTAAATGGCATTCCCATCACCGAATCCCCCACCATCAACATCCCGGGGACCACCATTGACCAGAAACTCAATTGGACCAGCCACATGTATGCCGTGGCTATGAGCAGGTTAGAAGCTTGGTATTCTGTGACGATTGGCTCACCTGCTGACTCCCCAAAGTCTCTCCACTACCTACAAGGCACAAGTCTGGAATGTGATGGAATACTCTCCACTTGCCTGGATGGGTGCAGCTGCACCACACAAGATGCTCGACACCATCCAGGACAAAGCAGTTGACTTAATCGGCAGCCCATCCACCACCGTAAACGTCCATTCCCCACACCCTGGCTGTAGTGTGTACTATCTACAGGATACACTGCAGCAAGTTGTGAATGCTTCTTCGACAGCACCTCCCAAACCTGTGACCTCCTCCACCTAGAAGCACAATGGCAGCGGGTTCATGGGACC